>NC_055999.1:111188815-111856160 GCF_018446385.1 Zingiber officinale | reverse complement strand
CTCCTATAACACAAGGCACGGTGAAAACTCCTGGATCTTCACACTTCTGAGGAACTGGCTGAAGTAATGCTGAAACATTCTTTCCCATACTGATCAATTCATTCCCCTTTAATTTCTTTTTGTGCACACAAAGATCCTTGAGGAATTTGGCATATTTTGGAATTTGCTTAATCATGGTAAGCAAAGGCACATTCACTTCAACTTTGCTGAACAATTTCACCAATTCTTGATATTCCCTAGCCTTTTCTTCCTCCATTTCTTTTCTTGGTTGTACACTTCTTTGAGGGAAAGGTAATGGAGTAGAATGCTCGGCTTCTTGCTGGTTAGAAGTTCTGTCCAGATTCTGTGCAGAATTTTCCAGATTCTGTGCTAAATTTGGAGCTGAATTTGAAGCTGCTGTTGGGGTAAAATCCAAACTAAAATCTGCTCCACTAAATTGAGTAGATTCTGAAGTTGCAGGTTGTGTAGAATGTAGCTGATCAGTACCAGAAATGTCATTCTGTTCAGATTCTGTTGACTCTGAATTTGCTGGATAAATCTGAGAATTCTGTAGGTTTGAATCTGCAAATGGTCTGGAAAAACACTGCTGTGTTCCAGCTGATAACTTCTGATTTGGCTCTGAAATTGTTTTACCACTTCGAAGAGTTAATGCACTCACATTTCCCTTAGGATTTGGAGTCGGTTGTGAAGGTAACTGCCCAGATCCTTGGTTCTGCATTTGATTGATGTTGCTAGCAAGTTGCCCAATTTGTCTTTCAATGTTTTGCAGCGTTGTATCAGTTCTTTGCTGGTGTTGCTGCTGTTGCATCATTTGTTGTTGTTGTTGAAGCACTTGCTGCATCAAATCCTCAATTTTTGAGCTACTAGAATTCTGCTGAGGTTGCATTGATCTAGGACTTGTAGAAGATGGAAGTGCAAGCTGAAATTGATGCTGATTCGAACTGCTTGGCTGCTGGAAATTCTGCACAGGTTGCTGAATTTGCTGATAATGGTTTTGCTGGTTCTGTGCATTCTGAAGTTGTGGTTGAAATGCAACATTCGAATGCTGAAAATTCTGAAATGGTTGAAATTGCTGATTTTGGTTGAAGTTTTGCTGAAATTGTGGTTGCTGGAAGTGCTGATTTTGCTGAGAATGAACTGCTGGATGGTTCTGGAAATAATGTTGATTCTGCTGATGTTGAAATGATGGCTGACCAATCTGATTTTGTGTTGGCTGCTGATAAAATGTGTTCCCATACCTCAAATTAGGATGATCCCTCCATCCCGGATTATATGTTGAAGAATTGGGATCATATTTATGTTGCTGAAATTGAGGTCTTGAAATGGCTGCAACGGATTCATCTTGATGTAGATTAGGACAATGATCCGAATAATGATCTTGGCTTGAACAAATTCCACACAACTTCATCATTGGTAAAGGAAAATTTGAAACCTGACTTGAATTTTGCAACGCCATTTGCTTCACTAGAGAGGTCAATTCTTGCAAATTGTTTCTGATTTCTTGTTGCTCATTCGAAACCAAATGAGTTTCATTAACCACTCTAGTCCCAAGAGCTCTACTCCCAAATTGCTGTGAATTTTCTGCCATATTTGAAATTAGCTCTCTTGCTTGATTTGGAGTCTTATTCACCAAGGCTCCTCCAGCTGCTGCATCTATCATGCTCCTATCCATAGGAAGTAGGCCCTCATAGAAATATTGAACAAGAAGCTGATCACTAATCTGATGTTGTGGACAACTCGAACACAGCTTCTTGAATCTCTCCCAATAATCATAAAGAGTTTCTCCCACTACTTGTTGAATACCACAAATGCTCTTCCTGATAGTTGCAGTCCTAGAAGCTGGGAAAAATTTCTCCAAAAATGCTTTCTTCATATCAATCCAACTAGTAATGTATCCAGCTGGAAGGCAATATAACCAGTCCTTTGCTGCTCCTGTCAAAGAGAATGGAAAGGCCCTCAACTTAATGTCTTCTTCTGAAATCCCCTGTGGTTTCATGGTAGAACAAACCACATGGAACTCATGTAGATGGCGGTTGGGATCCTCTCCTAATAATCCTTGAAATTTGGGAAGCAGATGAATAAGTCCTGATCTGAGTTCAAAATCTCCTGCCAAATCTGGATAAGTGATGCATGAGTACTTATAAGCCACATCTGGTGCTGCAAGCTCTTTCATAGTTCGATCCCCTTCTGTTATCTGATTATCCATCTCTGAAATTCTGCTCTCACAAGTTGCTGCTGACCTAGCTTGTCTCCTTAAAGCCCAAAAGGTTCTCTCAATCTCCGGGTCAAGTTCAAGCAATGTTGCAAAGGAAGACCTAGTCATGCAAGCCAATAAACAATCAAAATTCAGTAGATATTCAATAAAATCAGAAAAATCAGCAAACTAAAGCTGAGAAAATTATTCACAATCCAAAACAAACAAACAACTCTAGCAAAGTTTAAGAGATCCCCGGCAACGGCGCCAAAATTTGGTAAGCTCTCTAAATAGATGTCACAAATAAACTCCCAAATTAATGTTCAGATCGAAAACCCGCAACTACACAAAGCAATGTTTTAGTATAAGGCCCGAGTCGAATTTCCGAGGATTATGCTAGAACGTGCTTGTTTTGGATTAAGAACACACTTTTTGGGTTTTCTAGATACGAATTGGGGATTTGGTATTCAAATTAAAATCATAAAACTAGAAATGAATTCAAGAACTTAAAGTACCCTACTGCAGAAATAAGTCTAAAAACCAAAAGAAACTAAACTTCAAACTATTCCTTCACTGATCTACAAAACTGCAAAAATTCAAAACTGCAGAAATAAATTTGAACTAAATGAAACTATACCCATTGCAATTATTGAACTATAAATTCTGGATTCATCTTAATAACTAGTAACTAATCTTAAGCCACCAACAATCAACTAGAAACTAAATCTGGTTAGCCACAACTTAGAAAACAGAATCGCAGAAAATATTTCTGCACAAACAGAACAAATCAGCACACAAAAACAGAACTAGCATATCAAATTCATGTAGAAAATAAAACTACAACTAAATCCAAACTATAACTATCAGATTTAGAAACAAATCTGCAGGAATAAGGAATCCTAAGCTAGAAACAAACTGCAACGAAAATCTAACATCCCTACACCCAAAACTCGAATCAATTTCGTCTTCTCCTTGCCGTCACACAAGGATCTGCAGAGAACACTCCAACAGAGATCAGTATTGAGTCTCCCAGCTACTGGCTAAGCTCAGTTTTCCTCAAGTGCTCACAGAAATCGTGAACGAGCTGAAACTCTGCAGCGCCGCCTGGAAAAGGAATCGCGAGACTGGAATGGAAGCTGTGGTTGATGGTTTGGTGTCGGGATTGGACCAGAGTCTCCGGAGGAACACCGCCTTTGACTCTGTGGATGAACGGAACCCAAATCGGAGGACCACCGCCGACAAGGGATGAAAAATCGCGAATCTCTGCTACAGTGCTGCGGCTGAAAAATCAACTCGCCGGCGACGCCCGATGGTCGGAATCTGATCGCCGGAGGCTGAGGAACTCCACGCCGATGAGGACAAGCTAAATCTCGGATTTGGATGAAGGGAGGAGCTGCGACCGCGCCGTCAAGAAACTGGCACGATGAACAGTAGCGCGAGCTCACTGTTCACCGTGCCAAAATGTCCTTTAAATACCTAGGGTTTTGGCTCATTGAACCCTAAGTTGGTGTAAGGCTCATGTGTGATCTAGCTTGGGTTTAAGCTCCTTGAAATCCATTGGAATCCAGGTTTAATTGAGCCCAAAGGTGGCCTTGCACTACTCCATTTGGTTGAGTGAACTAAGCCTCCACTTGAATCATGAGTCCTTGTGTACCCTACAAGACCAAATTCACAAAATGAGAAATAAATCATGCATAAGATGGAAAAATATCATAAAGCTCATAAAAACCTTGTTTGGGGAAACATAATCAAAATTGGAATTAAACATGTGCAAATATATAAAGAACACCAAATATTAGCCCAAAATTAATGTGTCAATTCATAGCTTATCAGCAACTCAAGTGGTTGAAAATGCACAAGGTTGGGTATTTGTCAACATTGAGGGAGAAGTTAAAGATAATGAAGGGTATGGGACCTTCAATATTGAGTTGATCACAATGAGTGAAATTGTGATCACGATGAGCAACTCTTCAGGGGGAGAGTCTTCAACAAATGGAGTTGTTGAAGAGTGCCCAAAATTGGAGCATAGGTTGATGTGTGTCCAAAGACGGGTTGATGTTTTTTTTAAGGAGTTGATGTGTGCCAATAGGGGGAGAATGAAAGGAAGTAAGTTAGGTTTTCATTACCTAGAGGGAGTTTGCCCTCTTAGGGGGATAATGAAAAGCTAAATTTATGGGTTCATTACCTAGTGGCATGAAGAAGGAGGCTATAGGATTAGCCTAACTTACATGTGGGATTGTAAGTGTTATTGTGGTATTGTCAAACATCAAAAAGGGGGAGATTGTTGGTGCATATCCCTCGGTCAAGGTGACCAGTTAACCAAGCTGAGTCTTGGTTAGGGTTTAGATGTTTGACAATAAGATGATTGAAGAAGAGTCAAGTGGGTCAAAGGATTGATTGGATACTTGACGGGAAGTCCAAGTGGTCAAGGCGAAAGTCCTAGTGAGTGAAGCTAGGCGAAGGAAATCCTGGGCTAAGTGAAAGTCCTAGGAGTGAAGCTAGGCGAAGGAAATCCTGAGTGAAGCGGTGAAAGTCCTAGTGAGTGAAGCTAGGCGGATGAAAATTCAGTGAGTGAAGCCGGTGAAAGTCCTAGTGAGTGAAGCTAGGTGAAAGTCCCGTGAGTGAAGCCGCAAGGAAGGAAATCCAGATGGATCAAGGATGATCGGACATCCGGTGTTGGGAAGTCCAAGTAGGTCAAAGGGATTGATGGATACTTGGCAAGGAAGGAAGTCCAAGTAGGTCAAAGGATTGATTGGATACTTGGCAAGGAAGGAAGTCCAGATGGGTCAAGGTTGACCACACTGGTGGAAGTCCAAGTAGGTCAATGGAGTGACCGGATACTTGCACGACGAGTAAAAGTCCAAGTGGGTCAAAGGGATTGACCGACACTTGGTGGGGAGTCTGGCCGGTCAAGGGAGTGACCCGATGCGAGGCATGATGTACCAACAGTCAAGGTTGACCGGATGTTGGTTAGAGGTTTGGGACTTGGTTTTGGGCAAAACCAAGTGTTGGATCGATCCAGGTGGATCGATCGGTGGATCGATCCGATTCTTCCGGAGAAGCTTCGGATCGATCCGTGGATCGATTCGAGGTCCCGATCGATCGGCCAATCGATGCTGCTTCACGCGATAAGCGCCGGATCGATCCGTGGATCGATCCAGCGCTTTCGCGAGCGCAGGCGCTGGATCGATCCGTGGATCGATCAAGCCTCCCGATCGATTCGAACATTTGAATCGATCGATCCGACCGCCGTCGGGTTTAAAGTCGCAGCGTGATCTTCGGCATATCTTCACGAGCTCTTCTCAGATTCATTCCAGCTCCTCCACAGCTCTCTACAAGCACGTGATCGCCAGTTCTTGAAGGTTCTTGGAGGCTTTCCAAGTCAAGAGGCGGATCTATTGCAAGAGGAAGAAGTTAGGGTTAGGGTTTTTACTGCACATCTTGTAAGCTTTTGCTTAACTTGTATTTCCCTTTCTTCTTCTTGTATTGAGAGTGTTGTAGGGCTTCTCCGCCTTTGGTAGTTACCATAAAGGAGTGTTTTCATAGTGGAGGGTGCGTGTGTGGTGTGGATCCTTGGACTAGTCACCTCTTGTGAGGTGGATACCAAGTAAACCAACCGTGTTAGCGTTGTGTGTTGTTTCTTTGTATTTTTCGCTGCACATCCAAGAAGAAACAAGCAACGTCGAGCGACGAGCACGCGACGAGCTATTCACCCCCCCCCCCTCTAGCTACTTTTGGTCCTAACAAGGACGCGTTCCCGGGAAGGGAACATTAGGCGTTGATCCGGCTTAGATCCATTTCGGATATCTAAGTCGAGATCGTGACTAGATTCCGGTCTCGGAAAGACGGAATCTAAGTCATACTTTTTCATGTCAAACTCATGAACTGTGCTAACACTTTGTTTTGCAGGAAATTTATTATACTTGCCTCGGACTAACCTTGTCTTGCAGGAGAAGGACCTGTTCTGGAGAAAGGTGGTCCGGGCGCCCGGAGGGGATCCGGGTGCCCGGAGCATCCGGGCGCCCGCCCGGAAGGAATCCAGGCGCCCGGAGCAACATATAAAAGAAGCCCCAGGCAGGAGCTTCAGTATCAACTTAGAATTCAAGATCTGCTGCTCTCTGCTCTTGCGACGCCACGAAAAGCTCTCCGACTCAGTGCTGATTTTATTTTAATTCTATTGTCGGTATTTTCTTTATCTGTCAATTCTTGTACTTAACTCTGTAATATTCGAATTGATAGTGATTGCCCAACGAAAGTACTCACGGAGTACGGGCCTTCGAGTAGGAGTCGTCACAGGCTCCGAACGAAGTAAAAACAACTGTGTTCATTTACTTTTTCGCTGCGTATTTATACTCTTGTTTTTCGAATCGATATTCACCCCCCCTCTATCGAATCTAACGGTTCTACAGTGGAGAGGGCGGTGGCTCGCGGAGAGGAAGGTGGCTAGGGCTCGCGGAGAGGAGCTCGCTCGCGGGCGGTGCTTTTTTTGATGCGACGCGGCTTTTTTTTTTCTTCTTCCGCGGACTGGACCAACAAAAAAAAACAAGCTAGACTACGAGCAACGTGGCCGAGGTTTCACAACGCGGACGGAGAAGCAAGGGCGTCAATCTAAGAAGGAGAAGAGGCAGATGAGGTTGAGAGAGATGGTCGGAGGTTTAGGTTTAGGTTTAGACGAGAGAGATGGTCGCGTGAGGAAGGGGCGCGATATAGATTTAGGTTTGGAGGGAATGCAAATTTTGGTTGTGGGAATATTAAAATATTTTATTTTGGTTCATTAACACCGGATTTTAAAAACCGCAGTTAAAATCGGTGTCTATTAACGAAAAAAAGGCGCTCATAGACATCGCCTAAAAAACCGATGTCTATAAGCTAAAATCTGCGCTCATAGACACCGGTTTTTGAAAAAACCGATGTAAAATACTCAAAGACATCGGTTTTTGCTTAAAACCGTTGTTGTTCCACTGATGTCTATGAGGGTTTTTGTTGTAGTGGTAGTGGCTGAATCGATTGGGTCAATCGATTCAGTCTTATTTTCGCTAACTCCTCTTCATGAAACTCTTGGCCCTAATTGATTGGTCCAATCGATTAGGTTCAACCCAATCTATTCGGGCCTTTTTTGTGTTCTCGCAAGAACATCTTAATCTATTACCTAATCGATTAGCTTAAGGTCAATTGATTGTCGAACCCTAACTTTCTTAATTCAAGTCTAGGGTTCCCTTACCCAATATCCGATCAACCGTGACCTATTGGGACTTACCCACCAAATGTCTGGTCAATCTTTGACTCACTTGGACTTTCCATCTCATGCTAACTTTTCGTTGAATTTCTGATCCCCAAGTGTGGTCCTCCTTGACCGACTTAGATTTTTCTTTTGCCTAACTGTAGTAATTAGGACTTTCCTCTTGCCAACGTACAGTCCTTCCAGACCCACTTGGATTGTTCTTTGCTAATGTACTGTCCTCCTTGACCCACTTGCACTTCCTTTGCCTAATCAAAGTTAGGACTTCCCTTTGCCAACGTGTGATCTTCCTTGATCCATTTGAATTTTCCTTTGCCAACATGTGATCCTTCTAGACCCACTTGGTCTTTCCTTTGCCTAACCGCAGTTAGAATTTTCTTTTGCTAACGTGCGGTCCTCCTTGACCTACTTGATTCCTCTCTCACAAAGTATCTAGTCAACCTTGACCTACTTGACCTCTTCTAACATATTGTCCAAATATCGAAACTCAAGCTCGAATCCACTTGAGTTTAGTCAAACTGGTCAACCTTGACCCCAAGGACGATTGTGTAGGATCGAAAGCGCTAGAGGGGGTGAATAGCGCTCGTGGATAATTCATTCGTTAGAGTAAAACACGTAGCGAAAAAGTAGATAACACCAAGGATTTTTACTTGGTTCGGAGCCTATAATGACTCCTACTTCGAGGCTCACACTCATTGAGTGTTTACTTTGGGTAATCACTATCAATTCAAAAAATTACAATTTGAAATACAAGATTAAAGTAATAATAGGAAATTATATCGACAACAAAAATTAGTAAACTCGAAGCTTCTGGTCGTCTGAGTCGAGTTACAGCTTTATCATATCGTTCTTTGAACAGCACATGGAAGAAGGATCACAATTTAGAGAGTTGTATTTGCTGCTGGTCAAATCAGGCTTATATAGCCTGTTGAGGGTGCCTCTAATCCCGCTGAATCCGCAGCGTTGATAAGCTCCTGCATCTTCGCTGCTTATCTGCTCAAGGGCGCCTCTAAGCTCCATGGAGGGCGCCCTCTATCCAGCGTCCAGGGCGCCCTTGCGCCTTGCTGTGAGGCTGTCGACCAAGTCACTCGAGGCGCCTCCAAGCTCCATGGAGGGCGCCTCGGGACTGTTCATCCGAAGCTTTCTTGTGCAATTTCTGTCTTGCAAGGTATGTTAGTTTACAAACAAAGTATACCCTGCAAAATAAAGTTTAGCACAATAAAATAAGACAAATAAAAGTAATTTTGACAGTCTCCGGACTATCCGGTTCTGACTTCGAATCTCACCTCCGGAAACCCTAGGTCGAACTGACGCCTACTGTTCCCTTACCGGGGAACGCGTCCTCACCTACTCCACTCAAGAGAGTTTACTTGTTTTGTAAAATACCGGAAATAGGCGAATATGATTAAGGGAATTTTTCGGAATTTTTGGAAATTTTTCGGGAATTTTTCGGAGCTCGTACGGATAAGTTCACGGGGATAAAAACGGGGCCCGGAAAAGCCTGTTTAGACTACCCTATTTAAATGAGGAAAAGTTTTATTTTTTCTTTTCCTTTTCTTTTTCTTTTTCCTTATTTTTATTCCTCCGTTTCTTTTCCTCTTCCGCGAGCCCGAGCCTTCTCCCCGACGCCGCCGATTCTCCTCCTCTTTGCCCTAACCGCTCGGCGGCGATTTCTTCTTCCTCCTCTCCTCTGCCGACGCCGGCGACCATCCTCTTCCCTAGTTTCTGCCGTCGACGACGAGAGCCACCGCCGACATTCTGACGCCGCTTCTCCACAGGCGAGCACGCCGACGCCACAGCCGAACCATCGCAAGCACGTCTGTGCCCTAGGGTCGGCGCCACCGTCGACCACCCGGAGCCCTAGCCCTTGCCGTGGAGTTCCTAGCGCCGGCTGCTACTTTTTGTGCCCTAACCGAGTCCCTTCCAGTTGCGGCTGTTACCCTTTTTCCTTTAGCCGACGCCAGCCACTCGAGTAGCGCTGGCCACCCCCGATTCCGGCACCCGAGTACACTGTTGGGGTTCTTCCGTGCCGTAGCACTGCCTCCGACCATATCTTTTCTCTGGTTTCTGGCGATCAAGAAGGTAAAGGTTAATTAGTTGAAGTTTGGGATCTAGTTGGTTACTATGGTTGTATTCCTGATCTTCTCCCGTTTTGTTAAGTAGGGTTTCAGTGAGTGAGGAGGTTTGCCAGCATCTACTTCTTCCGGCAGCAATCCACTTTGACTGTGGGTTGAGGTAAGTGTTATCCCTAGTTGCTGAAATAGGGGATGGGTAATGGATTTCTAATTTTTGGGCATTTAACCATGATTGGACAGCGGTATTACAGCATATACCTCCGACCTTGATCAACTGAGGAATCCCTATTTCTTGGTGAGTTTTTGTGTTCATTTTGATGGTTGAATAATTAGGGATATTGACTTCAATGTAGGAGTCATTGCTATGAGTGAGTTGATCATTTTGTCGATGATTGACAGATAGGTTAATAACTAATGTTAACCTAGGTATATGTGTTGAATTAAGGAATGGATATGAGTATTAAATAGTTTTGGAGATTTTTTATTTAGCTATATAGCTAAATACATTGTCTGTTTGATATCACAGGATTGTGACTCGAGACAGTGTCTCGACGAGGGATCTGTTTCGGATACGATCTTTTCTATTTTCGGAGGCGGGTACTTTTGACTTATGTCATTTGATATGCTTAGTAATTAAATTAACATGTTGTATTAATTGTGTTTCTTATCTGTTTCGGTTAATCACTACCCAAATCTTACATGCTTGATTGATTGATTGGTTTTGCATCTCAGGTATATTTTACCTGTTTATACATGCTTATAGGGGTAGTGATATACCATGTTTCACCATGTTCAGGACCTAGGTTTTATACCTTCTATATACCTTTGGATTGTTTTGGATTCGTTGACCTTTGATGCATTTTTATATATATGTGGATTAGGTCAGGATATTCTTGTGGTTAGTGCCATGCACCATTTGCATGATTGCATGCTGTGCGATAGTCCGCTCCATTATTATTGAGCACATCGCTATTACATGGCACACACCACCACTCAGGGGTTAGTGGTCGATTCAGGCAGAGTGTGTTGCAGCAGGGACTCTGTTAGGCACCGTTGGTCCGCTCATGGGTAGTGTGACACAACGTGTTATCCGGCAGGGATTCCTCCCCGTCATCGTGTACCGGGAGATGAGAGCATTGCGCTCCCCCATTTATGATTTGAGGTAGGAGGATAGGTGTACTCCGACAGCATCCCGTCCACTCATCGGGAGTAGTGACGACAGAGTGCACGTTGTCACAACCCTACCCACTCGCACTTTTGTATGAGATGATCGACTGGCGTCAGGGGTGACCAGGACGCATCATTGGCATCATATGCATGATGCATTTATTGCTTGTGTTTGTGTTTGCAGCATTTATATGTTGCATATTGTTTGGATACCTATGTTTGACATGCATACAGGATTTCCACATCTTTCAGACTACTTGTCTTTATACCTAGGTCCTGGTTAGTACAGTATTCTCCTGTTATTTCAGTATGCATTTATCTTTCTTACATCAGGAGACTGTACGCATGATTAGTGCTAGGTGTTGTTTCTTTACTTTGCATATCAACTGTACATGCTGAGTGTTGGACTCACCCCGCCTCCATTGTTGATATTTTTCAGGTTGATGCTGTCAGGGAGTCGCTAGTCCTCACTGCACGTAGTGCTGGTCCTGCAGACCTCCAGGATATGTTTGGTTTTCTTTGGTTTCTTTCTGTTCTAGACTGTTTGAACTCGTTATATTATGGATTTATTTGCTTATGGACATGATATAGATTTTATTATATCGATGGATTTGGACTTGGTTTTTATTCTACTACATGCCTGCCTGGATGGCAGAAGAGGTGAGTTCGTCGGTTTTGAGCTTTACGAGTGTAGTTGAGTAGGGTGGTTTTTGAGTCAGAGTATTATTACTGCGTGGTTGTGTCAGCCAGAGGCTGAATATATATATAAACTGCGTGGTGATGGATTTTTATTATTGTTATGATTCCAGCCGCCTGTGGCTGAGTATTTAGTGGTTGTAGAAAATTTTTGATTGTCCGCCGTACAGGGGAGATGCTGCCGAAATTTTCTCGGACAGGGACTCCTCTGGGGCGTGACAATTTAGTGGTATCAGAGCACAGGTATACGATCTTTTGTTTTCGTATTTTTGATGTTTGGGATAACCTGATACCAATTTATTTACTTGGTATCAGAGCGCCAAGTTTGGTGATACTGGTTGGATTTTTGTATTTTGGATTTTCGGGATTTATCTGATACCAATTTATTGGTATCAGAGCAGGTTATGGATACCTGCTTTTGGTGTTTTGGATACCTGTTGTTAGTATTCTGGATATTTGGGTTAGCCAGGTTTGCGAGTCAAACTGGGCATTTTCGGATTTTCGATATGGTTATGTTTCGGATTTCCGTTTCGGATTTATTTGGATTTCCGGCGATGTTTCTCGTTCGGAGTTTGAGGTCAAAGGTTGGGGACAGGACAGCGACGGAACATCTCCAGACGGCATATAGGTATGATGTTTATTTTATGATAGTTAGGACATCTATTAGCACTTTATCTTTATTACCTGTCTGGATGTTGTAGCCATATTACATGTGATGGGTTAGCCATTGATCTTGCTCGACCCTAATAGAGATCAAGGATTATAGTCTCTGGTGATTTTATATATCTTACCACTAGTAGTTTTAGCTTTTATTACTACTAGATGGTTAGGAAATGGAGGCACATACCAGCCTCTGCTATTGTTAGCTGGCTAATGGATGATACCTACGTATTCCTGTGGACTTAGCTAGTAGAGTTTTTATACTCGTATCTTTTGGATATTCGGGTATCCGATACGATGAAAATTAGTCATTGGAGAGTTATCATGTTTGATCATTGTTGAGAATGATTTGAGGTTGAGGAATATTGAGAGATCAGATATTGTGATGTGTTGATTTCTAATGATTTATGAGAGTAAATGTTATGTGGTTGTCTGATGATCTATTACTATATATTTGTTTTGATGATCTATTATTTGGGTTGTCGTTGATGGTAACATAGTGAGTATCATGTATGATATTCACAGGTTTGATGATTATAATTCGTGATCAGATTATAAATTGGGTGCTAGAGAGTTTATGGTTTAGAGTGCCTATGAGATTTTAATAAATCTGGTTAGTTGTGGTTAGTTAACAGGATGATAAAATTGATGTTTACTTCCTCTGATATTGGATTATGTGGATAAATAATGATTTGATGTTTTGAATGCTAACTTGCTCTCATGGGGAGTAGAGACTGATTCATTTGATATTAGGTGTGCTGATATTTTTGAGGATAAAAATGAGAGTGTCTTGATGTTCTTGAATTCTGATTTTTTATCTTTTGGGTTGTATACCTATATACATATGATTATTGTGGGTTTCTAGTAGATTATACCCGAGTGGTTAGACATACATGTCTGATTGTTTATTGGAGGTATTTGTCAATTAAAAACTATGTTGTGGAATGTGCACATATGTTTGAGTGTTTTATTGAATGTATCTTATCGATCTAATCTGAGTTGTGATATGTGCAGGTGTGTTGGGTGTAATATTTGAGGAATCTTGTTTATTATATGATTGTTTGAGAGTATACTCGTGTCGAGTATGATTTGTTGGAAGTATTACGTTGATTATACTCTTGGCATAGGTGTACATATGTCATGTGAGTGTTGTTGAGGTGTATTGTTGATTATACCTATGTTGATATATGCACACGGGTTTGATAGGTATTGTTGGAGGTATCACACTGATTTATACCTGTGCTATGTTTGGTGTGTATAAATTGGAGGATTATGTCGATCATACATATGTTGTGTGTGCATGTGTACCAGGTGTATGGTGGGTAGCATCATGATGATTCTACCTATGTTGAATGTAGAATGCTGAGTATCTACATTATGTTATTGGTTGTATAACCCTGTCAACTAATTTTCCTATTAGTGGGTGACCAACCCACTAGGATGATGATAGAGTTGACTATGGATTTGATTTGTTTACTAGGTTGTTTATACCTTTGGCTGCCCACAGTGATATGTGGACGAGTGATCTCATGCAGCCTTTAGTTGGATAGTTAGGTGCCTTGGACACTTATGGATCGTTGGAGCTCCCACATATACATATTTCGGATTGCTTGTAGCGGAGCATTGCTCCCATATCTATTGCAGATACATGTTATGGATTATTTGTAGTGGAGTGTTACTCCTACATATTGAGGATTTCTTGTGGTAGAGCGTTGCTCCCACATATGTGGTATTTTCTGTGATGGAGCGTTGCTCTCACACCGGAGGATCTATGCTTAGATGATTTATATCGTTGGTGATCATATTTCAGATTTATTGTCGAGGATCTTTTGGATTGGGAATGTCTGTGATACGGACATTATGTGTATTGGTTTTACCATTAGGGCTTGCGGAGCCTTAGATGTTTTCATGGACTAGATGATTTGGGTGTCTCTAGGATGTTTGGATCGGTTTCCATTGTCTTGTTGACGATGTTGTGATCTATTCCTGATCTGAGGTGTATCACGTACACTATCTTTGCATAGTTCTAGAGATGTTTCGACTGAAACGTCTAGATGTGAAGATCAGTAGTGCGTATTTTGGTTGTCTTCTGTGAGATGTTTGAGACACACGGTCATCAGTAGGAGTATACCGTGGTTCCACAGAAGATCGAGGTTGTTACCGTTGGGAGTAGACGGAGTCTATAGAAGAGGCTCGCAACTTCCTTTGTTTGGCTCGATATTTCCGGAGATACGTTGAGGGTTTCTCTTGGATAGCTATGTCACTGACACGTTTGACCTGGAAAGGCGTGAAGTTCACTTGGACTGAGGATGACAAGACCAGCTTCTAGGAGTTGAAGCGGAGACTACTGTCGGCTCTGATTTTTTTTGTTTTTGCCTTCTGAAGAGGACGGATTCGAGCTCTATACCGACGCATCTATTCAGGGTTGAGCGCTGTTCTGATGCAGCACGATATGGTAGTCTTCTATGCTTCTCGTCGATTGAAGGAACATGAGAAGAACTACCTGTATATGATCTGGAGCTAGTCGCCATTATTTTTGCCATGAAGATTTGGCGACAATGTTTATATGACGTTACATTTGAGATTCTCACTGACCATAAGAGTCTCAAATATCGGTTTACTTAGAATGAACTTAATCTCCGACAGAGGAGATGGATGGAGTTCCTGAAGGATTTTGAAGTACCATTAACTATCACCCAGGAAAAGCTAATGTGGTTGTAGATGCACTTAGCCGGAAGTCTAGAGGGACTTTGGCTTGCCACCGAGTTGTGGTTGCAGATTTGATTCAGGGTTTCTCCGAGTTAGACCTTGAAGAGCAGGGACAGACAGAGCAGGGTATCCTTGTTACCATGGCTGCTCAGTCGTCGATCAGGACGAAGATCCGAGAGGCTCAGGCTGCTGATCAGTATTTGCAGTTTATTTGCGGCTAGATAGCTTCCGGGTAGCAGACCGAGTTCACACGAGATGAGGAGGGTGTTATACACTTCCGAGGCAGATTATGCGTACTTCAGTCTCATCCGGTCTTATAGGAGTTACTTCCGGAGGCTCATCGCTCATGATATGCTGTCCACCCAGGCGGTACCCGTGTATACCGAGATTTGAGGTGTTTCTATTGGTGGAACGACATGACGGAAGACATCGTGGATTTTGTAACTAGATGTCTTGTTTGTCAGCAAGAGAAGGCCGAGCACCAGAGACCTGCCGGATTACTTCAGCGGATTCCTATTCCTGAGTGGAAATGGGAACATATTACTATGGACTTTGTGGTGGGATTGCCGAGGACACGACGAGGCTATGACGCGATTTGGGTTATCGTTGATCGAGTAACCAAATCTGCACACTTCTTAGCGATCCGGAAGACTAATTTCCTGGATCAATTGGTAGATCTGTTTTGCCGGGAGATTATCAGATCATGTGGTGTTCCGTTGACTATTATTTCGGATAGAGGCCCACGGTTCACGTCTTGTTTTTGACAGAGTCTGCAGCCGGCTTTGGACACGCAGCTCTGTTTCAGTACAGTTTTCCATCCACAGATAGATGGACAGTCAGAGCGGACCATTCAGACGTTAGAGGACCTGCTGAGGTCATGTGTTATGGATTTCGGAGGCAGTTGGGAGGACCATCTGCCGTTGGTAGAGTTTGCCTATAACAACAACTTTCATTCGGCTATCCAGATGGCACCGTTTGAGGCGTTGTATGGTAGACCTTGTCGGACACCCGTCCTCTGGGATGAGGTTGGAGAGGCCCAGCTATTGGGACCTCATAGAGCTCAGCTTGAGGCAGAGTTGTTCTGTACTATCAGACGGAGGATGTCAGAGGCACAGGACTGCCAGAAGAGTTATGCTGATCGGAGACTTAGACTCTTAGAGTTCTCCGTTTGTGACCATGTATTTCTGCGAGTTTCACCCACGAAAGGGGTAAAGAGATTTGGCCTCAGAGGTAAGCTAGCTCCGTGGTACATTGGCCCTTTCGGGATCTTGGAGAGGATCGGAGCGGTAGCTTACCGATTTGGCACTACCACCGTCCCTGTCAGGCGTTCATGATGTATTTCACGTATCGATGCTCAGGAGATACGTACCTGATCTGACACATGTGCTGGCAGATATTCCAGTTCCAGTTCAGCCTGACATTTCATATGAGGAGGTTCCGGTACGGATTCTCGGCCGGAAAGAGCGTCAGTTGCGGAACAAGACTATCCGGCTGGTTAAAGTCGGATAACGACATCATTAGGACGAGGAGGCTACTTGGGAGCTCGAGTACACTATCCGAGCTCGATATCCCCATCTTTTCACTTGAGGTATGTGATTTATTTACCGTTCAGCATTTATACTCTATATCTGTTGTTAGTACTTGCTGATGGTAGATAACGAAATTTGGGGACCAAATTTTTATAAGTGGGGGAGAATGTAAAATACCGGAAATAGGCGAATATGATTAAGGGAATTTTTCGGAATTTTTGGAAATTTTTCGGGAATTTTTCGGAGCTCGTACGGATAAGTTCACGGGGATAAAAACGGGGCCCGGAAAAGCCTGTTTAGACTACCCTATTTAAATGAGGAAAAGTTTTATTTTTTCTTTTCCTTTTCTTTTTCTTTTTCCTTATTTTTATTCCTCCGTTTCTTTTCCTCTTCCGCGAGCCCGAGCCTTCTCCCCGACGCCGCCGATTCTCCTCCTGTTTGCCCTAACCGCTCGGCGGCGATTTCTTCTTCCTCCTCTCCTCTACCGACGCCGGCGACCATCCTCTTCCCTAGTTTCTGCCGTCGACGACGAGAGCCACCGCCGACCTTCTGACGCCGCTTCTCCACAGGCGAGCACGCCGACGCCACAGCCGAACCATCGCAAGCACGTCTGTGCCCTAGGGCCGGCGCCACCGTCGACCACCCGGAGCCCTAGCCCTTGCCGTGGAGTTCCTAGCGCCGGCTGCTACTTTTTGTGCCCTAACCTTCCAGTTGCGGCTGTTACCCTTTTTCCTTTAGCCGACGCCAGCCACTCGAGTAGCGCTGGCCACCCCCGATTCCGGCACCCGAGTACACTGTTGGGGTTCTTCCGTGCCGTAGCACTGCCTCCGACCATATCTTTTCTCTGGTTTCTGGCGATCAAGAAGGTAAAGGTTAATTAGTTGAAGTTTGGGATCTAGTTGGTTACTATGGTTGTATTCCTGATCTTCTCCCGTTTTGTTAAGTAGGGTTTCAGTGAGTGAGGAGGTTTGCCAGCATCTACTTCTTCCGGCAGTAATCCACTTTGACTGTGGGTTGAGGTAAGTGTTATCCCTAGTTGCTGAAATAGGGGATGGGTAATGGATTTCTAATTTTTGGGCATTTAACCATGATTGGACAGCGGTATCACAGCATATACCTCCGACCTTGATCAACTGAGGAATCCCTATTTCTTGGTGAGTTTTTGTGTTCATTTTGATGGTTGAATAATTAGGGATATTGACTTCAATGTAGGAGTCATTGCTATGAGTGAGTTGATCATTTTGTCGATGATTGACAGATAGGTTAATAACTAATGTTAACCTAGGTATATGTGTTGAATTAAGGAATGGATATGAGTATTAAATAGTTTTGGAGATTTTTTATTTAGCTATATAGCTAAATACATTGTCTGTTTGATATCACAGGATTGTGACTCGAGACGGTGTCTCGACGAGGGATCTGTTTCGGATACGATCTTTTCTATTTTCGGAGGCGGGTACTTTTGACTTATGTCATTTGATATGCTTAGTAATTAAATTAACATGTTGTATTAATTGTGTTTCTTATCTGTTTCGGTTAATCACTACCCAAATCTTACATGCTTGATTGATTGATTGGTTTTGCATCTCAGGTATATTTTACCTGTTTATACATGCTTATAGGGGTAGTGATATACCATGTTTCACCATGTTCAGGACCTAGGTTTTATACCTTCTATATACCTTTGGATTGTTTTGGATTCGTTGACCTTTGATGCATTTTTATATATATGTGGATTAGGTCAGGATATTCTTGTGGTTAGTGCCATGCACCATTTGCATGATTGCATGCTGTGCGATAGTCCGCTCCATTATTGTTGAGCACATCGCCATTACATGGATCTGCACACACCACCACTCATGGGTTAGTGGTCGATTCAGGCAGAGTGTGTTGCAGCAGGGACTCTGTTACCGTTGGTCCGCCATGGGTAGTGTGACACAACGTGTTATCCTCAGGATTCCTCCCCGTCATGGGAGTTGAGAGCATTCGCTCCCCATCTATGATTTGGGGTAGGAGGATAGGTGTACTCGACAACATCCTGCCCAGTCACTCATCGGGAGTAGTGACGACAGAGTGCACGGTTGTCAGCCCTACCCACTCGGCCTCACTTTTGTATGAGATGATCGACTGGCGTCAGGGGTGACCAAGACGCATCATTGGCATCATATGCATGATGCATTTATTGCTTGTGTTTGTGTTTGCTGCATTTATATGCTGCATATTGTTTGGATACCTATGTTTGACATGCATACAGGATTTCCTTATCCCTCGGACTGTTTGACCTTATACTCAGGACCTGGTTAGTACAGTATTCTCCTGTTTATTTCATATGCATTCTTATCTTTCTTATCAGGAGACTGTACGCATGATTAGTGCTAGGTGTTGTTTCTTTACTTTGCATATCAACTGTACATGCTGAGTGTTGGACTCACCCCGCCTCCATTGTTGATATTTTCAGGTTGATGCTGTCAGGAGGGAGTTCCAGTCGCTAGTCCTCACTGCACGTAGTGCTGGTCCTGCAGACCTCCAGGATATGTTTGGTTTTCTTTGGTTTCTTTCTGTTCTAGACTGTTTGAACTCGTTATATTATGGATTTATTTGCTTATGGACATGATATAGATTTTATTATATCGATGGATTTGGACTTGGTTTTTATTCTACTACATGCCTGCCTGGATGGCAGAAGAGGTGAGTTCGTCGGTTTTGAGCTTTACGAGTGTAGTTGAGTAGGGTGGTTTTTGAGTCAGAGTATTATTACTGCGTGTGAATATATATATAAACTGCGTGGTGATGGATTTTTATTATTGTTATGATTCCAGCCGCCTGTGGCTGAGTATTTAGTGGTTGTAGAAAATTTTTGATTGTCCGCCGTACAGGGGAGATGCTGCCGAAATTTTCTCGGACAGGGACTCCTCTGGGGCGTGACATGTTTGCCAATTTTATCCTTCAGATCAACTAGACTTTTGCTCAGTGTCCGAATCTCCAAGACTTTCTGCTGGGCGTTCGCTCCACGACCTGAGCAGTCTTCCACTCGGTTCGTAATACCAAGACTTTCAACCTAGAGTTCCCGACTCTAGGATTGTTATCTGAAGCTTTCGACCCGCCAAGACTTTCCTTCTAGGGTTACCACCCCCTAGAACCTAGGGTTACCGCCCCCTAGAGTTTTCCATCTGCCTAACCGCAGCTAGGACTTTTACCTAAGTGCACTTAGGACTTTCCTGCAATCTCATTCAAACTCGTTAGATCACAAATAACCTTAACTTTGAACCCTTTGTCATTATCAAAACTCAGGTTTGATCGCCAGATGCTTCCCGCACCAATAGATTGCACCAACAATCTCCCAACACATTCAGTGCAATATAACATAGTACGTCTAACCATTATTTGTAGAACTTCCCTTTAAGTTTTAGAGATACTTTTTTATCGCATAAAACACCCGACACTCTCCTCCATTTCAACCATCCTACTTGTATTGTATATAAGGCATCTCTCAATCTCTCCATCATTTTGTAAAAATGATTCTAATTACTTAAAACTCTCAATTCCTAACAAGTCGTCATCTCCTATTTTAATATTTTTTTCATTACGTCTAATATTGCTAAACTTAAATTTCATATATTCTGTCTTACTCTACTAAACCTAAAATCTTTCACTTCTACTATTTCCTATCAAGATTTTAGTTTTGCATTTACTATAACGCCCCGGGCCGACCCCACCCAGATCGAACTAGGAACGCCACCAGAATTGCCCATCGGGTTGACAACTAGCTCCACAGACCACCGTAGGTCCTTTCAGCGTGCTTTGTCCTCACTCGCACGCACCCTAGAAAACTTCCCAGGAGGTCACCCATCCTCAAATTTCTCAAAGCCAAGCACGCTTAACTTTGGAGTTCTTAAGTTTAGGCTTCCGAAAAGGAAGGTGCACCTTGGTAATATGAATAGTACCATCTAACCTTTTAAGCCATACTTAACCAGAATCTCAAAACCGGGGTATTACAATCACCCACACTTAAAGACACAACGTCCTCGTTATGTAACCACGAATCATACCACAGACAAATCCCAGAATCTCCCTCGATAGGTGGTGCCCTGGGTGCTCCTACCACAAGCGCACTCATGGTCGTAACTTGGCTCTGATACCATCTGAAACGCCCCGGCTCGGGCGGGCCCCTCCCGAACTGGGCCGTTACATTTACTTCTTCACATGTATCATCTATACATAATATGCACCATGGTACTATTTCTTGAATATGTCTAGTGAGTTTGTGCATGATTAGTGTAAAAAGATCAGGACTTAAAGTTGATCCTTAATATAACTCTATCTTTATTGGAAATTTTTTTAGTTAATTTGCCTAAATTTTTCTCTCTGATTGTTACATTTTCATACATATCCTTAATTAGTTTAATATATATTATGCTAACACCAATTTTTAGAATTCTCTATATAATTTCTCTTAAGACTTTATCATAAATTTTTTATAAGTCAATGATTACCAAACATAAATCTTGCTTTTGCTCTTTATATTTTCCAATTAGTTGTCTGAGAATATGTATAGCTTCTATTGTCGACCTCTAGCATGAACCTAAATTAATTTCATTTCTTAATTTTTTTTCTATTACTCTTTCCCAAAGTTTTATAGTATGACTCATTAGTTTAATACTCCAATAGTTTGTATAATTTTGTACGTCTCCCTTATTATTATATAAGGGAACTAGAGAACTTACTCTTCATTGATCAATTATTTTGTCTTTAATATCATGTTAAATAATTTTATAAGTCATTCAATACCTTGTTTACCTAAGCACTTTCATACCTTTATCAGAATATTATCTGGTTCAATGAAATTTTCATTTTACATCTCATTTAAAGTTTCCTCTACTTCTGAAGTTTGAATTCTACGATAAAAAAAATCTATACTCATTTTACCTACTTAAATTATCTAAATTAAGTTGGTCACTTAAACTTTCATTAAAAAAATTAATAAAAATATCTTTTCTACTGTTCTTTATTTCTCCATCCAATGTCACATTTGAACATCCAATCAATTAAAAGTTATTTCCACTTTTGACCAAGGCAACCAAAAGTGATCTATTAAAGGGTTTTGTATATAAGCTGATGGTAAGCTTTGATCACTTAGAAATCATGAAAACATCTCTTAATCTCATGTGCTCAAATAAAACAAGTACATAAAAGATCCAAGAGCTTATAGAAGGATTGGAATACTTAAATTTTAAAGCTCTTAATAATTTATCTCTTCCCTAGGTTTTCACTTGCATCTTTAAGAAGAGAGGAGGATTTATTTGAGTGAAATCCTTGTTTATGATCAAGCTTGTGAAATCTCAAAGTTTAGATTAAGATGTTATCCTTGTTTGCAAAGGTTTACCCTATTACATTTTGTGAACGAGCGGTTTAGTAAAATATATTCGAGTGTAATGCATCATACACGTCATGAGCCTTGAAATAGAGTGGAACTTTTGAATCATGCTATTATTGATAATACAATCAAAATCCTATATTAGAAATACATGGAAAAGATTGTGAATTTATAAGATAAAGATATCTACATTAACATAAAGTCTTTTGGATAGAGCCCAAGAACAAATCCATGAGTGTTTACGTCCAAAGTGGATAATATCATATTATTGTGGAGGTATCTAAAATCTTTTAATTTTACAATTGGTATCAAAATAAAATCATTCTCCATCGGACTAACTGTCGGAAGAAGCACGAGTCAGAGTATCTAAAATCTTTTGATCTTATAGCTATATCTTGTGTTAGTGTTGTATTCATTTTATTCCCATTTTATATATACTCTAAACATAATTAATTAAATACACAGAGCACTCCTGCTACAATTTTTTTTTTTTTACAAGAAATCCAATTTAGCTAGGCTTGCCATCTATTCTTCCCCTCTCTGACTAAGCCTTCATAATCCAATAATAATATCTACAGACATTATAAAGTTCTCTATATTATAATGCCAAAAATAGTTTAAATTATTTGTTTTTTACCTACACAGTAGAAGTTATTTTCTAATCTATTGAAATATTCTCTTTGCAAATGCTTTCACAATTATTGGCTTTCATTCTTAAAAAAATTTGAAAATGGACCATATGGTGCATTCTTATCTACTAGAACCCTTATAACTAATTGAGAAAATCATTAAGAAACAAATTCTCGAATAAGTTGTTAGTGTTCAAAACCCCGGCACTTAGACATAATCACGACGAAAGCTTAGCTTAGATTCAAACAAGTGATAGGAATTAATAAAGTTACTATAAGAGGTAAGAGCAGTACTTTTATTTGAAAATTATATCGTCTTATAGTGAATGACAAAGCAAGTTGTGATGACTGTGATTCAATCATAAAATTATATCCTATATTAAAAAACTAAAAATAACTTCAACTATTGTGATAATAGTTGTACTATTTACAAAGATAGACTTCTACTGTTTGCAATTGCACAATAACATCACAATATGTCACAAAGGCTTGCGACAAATAATTTTGTCATAATATTCCACTAAAAATATTTATGGTGGAAAAGAAATAGTTTTGTCATAAAATTATATTGCCATTGAATTATCAATTATTGTTATTACGTTGTTTCCGTTGATATTAGTCATTTAGTCCCACTCTACATTGACACGCTTATGTGATCCCATCCCAATCTAGCCAAGCCAGTCCGAGCTGCCGAGTTAGTCTGAGTTGCCACTGATCTGAACAGAAGTCACTGTTGGCCGAACCCACCAATCTAGTCGTGCTTAACAAGCTACAAGTAGATATGGATCACTTTCTCATGTTCTGCTCCCTACTTTTCCATGATCTCCATTGATTTTTCTATTCTCTCATGTTTATAAATATTCAAGTAAATGCTTTGGGGAAAGAGTTCCGTCAATCTCTCTTTGTTGAGACATTCTCTCCTTTCATTTTAGTATTTTGGCAACTTAAGCATCGAAGATGCCTCGCTAAGACAACTCCCAGCGACTCTTTAATGCATGTTAATATATGCAGGTTCGGCTCTATCAGAAAAGAAAATCTCGTCAATAATTTTGAATGAGAGGAGAGATTTGTGTCGCATGGATTGTCATTATATTCATGATGTCACAAAGTCATTGCGTATTTGTGATGGCTATTATCTGTCATAAGACTTATACTTTGGATGTTTTTATTTTTTTTCCCCTTCACTACAAAATTAGAGGATATTATATGCATCAACTTTGATATCATCCTCATTATGAGTTTAGATTTAGAATCGAAGTCTCCATGTGATGATGAGTTGATTAGAGAGTGATAGATGTTAAATATGTGAATAGAGAAGAAGTGAAAGAAGAGAGAAATTTCATTGTTAATGAAATTTTAGTTCTATATTAGGAGTTTCAAGACTTGTTGATTAGTTTACATTGATTCACATATATTGAAAATGTGAATAAATACATGGGAGAAGTTCTTTCTTACGTGTGGATACATAGCATGTGCGGATACAACTTGTGTATGTCAAATACCAGATCGATTGAGATAAAATTCATCCAAATGAAATTGTTTGGATAGTGATTTGAAATTGAATTATCATTTTTTGTTATCTCATAAATCCATGGCCCCCAATTTGTTTGTATATCTCTTTACATACGATTGTGACGTGGAACGCTGGGCGGGTGGGTACCACCCTGATTGACTCGGGGCCCGCCGCGTTATCCATTGCTAGCTTGGCCTAGGACGTGGCATGCCGCCTACCAGGAGATCCGGTTTCTTGGCGGAGGAACATTCTCCCAGCTCGTCACTTCATCGATAGATATTAATTACCAAATCTAGCGTGAGCGAGTGAACGGCAGACTGCCAGGTCCAGTGGTCCCCTGTCCCCCGCCATCAATTCAATTATAGCAAATCCGACAAGATCAGAAAGCTACAAAGCGACGTAATCCAAATTCGAAGGAAGAAGCTAAGTGCCCCACGGAGTTTGGAGCAGTGGGGACGTAGGGTTGTTTTAATAGATTTTGAGAGTAATTAATATCTGACATATCTTGTCAGATATGAAGAAGATCACTGTGTTAAAATAAATGCCAATTTATCAAATATAGTCAAAAACTACCTTAAGCTTTATTCATATCTATTAAACACACAAAAATTGTTTTTTTCCCCCATTTTGCCCGATATTTAAAAAAGTTTACATTTTGTTGGCAAAAATCAAAAATCTCCCGCACAAATCTTGACCTAGGGGCAACATGTGATATTGTGAATTATGATGGGAAAAATAAAAAAAGTAACTATGAATAATAAACACCAGTGGAGACGATCATCGGCAAGCTCGGCTCTGTATTTCCCATGGCAATGGCGTCTTCTTCCACGCCCCGTTCTCGTCTCTCTGCACTCATGGAAAGAACGAGCCAATGGTATTAACTACTATTTTCAATTAATCCTGCACGTTTACTTCTGTTAATCATATTGAAATCCAGGATCTTTTCCCAAGATCTTCCAAGCGACGTCGTCGTTCAGGTCGGAAAGGTTGACTTTCAGCTCCACAAGGTATTTTGCGACGATTTCTCTGTCTTTTTTTTTTCCCCAGAATTTGTGTATTGATGAGCTTGGCATGTGTGATAATATTGGATTCAGTTCATGCTGGTGGCGAAGAGCGGTTTGATCCGGCGGAAGGTGATTGAATCGAAGAGGGCAGACCTCGGCCGCCGCATAGATCTGTCCGAGGTGCCTGGCGGCGCGGCGGCGTTTGAGAAGGCTGCAATGTTTTGCTACGGGGTCAGCTTCGAGATATCTGTCAACAGCGTGGCGGCGGTGCGGTGCGCCGCCGAGTACTTGCAGATGACGGAAGACTACTGCCGCGGCAACTTGGTGCAGAGGACGGAGGAGTTCATCAACCAAATCGCGCTCAAGACGCTGCCCGGCGCCGTTGCCTTGCTGCGCTCCTGCGACGACGCCCCTGATCTCCTTCGCCCCGTCGAACACGTTCGGATCGTGCAGCGCTCCGTCGATGTTATCAGCTTGAAGGCGTGCAACGAGGCTAACTTTCCAACACGCTCGCCGGCGGACTGGTGGGCCGCTGAGCTCGCGTTGCTCTTTCCCACCTCGTTCAAGAAGATACTCACCGGTATGACATCCCGCCGAGCCGCTCCCAAGTCCCTCGCCGTCGCCATCGTGACGTACGCTGAGAAATCCCTACCCAACCTCCTGCTTTCCGAAGGCGCCGCCCGGCCGTTCGTCACCGGCAGCGATGCTGCCCGCGCCCGCCAGCGCTGCCTCCTTGATTCCCTCGTCTCCATCCTCCCACCGGACCGTGACGCCCCCCTCCCGGTCGGCTTCGTCTACCGCCTGCTCCGGGCGGCGGTATTCCTCGGTGCTTCGGAGGCATGCCGGCGGGAGCTCGAGCGGCGAGCCTCTGCCTCCCTCGACCAGGCGGCCGTAGCCAACCTCCTCACGATCAGTCTGGACTACTCCGGCGAGCGCGTCGTGGATCTCGACAGCGCTAGGAGGATCGTGGCCAGTTTCGCGGAGAGAGAGGCGAGCGCCGCCGCCGGGGGTGGCGTTCTCTATGGCTCTGGTTTCAAAGGCGTATGCTCCTCGCCGGCGGTGCAAAAGGCGGCGCGAACGGTGGACAGCTTCCTGGGGGAGATAGCCACGGACAAGGAGCTGTCGGTATCCAAGTTCACTGGCATCGCCGGGGCTCTCCCCAAGTCGGCCCGACGCTTCGACGACGACCTATACCGCGCCGTCGACATCTATCTCAAGGTTCAGATTCCCAACTCCATGGCTTTCAAATCAACCATATATGTGCCTCAGTAGAACGATCGAACTCGTCCTTAACAATATGGATACAAATGCAGGCCCATCCTTCTCTGGATGAGATCGAGAGGGAGAAAGTGTGCAGCGTGATGGATCCACTGAAGTTGTCATACGAAGCCCGACTACATGCATCTCAGAACAGGCGACTGCCGCTTCAAATTGTGCTCCACGCGTTGTACTACGACCAACTGCAGCTTCAGGGTGGGGAGGAGGCAAGGATGCCGGCGTGGGGACGAGACCAAGGGCTGACGGCCGACGACATGTTACTGATCAGAGAGAATGAGAATCTGCGGTTGGAGCTTGCGAGGATGAAGATATACGTTTCGCAGATTCAGCAACAAGGGATGAGCGGCCTGAAAATGGAGAGCAAGAACTCATTCTTCTCCTCGGTTTCACGAACTCTCGGAAAGCTCAATCCCTTTAAGCAAGTTGGTTCGAAAGATACTTCCAGCATCGAGAACAGAGAGGTAATTGGAATGGAGATGATGGCGAAGCCGAGGAGGAGGAGAAGGTTCTCCATAGCTTGATTCTAGCTAGTGTGATTTTAACAAGACTACGATATATGCTTAATCAGATATATCCATGGTATTAATATATTTGTTCCTGCTGAAATTATATATTGTTAGTTAGTATTTTAGTTAGTTAATCAAATGTGTTTTAATTAAGAATCTGTAATAATGACCTCTAAACATGTCCACGATCAGTAAGTATCCTCTGATATCTGGGGAGTATTGGTTGTTGGTTCGAGGGATGTTTTTCAGATGAGCCTCAAATTCAAACTGCACAAGGCAAATTAATTAGCAGCTTCTGGTTGTCATACTAATAGGGGAATCTTTATCCGCATATAAAGACGAACTATTCGCAAAACAAACAAAGAGGAACCAGTGACTGTTCAAAAAGGGATTCACTTATATATAGGAATGAAACATTAGAAAGAGGGCTTTACAAAAGGAGGCTAGATCTGTCTTTAACCTTGTGCCAAAGAAAGCAAATGATTGTTTCTCTTGCTGGAGGAGAAGACGACAATTTTTTTATTGTTGCAAGCAAATAGGAGAATGAAAGCCTTATTTTATATGGCTCCAATAGGTTTCCTGTTTGTAACTTTTAGATATGGGACTAAAGCTGTCGGAATCCAACGATTTGCATTTACGAGCTGGCTCTTGAAACCCAATGAATTAGGGGGTGTATTCAATGTTGAACTTTTAATTATTTTGAATGACTTTTGTGAATTTTAAAAGTCTAGGTGTATTCAATCTAGACTTTTATAAATTCTATAGAAATCTAATGGTATCCAAATTAGTTTTTTATAGAGTTTTAAAAAGTCATGTTCAAACTCTATTTTTTAAAACTCTATGAAAATCTTTTGGTATCCAAAATTTTAATAGGTTTTAATGGATTCTTTTAAAATTCCTTAGATATAAATTTTAACCAATGAGAGCTCTCCAAAATACTTGGTATAAGTTTAAATATAAAATAAAAAATCTTCTCCTCACTCTTGAGATTTCTATAGACTTCAAATCATTTTAATTTTTTACGAATAAGTCCTTTCTCTTGTCGCTCCTCGATTTTGATTATTTCTTTGAGCCCCGTCCAGAGCCTACCAATACAATAGTACACAGTCCAACTTGATGCATATTCAACCAAGAATCTTCACCACTTTGATCAAATTTAATACTGTTCTCGATGTTATTCCTTCACCACCTTGATTACGTCGACGGTCTACCATAGAGATTACTTTAGGGGTGTGTTAACCTCTGTTATAAAATTAACTATACATGTGTTTTTTTAACATTATTATTATTTATTTATTTTAATTTTATTCTTTTCTTTATTTTTTTTTGTTTGTAAGGTTTACGTTTTTTTTTAATTTACGTTTTTTTTTAGTTTAGGTTTTTTTAAAAAGATTTTTACTTTACATTTTTTTAGTTTATGCTTTTTTTTAAAATTTTTACGTTTTTTACTTTACGTTTTTTGTAGTTTAAGTTTTTTTTTAAAGTTTATATTTTTTTTTCTTTACATTATTTTAAAGTTTACGATTTTTTTAGTTTACTTTTTTTAGTTTATGATTTTTTAATTACCCTTTTTTAATTTTTCTTTAATTTTTTTTAAAATAAAATTTTTATTATAAAAAGTTTGGCTTGTGCCGAATTGCATAATTTTCTTCACAAGGAGTGTCGTTCTGATGAATTTCTAGTTGAACCAGATAATGAAGTTTCATCATCCTTACCAGAACAAGTTCATGGTATCGATTGCTTTGATCAATTATCTGATACTCAAGAACAACAACGAGCAAATGCCAATGCATGGAGAGATATAATAGTGAATCGAATTTGGAGCGATGTTTATCATATTGGCAATAACGAAACGAATTTTTCTTTCTCATAAATCCACAAGTTTCCATGAAAACGTTTATAAATGTCTGTAAAAGTCTTGCAAAAAAATCTATAGAACTCCATAGAATTCTTTTCACAACTACGCGAGATTCTATATAAGTTAATAAAAATCAATCAACTCCACAAAAGTCTATCATTAAAAAAAAGTCAATGAAAATCATTCAATCTCTTGATTGAATACACCCCCCTTAGATTAGCTAGCTAGCCATTGAAACTGCCTGTCTTGTTCCTTCTAACCGTTAGTCTTCAACACTCTCCCTGCGAGTAGATGTCTATGGAGCCTAACTTAACAAGAATGTCTTGCATGTGACTAGCCGTAGTTCCTTTTGGTAAAAACATGATTGAGTTGCTCATGACTCTTGCCATGAGGGGCGACTATGATTTTATCTTCAACTTTCTGATGAATGAAGTGACAATCAACTTGAACTTCTATACAGATAATCTCACTAGTTGTTATTGTGAAACCTTAGATTGCTTCTTACTCTTCCCGGATACTAGATTCTCTCCAACGAACCTATTTATCCTATAGTTGATTTCCTATCCCTTGAGCTAGCCTCCTACCCAATTAGCGTTGCAATATCCCACAATCTTAAAGTTTTGATTATTTACCATGCAGATTCCTCTTCTTGGAGACCTCTTACACTACAAAGAAAAAAAAAAAATCTTGGAATACTAACGGATTTACCTACATAATTAAATTTCGTCGGAGGTCTCCAATGGAAATAATCTTCTGTCAAAGATTACGATGGAAATAATCTTCTGTTAGAAACTACCGACAGAAGATGATTTCCATCGGGACAACTTCAAACCGACTACCATTTTTTGGAGGATACCGACGGAAATGCAATTTCGTTGAAAAATAGATTTCCGACGGATTGTTGTTTTCGTCAGAAAGGAAAAATCCATCGACGAAATACCCTTCTGTTGGAAGAGTGGTTACTGATGGATTGTTACTATCATCGGTAACCCTCGGCAAACCCTAATTTCCCACGAGGTCACCAACAAAAATTATATTCTATCGGAAATCACAGACAATTTCAATTCTGTCGGTGATCCTTGGTGAAAATCTAGGGCACAACCCCTATTTTCACTCACGCACGCATCTTCCCTCCCGAGTTTTTCCGTTTCTCTAGCCCCGCTAGCGATCTCTGGTAAGATTTGTCTGCCCCAATCTCTCCTTCTTCCCCAATCTTTGGTGTGTTAACGACTTTATCGGCTGCAAGCACGCTGTTTGTTTCTTTGTCAGCCGCCAGCCATGGCTTTGCCAGCATGCGACTGCGACTGGTGACTTGGCCGATATGCAAAACGCGGCCGGTTGTTTGATTGGCCCGTAGAACACGATCGACTGGCAGACTCGATCGGTCGTTGGCGGCTGGCGCCTTGGTCGGCCGACAGAACATGGCTGGCAGTGTGGCTGACCGCCAAAAAGCGATCGGCGGCTTGGATGGCTGCCAACTCACGCCGGCTAGTTTGGTCGATCACCGCTTGGACAGTGGCCAGCTGTTGGTCGCGGCTAGCAGCTTGGTGGCCATTGCGTGCGTGGCCGACCTCTGCCTGTGTGGCTTGACCAATCGCGGCTTTCCTAGCTTTCTATTCTTTGTGATTAATTTTAGCTAATTTTTTTTTGTTTTGTTTTGTAGGGTATTGTTTTTGCTGCTCTTCTCTGACTATACTACTCATTCTCAGGTATAATTATATGATATAGTTATTTTATTATTTTAGTATTGGTATATTTATATCTAAAATAATTTTAGACCTTATTATCTTTGGTTGGAACATGAAAGAAAGTATAGTTTTTTATTTTGTGAATTCATATACTTTATAACAATTTGTATAAAATTGTATTCTCATTAGGTGACAATATCTATGAACAAAGCTTGGATGCACAATCGATTAGAAAATGGATTTACTAGAGATGATTTTATTGCTGAAGTTGAACAATTCATGAACTTTGTTAAGAATCATCTAGAATGTATAAATGACGCCGAGTTATGGTATCTGTGTAATCATTCCAAATATAGAAATAAAGCCTTTTGTGATAAGGATATTGTGAAAGTACATATATGTAACGACTCACCTCCTACTGACTAGGCTGTGAGGCCGATCGCTACATTATGCTGTGCTAAATTACTATTGCGGAAATCTGGATTGATTAAAATTTTACTAAACTGATTACTGTAAAATCTGAACTTAACATTCTAGGTGTACCTAGGAGTTGTACACATGCTAGGGAAGATAATCTATGCCTCTCGGATGTCCTGCTAACTGTAATCAGGCATTTCAATCGATCCATGAATCGATTGGGCTGTCGGATCGATCCAGTGATCGATCCAGCTTGATACCGGCACGGAGAAAACCCTGGATCGGTCGGCTAGCCGATCCACAAACCATCTCGCTTCTGTACGCGGCTGGATCGGTCTACCGACCGATCCAGGAGTACACTGATCGATCGGTAGACCGATCCAGTGGCTCACTGATCGGTTGACTGACCGATCAGTGAGCTTTGTACTTCTCTGTTCGCATCTGGATCGGTCGGCTGACCGATCCATAACAGGCGCTAACTCTCTGTTCGCGACTAGATCGGTCAGCTGACCGATCCATGGCACAACCCAACTCTGATCGATCTGTAGATCGATCTGAGTTTCTGATTTCGAACTAGAACCCCTGATTTCAGCACTAATTATGTATGACATGTGCATAATTAAACTAATACCAAATACACAGAGGCAAAACCCTAGCTCTGATACCAATTGTTGGTTGCTACTCGGAAAATCTAGAGGCTCCACTGTACAAAAATTTTATACAAAGGTCTGAACCTTTTCCTAGCTACCATGTGTTCTTTTAAATTAAATTTTGGATCGCCTGCGGAACTTAACACGTTTGATCCAAAACTTAATTTATTTGTTCTTTTAGGTTTTGACTTGGATCTCCTACGGAACTTAACACGTTCGACCCAAGTCACCTTAAGTTATTAATTCCATTAAATATTAATTTCCATAATTGGTTCCCAGTACTGACGTGGCGAGGCACATGACCTTCTTGGATATGGGAGCAACCACCACCGACTAGACAAAACCTTTTATGGAAAGCTAATATTTAATTTCCTAAAATAACTTTAGGTTAACCGAAAAGAACAATCAAATCACAAGGAAAAGAAAAACAAAAGAACACTATATCGAAAACAAATTCGAAACTCTAGAATCATATGCCTCTTGTATTTGGTATTATTTCCAAAAATAACTAGTATGATGCGGAAAGGAAAAATACTAGTTATACCTTTTAGAAAGACCTCTTGATCTTCTATCATATTCCTCTTCTAACCTCGGACGTTGTGTGGGCAACGATCTTCCGAGATGAGAACCACCAAGCACCTTCTTCTGCCTTGCAAGTTTCGGCCATCAAAACATCTTCTAGGATGAAGAGGTTCGGCCACCACCACCATGCTCCAAGGGATGCTAGAAACAAAGCTTTCTTTCTCTCCTTCTTCTTCTTCTTCTCTAAACTTGATCCGGCCACCATATGAGTCTCCACAAGAAAGATGAGGTTCGGCCATCAAAGAGAAGAAAGGAGGAGAGGATGGCCGGCCACACCAAGGAAGAAAAAGAGAGAGGAAAAATAATAGAGTTGTTCACCATGAAGGCACCTCTACCATCTCTTTTATAATCCTTGGCCTTGGCAAATAAGGAAATTTAAATAAAAATTTCCTTAATTCTTTTTCCATTGATAAGGAAAATTTATTTAATTAAAAACAATTTTATCTCATCAACAATGTGGCCGGCCACTTTAAACCAAGCAAAGGAAATTTAATTCAATCAAGAATTAAAACTTTCCTAATTTATTTCCGGAAATTTTATAAAAAATTTCTCTAATAATTTTTCCCTTCATGATGATTAATAAAAAGGAAATTTTATAAATTAAAATATTTCTTTTAAACATGTGGATAAAAAGAAAGTTATCTTTAAAAATTAAAATCTCTTCCAATCTACAAATAAGGAAAGATATCTAATCTTTTCTTAATCTTTGTAGAAGCTTTATAAAAGAGATATTTAATTTTTAAACTCTCTTTTAAATCATGAACATGATTAAAAGGAAAGTTTTTACCAAAATTAAAATCAACCTTTTAATCTACAAATAAGGAAAGAGATTTAACTCTTCTCTTAATCTTTTGTAGAATCTTATAAAAGGAAAGATTAAAATTTTTAAACTCTCTATTAAATCATGTTATCCACATAAGAAAAATTTTAAAAATAAAATTCCTTTTTATTTTAATAGGGCCGGCCACCTAAGCTTGAGTTCAAGCTAGGGCCGGCCACATGAATTCACCCATGAACCAAAACATGGCCGGCCCTAGCTTGGTCTCCAAGCTAGCTTGGCCGGCCCCCTATAGGATGGGTAAGAAGGTGGGTATAGGTGGGTATAGTACTCTATAATCAAGAGGCTGCGATAGGGACCGAGAGGAGGAATTGGTTTTGGTCTCCCAATAAAATTAAGCATCCCGTGTTCGCCCCGAACACACAACTTAATTTTATCAATAATAATTCATTCCACTAGAGAATTATTATTGAACTACCGCACCAATCCCAAATTACATTTTTGGGCTCCTTCTTATTATGAGTGTGTTAATCTCCCTGTGTTTAAGATAACAAATGCCCACTGATTAAGTAAGTTACTGACAACTCACTTAATTAATATCTAGCTCCAAGAGTAGTACCACTCAACTTCATCGTCATGTCGGACTAAGTCCACCTGCAGGGTTTAACATGATAATCCTTATGAGCTCCTCTTGGGGACATTCTCAACCTAGATCACTAGGACACAGTTTCCTTCTATAATCAACAACACACACTATAAGTGATATCATTTCCCAACTTATTGGGCTTATTGATTCATCGAACTAAATCTCACCCATTGATAAATTAAAGAAATAAATATCAAATATATGTGCTTGTTATTATATTAGGATTAAGAGCACACACTTCCATAATAACTGAGGTCTTTGTTTCTTTATAAAGTCAGTATAAAAGAAACGACCTCTAATGGTCCTACTCAATACACTCTAAGTGTACTAGTGTAATTATATAGTTAAGATAAACTAATACCTAATTACACTACGACCTTCCAATGGTTTGTTCCTTTCCATTATGGTCGTGTGCTACTGTTTATAATTTATAAGGTACTGATAACATGATCCTCTGTGTGTGACACCACACACCATGTTATCTACAATATAAATTAATTGAACAACTACATTTATCATAAATGTAAACATTTGATCAATGTGATTCTTATTTCTAGATAAATGTTTATACCAAAAGCTAGGCTTTTAGTATACACTCTAACAGTCTGAGGATGGAAGGCTGTGCTAAACTTTAAATTCGTGCCCAAAGCTGACTGTACACACTCCCAGAAGTGTGATGTGAATCTACTGTCCCTGTCTGAAATAATGGTTCGTGGGACTCCATGTAATCTAACGATCTCCTTGAGATACAACTAAGCTAGCTGTTCCATGGAGTAGGATATCCTGATAGCTAAGAAGTGGGCTGATTTAGTCAATCTGTCGACTATTACCCAGATGGTATCAAAACCATTCGTGGTTCTGGGTAATCCCACTATAAAATCCATAGAAATGTCTTCCCACTTCCATTCTGGTATCTGTATGGGCTGCAAAACTCCCCCTGGTCTCTGATGTTCTGCCTTAACCCTCTGACAGGTTAGGCTGACATATCGAGCGATGTCTCTCTTCATCCTGGGCCACCAAAACGTTTCTTCATGTCCTGGTACATTTTGGTGGAGCCAAGATGCATCGATAGGGAGTCTTGTGAGCCTCGTCTAGGATTTTCCTCTGTAGTTCCTCCCGGAACACACAGCCTGTCACCAAAATACAACACCCCGCTATCCGATATTCTGAACTCTCCACCTTCTGATTCCGCTAAACCTTGCTTGATTCTCCGAATTTCGGGATCCCGAGCTGTCTGGATGTCACCGAGCAAGGTCGACTCTAATATCATAGTAGAGAGTCCGACTATGAGCTCGAGACCAAAATCTGATATGTAGGGGCGGTGACATGGTCGCTAGAGATAATAGGGTAGCGCCGGACTTCCTGCTGAGGGCGTCTGCTACCTTTCCTGGGTGGTAGAGGATATCTATGTCGTAGTCTTTGACCGGTTCTAGCCATCTGTGCTGTCGCATATTCAGATCCTTCTGTGATGATCTGTATACACTCTGCACTGAGCTCCATACAAGTAATGTCTCCAAATCTTGAGAGCGAACACCACTGTTGCAAGCTCAAGGTCATGAGTAGGATAGTTCTTCTCATAATCCTTAAGTTGTCTGGAGGCATAGGCGATCACCTTGCCATCTTGCATCAGCACTGCTCCTAGTCCCAACTTCGAGGCATCACTATATATGTCAAAGCTATCCGCGTTCTCTAGTAGAGTCAGAATAGGTGCACTGGTCAATCTCCTTTTCAGCTCGCTGAAACTGTTCTCATAGTCCTCTGTCCACTGAAATTTTCTGTTCTTTCTGGTAAGAGCTGTTAGTGGGGAGGCTATCCTGGAGAAGTCCTCTACGAATTTCCTGTAGTAACCTGCTAATCCCAGAAAGCTTCTGATCTCACCGGCGTTCTTGGGTCTTTTCTAGTTACTCACAGCTTCTATCTTACTGGGGTCTACCATGATACCATCCTTTGAGATGATGTGACCCAGGAAGGACACCTGATCTAGCCAAAATTCACATTTGGTGAACTTGGCGTACAACTGATTCTGCTGAAGGGTCTGTAATACTGTTTTCAGGTGCTCTACGTGTTCTTCCTGAGTTCTTGAATAGATAAGAAAGTCATCGATGAACACGATAACGAACTTATCTAAGTATTCTCTGAATACCCTATTCATGAGGTCCATGAAAGTAGCTGGAGCATTCGTCACGCCAAAGGGCATGACTACGAACTCGTAATGTCCGTACCTAGTCCTGAATGCTGTCTTGGGTATGTCCCCTTCTTTAACCTTCACCTGATGATAACCTGATCTGAGGTCTATTTTAGAGAACACTGCTGCTCCCTTTAGCTGATCAAACAGGTCATCTATTCTGGGAAGAGGATACCTGTTCTTAATCGTGACTTGGTTCAGTGCCCGGTAGTCTATACACAGGCGCATGCTCCCGTCTTTCTTCTTCACGAACAATACAGGTGCTCTCCATGGTGAGTGACTAGGACGGATGAAGCCCTTGTCAAGCAGCTCCTGTAGTTGCTCATGAAGTTCCTTCAGTTCTGCTGGAGCCATGCGGTAAGGTGCTTTGGAGATAGGATTTGTACCAAGAATGAGCTCTATCTCAAATTCGATCTCCCTGTCTGGTGCTAGGCCTGGTAACTCTTCAGGGAAGACTGCTGGGTAGTCACATACGACTCGGACCTCTGCTAGCTGTTGGTCCTTGTCCTGACTGGTGTTGACTACGTGTGCTAAGAACCCCGTACATCCTGAATCCATCAACCTCTGTGCCTTCATAGCTGAGAGAAACTTCTTGGCCTTTCTCCTGGGTTCTCCGACGAATTCGAACTTTCAGGTTGGAATATGACTTTCTGTTTACGGCACTCTATAGAGGCACCGTATTTGATCAAGAAGTCCATCCCGAAGATGATGTCGTAGTCGGTCATATTAATCACTATCAGATCGCAAAAGAGCTCTTCTACTATAGTGACCGGCACTGCTCTGAGCCAGTGCGTAGACGCCATAATTTCTCCTGAGGGTAACGTCGTAAGGAACTGGCTACTGAGCACCTCTGGAGGTACTGCTAACTTCTCAGCAAATGCCCTGGATATGTATGAATGGGTTGCCCCAGTATCGAATAAGACAGTTGTACTTTGCTGTAAAATACTAATCTGACCTGTAACAACTGTCGATGCATTTGCTGCGTCCTCTCTGGTGAGTGAGTAGATCCTCGCATTGGTCGTAGCTGGAGGGGCTTCTAATCTGCCCTGGCTGATATGTGGACCATCTAAAGCGACCTGCATCTGATGTAACTGAGCTGGCTGGCCTCCATACTGAATCGGCTGTGGCTGAGGAAGACTGGTCTTGTTTGGACACTACTTGGCCATATGCCCTTCCTGTCGGCATTCAAAGCATCCTCGTGTTCCCTTACGACAAACTCCAGGATGGAATTTCCCACAAGTAGCACACTTTAGATAACTGGGCTGCTTGCTGGCTGGTCCTCCTTTTGGGTAATTCCCTGGTTTGCGCTTGTTGCTGGAGTTCCCTTTCCAGTTAGAGCCGTGGGAGCTGTGACCCTGCTGCTTCTGAGTGCCTGAGCATCCTTGACCTTTAACTTCTGAGAGGACTTGCTTCTGCTGCTTGATGCTATTCTGGTAATGCTCAGTGATTAGAGCACTGCTCACTAATTCTTCTGTGGTTTGTGGCCTATGAACGCCACCAGCCACGTTCATTGCTATTTCCGGCCTCAGCATCTTGAGCATCAACCGGATTCGTTCCCTTTCTGTGCTGACTAATTCAGGGTATAGACGAGCCAACCTGTTGAATTTCTTCACGGCTTCCTCAACTGATAGGTTGCCCTGACTAAACTCAGTGAACTCGTCGTAGTGACGGTTGGTGACTCGCACGTGAAAGAACTCCTCAAAGAATTCCTTCTCGAAGTCAGCCCATGTCATCTGGTTCACTGGGCGCTTCGCTCTGATTCTCTCCCACCACATACGTGCATCTCCGGTCAGGAGGCGACTTCACCTTTTCATGTTCGCCACCCGAAGCTCCATCGTACTTTCGGTTTTGAACCATGCCCGAGCATCCCATGGTTCATTGCGAGAAATTCTCGGCTTGACTCTCTGCCACTAGATCAGATAGGTTTCTCTCTGCGTTCCTGCTGCTGGGGCTGCAGTCTGGACCGGTGGAACCTCTAAGACCACCGGCGCAGGTTAGGCTCCGGGGTGACGGTGGGAGTGTTCTCCGACTAGCCTTTAAGGTGGCTATTTCGCTCAGTCAGAATCGAGCCACTAGTCTTGTCAGGTCCGGGGAGGCACCGAACCGCCCGCCTCATGCCGGGCTCGGTGGTGGTGCCCTTCTAGTCAAGGGCGTCCTCGTGCCATTTCTAAAGACATGCAGACATACATGACTAACACAAGCATAATAGAGAAACTATTGTTATCATGTTAACTACTATCATAAACAAGCATGCTTTAGTTATCTATAACGGAAAAGCAATAAACATACAAAGTGAGAGGTATTCTTACTTGGAAGCTGCGGTACAATGTTGATGTGTGTGTAGGAAGTATGGAACCTGCTCGATACCACATTGTAACGACCACCTCCTACTGACTAGGCCGTGAGGCCGATCGCTACATTATCCTGTGCTAAATTTGAAAATCCGGATTGATTAAAATTTTACTAAACCGATTACTGTAAAATTCGAACTTAACATTCTAGGTGTACCTAGGAGTTGTACACATGCTAGGGAAGATAATCTATGCCTCTCGAATGTCCTGCTAATTGTAATCAGGCATTTCAATCGATCCATGAATCGATTGGGCTGTCGGATCGATCCAGTGATCGATCCAGCTTGATACCGGCACGGAGAAAACCCTGGATCGGTCGGCTGGCCGATCCACAAACCATCTCGCTTCTGTATGCGGCCGGATCGGTCTACCGACCGATCCAGGAGTACACTGATCGGTCGACTGACCGATCAGTGAGCTTTGTACTTCTCTGTTCGCATCTGGATCGGTCGGCTGACCGATCCATAACAGGCGCTAACTCTCTGTTCGCGACTGGATCGGTCAGCTGACCGATCCAGTGGCACAACCCAACTCTGATCGATCTGTAGATCGATCTGGGTTTCTGATTTCGAACCAGAACCCCTGATTTCAGCACTAATTTGCGCCTCAATCACATTACATGTTCTAAGATGGCTAGGAAACACTCTAACACTAACAAATAACATTCTAACATCATAAAAGAAGTGTTCTAAGCATGATCAGGTGCATGGTTAACTAATTCATGGCAATTAACATACTGAAGTGCAAAATACTAAAACACTGAAAAGTTCTAATGTTTAAACAACTTGCTAGAGTTTCCTAAGATCTTCTTTCCAAGTTCCTGCCCACACACATCTTCGTAGCATTGTCCTCCAGCCTCCGCTAGTCCATCTTTCCTTTACCTTTATCTGCAGTATAAGGAAAAGAAAGTATCTATAAGCTTTCGCTTAGTAAGAAACCATCTACCTCACTAAAACATGCATTCGATGCAATATGCTTTTAAAACATGCTATTTGAAAGTGCACTGTTTAGACTGAAACATGGCATGTTATCATACATAGAAATCAAAACTAGTCATGACATACTATCATCTAAACATGTGTAATAAAAGCTGAACATGAACACCAAAGCATGACATACAAAGCTAACCATAACTATCATGTGTAACAATAAAGAAAACTGAGCTGAACATGAATTAAACTAGTCTGGAACTGAATTCAAACTCAACTAACATAACTGATCTTTGTAAGTTTTGAAAAACTATAATATAATAGATTAAAATACATAATCATACTGCTAATGGGCCCGGCAACTGTACATGCTATGCGCGCATCCTCTACTAAACCCGGGGTTGCAAATCCCGAATTTAGCAAGGTTTACTAGGTTATCTAAACCTAGGGACCGACTATGGGAGCCCAGCCCAATGGATATCTAATCCTGTACAGTGCCACTACTGAAAATAAAATACTAAATTATAGCTAATTCATTTACCTTGCTTCTACTAGGTTATCTGAACCTAGAGGCGACTGTGGGTGCCCACCCATTGGACCGTAGTCCCATATATGCTGTGGCAAGGCTAACTAAACTATTTAAATGCTTCTATTGCATTTACTGAGCTATTAAAATGCCTAAGTTACATTTTTCTGTGCTAAATAATTTAATCGAACACTTAGTAAGCGCTAATTCGCATCCTTTGTGTCGATAGTCTACATATTACTAAACTAAGACATGGAATTCACACGAATACCTCGTACGCTAATTTTCTTACAACTCTATTCGCTAGAATTCCGGTGGAGACGATCCTTTCGACAATCTCCTCGCTCCAACGCGTTCTTCTCGCGGAGGGGAACGTTCTTGTGCTGGAATCGCTGCCGGAAGGTGCTCTTAGGGCCCTAGGGAGAGAACCCTAGGGTTGGTGCCGAGAGGAAGAAGGAGAAGGAGAGGGGGCGGCGTGTAAGGTGAGGTCTCGGTGGAGAATTCCCGAACCAAAGAAATAAACCAAACCCACTCAAGTTTTCTATTTATTTTAAGTGGGTATTTCGGCCTAACTCTAATATAAATATTATTGATTCCCTCTTCTTTCAGCACACCCCTGCTGGGGCTCCTGGCTAGCCGGATTCACTTAAGTCTTGGCTCGGCTAGAGGTCATGGGTTCAATTCCCGCGAAGGCCGTTTTCGTTTTCTATTTGTTTTTGCTACTTCCGCTACTCTAAAAATTCCGGAAAAATATCTAAAATTCCAGAAAAATCATAGAATATTTCTAAAATAGTTTTGAGAATTTTCGGGCATTACAATATATATATAAATGAGTTTGTGTCAAATTACTATAATTGGTATTGTCACATAGAACCTTATTTGTATAAACTAATTATATCTTTTGGTGGTTCATCATCTGACACAACTATTATTAGGGAATTATCAACTAATGATATTGTAATGTAATCAATGGTTTACGATGCGATGAATACAATTTATTATTCCAATATAGATGGAATACCAACACTTGAATATCAACAACTATATGAAATATTAAAGACTAGTGAAAGAGAAGTGTGAGAAGACATTCTTTCTGGTCATTCCCAACTATCAGTTACTGTAAGGTTATTGAATATAAAAGCAAAACACTATTTTTTAGAAGGGTAAATCTTAATGGCCAAAATCTAGCCAGCCAGAATCTAAATAAAGTGTTTCATTATTACATGCAATCTTAATTAATGCATGTCAACCAAAAAATGAATGTAAAGGATTTTATTCTGGCTAGCCAGATTCTAGCTATTTAGTATTGTCCTTTTCATAAAGATGTTATGATGACATATGTCAATTGATGTTAGAGTTGCTACCTATTGATAACATAATGATTGATAACTTCTATAATATAAAAAAATTGGTTAGAAGTTTAGGTTTATTTATAGAGAAGATTGATTATTATATAAACAACTGCATGATATTTTGGAATAAAGATAACGAACTAAGTGAATGCAAAATCTGTACTCACCCTCGTTATAAGCATCTTACTCACATACTAGAAAAGAAGAAGAAAAATATTGCTTGAAAAGTGATGTATTACTTTCTCTTAACTACTAGACTTTAATGATTGTATGCATTTATCGCTACAGCTTGTCACATGATGTGACATCATGAGCATGAGCACGAAGGAGGTATTATGTGTCATCCTTGTGATTCCCCTGCATGAAAACATCCTGATACTGTATTTTCCTACTTTGCATTGGAATCACATAATGTGAGATTGAGACTTTCTGCATATGAATTTCAGCCATTTGGTCAGTCTGGACAACAATATTCATCTTAACCAGTTATATTAACATCGTACAATTTATCGCCATGGGTGTGTATAAAATATGAATTTATGTTCCTTACTGTGTTTATTCCTGATCCAACCAATCATAAAGAGAAGATAGATGTTTTCTTATAATCTTTGATTGTCGAGTTGAATGAATTATGGAATGTAAGGTCAATTATTTATGATGTTTCAAGTAAAACTAATTTTACATTGCATGCTGCCTTATTATGAACGATCAGTGATTTTTCAGTATACTCAGTATTGTTGGAATTGAGCACGACTGGTAAATTAGCATGCTCACACTACATGACATAGTCTGATCATTTTCATTACCTTGTAATGGAAAGATATCTTGGTTTAATGATTACCATAAATTTTTACTAGTTGATCACCCTTTCAGGCGAAATAATTTTTTTTTCTAAAGAATGTTGTAGTCAGAAAATCTACTCCAATAGTCCATACTTCATGTAAATAAATAGACAGTTATGGATTTCTACCAGTATCTTAACCTGACTCTAATGAGATAAATAAATATATTATCAGAATAGACAAGTATTATTAGAAGAAAAGAAGTATTTTTTGGGAGTTTTCGTATTGGAAGTATCTCTTATTCAACATAATTTATATGTCATGCATATTGAGAAAAATTTCTTCGATAATATCTTCAACACTATGACGAACATGTTGGTTGATCCTAGGAATATCATACCAATTCCACTGTACAAAGATTTTACACAAGTGTCGAACCTTTCCTAACAACCTATTGTGTTCTCTAGAAATTAAATTCAGAATCGCAAACGGAACTTAACATTATTGATTCCAAATTTAACTTATCTGTTCTTAGTGGTTTAGACTTGGATCGCAACCGATGCTTAACATTATTGATCCAAATACACCCATGTTACAAATTTAATTAAATATTAATTTCAGAAATCAGCTTCCAGGTTAAATATAGTGAGGCACTAGGCCTTCTTGGGTATGAGAGCATCCACCACTTCCTAGACAAAGCCTTTCAATGAAATCTAATATTTAATTTCCTTATATAACCTTAGGTTTAACCAAAAGGAACAATCGAATCACAAATTCAAAAAATAAAAAAAACACAAACTCGAATCATAAATTCGAAACCTAGAATTATATGCCTCTTGTGTTTGGAATTCATACAAAGAAAAACTAATATGATGCGGAAAACAATTACTAGTTATACTTTTCTTTGTAAGCAACAACCTCTTGGCCTTCTACCGTATTCCTCTTCTTATCTTGGACGTCGTGTGGGCGACGTCTACCGAGATGAGAACCACCCAAGCCCTTCTTCTTCCTTCTTCCAAGATTCGGCCAAGCAACCTTCTCCAAGAGATTATAAGTCTCGGCCACCAACCAAGCTCCAAGGAAAACTAGGAAACAAAACCTCCTTTCTCTTCTTCTTCTCCAAGCTAGATCCGGCCACCAAAACAAGCTCCTAGAGATTGATGAGGTTCAGCCACAAAGGAGGAAGAAAAGGAGGAGAAGATACTAGGGCCGACCACCACCAAGGAGGAAAAGAGAGAGGAAAAATAGAATAGAGTTCTCATTCATGAAGGTACCCCTACCCTCTCTTTTATAATCCTTGGTCATGACAAATAAGAAAATTTAATTATAATTAAAATTCCCTTTATTTTCCTTACCATTGGTTAATAAGAAAATTTTAATAAAAATTCCTTTTAACCCCTTCTATGGGTGGCCCCTATTCTGTAGGACCATTGCTGCCGGCCAGAAGGGGGGGTTGAATAGCCCTGAAAAATAAAAACAAAAACACCCTTCTCGAACTTTCAACAAAACACTTGCATAAAATAAATTGAACATAAACTAAAGAAAGGAAGAGGCAAAAGGATTTACTTGGTTACAACCAAGGAGGTTGTTAATCCAAAGAATGTCGCACTAGTATCTCCTTCGGGTGGAGAAGCCTCTTACAGTAGTGAAAGCGCAAAACAAAGAAGCTAATCTAAAACTGAAGCGTACAAGAGTTGGAAACGAATTGCTTTGAGTTGTTGAAAGGCTTCTGGACCAAGGCTATATTTATAGCCTTAGTTGGGGCGCCCTGAGGGTTCCGACCGCTCGGGAGGGGCATAAATTTTATCCCCCAACGTTCAGATCGAGTCAAAGCTCGATCCTAGGAAAAAGTCAACTCCGGGCACCCCGGTACGTTCCGGGAGCCCCGGAGGTGTCCGGGCACCCCGGACCCAAAAGTCAACTCTGGTTGACTTTTTCGATCCGGGTCCTCTGCTCTGGCTCTGGTCGCCTCGGTTCGGGTCTTCAACTCCGGATAGGGATGTAAACGAGCTGAACCGAGCCGAACAGTATTAGGCTCGAGCTCGGCTCATTTAAGTTATATTCGGGCTCGAGCTCGGCTCGAGCTCGAATCGAGCTTTTATCACAAGGCTCGAGCTCGGCTCATTTTAGAATTATCAAGCTCGCGAACAATTCGAGCTCGGCTCATTATTAGCTCAATTATCAAAGTTAATGAGCCTAACTCGTTAAGCGAGCTCGGGCTCATTTTCGGGCTCGTTTAGAGCTCGTTTTTGGCTCGTTTTTTGGCTCATTTAAAAACTCATTTTAAGGCTCGTTTTAGAGCTCATTTTTTGGCTCGGTTTAAGGCTCATTTTTTTGGCTCGCGAGCCTATAAACGAATATGTTCGCGAGCTCACGAGCCGAATATCCTTAAGCTCGAGCTCGGCTCGATAAAACTGTCGAGCTCGAAATCGAGCTCGAGCTCGACTTGATAAGATAAACGAACGAACTCGAACGAGCTTTTTACCGAATCGAGCTCCGAATAGCTCGCGAACCGTTTGGTTCATTTACATCCCTAACTCCGGATCCGCTCGCTTGGGTGATCTCAGCTATCCGGAAAAGGGCTCACCCGAACCCAATTTCCGGTCTTCTCGAGTGGGCTTCCGCTCCGGCTTCTCGTCCCTCGGAATCGCCGCGTGTTTTCTTCTCGTCCGCCGGCGTACTCATCCGCAGTCTTTGTCCCTCAGACGCACCGCGTGCCGTCCTTCTCACTAGCTGCGTCTCTTGCTTCTCGAGCAGTCTTCCGCTCCGGCTTTCGTCCCTCGGAACCACAGCACGCTTCCTTCTCATCCGCCGATGTACTCTTCCGCAGCGCCTCATCCCTCGGACGCACCGCGTGCCGTCCTTCTCGCTAGCTGCGTCTTCCACTCGACTACCTGTGCTCCTAAGTTCTTGCACACTTAGACACAAGGTTAGAAACACACAGGACCTAACTTAACTTGTTGATCACACCAAAACAACCTTGGGGTTCCAACAATCTCCCCCTTTTTGGTGTGAGCAACCCAAGTTAAGTTAGGGTAAAAATAGACATAAAATAAACTTAACTAAATTTACAATTAAGTGCAAAAAAGATAGAAAAATTAATTTTTGTCTACCTCCCATTAGACTTGTATTTTTTCTTCTCCCCCTTTGATCACATAAAAAATGGGGTTCCGAAAAATCTAAGGGTTAAAAAAATATCTAAATAAATTCTAAGTTAGAGAATTTGCAAAAAAATTTCTAACTTAAATTTTGAATTTTCAAAAAAAAGTTTTACGCATGATTTTTTTTTTAAAGTATAAAGATATTTTTTAACAAAATTTTCTAACTTAAAAAACTTAAGTAAAAAAAATTTAAGTAAGAAAATTTTCTAAAAGAAATTCTAAGTAAAAAAAATTGAAAGAGAAATGTTTAAAAGACTTTTTAAAGCATTATTAAATTTCCACCTTAATGTTTTTATCAGAAAGTTAATTAAACATTTTTATTTCAATATTTTGGCTTCCAGGTCGTGGCGAGGTACTAGACCTTCTTGGTTATTAGAGCAACAACCACTTCCTTAGACAAAGCCTCATAAAGAATTTCAATGTTTTAATTTTCTCACTGAAAAGCTCTAAGTCTAATCAATAGTTTAATTTAAACAGGACTTAGGAACTCAATATATGTTCCAACCTACTGGATTGATTAAAAATTTCTCAAGGACATATTTTGTAGAAATATTCCTAATTTGTCCCTGATGATATCTATAATACCAATTTTAAATTTTAAATTTTCTAAAATTAGATGAGCATGTATGGTTTTTCAAATTATCTACTTGAATTTTCAGATCTTTATTTTTTGATTCCAATTTCTCATTTTTCTAATTTTGATTTGTCTAATTCTTCTAAGGGACAAGATTTAGCCAAAATTATTTTTAAGTTTTTAATCTCCTTTTCTAATTTACAACAATCTTTTGTTAATAGCTTAACAAACTTAAAGAGCTTATCGGGAGGAAGTGATCGTACCTCACTTACCTTGTCGATCTCGTTGTCTGTTTCTCCCCCTGAACTGCTGCTTTCTTCCGACGCGGCTCCCCCTTCATCGATGCTCTCGATGCTCATTTCGGAAGAGCTTGACTCGCAGTCATCGTCTTGATGACTTGCCATTAGAGCAAGTCCGGAGAATGACTCGACTTCCGACTCCGACGACGTATCATCCCACGTCGCCTTTAAAGCTTTTCACTTTTGGATAGACTTCTTACCCTTCTCTTTGTCCTTGTTCTTCAGCTTGGGGCAGTTATCCATGGCGTACCCTTCTTCGTCGCAGTGGTAGCAGTGGATCATCCTTTTCTTTTTCCCTGCGGATGGTTAGTAGATCTAAATTTACAAAGTTTCTTAAATCTTCTTACCATCATTACCATTTCCTCATCATCGAGAGAAGATTCCGACACAGGTTTGTTAGAGTGTATACTAAAAGCCTAGCTTTTGGTATAAATATTTATCTAGAAATAAGAATCACATTGGTCAAATGTCTACATTTATGATAAATGTAGTTGTTCAATTAATTTATATTGTAGATAACATGGTGTGTGGTGTCACACACAGAAGATCATGTTATCGATTCCTTATAAATTATAAACAGTAGCTCACGACCAAGATGGAAAGGAACAAACCATTAGAAGGTCGTAGTGTAATTAGGTATTAGTTTATCTTAACTATATAATTACACTAGTACACTTAGAGTGTATTGAGTAGGACCATTTGAGGTTGTTCCTTTTATACTGACTTAATGAAGAAACAAAGACTTCAGTTATTATGGAAGTATGTGCTCTTAATCCTAATATAATAACAAGCACATATATTTGATATTTATTTCTTTAATTTATCAATGGGTGAGATTTAGTTCGATGAATCAATAAGCCCGATAAGTTGGGAAATGATATCACTTATAGTGTGTGTTGTTGATTATAGAAGGAAACTGTGTCCTAGTGATCTAGGTTGAGAATGTCCCCAAGAGGAGCTCATAAGGATTGTCATGTTAAACCCTGCAGGTGGACTTAGTCCGACATGACGATGAAGTTGAGTGGTACTACTCTTGGAGCTAGATATTAATTAAGTGAGTTGTCAGTAACTTACTTAATTAGTGGACATTTGTTATCTTAAACACAGGGAGACTAACACACTCATAATAAGAAGGAGCCCAAAATGTAATTTGGGATTGGTGCGATAGTTCAATAATAGTTCTTTAGTGGAATGAATTATTATTGATGAAATTAAGTTGTGTGTTGGCCGAACACGGGATGCTTAATTTCATCGGAGAACAAAACCAATTCCTCCTCTCGGTCCCTATCGTAGCCTCTAGTATATAGAGATTTATACTCATCGCATACCCACCTTCTTACCCATCAATGGGGCGGCCAAGCTAGCTTGGAACCCAAGCTAGGGCCAAGACCAAATAGATGAGCCATGTAGGTGGCGGCCAAAGCTTGGGTCCCAAGCTTGGGTGGTCGCCACTAGAATATTAAAAGGATTTTATTAAAATTATTTCTTATGTGGATATCATGGTTTAAAATTAAAAATTTCCTTTTATAGCTTTCTACAAAGATTAAGAGAAGAGATTAATCTCTTTCCTTATTTGTAGATTAAAAGGATGATTTTAATTTTTGGCTAAAACTTTTCTTATTTGTAAATCATCTACATGTTTAAAAGAGAGTTTAAAATTTGAAATCTTTCCTTATTTGTTGATTACAAGGTGGATTTTAAATTTTAAGAAAACTTTCCTTTTTAATCATGTTCATGATTTAAAAGAAAGTTTAAAAGTTAAATATTCTCTTTTATAAGTTTCTACAAGAGATTAAGAAAAGATTTGATATCTTTCCTTATTTGTAGATTAAAAGAGATTTTAATTTTTAGAGATAACTTTCTTTTTATCCACATGTTTAAAAGAAAGATTTTAATTTATTAAATTTCCTTTTTATAAACCAATCATGAAGGGATTAAATTATTGGAGAAATTTTATAAATTTCCGGAAACAAATTAGGAAGTTTTAATTCTTGTTTTAATTAAAATTTTCCTTGATTTGGGGCTTGAGGTGGCCGACCATTGTATTTGAAAAAGAAAATTATTTTTAATTAAATAATTTTTCCTTTTCAATGGAAAAAGAATTAAGGAAATTTTTATTAAATTTTTCTTATTTGCCAAGACCAAGGATTATAAAAGAGGGGGTAGAGAAGGCTTCATGGTGAATAATCTCTATTCTTTTCCTTCCTCTTCTCTTTGGTTTTGGTGGCCGGCCCTATTTCTCTTCTCTCCTCTTGTTGGCCGAAACTTATCTCTTGGTGGAGCTTTTGTTAGTGGCCGGATCAAGGAAGGAGAAGAAGGAGAGAAAGCAAGCCTCGTTTCTAGCATCCCTTGGAGCATGGTGGTGGTGGCCGAACCTCTTCATCCTAGAAGAAGTTTTGATGGCCGAAACTTGCAAGGAAGAAGAAGGTGATTGGTGGTTTCTCATCTCGGAAGATCGTTGCCCACACAACGTCCGAGGTTAGAAGAGGAATACGGTAGAAGATCAAGAGGTCTTTCTAGAAGGTATAACTAGTAATTTTTCCTTTCCGCATCATGCTAGTTATTTATGGAAATAATACCAAATACAAGAGGCATATGATTCTAGAGTTTCGAATTTGTTTTCGATATAGTGTTCTTTTGTTTTTCTTTTCCTTGTGATTTGATTGTTCTTTTCGGTTAACCTAAAGTTATTTTAGGAAATTAAATATTAGCTTTCCATAAAAGGTTTTGTCTAGTCGGTGATGGTTGCTCCCATATCCAAGAAGGCCATGTGCCTCGCCACGTCAGTACTGGGAACCAATTATGGAAATTAATATTTAATGGAATTAATAACTTAAGGTGACTTGGGTCGAACGTGTTAAGTTCCGTAGGAGATCCAAGTCAAAACCTAAAAGAACAAATAAATTAAGTTTTGGATCAAACGTGTTAAGTTCCGCAGGCGATCCAAAATTTAATTTAAAAGAACACTTGGTAGCTAGGAAAAGGTTCAGACCTTTGTACAAAATTTTTGTACAGTGGAGCCTCTAGGTTTTCCGAGTAGCAACCAACAATTGGTATCAGAGCTAGGGTTTTGCCTCTGTGTATTTGGTATTAGTTTAATTATGCACATGTCATACATAATTTAGGCAGGTTAATAGTAGGATGTGCTAACTTTGTGGATGCAGGATCCAACTATTATGGCTTATAGTTATTATGTGTGTGATTGGACACTTGGACATGTCAAGGGCATTTTATTGTGTGTGCATGATTGTATTATAAAATACAGCAGGAGCTGTATTTAGTTTTATTAGGATTTTATTTTTGATCTAGTTACATGTACATTCCTTTTATGGAATATAGGATCGATGGATGTAAATTTTATTTTATGTTCGATCTAGTTTACATGTACATTCCTTCGAGGAATATAGGATCAAAATGTAAAATTCTATTTATGTCGCGGATCGAATCTTGCAAAGCGTGGAACCTTCTAAGGACCAAAGGTGCAACGGAACTAGGAGCAAGATGGATGCGACAGCTAGACCCGGTGGCAGTGGCCAAATATGGCAGCAGCTTGGGATGACAATGCACGGAGGACAACAAGAGATAAAAGTCATAATAGTTGAAAATTAGATTTTCTATTTATTGCTTTTATATTGTGCTGTGTGTGCATGTTAGTTTACATATTTAGTAGGCTATCATAGTTAAAATTCCTCATTTATAAATAACTAAGTGGGAGAAGGATTTTTAAGTAAATCTCATGGTCTCCATTACTGATTTGTAAGTGATGCAAACAAGCTTGCACGTTGGCTCTGAGTGCCTTCCTCCATAACGGATGAGCTTGTTTGTGGATCACTAGAACAGACTTCCATTTTTGGATGACTATAGGAAGTTAATTAAGAGCGTGTGATCTTCCCCAACGGAAGGGGCATAATCTTATTAATGGACTTAGTGTCAAGTAATGGTATACACTTAGACACATACATCTAACAGTATCCTCCCATCGGAGTCACTGCTATTATTTGTGTGACCAAATGATACCAACTATTAATTTTATCTGTCAAAAAGTTAGGTTGACAAGATAATAAAATTAATGGGTTAAAACCCTCCTTTTACAAATGTTGAATTTGTATACGTCCACACTAACGTGGCATGCAAAATTCACAGTGTTTGAGGTGTTGGTGAATTTAAATAATATTGTTTGAGGAATCAATGTTATTTTAAATTCAAAAAGTTTTGACCAAATATTTGATCAAAGATAGATCAACTATTAATTTTATTCGTCATAAAGTAAAGTTGACGAGATAATAAAATTAATGGATAAAATCTCCTCTTTGATTTTGTATACGTCCACACTATCGTGGCATACAAAATTCATGGGGATTTTAAAGAATTGATCTTGACCAAATATTTTTGTGATTCTTAGGATTTAAAATGTTTGCCAATCCCCTAGTTGTTATACTATAGAAAAGACTTAGTAGTCCCAATTGTAATGATTGGAAATAGGACTTGGACATTAAGGTAGGCTGTCTTCTTAGAACTAACAACAATATAGGTGTATTTAATTCATTAGTTGAAACATGTTTAGTGGTGTTATCTACCAGAACCTGGAGTGTAGATACAGATGCCATCAATCATATCCGTAATTCATTGCAGGGTTCCAGGAAATCCGGCAACTAAATGAAAATTAAAACACCGTCCACATGGGCACTACTGTAAAAGTGGTAGCTGTTGCAGTGGGAGATGTTTATCCTTTGATAAGAATAAAATATGGATTTTAAGTAATTGTCTTTACGTACCAAGTTTAGAAAGAACATGATTTCAGTTTCTAAACTATTATAGATATTGTGTCTATTTTGATAACAAAGTTGTTATCAAGAAAAATAGGGAAGTTATCTATTCTGGTATGATGGTTGACAATTTATAATCCAATAACTCCCACGATGTAACAAATGGAAATTAGTAACACATCTTCTAATTTTAAGAGAAAGCAACCTTCGGAAATGAACCAATTATATCTTTGGCATCTAAAGCTAGGTTATACTTGAGTAGGATTTATTGGTAGCTGATGAACTTTTGGGTTCATTGGTAGTGGAAATCTTTCCAACCTGCGAGTCTTACTTGGAAGGAAAATAACCAAGAAGCTTTTAAGTCCAAGGGGTATGGAGTTAAAGATATGTTGAAATCGGTTCATTCTGATTTATGTGATCCTATGACTATCCAGACAAGAGGTAGTATTGAATATTTTGTCTATTTTATAGACAACTATTCAAGATACAAATAAATTTACTTAATGTACCGCAAGACTAAGTACTTTGATTAGTTCAAAGAGTACAAGGCTGATGCGGAGAAATGTTAAAGTAAAAGTCACTATGGTAAGATTGTAGTGGCAAGTACCTCTTGGGAGAATTTAGGAGTCACTTATCAAAAGTAGGGATTCAATCCCAACTAACTGCACCTGGTACACTCCAACAGAATGGTATAGAAAAAGGAAGGTATAGGACTCTTATGGAAATAAGTAGATTGATGAGTTATTTAGAAAATTACCAAAATCATTTTAAGGATATACTCTGGAAACGGAAGTGAATATAGTACCTTCCAAAGTCAGAACTCTCTACTCATATAGAATTGTTGAATAGGCGTAAGCCTATTTCGAAGCATATTCGGATTCGGGTAGTCCAGCACATATGCTGAAGAGAGACAATGATAAGTTGGACAAGAATTCACTTGTTTGTGGGTTATCCTAGAGAAATGAAAGTAGGTTTATAGTCTTAAAAATCAGAAGGTCATTGTTAGCATCAATGACTGATTTTTAGAAAAGGACTATGTAATAAACCACGTGCTCATAAGAAAATTTGTTCTTAAGGAAATAATAAAAGACATGTCTAATCTAGTACCAATTGTACAAGATGAGATACCACAAGGAAACTGCAACACGTATCACAAATGATACACAATTGCAGAAAGTGCCTTGTCGTAGTGGGAGGGTTGTTAGGCAACCTAAAAAGATTCATGTTTTGGGAGAGTTTTTGGACTCGATCCCTGGAGGACATGAACCTGATCTCCGGACATATGACGAAGCACTCCAAGATAAAGATGTAATATCTTGGCAAAGAGTAATGAATAACAGAATTAGAATATATGTATTCTAATAAAATCTGGAAGCTTGTAGAACCACCAAATGGTGTAAAAGTCTTTGGGTATAAAAAGGTCTATAATAGGAAAAGAGGGATAGACAGGAAGGTAGAAACTATCAAAGCAAGGCTAGATGAAAAAAGAAACTTTTTCACTGGTAGTCATGCTTAAGTCTATCCGGATACTTTTATCTATTTGGTAAGTGGATGTCAAGACAGCATTCCGGATAGATAAGTCTATAAGGTAAGAAAACACAATAGAGCGCAAGTACCACCCAATACGAGAAATCGTATAAACGAGGAGAAGTTGTTGCCGCCTAGATTACATCAGATGATAACCTAAGGTCCTTAAGGCAAGAGTTTTTTGAAAGGCATGAGAATCAGATGTATGGCAGCAGATATGGCAGCTTAGTCTTTTAGTATAAGTGGGAGATTGTTAGAGTGTATACTAAAAGCCTAGCTTTTGGTATAAACATTTATCTAGAAATAAGAATCACATTGGTCAAATGTTTACATTTATGATAAATGTAGTTGTTCAATTAATTTATATTGTAGATAACATGGTGTGTGGTGTCACACACAGAGGATCATGTTATCAGTACCTTATAAATTATAAACAATAGCTCACGACCATAATGGAAAGGAACAAACCATTGGAAGGTCGTAGTGTAATTAGGTATTAGTTTATCTTAACTATATAATTACACTAGTACACTTAGAGTGTATTGAGTAGGACCATTAGAGGTCGTTTTTTTATACTGACTTTATAAAGAAACAAAGACCTCAGTTATTATGGAAGTGTGTGCTCTTAATCCTAATATAATAACAAGCACATATATTTGATATTTATTTCTTTAATTTATCAATGGGTGAGATTTAGTTCGATGAATCAATAAGCCCGATAAGTTGGGAAATGATATCACTTATAGTGTGTGTTGTTGATTATAGAAGGAAACTGTGTCCTAGTGATCTAGGTTGAGAATGTCCCCAAGAGGAGCTCATAAGGATTGTCATGTTAAACCCTGCAGGTGGACTTAGTCCGACATGACGATGAAGTTGAGTGGTACTACTCTTGGAGCTAGATATTAATTAAGTGAGTTGTCAGTAACTTACTTAATCAGTGGGCATTTGTTATCTTAAACACAGGGAGATTAACACACTTATAATAAGAAGGAGCCCAAAAATATAATTTGGGATTGGTGCGGTAGTTCAATAATAATTCTCTAGTGGAATGAATTATTATTGATAAAATTAAGTTGTGTGTTCGGGGCGAACATGGGATGCTTAATTTTATCGGGAGACCAAAACCAATTCCTCCTCTCGGTCCCTATCGTAGCCTCTTGATTATAGAGTATTATACCCACCTATACCCACCTTCTTACCCATCCTATAGGGGGCCGGCCAAGCTAGCTTGGAGACCAAGCTAGGGCCGACCATGTTTTGGTTCATGGGTGAATTCATGTGGCCGGCCCTAGCTTGAACTCAAGCTTAGGTGGCCGGCCCTATTAAAATAAAAAGGAATTTTATTTTTAAAATTTTTCTTATGTGGATAACATGATTTAATAGAGAGTTTAAAAATTTTAATCTTTCTTTTTATAAGATTCTACAAAAGATTAAGAGAAGAGTTAAATCTCTTTCCTTATTTGTAGATTAAAAGGTTGATTTTAATTTTGGTAAAAACTTTCCTTTTAATCGTGTTCATGATTTAAAAGAGAGTTTAAAAATTAAATATCTCTTTTATAAAACTTCTACAAAGATTAAGAAAAGATTAGATATCTTTCCTTATTTGTAGATTGGAAGAGATTTTAATTTTTAAAGATAACTTTCTTTTTATCCACATGTTTAAAAGAAATATTTTAATTTATAAAATTTCCTTTTTATTAATCATCATGAAGGGAAAAATTATTAGAGAAATTTTTTATAAAATTTCCGGAAACAAATTAGGAAAGTTTTAATTCTTGATTGAATTAAATTTCCTTTGCTTGGTTTAAAGTGGCCGGCCACATTGTTGATGAGATAAAATTGTTTTTAATTAAATAAATTTTCCTTATCAATGGTAAAAGAATTAAGGAAATTTTTATTTAAATTTCCTTATTTGCCAAGGCCAAGGATTATAAAAGAGAGGGTAGAGGTGCCTTCATGGTGAACAACTCTATTATTTTTCCTCTCTCTTTTTCTTCCTTGGTGTGGCAGGCCATCCTCTCCTCCTTTCTTCTCTTTGATGGCCGAACCTCATCTTTCTTGTGGAGACTCATATGGTGGCCGGATCAAGTTTAGAGAAGAAGAAGAAGGAGAGAAAGAAAGCTTTGTTTCTAGCATCCCTTGGAGCATGGTGGTGGTGGCCGAACCTCTTCATCCTAGAAGATGTTTTGATGGCCGAAACTTGCAAGGAAGAAGAAGGTGCTTGGTGGTTCTCATCTCGGAAGATCGTTGCCCACACAACGTCTGAGGTTAGAAGAGGAATACGATAGAAGATCAAGAGGTCTTTCTAAAAGGTATAACTAGTATTTTTCCTTTCCGCATCATACTAGTTATTTTTGGAAATAATACCAAATACAAGAGGCTTACGATTCTAGTATTTCGAATATGTTTTTCGAAGTTGTGTTCTTTTGTTTTATTTTTCCTTGTGATTTGATTGTTCTTTTTGGTTAACCTAAAGTTATTTTAGGAAATTAAATATTAGATTTCTATAAAAGGTTTTGTCTAGTCGGTGGTGGTTGCTCCCATATCCAAGAAGGCCATGTGCCTCGCCACGTCAGTACTGGGAACCAATTATGGAAATTAATATTTAATGGAATTAATAACTTAAGGTGACTTGGGTCGAACGTGTTAAGTTCCGCAGGAGATCCAAGTCAAAACCTAAAAGAACAAATAGATTAAGTTTTGGATCAAACGTGTTAAGTTCCGCAGGCGATCCAAAATTTAATTTAAAAGAACATATGGTAGCTAGGAAAAGGTTCAGACCTTTATACAAAATTTTTGTACAGTGGAACCTCTAGGTTTTCCGAGTAGCAACCAACACAGACAGATGGACAGACGGAGCGAGTAAATCAGGTACTCGAAGATATGCTCCGAGCATGTGCCCTAGATTTCAAGGGAAGTTGGTGCAAATATCTAAGTTTAGCAGAATTTGCATACAACAACAGCTATCAGGCCACTATCGGTATGGCACCTTATGAGGCTCTCTATGGGCGGAGGTGTAGATCTCCAATCTGCTGGTATGAGAGTGGTGAACAGAAAGAGCTAGAACTTCAGACAGATCTAGTGGCAGATACCACAGCAGCTATACAGCAGATCCGCCAGAGGATAGAGACAGCTCAGAGCCTTGAAAAGCTATCTTGATATCTGGCGAGACCTTTGGAGTTTTCGATGGGATTCGATGTTCCTTAGAGTAGCTCCCATGAAGGGAGTAATGCGTTTTGGGAAGAAGGGCAAGCTAAGTCCCGATATGTGGGACCATACCTTATCGGTGAAGAGTGGGCAAGGTAGCATATGAGCTAGAGCTACCCAGGAAATGTCACTGCCCACAATGTATTTCATGTCTCTATCTTGAAGAAGCATATCGAGATGCCACCGGTGATTGAGCCCAGGTTAGTACAGATCATGAAGACCTCAGCTATGACAGTCGGCCTATTCAGATAATAGACCGAGCAGTTAAGAAATTGCAGAACAAGGAAGTACCATTAGTCAAGGTTATTTGGCACAGTCACACAGCAGAAGAGGCAACTTGGGAGACAGAAGCCAGCATGAGACAGAAGTACCCAGAATTATTCTAAGTTTGAGGATGAACTTTTTATAAGGTATGGGGGATTGTAACGCCCGAAAATTCTCAAAACTATTTTATAAATATTCTATGATTTTTCTGAAATTTTAGATATTTTTCTGGAATTTTTAGAGTAGCGGAAGTAGCAAAAACAAATAGAAAACGAAAACGGCCTTCGCGGGAATTGAACCCATGACCTCTAGCCGAGCCAAGACGTAAGTGAATCCGGCTAGCCAGGAGCCCCAGCAGGCGTGTGCTGAAAGAAGAGGGAATCAATAATAATTATATTAGAGTTGGGCCGAAATACCCACTTAAAATAAATAGAAAACTTGAGTGGGTTTGGTTTATTTCTTTGGTTCGGGAATTCTCCACCGAGACCTCACCTTACACGCTGCCCCCTCTCCTTCTCCTTCTTCCTCTCGGCGCCAACCCTAGGGTTCTCTCCCTAGGGCCCTAAGAGCACCTTCCGGCAGCGATTCCAGCACAAGAACGTTCCCCTCCGCGAGAAGAACGCGTTGGAGCGAGGAGATTGTCGAAAGGATCGTCTCCACCGGAATTCTAGCGAATAGAGTTGTAAGAAAATTAGCGTACGAGGTAAGAAACCCCTCACCTGAAGTATAAGTAGCTTTCATGTGAATTCCATGTCTTAGTTTAGTAATATGTAGACTATCGACACAAAGGATGCGAATTAGCGCATACTAAGTGTTCGATTAAATTATTTAGCACAGAAAAATGCAACTTAGGCATTTTAATAGCTCAGTAAATGCAATAGAAGCATTTAAATAGTTTAGTTAGCCTTGCCACAACATATATGGGACTACGGTCCAATGGGTGGGCACCCACAGTCGCCTTTAGGTTCAGATAACCTAGTAGAAGCAAGGTAAATGAATTAGCTATGATTTAGTATTTTATTTTCAGTAGTGGCACTGTACAGGATTAGATATCCATTGGGCTGGGCTCCCATAGTTGGTCCCTAGGTTTAGATAACCTAGTAAACCTTGCTAAATTCGGGATTTGCAACCCCGGGTTTAGTGGAGGATGCGCGCATAGCATGTACAGTTGTCGGGCCCATTAGCAGTATGATTATGTATTTTAATCTATTATATTATAGTTTTTCAAAACTCACAAAGATCAGTTATGTTAGTTGAGTTTGAATTCAGTTCCAGACTAGTTTAATTCATGTTCAGCTCAGTTTTCTTTATTGTTACACATGATAGTTATGGTTAGCTTTGTATGCCATGCTTTGGTGTTCATGTTCAGCTTTTATTACACATGTTTAGATGATAGTATGTCATGACTAGTTTTGATTTCTATGTATGATAACATGCCATGTTTCAGTCTAAACAGTGCACTTTCAAATAGCATGTTTTAAAAGCATATTGCATCGAATGCATGTTTTAGTGAGGTAGATGGTTTCTTACTAAGCGAAAGCTTATAGATACTTTCTTTTCCTTATACTGCAGATAAAGGTAAAGGAAAGATGGACTAGCGGAGGCTGGAGGACAATGCTACGAAGATGTGTGTGGGCAGGAACTTGGAAAGAAGATCTTAGGAAACTCTAGCAAGTTGTTTAAACATTAGAACTTTTCAGTGTTTTAGTATTTTGCACTTCAGTATGTTAATTGCCATGAATTAGTTAGCCATGCTGATCATGCTTAGAACACTTCTTTTATGATGTTAGAATGTTATTTGTTAGTGTTAGAGTGTTTCCTAGCCATCTTAGAACATGTAATGTGATTGAGGCACGAATTAGTGCTGAAATCAGGGGTTCTGGTTCGAAATCAGAAACTCAGATCGATCTACAGATCGATCAGAGTTGGGTTGTGCCACTGGATCGGTCAGCTGACCGATCCAGTCGCGAACAGAGAGTTAGCGCCTGTTATGGATCGGTCAGCCGACCGATCCAGATGCGAACAGAGAAGTACAAAGCTCACTGATCGGTCAGTCGACCGATCAGTGAGCCACTTGATCGGTCTACCGATCGATCAGTGTACTCCTGGATCGGTCGGTAGACCGATCTAGCCGCATACAGAAGCGAGATGGTTTGTGGATCGGCTAGCCGACCGATCCAGGGTTTTCTCCGTGCCGGAGCTGGATCGATCACTGGATCGATCCGACAGCCCAATCGATTCATGGATCGATTGAAATGCCTGATTACAGTTAGCAGGACATCCGAGAGGCATAGATTATCTTCCCTAGCATGTGTACAACTCCTAGGTACACCTAGAATGTTAAGTTCAGATTTTACAGTAATCAGTTTAGTAAAATTTTAATCAATCCAGATTTTCGCAATAGTAATTTAGCACAGCATAATGTAGCGATCGGCCTCACAGCCTAGTCAGTAGGAGGTGAGTCGTTACATATATGTACTTTCACAATATCCTTATCACAAAAGGCTTTATTTCTATATTTGGAATGATTACACAGATACCATAACTCGGCGTCATTTATACATTCTAGATGATTCTTAACAAAGTTCATGAATTGTTCAACTTCAGCAATAAAATCATCTCTAGTAAATCCATTTTCTAATCGATTGTGCATCCAAGCTTTGTTCATAGATATTGTCACCTAATGAGAATACAATTTTATACAAATTGTTATAAAGTATATGAATTCACAAAATAAAAAACTATACTTTCTTTCATGTTCCAACCAAAGATAATAAGGTCTAAAATTATTTTAGATATAAATATACCAATACTAAAATAATAAAATAACTATATCATATAATTATACCTGAGAATGAGTAGTATAGTCAGAGAAGAGCAGCAAAAACAATACCCTACAAAACAAAACAAAAAAAATTAGCTAAAATTAATCACAAAGAATAGAAAGCTAGGAAAGCCGCGATTGGTCAAGCCACACAGGCAGAGGTCGGCCACGCACGCAATGGCCACCAAGCTGCTAGCCGCGACCAACAGCTGGCCACTGTCCAAGCAGTGATCGACCAAACTAGCCGGCGTGAGTTGGCAGCCATCCAAGCCGCCGATCGCGTTTTGGCGGTCAGCCACACTGCCAGCCATGTTCTGTCGGCCGACCAAGGCGCCAGCCGCCAACGACCGATCGAGTCTGCCAGTCGATCGTGTTCTACGGGTCAATCAAACAACCGACCGCGTTTTGCCTATCGGCCAAGTCACCAGTCACAGTCGCATGCTGGCAAAGCCATGGCTGGCGGCTGACAAAGAAACAAATAGCGTGCTTGCAGCCGATAAAGCCGTTAACACACCAAAGATTGGGGAAGAGGGAGAGATTGGGGCAGACAAATCTTACCAGAGATCGCTAGCGGGGCTAGAGAAACGGATAAACTCGGGAGGGAAGATGCGTGCGTGAGTGAAAATAGGGGTTGTGCCCTAGATTTTCACCAAGGATCACCGACAGAATTGAAATTGTCTGTGATTTCCGATAGAATATAATTTTTGTTGGTGACCTCGTGGGAAATTAGGGTTTGCCGAGGGTTACCGATGATAGTAACAATCCATCAGTAACCACTCTTCCGATAGAAGGGTATTTCGTCTATGGATTTTTCCTTTCTGACGAAAACAACAATCCGTCGGAAATCTATTTTTCAACGAAATTGCATTTCCGTCAGTATACTCCAAAAAATGGTAGTCTGTTTGAAGTTGTCCCGATGGAAATCATCTTCTGTCGGTAGTTTCTAACAGAAGATTATTTCCATCGTAATCTTTGACAGAAGATTATTTCCATTGGAGACCTCCGACGAAATTTAATTATGTAGGTAAATCCGTTAGTATTCCAAGATTTTTTTTTTCTTTGTAGTGTAAGAGGTCTCCAAGAAGAGGAATCTGCATGGTAAATAATCAAAACTTTAAGATTGTGGGATATTGCAACGCTAATTGGGTAGGAGGCTAGCTCAAGGGATAGGAAATCAACTATAGGATAAATAGGTTCGTTGGAGAGAATCTAGTATCCGGGAAGAGTAAGAAGCAATCTAAGGTTTCACAATAACAACTAGTGAGATTATCTGTATAGAGGTTCAAGTTGATTGTCACTTCATTCATCAGAAAGTTGAAGATAAAATCATAGTCGCCCCTCATGGCAAGAGTCATGAGCAACTCAATCATGTTTTTACCAAAAGGAACTACGGCTAGTCACATGCAAGACATTCTTGTTAAGTTAGGCTCCATAGACATCTACTCGCAGGGAGAGTGTTGAAGACTAACGGTTAGAAGGAACAAGACAGGCAGTTTCAATGGCTAGCTAGCTAATCTAAGGGGGGTGTATTCAATCAAGAGATTGAATGATTTTCATTGACTTTTTTTTAATGATAGACTTTTGTGGAGTTGATTGATTTTTATTAACTTATATAGAATCTCGCGTAGTTGTGAAAAGAATTCTATGGAGTTCTATAGATTTTTTTGCAAGACTTTTATAGACATTTATAAACGTTTTCATGGAAACTTGTGGATTTATGAGAAAGAAAAATTCGTTTCGTTATTGCCAATATGATAAACATCGCTCCAAATTCGATTCGCTATTATATCTCTCCATGCATTGGCATTTGCTCGTTGTTGTTCTTGAGTATCAGATAATTGATCAAAGCAATCGATACCATGAACTTGTTCTGGTAAGGATGATGAAACTTCATTATCTGGTTCAACTAGAAATTCATCAGAATGACACTCCTTGCGAAGAAAATTATGCAATTCGGAACAAGCCAAACTTTTTATAATAAAAATTTTATTTTAAAAAAGACCGTAAACTTTAAAAAAAATTAAAGAAAAATTAAAAAAGGGTAATTAAAAAATCATAAACTAAAAAAAGGTAAACTAAAAAAATTGTAAACTTTAAAATAATGTAAAGAAAAAAAAAATATAAACTTTAAAAAAAAACTTAAACTACAAAAAACGTAAAGTAAAAAACGTAAAAATTTAAAAAAAAAAGCATAAACTAAAAAAACGTAAAGTAAAAATCTTTTTAAAAAAACCTAAACTAAAAAAAACGTAAATTAAAAAAAAACGTAAACCTTACAAACAAAAAAAATAAAGAAAAGAATAAAATTAAAATAAATAAATAATAATAATGTTAAAAAAACACATGTATAGTTAATTTTATAACAGAGGTTAACACACCCCTAAAGTAATCTCTATGGTAGACCGTCGACGTAATCAAGGTGGTGAAGGAATAACATCGAGAACAGTATTAAATTTGATCAAAGTGGTGAAGATTCTTGGTTGAATATGCATCAAGTTGGACTGTGTACTATTGTATTGGTAGGCTCTGGACGGGGCTCAAAGAAATAATCAAAATCGAAGAGCGACAAGATAAAGGACTTATTCGTAAAAAATTAAAATGATTTGAAGTCTATAGAAATCTCAAGGGCGAGGAGAAGACTTTTTACTTTATGTCGCGGATCGAATCTTACAAAGCGTGTAACCTTCTAAGGACCAGAGGCGCAGCGGAACTAGGAGCAAGATGGATGCGACAACTAGACCCGGTGGCAGTGGCCAAATATGGCAGCAGCTTGGGATGACAACACACGGAGGACAACAAGAGATAAAAGCCATAATAGTTGAAAATTAGATTTTCTATTTATTGCTTTTATATTGTGCTGTGTGTGCATGTTAGTTTACATATTTAGTAGGCTAGCATAGTTAAAATTCCTCATTTATAAATAACTAAGTGGGAGAGGGATTTTTAAGTAAATCCCATGGTCTCCATTACTGGTTTGTAAGTGATGCAAACAAGCTTGCGCGTTGGCTCTGAGTGCCTTCCTCCATAACGGATGAGCTTGTTTGTGGATCACTAGAACAGACTTCCATTTTTGGATGACTATAGGAAGTTAATTAAGAGCGTGTGATCTTCCCCAACGGAAGGGGCATAATCTTATTAATGGGCTTAGTGTCAAGTAATGGTATACACTTAGACACATCTAACAGTATCCTCCCCATCGGAGTCACTGCTATTATTTGTGTGACCAAATGATACCAACTATTAATTTTATTTGTCAAAAAGTTAGATTGACAAGATAATAAAATTAATGGGTTAAAACCCTCCTTTTACAAATGTTGAATTTGTATACGTCCACACTAACGTGGCATGCAAAATTCACGGTGTTTGAGGTGTTGGTGAATTTAAATAATATTGTTTGAGGAATCAATATTTTTTAAATTCAAAAGTTTTTGACCAAATATTTGATCAAAGACAGATCAACTATTAATTTTATTCGTCATAAAGTAAAGTTGACGAGATAATAAAATTAATGAATAAAATCTCCTCTTCGATTTTGTATACGTCCACAATATCGTGGCATATAAAATTCATGGGGATTTTTAAGGAGTTGATCTTGACCAAGTATTTTTGTGATTCTTAGGATTTAAAATGTTTGTCAATCCCCTAGTAGTCATACTATAAGAAAGACTTAGTAATCCCAATTGTAATGGACATTAAGGTAAACTGTCTTCTTAGAACTAAGAATAATATAGGTGTATTTAATTCATTAGTTGAAACATGTTTAGTGGTGTTATCTACCAGAACCTGGAGTGTAGATACAGATGCCATTAATCATGTCCGCAATTCATTGCAGGGTTCCAGGAAACCCGGCAACTAAATGAAAATTAAAACACTATCTACATGGGCACTACTGTAAAAATGGTAGCTGTTGCAGTGGGAGATGTTTATCTTTTGATAAGAATAAAATATGGATTTTTGAGTAATTGTCTTTACGCACCAAGTTTAGAAAGAACAAGTTTTCAGTTTCTAAACTATTCAAAGAACTTGATATTCTGCCTCTTTTAATAACAAAGTTGTTATTAAGAAAAAGAGGGAAGTTATCTGTTCTGGTACGTTGGTTGACAATTTATAAATCCAATAACTCTCACGATGCAACAAATGGAAATTAGTAACACATCTTCTAACTTTAAGAGAAAGTAACCTTCAAAAATGAACCAATTATATCTTTGGCTTCTAAGGCTAGGTTATATTAACTTGAGTAGGATTCATTGGTAGCTGATGAACTTTTGGGTTCATTAGTAGTGAAAATCTTTCCAACCTACGAGTCTTACTTGGAAGGAAAAATAACCAAGAAGCTTTTAAGTCTAAGGGGTATGGAGTCAAAGATATATTGGAATTGGTTCATTCTAATTTGTGTGATCCTATGAGCATCCAGGCAAGAGGTTGTTTCAAATATTTCATCTATTTTATAGACAACTATTTGAGATACGGATATATTTACTTGATGTGCCGCAAGTCTAAGTGCTTTGATTAGTTCAAAGAGTACGAGGCTGATGTGGAGAAACGACAAAGTAAAAGTATCAAGACACTACTGTAAGATCGTAGTGGCAAGTACCTCTTGGGAGAATTTAGGAGTCATTTATCAGAAGTAGGGATTCAATCCAAACTAACTGCACCTGGTACACTCCAACAGAATGGTGTAGGAAAAGGAAGGTATAGGACTCTTATGGAAATAAGTAGATTGATGAGTTATTAAGAATATTATCAAAATCATTTTAAGGATATACTCTGGAAACGAGAGTGAATATAGTACCTTCTAAAGTCAGAACTCTCTACTCATATAGAATTGTTGAATAGGCGTAAGCCTATTTCGAAGCATATTCGGATTCGGGTAGTCCAGCACATATGCAGAAGAGAGACAATGATAAGTTGGACAGGAATTCACTTGTTTCTGGGTTATCCTAGTAAAATGAAAGTAGGTTTATAGTCCTAAAAATCAGAAGGTCATTGTTAGCATCAATGACCGATTTTTAGAAAATGACTATGTAATAAACCATGTGCCCATAAGAAAATTTGTTCTTAAGGAAATAATAAAAGACATGTCTAATCTAGTACCAACTGTACAAGATGAGATACCACAAGGAAACTGCAACACGTATCACAAATGATACACAATTGCAGAAAATGCCTTGTCGTAGTGGGAGGGTTGTTAGGCAACCTAAAAAGATTCATGTTTTGGGAGAGTTTTTGGACTCAATCCCTGGAGGACATGAACTTGATCTCCGGACATATGACGAAACACTCCAAGATAAAGATGCAACAACTTGGCAAAGAGTAATGAATAACAGAATTAGAATATATGTATTGTAATAAAATCTGGAAGCTTGTAGAACCACCAAATGGTGTAAAAGCCTTTGGGGTGTAAAAAGGTCTATAATAGGAAAAGAGGGATAGAAAGGAAGGTGGTAACTTTCAAAGCAAGACTTGATGAAAAAGGAAACTTTTCACTGGTAGCCATGCTTAAGTCTATCCGGATTCTTTTATCTATTTGACAAGTGGATGTCAAGACAGCATTCCTTAATGGAAGTCTTGATGAAAGCATCCATATAAAACAACCAGAAGGGTTCATTGCAAAGGGCTAAGAGATAAATGGACTGAGGCAAAGTTTCAAGGTCTTGGAACATCCAGTTTATCAAAGTAATCCAGACCTATGGATTTATTAAGTAAATGGATAAGTCTTGTGTATACAAAAGGTGTGATGGAAACGTGGTGGTATTTCTTGTACTATACGTAGATAACAGTTTTGGTAGTTGGAAACAATATCAAAATGTTGTCAGAAGTAAGGGTATGGTTGTCCAAATAATTCGATATAAAGTACTTGGGAGAATGTATATATTTTTGAGATCAAAGTAATAAGGGATCGAAAGAAAAAATATATTTTACTTATCCCAAGTTTGATACATCGGAAAATCCTTTCTCGTTTTAAGCATGCAAAACTCCTCGAAAGGTTTCTTACCTTTTAAGCATGGAGTGACTTTATCTAAAGAGATGTCTCCGATGACATCAAAGGAGATTGAGGACATGCAGGCAGTTCTTTATGCTTCGGCAGTTAGACAACCTAATGTATGCTATGCACGAGATCAGAAATCTGTTCTGCCAAGGGCATAGTTAGCAGATATTAAAGTAACCCTAGACAAGGACATTGGACTGCAGTAAAGCATATATTAAAGTACCTTAGAGGCGCTAGAGATTATATGCTAGCTTACAAGGCAGTTAATTTGGTCCCTGTGGGTTACACGGATTTTGACTTCCAATCGGATAGGGACAATAATAAGTCGACCTCGGGGTTTTGTGATTACTTTAGGAGGAAAAGTCATAACTATGGAAGAGTGATAAGCATAGGTGTTTTTCTGGACTCCGCCATAGAAGCTGAGTATATGGCAAGCCTCTGAGGTAGCCATAAAAGCTGAATGACTTAATTATCTCGAGATAGACTTAGATATGATTTCTAGTTTGTCCAAAGATTATTACAATTTATTATAATAATAATGGTGCAGTAACAAACTCGAAGAAATCATGAGTCTATAAGGCAAGTAAACACAATAGAGCGCAAGTACTACCCAATACGAGAAATTGTATAACGAGGAGAAGTTGTTGCCGCCTAGATTGCATCAGATGATAACCTAAGGTCCTTAAGGCAAGAGCTTTTTGAAAGGCATGAGAATCAGATGTATGGCAGCAGATATGACAGCTTAGTCTTTTAGTATAAGTGGGAGATTGTTAGAGTGTATACTAAAAGCCTAGCTTTTGGTATAAATATTTATCTAGAAATAAGAATCACATTGGTCAAATGTCTACATTTATGATAAATGTAGTTGTTCAATTAATTTATATTGTAGATAACATGATGTGTGGTGTCACACACAGAAGATCATGTTATCGGTTCCTTATAAATTATAAACAGTAGCTCACGACCAAGATGGAAAGGAACAAACCATTAGAAGGTCGTAGTGTAATTAGGTATTAGTTTATCTTAACTATATAATTACACAAGTACACTTAGAGTGTATTGAGTAGGACCATTTGAGGTTGTTCCTTTTATACTGACTTAATGAAGGAACAAAAACCTCAGTTATTATGGAAGTATGTGCTCTTAATCCTAATATAATAACAAGCACATATATTTGATATTTATTTCTTTAATTTATCAATGGGTGAGATTTAGTTCGATGAATCATTAAGCCCGATAAGTTGGGAAATGATATCACTTATAGTGTGTGTTGTTGATTATAGAAGGAAACTGTGTCCTAGTGATCTAGGTTGAGAATGTCCCCAAGAGGAGCTCATAAGGATTGTCATGTTAAACCCTGCAGGTGGACTTAGTCCGACATGACGATGAAGTTGAGTGGTACTACTCTTGGAGCTAGATATTAATTAAGTGAGTTGTCAGTAACTTACTTAATTAGTGGACATTTGTTATCTTAAACACAGGAAGACTAACACACTCATAATAAGAAGGAGCCCAAAATGTAATTTGGGATTGGTGCAGTAGTTCAATAATAGTTCTTTAGTGGAATGAATTATTATTGATGAAATTAAGTTGTGTGTTCGGGGCGAACACGGGATGCTTAATTTCATCGGGAGACCAAAACCAATTCCTCCTCTCGGTCCCTATCGTAGCCTCTTGTATATAGAGATTTATACCCATCGCATACCCACCTTCTTACCCATCCAATGGGGTCGGCCAAGCTAGCTTGGAACCCAAGCTAGAGCCGGCCAAGACCAAGTAGATGAGCCATGTAGGTGGCCGGCCAAAGCTTGGGTCCCAAGCTTAGGTGGCCGGCCACTAGAATATTAAAAAGGATTTTTATTAAAATTATTTCTTATGTGGATATCATGGTTTAAAAATTAAAAATTTCCTTTTATAGCTTTCTACAAAAGATTAAGAGAAGAGATTAATCTCTTTCCTTATTTGTAGATTAAAAGGATGATTTTAATTTTTGGCTAAAACTTTTCTTATTTGTAAATCATCTACATGTTTAAAAGAGAGTTTAAAATTTGAAATCTTTCCTTATTTGTTGATTACAATGTGGATTTTAAATTTTAAGAAAACTTACCTTTTTAATCATGTTCATGATTTAAAAGAAAGTTTAAAAATTAAATATTCTCTTTTATAAGTTTCTACAAGAGATTAAGAAAAGATTTGATATCTTTCCTTATTTGTAGATTAAAAGAGATTTTAATTTTTAGAGATAACTTTCCTTTTATCCACATGTTTAAAAGAAAGATTTTAATTTATTAAATTTCCTTTTTATAAACCAATCATGAAGGGATTAAATTATTGGAGAAATTTTATAAATTTCCGGAAACAAATTAGGAAGTTTTAATTCTTGTTTTAATTAAAATTTTCCTTGATTTGGGGCTTGAGGTGGCCGACCATTGTATTTGAAAAAGAAAATTATTTTTAATTAAATAATTTTTCCTTTTCAATGGAAAAAGAATTAAGGAAATTTTTATTAAATTTTTCTTATTTGCCAAGACCAAGGATTATAAAAGAGGGGGTAGAGAAGGCTTCATGGTGAATAATCTCTATTCTTTTCCTTCCTCTTCTCTTTGGTTTTGGTGGCCGGCCCTATTTCTCTTCTCTCCTCTTGTTGGTCGAAACTTATGTAAAGCCCGAAAATTCTCAAAACTATTTTAGAAATATAGTATGATTTTTCTGGAATTTTTAGATATTTTTCCGGAATTTTTCGAGTAGCGGAAGTAGCAAAAATAATTAGAACCGTAAAATAGCTTAGGCGGGGAATCGAACTCGAGACCTATGGTTTACGGATAAGTTTAGTAACCGGTGAACCCAGCAGGGCCGTGCTGAAAGAAAGAGGAATCAATTATATTTATATTAGAATTGGGCCTAGTTACCCACTTAATATAAATAGAAGAACTTAAGTTGGGTTGATTTATTTTAGAATTGGTTCGGCACCTCCTCACCTCACGCCACTTTTCCCTTCCAAAACCTCACCGCCGCCTCTCCCTCTTTCTCCTCTTCCTCACGCACGGCACACCAAGGCAAGGGTCCATAGGTTCATCTTCCGGCGATGACTCCAACACGAAAGAGGTTCTTCTTCGCAAGAGGAACGCGAAGACGTGATCGGATCGTCGAGAGGATCATCTCCACCGGAACTCTAGCGAATAGAATCGTAAGAAATTACGATCAAGAGGTAAGAAACCCCTCACCTGCAGTATAATAGCTCCGTTTGGATTTTCTATGCATTAGATTAGTAATATGCAGATTTTTTTGTGGACATGTAGGGTGTTTTAACCCTCCTCTCAGATTTAGGGATTTAGTTGAGCACCTTTAGATGGGCCGGACACGTTTACCCTCTTCAGTTGGGGTTGTAGACGTTGTCGGGTGCCTAAAGGTGATCTCCCTAATGAAGGGGAGAGTTGGGGCACACTAAGTGTTCGACAAAATAACTAGATCAGTAAAAATGCAGCTTAGGCATTTTGATAGTACAGCTAAATGCATTAGAAGCGTTTAAAACAGTAAATCAGTTTATTTTAGCTATATGGGACTACGGTCCAATGGGTGGGCTCCACAATCGCCTCTAGGTTTAGACAACCTAGCTCTAGGTTCGATAACCTAGAATCGATGAGTTACACGATGATTAGCTACATTCGATTTTATTTTCGAGACACCATGCAGGATCGATATCCGTTGGGTTGGACTCCACAGTCGTCCCTAGGTTCGACAACCTAGTAAACCCTACTAGATTCGGAACTTGCAATCCTGTGTCTAGTTAGGGATGCGCGGCCCAAAACAGTATGATTATGTATTTTCACTTATTACGAATTAGTTTTCAAAACTCAAAATTGGTCTTGTTAGTTGAGTTTGAATTCGGTATCGATTAGCTCCAGTTAGCTTTTATATGCTTAGTTCAATTATCTCCATTGATTTCATGTACAGCTTTAGATATGCCATGATTGTATGCTTATATGTCATGCCATGCTCAGTTTATTCAGTACATTCAGCATATGTTTTAAACAGCATGATTTCAAAGCATATTTGCATCGTCGCATGTTTTTGTGAGGTAGATGGTTTCTTACTAAGCTTTTTGGCTTACAGATACTATTTTCCTTATACTGCAGATACAAGAAAAAGGAAAATGGACTAGCAGAGGAAGCTGGAGGGCAATGCAAAGGTGGTGGGTGTGTATGGAACTGGAATCAAAGGTCCTTAGGGGACGTAGCAAATTGAGCATTAGACTCTTTAGCATTTGCTTTAGCATTTTATTTATTGGTTTTGGTTTACATGTTCTAGGCACTTTTAGTTGTGTGTGTTGCCATGAATTCCTAAACTATGCCTTATGTTAAGTTAGATTACTAGTTTATGTCGTTAGAATGTTATTACATGTTGTTAGAATAGTTATGATGCATTAGTTGGATGTTATGTGGGGTTTTGGCACGCCAAAGTGCTGAAATCAGAGTTTCCCGGGTCTGAAATCAGACTCTGATCGGTCTCCCGATCGATCAGAGCCTGGCTATGTCACTGGATCGGTCAGCCGACCGATCCAGCCAGATACAGTATGCTACTGTATCCTCCTGGATCGGTCAGCTGACCGATCCAGCACGATACAGTGGCGAGTCCCCGATTTCCAGGTGCCTGGATCGGTCAACCGACCGATCCATACATACCTGGATCGGTCGTGCCGACCGATCAGGCCACACCTGGATCGGTCGGTAGACCAATCCAGCTGGGGACAGAAGCGATGTAGCTTCGGGATCGGACAACCGACCGATCCAGGGTCTTGTGACGTACCAGTATCAGCAGATCGGTCTGTGGATCGATCCGGAGGGTGTTACCAGTTGTAAATACCTCCCCTAGCATGTGTACAACTCCAAGGTACACCCGGAATGTTAGTGTCAGAGTTAACATTAATCAAATAATTAGTAAAGTTTTGAATTAGCCCAGCTTTCCGCACAGTATAAGGTAGCACGAGGGTAGCGATTCGCCCTACAGCCTAGTAGTAGAAGGCGGGTCGTTACAGAGTGGTATCAGAGCAGTGTTCCATACTTCCTACACACACATCAGCATTGTACCTGCAGCTTCCAAGTAAGAACACCTCTACTTTATTTATGCTCCTTGTCTATTATTACAGTTCATGTTTATATACCTACTGCTTGTTAGTATGTGATAGTTTAAACATGATATCAGTAGTTAGATAACTGTGATAGTGTTAGTTATACCTATGTTCTCTATGTCTTTAGAAATGGCACGAGGACGCTCAGCTAGAAGGGCACTAGCTACTAAGCCCCAGCAAGAGGCAGGCAGTTCAGTGCCTCCTCCAGACCTTACAGCACTAGTGGCTCAGTTACAGCAGCAGCTCGCTGAACAGCAACAGGAGATAGTCACCTTAAAGGCTAATCAGCAGAATACCCCCACAGTCACCCCGGAACCGAATCTGACGACTCCAGAAGTCTTAGACGTTCCACCAGCTCAGCCTACAGCGCCAACACCAACACCAGCAGTCCCAGCAGCTGAGCCAAGAAAGGAAGCCTATCTGATCCAGTGGCAGCGAGTCAAGCCAGAGAACTTCTCAGGCACTAGTGAACCATGGGATGCACAAGCATGGTTCAAAACACTGGAAAGCACGATGGAGCTTCTGGACTGGCCGGAACACGAGAAGGTGAAGTGTGCCTCCTTCTGCCTGACGCACGCATGTGGTGGGAAAGAATCAGAACGAAGCGCCCAGTGAACCAGATGACATGGGCTGACTTTGAGAAGGAATTCTTTGAGGAGTTCTTTCATATGTGGGTTACAAACCGCCACTATGACGAGTTCACTGAGTTTCGTCAGGGCAACATCTCAGTTGAGGAAGCCGTGAAGAAATTCAACAGGTTGGCTCGTCTATGCCCAGAGCTAGTCAGCACGGAAAAGGAACGGATCAGGTTGATGCTTAAGATGCTGAGGCCAGAGATAGCAGTGAACGTGGCTGGTGGCATACATAGGCCACAAACCATAGAGGAGTTAGTGAGCAGTGCCTTGACCACAGAGCATTACCAGAATAGCATGAAGCAGCAAAAGCAAGTCTCCTCAGAGTCCAAGGGCCAAGGAAACTCTCACACTCAAAAACAGCAAGGCCACAGCTCTAACTGGAAAGGGAACTCCAACAGCAAGCGCAAATCAGGGAGTGACTCAAAAGGAGGACCATCTAGCAAGCGACCCAGTTATCCAAAGTGTGCCACTTGTGGGAAATTCCACCCAGGGGTTTGTCGCAAGGGCACACGAGGGTGCTTTGAATGTGGACAAGAAGGGCACATGGCCAAGCAGTGCCCGAACAAGACCGGTCTTCCTCAGCCACAACAGATCCAGTATGCAGGCCAGCCAGCTCAGTTACATCAGATGCAGGCCGCTCTAGAAGGTCCACTTATCAGCCAGGGCCGATTAGAAGCCCCTCCAGCTATGGCGAACGCGAGGATCTACTCACTCACCAGAGAGGACGTAGCAAATGCCTTGACAGTCGTCACAGGTCAGATTAGCATTTTTCAGTATAGTGCTACTGTTCTATTTGATACTGGGGCAACCCATTCATATATAGCCAGGGTGTTCTCCGAGAAATTAGAAATACCCCCAGAGGTACTCAGTGGTCAGTTTCTAACGGCACTACCTTCAGGAGAGGTCATGGCATCCACGCACTGGCTCAGAGCAGTGCCAGTCATTATAGCAGACAGGGAACTCTTCTGCGATCTGATCCTGTTGGAAATGACTGACTACGACGTCATCCTTGGGATGGACTTTCTGATCAAATACGGTGCTTCCATAGAGTGCCGTAAACAGAAAGTCGTATTCCAACCCGAAGCAGAAGCACAGTTCGAGTACATCGGAGAACCAAAGAGAAAAGCCAGAAAATTTCTCTCAGCTATGAAGGCACAGAAGTTGATGGATTCGGGATGTACGGGGTACCTAGCACAGGTAGTCAATACCAGCCATGACGAGGACCAACAGCTAGCAGAGGTCCGAGTTGTATGTGACTACCCAGCAGTCTTCCCTGAAGAGTTACCAGGTCTAGCACCGAGATTATTCCCGACACCAATCCTATTTCCAAAGCGCCTACCGCATGGCTCCAGCAGAATCAAGGAACTTCATGAGCAACTACAGGAGCTACTTGACAAGGGCTTCATACGCCCTAGTCACTCACCATGGGGAGCGCTGTGCTATTCGTGAAGAAGAAGGATGGAAGCATGCGGCTATGTATAGACTACGAGCCTTGAATCAGTCACGATCAAAGAATGTATCCTCTTCCCGAATAGATGACCTGTCGACCGCTTAAAGGGAGCAGCGGTGTTCTCAAAATTGACCTCGGATCGGGATATCACCAAGTCGAGTCAAGGAGGGTGATATACCAAGACAGCATTCGGACCAGACACGGACATTACGAGTTCGTAGTCATGCCTTTTGGCGTGACAAATGCTCCTACATTCATGGATCTCATAAACAAGGTATTCAGGAGTATTTAGATAAGTTTGTTATTGTGTTTATCGATGACATTCTTATCTACTCGAGAACTCAGGAAGAACACTCGACCTGAAACTAGTATTGCAGACCCTTCAGAGAACCAACTATACGCCAAGTTCACGAAGTGTGAGTTTTGGCTAAATCGGTGTCCTTCCGGGTCACGTCATCTCAAAGGATGGTATTATGGTAGATCGGCAAGATAGAAGCGTAAGTAACCGGAGGAGACCTAAGAACGCCAGGAGGAGCTTTCGGGATTAGCAGGATATTACGAGAAAGTTTGTAGAGGACTTCTCCAGATAGCCTCCCCACTGACTCACCAGGAAGAACAAGAAATTTCGGTGGACAGAGGAACAGCTTCAACGAACTCAAGAGGAGATTGACTAGTGCACCTATTCTGACGAATACAGACAGCTTCGATATATATAGTGACGCCTCTAAATTGGGATTAGGAGCAGTGCTGATGCAAGATGGCAAGGTAATCGCCTATGCCTCCAGACAGCTCAAGGATTATGAGAAGAACTACCCTACTCATGATCTTGAGCTTGCAGCAGTAGTGTTCGCTCTCAAAATTTGGAGACATTACTTGTATGGAGCTCAGTGCAGAGTGTATACAGATCATCAGAGTCTGAAGTACTTCTTCACTCAGAAGGATCTGAATATGCGACAGCGCAGGTGGCTAGAGCTGGTCAAAGATTATGACATAGACATCCTCTACCACCCAGGGAAAGCCAATAGGGTAGCAGATGCACTTAGCAGAAAATCCAGCGCTACCTTATTATCTCTAGCAGCCATGTCACCACCCCTACAGAAGGAAATCGCCGATTTTGGTCTCGAACTCATTGTCAGACAACTCTCTACTATGACCTTAGAGTCTACCTTGCTTGGTGATATTCAGTCAGCTCAGGATCAGGACCCTGAAATACAGAAAATCAAGCAAGGGCTAACAGAATCAGAAAGTAGAGAATTCAGAGTGTCCGATAGCGGGGTGTTGTATTTTGGTGATAGACTCTGTATTCCAGATCAGGAGGAGCTACGGAGACAGATTTTAGATGAGGCTCACAGGACTCCCTATGCGATGCATCCAGGCTCCACCAAAATGTATCAAGACCTGAAGAAACGTTTTTGGTGGCCCGGGATGAAGCGAGACATCGCCAGATATGTTAGCATCTGCCTCACCTGTCAGAGGGTCAAGGCAGAACATCAGCGACCAGGAGGAGTTCTGCAGCCTATACAGATCCCAGAATGGAAGTGGGAGGATATCTCGATGGACTTCATAGTGGGGCTACCCAGAACCACGAATGGTTTTGATGCCATCTGGGTAATAGTCGACAGGTTGACTAAATCAGCCCATTTTTAGCTATCAAGATATCCTACTCCATGGAGAAGCTAGCTCAGTTGTATCTCCAGGAGATCGTCAGACTACATGGAGTCCCACGAACCATCATTTCAGACAGAGACAGCAGATTCACATCACACTTCTGGGAGTGTGTACAGTCAGCATTGGGCACCAAATTGAAATTCAACACAGCCTTCCATCCTCAGACAGATGGTCAGACGGAGCGAGTAAATCAGGTACTCGAAGATATGCTCCGAGCGTGTGCCCTAGACTTCAAGGGAAGTTGGTGCAAATATCTGAGCTTAGCAGAATTTGCATACAACAACAGTTATCAGGCCACTATCGGCATGACACCTTATGAGGCACTCTATGGGCGGAGGTGCAGATCACCAATCTGTTGGTACGAGAGTGGTGAACAGAAGGAACTAGAGCTTCAGACAGATCTAGTGGCAGATACCACAGCAGCCATACAGCAGATTCGCCAGAGGATAGAGACAGCACAGAGCCGCCAGAAAAGCTATGCTGATACACGACGCAGACCCCTAGAGTTTTCAGTTGGGGATACAGTTTTCCTCAAAGTAGCTCCCATGAAGGGAGTCATGCATTTTGGGAAGAAGGGCAAGCTAGCTCCCAGATATGTGGGACCATACCTTATCACGAAGAGAGTAGGCAAGGTAGCATATGAGCTAGAGCTACCTCAGGAGATGTCAGCCGTCCACAACGTATTTCATGTCTCCATGCTGAAGAAGCATATTCCAGACGCCACCCAGGTGATTGAGCCCCAGTTGGTACAGGTCCGTGATGATCTCAGCTATGACAGTCGGCCTATTCAGATAATAGACCGAGCAGTAAAGAAATTACGGAACAAGGAAGTACCATTAGTCAAAGTCAGCTGGCAAAATCACACAGCAGCAGAGGCGACTTGGGAGACAGAGGCCAGCATGAGACAGAAGTACCCAGAATTGTTTTAAGTTCGGGGATGAACTTTTTATAAGGTATGGGGGATTGTAAAGCCCGAAAATTCTCAAAACTGTTTTAGAAATATAGTATGATTTTTCTGGAATTTTTAGATATTTTTCCGGAATTTTCCGAGTAGCGGAAGTAGCAAAAATAATTAGAACCGTAAAATAGCTTAGGCAGGGAATCGAACTCGAGACCTATGGTTTACGGATAAGTTTAGTAACCGGTGAACCCAGCAGGGCCGTGCTGAAAGAAAGAGGAATCAATTATATTTATATTAGAATTGGGCCTAGTTACCCACTTAATATAAATAGAAGAACTTAAGTTGGGTTGGTTTATTTTAGAATTGGTTCGGCACCTCCTCGCCTCACGCCACTTTTCCCTTCCAAAACCTCACCGCCGCCTCTCCCTCTTTCTCCTCTTCCTCACGCACGGCACACCAAGGCAAGGGTCCATAGGTTCATCTTCCGGCGACGACTCCAACACGAAAGAGGTTCTTCTCCGCGAGAGGAACGCGAAGACGTGATCGGATCGTCGAGAGGATCATCTCCACCAGAACTCTAGCGAATAGAATCGCAAGAAATTACGATCAAGAGGTAAGAAACCCCTCACCTGCAGTATAATAGCTCCGTTTGGATTTTCTATGCATTAGATTAGTAATATGCAGATTTTTTTTGTGGACATGTAGGGTGTTTTAACCCTCCTCTCAGATTTAGGGATTTAGTTGAGCACCTTTAGATGGGCCGGACACGTTTACCCTCTTCAGTTGGGGTTGTAGACGTTGTCGGGTGCCTAAAGGTGATCTCCCTAATGAAGGGGAGAGTTGGGGCACACTAAGTGTTCGACAAAATAACTAGATCAGTAAAAATGCAGCTTAGGCATTTTGATAGTACAGCTAAATGCATTAGAAGCGTTTAAAACAGTAAATCAGTTTATTTTAGCTATATGGGACTACGGTCCAATGGGTGGGCTCCCACAGTCGCCTCTAGGTTTAGACAACCTAGCTCTAGGTTCAGATAACCTAGAATCAGTAAGTTACACAGTAATTAGCTACATTCAGTATTTTATTTTCAGTAGGCACTGTACAGGATCAGATATCCGTTGGGTTGGACTCCCACAGTCGTCCCTAGGTTCAGACAACCTAGTAAACCCTACTAGATTCGGAACTTGCAATCCCGAGTCTAGTTAGGGATGCGTGCACAGCAAGTACAGTTGCCGGACCCAAAACAGTATGATTATGTATTTTCACTTATTACGAATTAGTTTTCAAAACTCAAAATTGGTCTTGTTAGTTGAGTTTGAATTCAGTATCAGTTAGCTCCAGTTAGCTTTTATATGCTTAGTTCAATTATCTCCATTGATTTCATGTACAGCTTTAGATATGCCATGATTGTATGCTTATATGCCATGCCATGCTCAATTTATTCAGTACATTCAGCATATGTTTTAAACAGCATGATTTCAAAGCATATTTGCATCGTCGCATGTTTTTGTGAGGTAGATGGTTTCTTACTAAGCTTTTTGGCTTACAGATACTATTTTCCTTATACTGTAGATACAGGAAAAAGGAAAATGGACTAGCAGAGGAAGCTGGAGGGCAATGCAAAGGTGGTGGGTGTGTATGGAACTGGAATCAAAGGTCCTTAGGGGACGTAGCAAATTGAGCATTAGACTCTTTAGCATTTACTTTAGCATTTTATTTATTGGTTTTGGTTTACATGTTCTAGGCACTTTTAGTTGTGTGTGTTGCCATGAATTCCTAAACTATGCCTTATGTTAAGTTAGATTACTAGTTTATGTCGTTAGAATGTTATTACATGTTGTTAGAATAGTTATGATGCATTAGTTGGATGTTATGTGGGGTTTTGGCACGCCAAAGTGCTGAAATCAGAGTTTCCCGGGTCTGAAATCAGACTCTGATCGGTCTCCCGACCGATCAGAGCCTGGCTGTGTCACTGGATCGGTCAGCCGACCGATCCAGCCAGATACAGTATGCTACTGTATCCTCCTGGATCGGTCAGCTGACCGATCCAGCGCGATACAGTGGCGAGTCCCCGATTTCCAGGTGCCTGGATCGGTCAACCGACCGATCCATACATACCTGGATCGGTCGTGCCGACCGATCAGGCCACACCTGGATCGGTCGGTAGACCGATCCAGCTGGGGACAGAAGCGATGTAGCTTCGGGATCGGACAACCGACCGATCCAGGTTCTTGTGACGTACCAGTATCAGCAGATTGGTCTGTGGATCGATCCGGAGGGTGTTACCAGTTGTAAATACCTCCCCTAGCATGTGTACAACTCCAAGGTACACCCGGAATGTTAGTGTCAGAGTTAACATTAATCAGATAATTAGTAAAGTTTTGAATTAGCCCAGCTTTCCGCACAGTATAGGGTAGCACGAGGGTAGCGATTCGCCCTACAGCCTAGTAGTAGAAGGCGGGTCGTTACAACTTATCTCTTGGTGGAGCTTTTGTTAGTGGCCGGATCAAGGAAGGAGAAGAAGGAGAGAAAGCAAGCCTCGTTTCTAGCATCCCTTGGAGCATGGTGGTGGTGGCCGAATCTCTTCATCCTAGAAGAAGTTTTGATGGCCGAAACTTGCAAGGAAGAAGAAGGTGATTGGTGGTTTCTCATCTCGGAAGATCGTTGCCCACACAACATCCGAGGTTAGAAGAGGAATACGGTAGAAGATCAAGAGGTCTTTCTAGAAGGTATAACTAGTAATTTTTCCTTTCCGCATCATGCTAGTTATTTATGGAAATAATACCAAATACAAGAGGCATATGATTCTAGAGTTTCGAATTTGTTTTCGATATAGTGTTCTTTTGTTTTTCTTTTCCTTGTGATTTGATTGTTCTTTTCGGTTAACCTAAAGTTATTTTAGGAAATTAAATATTAGCTTTCCATAAAAGGTTTTGTCTAGTCGGTGGTGGTTGCTCCCATATCCAAGAAGGCCATGTACCTCGTCACGTCAGTACTGGGAACCAATTATGGAAATTAATATTTAATGGAATTAATAACTTAAGGTGACTTGGGTCGAACGTGTTAAGTTCCGTAGGAGATCTAAGTCAAAACCTAAAAGAACAAATAAATTAAGTTTTGGATCAAACGTGTTAAGTTCCGCAGGCGATCCAAAATTTAATTTAAAAGAACACATGGTAGCTAGGAAAAGGTTCAGACCTTTGTACAAAATTTTTGTATAGTGGAGCCTCTAGGTTTTCCGAGTAGCAACCAACAAGGTTCGTCTCTCGAAGCTTTGAGGGCGACGTTGTTCTTAGGCTACTTCGAACCTGCACATCTTGATTCGTGCACTTCAAAAGTCGAAAAAAATTCTTCTAAAGAAATTTTTTCTAAATCTTTTGAAATGTAAAAGACATCTACTAGTGATGCCCATTTTGAATTTCTCGGAAACGAATTTAATGCGTACCTTAGCGAATCTCGGTTACTTACCTTTTCTTCGAGATTCAACAGTCTGGTGATGATCTCTTTGATTCTCGAGTGCAGGTTCGCAACTGTCTCGTCTTCCCCAAGTCACAAGCTGGTGTGCTGATTGCGAAGTAGATCTCTTCTAGCGAGCTTGGCTTCGGACGTCCCTTTGTGCAGCTCGAGGAACTTCTCCCAAAGTTCCTTTGCCGAGTCATAGTTCCCGATCTTGTTGACTTCTTGAGGTAGAAGAACGCTTAGCAGATGGTATTCTGCTTTGCCGTTCGCCACGTATTCAGTCTGCTCCTTTTTTGTCCATTGACATTTTTCCTTGCCCTCTGGAGCTACAAAGCCAAGTTCCATTGTTAAAATTAATTCAAAATCTATTGTGAAAAATACCTGCATTATTGGATCGAGACGCGCTAGAGGGGGGGGTGAATAACGCTCGTGGCTTTCACTTTTCGAATTCGTAAATCGTACGAAAAACTAACAGAGTAATAAGCAGCGGAAAATAAGAACAAGCACACAGACACGAAGGAATTTACTTCGTTCGGAGCCTGTGACGACTCCTACTCGAAGGCCCACGCTTGTTGAGCGTTTACGTTGGGCAACAACTATATTCACGATAAGTATTACAAATTAAGTACAATTATAAACTGAATTAAACTTTATACGAACAACAATAAAGTCGAAACTGGAGCTCCGGGTCATCGGGATGTCGTTGCAGCACTTCGGGATCGTTTCGTTGGCAGCACGTTGAAGAAGAGAAGCTTGGAATTCGTTGATTGAAGGTGCTGCTCGAAACCCCCTTTTAAACAGTGCTCAAGGCGCCTTAAAGCCCATCCAAAGCGCCTTAAACTAGCCGAGTCGCCCGCGTGGATCAAGCCTGAACTGGTCGTGACTTATCCCTTCAAGGCGCCTTCTGTTCTCTCCAAGGCACCTTCATCCACCAGTCCAAGGCGCCTTGAGCTTCCTTCAAGGCGCCTCCAAGCTCGCTTCGCAGCCAGCTCAGCTTTGCACCCGAGGCGCCTCCAAGCCCCATGGAGGCGTCTCGGACACTGTTCATCCGAGGTGTACTTTGTGTTTTTGGTACCTGCAAACATGTTAGTCCCAAAATACCTACAACACAAAGTTAGTACACATTAATAGTATGAATATGAAAGTTTGACAGTCTCCGGACTGTCCGGGTCTGACTTCGGATTTTCGACCGGAAACTGTAGGTCGACTCGACGCCTACTGTTCCCTCTACGGGGAACGCGTTCTCACCTACTCCACTCAGGAGATTTACCTGTTGCCAGTGCGATCCTCCATATCGACTGGACTTTTGCTCGGTGCTCGATGCTTCTGGACTTTCTGCTGGACGTCCGCTTCCCGGCTGGTCCAGTCTTTCACCTGATTCACGACACCAGGACTTTCCACCTAGGGTTACCCCCTAGGACTTTTACCTGAAGCATTCGACCCACCAAGACTTTCTGCATAGGGTTACCACCCCCTATGACCTAGGGTTACCACCCCCTGGGGTTTTCACCTTGCCTAACCACAGTTAGGGCTTTTGCCTAAGTACACTTAGGACTTTCCTGCAATCTCATTAAGACTGTTAGATCACCACACATCTTAACTTTGAATCCTTTGTCATTATCAAAACTTAGGTTCGATCGTCGGATGCTTCCCACACCAACATGCATAAGTTTTTTCCAGGTAGTGAAATTCCCTTCGTATTTCGGCGGGTGGATGCTTGGTCCGGCAATTATCTTTGCTTCGATTGACGGTTAGTTCTCCTGAAATGTCTCGGCTCTAATACCACTTATAGGACCGTTGTGGCCGGCTAGAAGGGGGGGGTTGAATAGCCCTGAAAAATAAAAGCAAAAACACTCTTCTCGAACTTTCAACAAAACACTCGCATAAAATAAATTGAACATAAACTAAAGAAAAGAAGAGGCAAAAGGATTTACTTGGTTACAACCAAGGAGGTTGTTAATCCAAGGAATGTCGCACTAGTATATCCTTCGGGCGGAGAAGCCTCTTACAGTAGTGAAAGCGCAAAACAAAGAAGCTAATCTAAAACTGAAGCGTACAAGCGTTGAAAATGAATTGCTCTGAGTTGTTGAAAAGCTTCTGGACCAAGGCTATATTTATAGCCTTGGTCGGGGTGCCCTGAGGGTTCCGGGCACCCTGGGGGGATAGATTTTATCCCCCAATGTTCAAATTGAGTCAAAGCTCGATCCTGGAAAAAAGTCAACTCCGGGCGTCCCGGAACGTTCCGGGCACCCCGGAGGGGTCCGGGCGCTCCGGTACGTTTCGGGCGCCTCAGTCAGCTCCGGGTGCCCCGGACCCAAAAGTCAACTATGGTTGACTTTTTTGATCTGTGTCCTTTGCTTCGGCTCTGGTCGCCTCGGTCCGGGTCTTCAACTCAATATCCGCTCGCTTGAGTGATCTCAGCCATCCGGAAAAGGGCTTACCCGAACCCAACTTCCGGTCTTCTCGAGTGGGCTTCCGCTCCGGCATCTTGTCCCTCGGAATCGCCGCGTGTTTCCTTCTCGTCCGCCGACGTACTCATCTGCAGTCTTCGTCCCTCGGACACACCGCGTGCCGTCCTTCTCGCTAGTTGCGTCTCTTGCTCCTCGAGCAGTCTTCCGCTTTGGCTTTCGTCCCTCGGAACCACCGCACGCTTTCTTCTCGTCCGCCGGTGTACTCTTCCGCAGCGCCTCGTCCCTCGGATGCACCGCGTGTCGTCCTTCTTGCTAGCTGCGTCTTCCACTCGACTACCTGTGCTCTTAAGCTCCTACACACTTAGACAAAAGGTTAGAAACACACAGGACCTAACTTAACTTGTTGATCACACCAAAACAACCTTGGGGTTCCAACATATTCATGCTCCAAATAAGGCAAGTTTTAAACACAAAATTAAAACTTCCTTATTTGTTTCCGGAAATTTTAAAATAAAAATTTCTCTAATAATTTTTTTCCTTCATGGTTGGTTATAAAAGGAAATTTTATAAATTAAAATATCTCTATTAAAACATGTGGATGATTTCCAAAAAGGAAAGTTTTCTCTAAAATTAAAATCTTCCTTTCAATCTACAAATAAGGAAAGATATCAAATCTTTTCTTAATCTTTTGTAGAAACTTATAAAAGAAAATATTTAATTTTAAAACTCTCTTTTTAAATCATGAACATGGTTACAAAAAAGGAAAGTTTTATCAAAAATTAAAATCTTCCTTTTAACTACAAATAAGGAAAGATATCAAATCTTTAACTTAATCTTTTTTGTAGAAAGCTATAAATGGAAAGATTTAAATTTTAAACTCTCTCTTTTAAAACTATGATATCCACATAAGAAAAGATTTTAAAATAAAATCCTTTTAATTTTATTAGGGTCGGCCACAACAAGCTTGGGCTCCAAGCTATGGCCGGCCCCCTTAACTTAGCTCATCCCTTAGCTTGGTCGGCCCAAGCTTGGACTCCAAGCTTGCTTGGCCGGCCACCTTAGGATGGGTATAAAGGTGAGTATAATACTTTATAAACAAGAGGCTACGATAGGGACCGAGAGGAGAAATTGGTTTTGGTCTCCCGATGAAATTAAGCTTCCCGTGTTCTCCCCGAACACTTAACTTAATTTCATCAATAATAATTCATACCACTAAAGAATTATTATTGAACTATCGCACCAATACCAAATTACATTTTGAGCTCCTTATTATGAGTGTGTTAATCTCTCTGTATTTAAGATGTCGGATGCCCACTAATTAATTGAGTTACTGACAACTCATTTTAATTAATATCTAAGTCCAAGAGACTCAACCTTATTGTCATGTCAGACTAAGTCCACCTGCAGGGTTTAACATGACAATCCTTATGAACTCCTCTTGGGGACATTATCAACCTAGATTTCTAGGACACAGTTTCTTTTTATAATCAACAACACACACTATAAGTAACATCATTTCCCAACTTATCGGGCCTATTGATTTATCAAGCTAAATCTCACCCTTTGATAAGTCAAAGAAATAAATACTAAATATATGTGCTTGTTATTATATTAGGATTAAGAACACATACTTCTATAATAACTAAGATCTTGTTCTTCTATTAAGTCAGTATAAAAAGAATTTACCTTAAATGATCCTGCTCAATACACTCAGAGTGTACTAGTGTAATTTTATAGTTAAGATAAACTAATACCAAATTACACTACGACTATTCCAATGATTTGTTCTTATCCATCTTAGTCGTGATCTACTGTTTATAATTTATAAAGAACCGATAACATGATCTTCTGTGTGTGACACTACACACCATGTTATCTACAATATAAATTAATTGAACAACTACACTTAGCATATAAATGTAGATATTTTTGACCAATATGATTCTTTATTTCAAAATAAATGTTTACAAAAGTTAGGCGTTTAGTATACACTCTAACAGAACTTGCTTGAAAGAACTAAAGACATTGCAAATTCATATGAGGAATTAAAAGAACTAGTCAATAGACCATAGTTACATCAGAATGAAACAACCAATAGATTTTCAAAGGCTTGTTATATATTGGATAAGGATGGTAAGCAAACTTTATGTATTTTGTTGAAAGAAATAAAATTTTCAGATGGATATGCCTTAAATATGACTCGATCCGTGGATATGAATAGGTTAAAAATGTTTGGAATGAAGAGCCATGACTGTCATGTATTAATGTAAAGATTTTTTCCAGTAGCTTTTCATGATTTACTTTATCAAAATATTTGGCAAGCACTCATAGAATTGAGTCCATTTTTTAGAGATTTGATAACGAGGTGTATTATGATGGATGATATGCTTCGACTCAAAACGGGCATTCTTGTTATACTATGTAAGCTAGAGCGTATATTTCCATTTAGTTTTTTTTTTAATTTAATAGAACATCTATCAGTACATTTACCATACAATTATTTCATCGATATTCAAATCACGATGCAATTTTCTTGTTCCTGAATGGGCCCTTGCAATTCTTTTAGGTTCATGTTCTACTCCGGGAAAAGATCTATCCAAATTTTATTTGCACATATAGGGAAAATAATCTCAGTACCACTTCTTTTTTTTTTAATTCATTTCATGTCTTTTCCCAACTCAACTATTTGATGTATTCATCATGCTATTTTGTTGGCTATTAGTTGGGCGTTTGAAATCACTCTTATAAATAGCTGGTCTTGTGCAGTACAAGTGGATGTATCCATTCGAACAATTTTTTAAGAAAATTAAAGAATAATATTCATAACAAAGTAGGAGTTGAGGGGTCAATATGTAATGTTTATTTGGTTGAAGAATCATCTTCTTTCTACTCTTATTATGTTACTGATAATGTGAAAACCAGACATCGCAAGTGTTCTAGAAATTCTAATGATGCTTAGTTGATAGACCCATCGATGCTTTCTATTTTTAAATTTCCTGGTAAGCCAATGAGTGCATCTTTTTCTAGATTGTTTACTCAAGAAGAATATCATGCTGCAAGAACATACCTACTCTTAAACTGTAATGAGGTCAAATCATATATAAAGTAAGTTCACTTTTTTCTTACCTTGTATGAGCAATAACTATGTCTACAAAATTCATCAATGAGTGCAAGTGAGGTAGTTGTAAAGTTCGAGATCGAATTTGTATTATGGTTTCAAATATATGTAAGTTAGAGAATTTGTAAACTTTTTTAATTCATGTGTATTAAGAAGTATCATAATTTATATCATAACTATTTTTATAAGTGAAAGACCGTAGAATATCAAATGTGTAAGATGATAGGATAATGAATATTGCATCAGGATCTCTCCATAAAATAAAGGTCTACTCTAGTTACTATGTTAATGACATCAAATTTCACGTGGCATAATGAGATTCATGGTGATTAACCTATAATTCTAGTGTTTGCGTCAAAGGATCTATGGATAATAGTAACACTGAATTTGATTAATATGGCAGACTTGATAAAATCATCGAGGTTGAATATCCTGGATAATGAATATTGCATCAGGACCTCTCCGTAAAATAAATGTCTACTCTGATTACTATGTTAATGGCCTAAAATTCCATGTGACATGATGAGATTCATGGAGATTAACCTATAATTCTGGTGTTTACATCAAAGGATCTATGAACAACAATAACACTGAGTTTGATTACTATGGTAGACTTGACGAAATCATAGAAGTTGAATATCCTGCACTACCTATAAAAATGTATGTGTTGTTCAAATGTTCATAGTATGATTTGACCATAAGAACAAGTACCAGAATATATCTAAATTATAATTTAGTTGAGGTTAATGCAAACAAAAGGTTCAGCAAGTTTGAACCTTTTGTTTCGGGGTACAAGCGGATCAAGTTTTCTATCTTGAATATCCTATGATGAGAAGAAGATATAGTTAATGGTCATTTGTTTGTCGAATGAAACCTTACTCGACCATAGAAATGCCGAACACTATCACTACTCAAAAACATGATGCATTTCAGAATGATGAAGTGGAGAGACATTCAGTTGATTCACAATTTCAATCCATATCTCAATTACTTGTAGATGTTAATGTCACTTATGAGGATATAGACAATGGAGAGATGTCCAACAGTGAGAATCTTATTAAAATAATAGAGTATAGCCATGAGGACTTAGAAACTACTAATGTTGATTAGTCAGACGCTAATGATGAATAAATATTAGTATTATTGTTCATCAAGTAAGTTATGCTTTCATATTATTTTGTATTTATATTATCATGTTAGTAAACTTTATTATGATGTGTTGTATTTATATTATTTTACAGACATTATTATGGTAGAGCAGCATTAGGCAGTAGCATTCGATGGCTATAAGGTGCTACGAGTTATTGGAGACTCATAAATATTTTTCGTTATTAGTAATTCAAGTTTATATATGACTTTATTTATAATATATTTCTCATACCTTAATATTTTTTCATGCAGATTTACCCCTGATGGCCACTAAGTTGCCACGTATATCACAGGAAAATTTAAAGAATGAGTATGCACTTCTAGTACTACCTGAAGGCATGTAGACCAAGAGACGAAGATATTTTATTATAATGATTTTGTAGTAAGTAAATTTAATATATTTTGTATTCTATAATACATTTATTCTTTAATATACTAAATTGTTATTCAACTTATAATTATAGAAAAAATATACATAGAAGGAAGGTCACGAGGAACAATTTAAAGATACATGGAATAATTATTATTCCAAACTTTACAGAGACCTTCTTTATTATATGAGAAAGAAGGACACTAGGTCAACGTATGTGTCATCTAAGAAATGGAGTGCATGAAAGACTACTTGGGTTGCAGAAAGATGGCAAGCAAATGTTGAAAAGGCATGAGCAAACATGAATACAGAGCTAGATGACCCAAGCACTGGAACCGCTCGATATACGTCAGGATCTAGATCTATTGTTGAGCATGTCATGAATCTGGTGAGTTTAATTTAAATGTATATAAGCATATTTTGTATTTATTACCAAACTTGTATAATTTAGTCGCTAACCCATTTGTATGGAGGCCTTTCTCAAGACCCACAAAAAGAAGGATGACACATTTATTGATCCTCAATCCCAGGCCCTACACGAAAAATTATTAATTTTATTACATTTAATCATTTCTATCAAGTTGAATAATAATCATATTATATTTTTCCACACAAGATCAAATGACAAATAGAGTGGCTCAGGTATCTCAGCCACTAGGGGGAGGGGAGGAGGGAGTCATAACCTCTATCAACCGAGGTGTTAAACGAGATTTATTATGATGTTGTCGATGAACGGACAAAAAACTCCACCCTCTACGGCCTTGGCTCCCAGGCCAAAGTTGCATTTAATTGTTTGAGTACTCCTAAGGGTCGTGATGATTCTTCTTCCTCTTCTTCTACTGAGGTGCATTTTTTAAGATAGAAAAATCAAGAATTGCACACTCAAATTGCCTCAATGGATCAAAAGATGAATCAGTGGATGACCGCTGAGAAGCAGAGGAGGGTTGCTGATGAGAAGAGGAGAGTCGAGGACGATTGGAGGAGAGCGAATCATGAGGCTCTTATGTCTCATATGCGAATGGTCATATAATTTCACCCAGACCCAAACACCATATGGTTTTGAGTCACAAAAGACTCAGGACCCATCAGACCGCGGTGATTAGCTTTTTCTAAAATTTGTTCAACTACAACTTAGTTTTTTATTTATCATACGTAAACCATGCAAAATATATTTATTCTATTTTGATATTTTAATCTGCTCATTTCTAACTATTGTATTACTATATGTTTCGGGAGTCCTGGCCTATTGACATATTGATGATGATGATCATCTGCTCATTTATATCCAAGTATCAAAATTAGTTATACATATATGCAAAATTTTTAATTATACATAAATTTGATATAAATTTATCGTATTTGACTTTTTATAGATTTTTCTATTACTATCTTATATATGGATGTATTCATAGTATGTATTTAGATATGGATATTTGGATAGTTTAGTTTTTTTATTATTGTGATTTGTTTAGATTTTGTTTATTTTAGATTCTTGTGATTGTTGGATATTTAAATACTTTCTAGTTTGTTTTCATAATTTAGTATGCTTGTTTGTATGTATGTTAGTTTATTTGTGTTTGTGCTTGTTGGATCGAGACGCAAGTAATAGGGGGGGGGGGGGGGGGGGGAATCACGTGTTTTTGAAAAACTTATTTTCTTGGTTTTAAAATCACGAGTACGCACAGCAAAAAAAGAAAATGGACTAACAAAAAATGAAACAGAGAGAACACAAGCGGTTTACTTGGTTAGGAGCCTTCGACAACAACTACTCCAAGACCTAGGTCCCGCAAACCTATCGATGGGTAATCCACTAAAGGTCTCTTCCGGTACCTCCGGAAGAGAGAATCGAGTACAAGAATAGGGACAATGTAACAACCTACACTTCTATTTTAAAGCAGTAGAATTAAGAATGCAACACTAATAAAAAGGCTACCAACAAAATGGAGAGCTCGGTGTGTTGCTGTCGGTCTGCCAGAGATGATTCAGACGTCATAAAAGCGTAGCTTGAAGGCAGATAGACTTTCTAGAGTAACAGGAGGAAGCAGAAACGGTTAGATGCTCAATCAAATGCGTAGTTGCTCGTATGTATGTTTTGTGTTGAAGCTTTGAGTGAGCAGGCTTATAAAGAGCATGGAAGCACCTTCCATAGTCATTAAAGACACCTCCAACCTGAAAAACTCGATCCCGAACAGCCCGACACTTATCCATGACAAAGTCCAAATTTCATCTTACGGAAGGCGCCTTCCATAACCATGGAAGGCACCTTCCATAACCATGGAAGGCACCTTCTATGAACAGTATGAAGGCGCCTTCCATCAAGCTTGAAGGTGCCTTCAGACACTGTTCATCCGAAGGTAATTTTTCTCCTTTGTCCTACAAAACCACGTTAGTCCAATAAACAAAATAATAACCTACAAGACAAATGTTAGCACAATAATAATGAGCAGTATGAATTAATTTCTGTCCTTCCATGACCAGGAGCTAGTCAAGGTCTCAGATTAGGGATCCGAAATGGACCTAACCTGGACCGACGCTTACTGTCCCTTAACTGGGACACATCCTCACAAAGTCACTCTCCTCCAGTGACTTATCTTAACTTATCAACTTACCAGTGTCCGGCCCGTATACCTAACTAGACTTTCTTGCCAGATATCCGGTCAGTCTGCCGACTTATCTAGATCTCGCACCTGCTATCCGGTCAGCCTGTCGACCTAGTTAAACTTTGCACCAGCTATCCGGTCAGCCCGTTGATCTAGCTGAACTTCGCATCAGCTATCCAGTCGACACGTTGACCTAGCTGAACTTCTTACTAGATATCCGATCGGTCCGTTGATCTATCTGGATCTCTTACCAGATATCTGGTCGACCTGTTGACCTATCTGGTTAATCTCCTGCACACTTGGTAAGATGTTTAGATCACAACAATACCTAACTTAACTTACTTGTCATTCATCAAAACATGAGTTAGGTCGTTAGTGCAAACTACACCAACAATCTCCTCCTTTTTGATGCAATGACAACCTGGGTTAAGTTAGGAAAAAATATGTAAAATAAGCATAAAATAAAACATGAGTAAATTAGTTTTATTATCTTGATCATTTGTAGGGTTTAAGTTATTCTAATTCTTCTTTTGTTTGTTAACTTAATCCCTAGCCCTCAATCCCCCTTTGACATTCATAAAAAACAAGAGTAAATAAGACAATGCAAAAAAAAACTTGTTAAAACTTGTTCAACCTGATTGAAAAAGTAGTGAAATTTTAGCAATAATAAAAATTTCAGAGTTATCAGGGGAGTTTAAAGAATTTTAAACTTTTACACAAATAGCTATTAGGAAACTTTTAAAATAATTTTCAACATGTACTAGCTTTTCAAAATACTTTGGACAAGAAAGTTTTAGAAAATATTTTGAAAATGCTTTAAACATGAAAAGTTTTAAGGAGATTTTAAAATAAGTTTTGTAAGAATGAAACTTTTTCAAAAAATTTCAAGGAATACTTTTAAAGAATGAAATTTTCAAATGACTAGGGTTTGCAAAAGTGAAACTTTTGCAAGTATTTTACAAAAATTGAAGCAGTCAGTTTCCAAAACAAATTTTAAAACATATGATTATAATTTTTCAAAACATTTGATTTTTCAAAATGTGTTAAAAATGATTTTCAAAGAAAGCATTTTGAAAAGGAGTTTTTGAAAAAAAATATGTTTTTGAAAACATCTATTCAAAGTATCAAAACATGTGATTTTTAAAAATGTGTTAAGAATGATTTTCAAAGAAAGCATTTTGAAAAACAGTTTTCGAAAAATATGTTTTTGAAAACATCTATTCAAAATATGTTTAAAAATTATTTTGAAAGTCGTTTTAAAATATTCTCCCCCTGAACTTAATATTAAAATGTTAGTTGTCAAGGTAACTCTTGATTGTGAATTTTCAAAATATTTTTTAAGGTGTTTTCACAAAAACTTGTTAAAGCAAAGAGTATTTCATAAAAGATTTTGAAAATAATTTTTCAAACTCTGTTTCAAAGATTTGTAAAATTAATTTTTGAAATAATTTTAAAAGTTACATTTAATCTTTTAATCAAGACTCCCCCTTAACTTGACACATTTTTAGGAATTTTTGTTAACCACAAGTAAAAATTCCTATTGTCTAGGGAGTTGATCCAAAGCAAAAGAACACTAAGTTTGAAGGTGAGTTTTCAAAACATTTTCAATACACCCAAAAAAATAAATTTGAAAGTGATTGTGCAACAAAACCTTTTGAGAAGAGCTTGTCAACTTAAGTTTTAAAATGTTAAGAAAGTAACAAAATAATTTTTCAAAATATGTTAGGAATGATTGTCAAAGTACCAAAAAAACATAATTTTTGAAAAGTATAAGAGTTTTTTTATTATTATTTTTGTATTTTTAAAAAAACAAGTTCAAATGTTAATATGTTCAAATACTTTTACAAAAGTAGTTTGGAAACAAATTTTGTAATTTTTAAAATATTTTGAAAAGGTTGAACCCTTCTCTCCCCCTAAAAATTAACACTCCCCCTTAAATTGTACTAGGGTTTGGACATATTGAATTGTGTAGCACATTTTCAAGGCCCTTGCTCCTTCTTAACCTTGCACCTTCTGGTTATCTTTGTTAGCAACAAGGATTTCTACTTTAGTGCATAGGAAATTTTACTATTCATAACACTAATGTGTGTCAAATATATTATTTACATCTTATTATGATTATTCACTTAAGTTTGATTAATCATTAATCAATTATTCTAAAAATAATTAACCTTAGATTTAGGTGTATTAAGTTAAAATTAAATTTCTGATTAAATAAAATAATATGTTACTAATTCAATAATAGTTAATCATTATCAATGACTTATTGATTGACTTTTACTTGACTCAATTCACTTATTTGATTAAAACAACTTACCGTAACTGATGAGTTGATTGACTAATTGAAAGTTTTGATTAGTTTTAACTTAAAACAAATTATTAATTAAAGTTGAGTTAGGATTAACTAAGTTTTAAGTTTGAATTAACTCAAAGTTAAATTTGTTAAAGTTTGTAAACAAAGTTAAGTAAAGTCAAAGTTCAATTTGAGTCGATCTTTAATTAATATAAATTATTATTAAGATTTTGATTAACGTTGACCTTAAAGTTTATTAAGTTAAATTGATGTTAAGTGTTCATTAACTTGTAAATTCAAGTTTGATTTAAAGTATAAAGTTAATATTTTAATTAGGTTAAATTAAGGTACTAATCATGTTAAGTTAAATCTTTACTTAAATTAAGTTTTCAATTAATGTTGACCTGTATTCTTAATTAAGATTGGATTAAAGTTAAGTTTAATTTAATGTTTTGAGTTTTTAATTCAATTAAATTTTAATTAATTATTTAATTCAGTTTAAAGTTTAACTTAATTAAATTTTAATTAAGTTTTTGTTAATTAAGGTTTAAGTTTTAAGTTAAGTGACTAGATATTTAAAAGGATTTTAAACCAATTTTTAAAATAATTTTTACACAAGTTTTAAGATAATTTTTAAATAATTTAAAAGAATTTTTTAAACAATTTTTAAAATAAACAATTTTTAAAATAAACAATTTTTAAAATAAACAATTTTTAAAATAATTTTTAAAATAATTTTTAAACAATTTTAAAATAATTAAAAGATTTTAAAATAAGTTTTAAAAGATTTTTGACATAATTTTTAAAATAATTTTTATGTAATAATTTAATTAGCATATGTTTAATTAAATTTTAATTTCAGGGTTTTGATTAAATCAATATTGGTATTTATCTAATTTAATTTAATTTTAATTTTAATTTATTTTTAATTTTAATTTAGTTTTAAGTTTAATTTAGTTTAATTTTAAGTTAATTTTAATTTTAAATTAATTTAAGTTTGTTAAATTTTTAGTCATCTCACCCGATCTATTATTTAAATCAGGGAATCCTATAATTTTGTAAGATGAATTAAATTAAATTTTAGGGTTTGATTTAACTTTATGTTAGATTCAAATTTGTTTTGAGTTCAACAAATAGGTATTTTTTGGATAAACTTTTGGGCTATGATGAGTCACCTGGACATCATTAAAGTAACCATACCTTTGAGATTTTTCAAATAGTCCTATCCATTGAACTTAGTATAAAACTTTGGTCTAACTGGTTAGGATTCGTAAGGGGTAGCTTTAGTTAGTTCCACTAAGCCAAATGCACCAGTTCGAAGCCATATCTTCCTAGATATGCATAGACAGAGTTTCCTTAACTTACTTTCATCCAAAACTTCACCAGTATCATTGGTCAAGTTAAACTTTTTGTCCATATTTAGACTAGCCCTAATTACCCATTTGGGTAAGTTGTTGATTTAAGGTGCCAACTAGTTTGGAGTCTCCCCTGAATGATTGAATATTTATTTTATTAGGTTTCTTTAAGTTTTAAATATTGAGTTAAGTGTAGATTTTATGTATTTTAATTTATGTTTCTGATTTAAGTTTGGTTTGTTATTATATTTATTGATTAATTTCATAATCAAGAGATACTTGATTATATCTTGGTTTTTTATTTAAATTTGGTTTAAACTTGTAATTCAAGTCTAGATTTAATGATCTGGTGAGATTATTAACTAATTTTTTTCTAGTTTATAAATTTTATTTTTCAGAAGATTATTTTATTTTTCTAATTTTCTAAAGCTTAAAGATAATTTTTTAAACTTTGAAGGATTATTAAATGATTTTGAATTAGCTTGGTTAGTTAAATTAATTGATTTGTTTGAGTGAGCATGCATATCTAATTTTTGGGGAGAATCTAAATTTGAACAGTAGTGATTATCCAAATTACTAACATGTGTAGTAAAAATAGGATTTTCATATATTGTAAACTTACTAACCTTTGCTCCTCCTGGATCCTTAGGTCCTTTTTCTGGGCATTGAGGTTTGTAATGACCAATCTTTTTGCACCTAAAATATTGGATATGCTCCTTCCCTTTTTGAACTTTTAGTGTCAACTTCTCCTTTACCTTTGGTTGTGTGGTTCGAGTCTTATAGGTGGGGCACTTACTTTTGTAATACCCTCTTTCACTGCATTTGAAACATATTATGTGATATTTGAATTTGAATTTAAAACTTTACCTTTAGAATCCTCGTTAGGATTCTCCTCCTTGTCCACCGTCATCTCATATTCGAATTCTGACGTTTGTTCTAATTCTGATTCAGATCCTTCTACCTCCTCTTTTTCTATTAACGACATAAAGCTAGTTTGGTCTGATTCTGAGGATGACTCTGGGGATTCAGACTCAAATCTGAGCTCTAGTTTGACTTGATCCTCTAGCTCCATCGGCTTCTCGTGAAGCTTGGTCAGTCGAGTCCAGAACTCATAGGCATATCAATGTTCTCTAATTCTGCATGTGATTTCATTAGGTAGCAATCTTATAATTGAATTTATTACCTTTCTGTTGACTTTTGTGTTTTGTGTTGATCTTCTCAATGTCATGCCACCATCGAAGTCGTTCATAAGGATGAAAGTTTCTATCTACATCCTCCACAGATTGAATTCATCTCTTGTACATCTCATATGGAGGTGGTTCGTGAACGCTTCATCCTTCGCCTTGAACCATTAGGCACTGAAGATAGAAAACTAAAGGAAGGTACCAATACTTGGTCTTGAATTAGCAGAGTTTGAGATATAAAAAATATAGAAGAACTTGAGAGGTATTACACCAACTTCAAGTTAAAACCGAACGAGCGGAAAAAAAAATTATTTGAATAGATAAAGTTTCACCAATTCAAATAGTATAAAAAAAACTAAAAACGATTCCCCCAGCTTGATTGGTGGTTGCACCAATTCAGAGCAGTACCCGCTTTGATACCACTTGTTAAATTGAGACGCACGTGAGAGGGGGGGGTGAATCACATGTTTTTGAAAAACTTATTTTCTTGGTTTTAAAATCACGAGTACGCTCAGCAGAAAAAGAAAATGGATGAACAAAAAGTGAAACAGAGAGAACACAAGCAGTTTACTTGGTTCGGAACCTTCGATGACCCCTACTCCAAGACTCAGGTCCCGTGGACCTATCGATGGGTAATCCACTAAAGGCCTCTTCCAGTACCTCCGGAAGAAAGACTTGAGTACAAGAGTAGAGACAGTGTAACAGTCTACACTTCCCTTTTAAAGCAGTAGAATTAAGAATGCAACACTAATAAAAAGGTTGCCAATAAAATGGAGAGCTCGGTGTGTCGCTGTCAGTCTGCTGAAGATGATTCAGACGTCTCGGAAGCGTAGCTCGAAGGCAGACATACTTTCTAGAGTAACAACAGGAAGCAGAAGTGGTCGGATGCTCAATTGAATGCGTAGTAGCTCATATGTATGTTCTATATTGAAGCTTTGAGTGAGCAGGCTTATAAAGAGCATGGAAGGCGCCTTCCATAGTCATTGAAGGCACCTCCAATCTGAAAAACTCGATCCTGAATAGCCCGACACTTATTCATGACAAAGTCCAAATTTCATCCTGTGGGAGGCGCCTTCCATAGCCATGGAAGATGCATTTTATGAACAGTACGAAAGTGCCTTCCATCAAACTTGAAGGCGCCTTCGAATACTATTCATCCGAAGACAATTTTACTCCTTTGTCCTGCAAAATCATGTTAGTCCAATAAACAAAATAATAACCTGCAAGACAAATGTTAGCACAATAATAATGAGCAGTATGAATTAGTTCCCGTCCTCCCAGGACCATGATTTAGTCAAGATCTTAGATTAGGGGTCCGAAATAGACCTAAATTGGACCGACGCCTACTCATCGGGACGTGTCCTCACAAGGTCACTCTCTTCCAGTGACTTACCTTAACTTACAAACTTGCAATTGTCCAATCCATAGACCCAACTAGACTTCCTTGATAGATATCCGATCAGCCCGTCGACCTATTTGGATCTCACACTAGCTATCCGGTCAGCCCGTTGACCTAGCTGAACTTCACACCAGCTATCCGGTCGGCCCGTCAACCTAGCTAAACTTTGCACCAGCTATCCGGTCGGCCCGTTGACCTAGTTGAACTTCTTGCCAGATATTCAGTTGGCTCGTTGACCTATCTGGATATTGTACCAGATATCTGGTCGGCCCGTTGACCTATCTGATTAATCTCCTACGCACTTGGTAAGATGGTTAGATCACATCAATACCTAATTTAACTTACTTGTCATTCATCAAAATCTGAGTTAGACCATTAGTGCAAACTGCACCAATAGTGATATTATGAATTGTAAGAAATGTATGTATGGATTGTTAAGATGTATGAAATGTGTTTTTATATGTGGATTGTGTGAAATGTGATTGTATGGATGTAAATGTATGAAATGCATCATCTATGATGGTTTCTTGTATATATGGAAATTGTAAACAAGGTAGATTCTGAATATAAATGATTCCTATTTTTTTTAAAAATTACCGAAGGAATCAGTATTCTGTCGGTAAATATCGAAATATTTTACTGACGAAAACAAAGTTTATGTCGGTAAATATCGATTGTTTTTCGACAAAAATATTGTTTCTGTCAGTAATATCAAAATGGAATTTCCTACAGAAACTCTATTTCCGTCAGTGATTACCAAGTGAAATAGCGTTTCTATCAGTAATTCCATTATTCATTGAGAAAATTTGCTACGGAAAATAAATTTTCATAGTAAATTTTACTGACGGAATGTTGTTTCCTTCGGTGATTATCAACGGAACCTAAATTCTATCGGTAAAATCATTTCTGATGAATTACTTCTCGACAAATAATTTTTCGTCTTAATTCCATTCCTAAACCACTTTACTAATGGAATTACGACAGAATATTCTGTTAGTAATCTCAATTTTTTTTATAGTGTTAAGATACTTAAGAATCCTCTCAGTTGCTCTCCAATGACACACCTTATTGCAGTATGCATATGTTGGCTGATTTGACTTATGACATATGTAATATCAAATTTAATGTTGATTAGATAAATGAGTCTCTGGTATCTTTGTTAATCTATGAAGAGTTTGCCATCGTCTTTCTAGTTATCAGATACTGCTAGCTAGTCATGCTCCAAGTTTACCTATTTCCTGTAAGAGATTAAGAACATACTTTCTTTGAAATAGAACCAACCCTTTGTGGGAGTAATCAAGTTATATTCCTAGAAAGTAATTTAGTTGTCCTAAATTTAAGGAAACTAAATCTATATGGTTCATATCACTCCTAGTAATAATAAAATCATCAATGTATATAAGTACAATAATGGTTTTCCCATTATCAATCTTAATGAATAGAGAAGAATCACTATTACAGTTTTATAGTTGTTACTAAAAAGTGCAGAGCTAATTTTTGTGTACCATGCTGAGGGCATTGCTTGAGATCAAAGATGGCTTTCTTCGGCCTACACATTTGTCCTTCCTGACTATAGTGGAGCCCTTATAGTAGATGCATGTAAACCTCTTCTTTCAATTCCCCTTGTAAGAAGTCATTCTTCATGTCCATCTAGTATATATAGGTCAACTCCTATTGATGGCCATGAGGACCCTTATGGTATTCATTTTTGCTCCATGTACAAAGGTCTTCATGCACTCCATTACTATAGGTGAATCCTTTGTCAAAAAGTCTAACTTTATAGCGATTATTTGAATGATCACTCTTGTGCCTAAATATGTAAATCCATTTGCACCCCACTACTTTCTGTCCTTTAGGTAGGTTGCTATTTCACAAGTCATTTTTTAATGAGGATCTAGCTCTTTTTGCATTACCTTTCTTCATTTTTGATGTTCATTGGCCTCATCAAAACTCCTAGGCTCCTATACTTGGTCAATGCCACTCAAGTTCACTTAATGACTTGAGGAAATATTAGAAGTAGTATAGTAATTGATAATTGGATGAGACATAACTCTCTATATAGTTGTAGTAGTACATTTAAATGGAGGGAACCTTTACCTCATGGACCTTTTAAGTTACTAGTTTTCTCTTAATCTTATGGAGAAGATGACATCTATCTTGGGGTTGGTCTTCCCCTTGGTCTATTTTTTCTTCTACTTTTGAGGAGTTTAATTCACCATCCTCCCTTTGCTTAGATGTCTCTAGTTCTCCTCCCATAGGTTTTGGATTCCCCTCATTAGATTGATGAGGGGATTTGTAAACTCTTGTGAAGTATATAAGAAAATTTGAAAATGTATAGATTTTCTTTTTCTAGCACTTTTTCTTTACCCAAATATGTAAAGTAGATTTTTATATGTATAGTTTGTACAAATAGGGTCAAACATATATATCATTTTTGAAAGGATTCATACCCTATGAAGACATAGTGCTTCCCTTTTTTATCTAGTTTATCTTTAAATTTGTCTAGACAATGTTTATAATAAACACAATCAAACACCTTTAAGTGGGAGATATTTGGTTTAGTCTTAGTAAGTAACTTCGATTAAGATTTTCCTTGGAGTACTTTGATGGTAGATGGTTGATTATGTGAGCATGCTACAGTGCTAACTTCATCACTCTAGAAATTCTTTGGTCTATTAGTACAAAACGTAATGGTTCTATTGTACATGTTTAGATGCATACAAAATGATAGACATGTATCTGTACTTAAACATCCTATCTACTCGAAGGGCACCCCCTCATATTAGCATCTATATCTTTCTATAAAAAATAAATCATGCCAGTAATAGCCAAAACTCTGCCTTGACCAAGTGCACATTTCCACGGTAATATCCGTCGGATGATGTGTAACAATCGAGTGAAGCTCTCGGTGTCTTGTCGAATGTCTTGCCATCTCCGCACCTTTGTCCATAGATCCAAATTGACCGAGCACTAAAAGAACAAGTAATCATTTGTTTCATCAACTTGCTAACTCAATGCACAAGTCTGGCATGCCTCATATGGCTTATGGTCATTTGTTCGCAGATTGCTTTGAGTGAGCATCCAAAATGTGAATATATGCTTGGGCAGTAGATACGCCTTCCATACAAATTCGGCCCATGGATGTGTTGCCCCTTTTGGTAGAAAGAATTTATATGCATTGGTCGCTCCTAGTTTCTCTAAGATATACCAGTCAATAAGCTTCATGTTGGCACTGCTTTGTCTGCTAGTTTGTTGCACAATCTGGTTGTGTAACTGTAGCAGGCGCTTGATGGGGGAGGGGGGAAATTAGAGGCTTTTGCTTGCCATTGTCATATGTCCACATGCTGCAGATGCTGATGATGTATCCAACACACCCCATAGTGAATCCTTCTTCGTTGTATGTTCCATAAGGCTCAACACAGTAAAGCAGAATTCCATGTATACAGGTCTTGCACGCCATAGCCACCCTCCTCCTTTGATAGATAGATGGTGACCTAGGAAATCAGAGGGTGTTTTGTTGACTTTGTTAATTACTCCGCTTGGGATGGGAAGGATGGAGAGCCAAAAATATTCTATACATTGGAGCACCATCTTCACCAATTCCAGTTTGCCTGCATATAACAGTGTGTTCTTTGTCAAAGAGGTTAGTTTACGTACCATTGTATCCATTAGGGCGTTGTGGTTGTTGATGCATAACTTCTCCATGGCTAGTGGGATGCCAAGGCACCGGAATAGAAACTCCCCCTTTGGTAACATGTTATCTGCAACAGTGCTTCCTTTGTCGACGGATCAATCCTCACACAATAAATGCTAGATTTTAATGGGTTAGCTCTCAAGCCTGCCATGCCCCCAAAGTCTCGGAGACAACCCACAATTATGGAGATGGTAGACTCATTTCCGCTCATGAACAGTAACAATCATCATCATAGGTCAAGTACATGACGCTAATGTCCTCACACATAGGGTGGAAATGAAAACCAGGTTGCCTCAATATCTCCTTTAAATATCTTGAAAAAACTTCAAGATATAATCTAAAAATACATGGGGCAATGGATCATTTTGTTGAGGTCCACGAAGATCGCGAAAGAAACCATGGAGTCCACCATTGAGGTTAATTAAGTATGATATTGTGGTGGTGCATTTGCCTATGCAATCACAGAAATATTGGAGAAAACCAAAATCAGCCAGTGTTGCTAGCAAAAAATCTCAATCCACCATGTCAAATGTCTTTTAACAGTCAACTTTAAACACACAATGAGGGGATATTCTTTTTTTTGGGGAACGGTAAATATATAAAAGAAAAGACTATACAAGTTCTAGATGTCTACAAAATGACAGACATGAATCTGGACTTTGAGGAACATCATCTCAACACTAGGCACAACACTTTCAAAACAACATATATTTCAAGCTTTCCATAAAGGAAAAATCATGCATGCGACCACTAAGTAACAATCTTTTGTCAGACATCATTTGCCTTGGTATTTATTGCCTTTCAAAAGCTTGGAATAATCTTCCCACCGTATGGATTTTATGTTGGATGCCAAGCCATCTCCGCGCCTTATCCCAAATTTGCCTTGTGTCGGGGCATCAGAAGAAAATGTGAGCATTGGAATCTTCATACTGTTTGCACAGGGAGCAGATTTTGCATGCCTAATATGACATTATGTCTGTAATCCTCATGCTTTCGTAGCCAAAATGTGAAACGATGCTTGGCTAGCAGGCCTGGCTTCTAGACAGCCGATGCCCACTATGTAGTAGTGTCATGTGGCCTAAAGAAGTTGTATGTGTTAGCTGTGCCATGCTTTTCTACAGCGAAGCAATCAATCAGTTTCATGTTGCCAACATCGTGCCCTCCCGTTCGCTAAAAAAAAAATCTGATCTCGAATGTCCAGCAATCACTTAATCAAATGGAGAGGATGGATAGCCAATAACATTCCACACCCTTGATCACGGATCGAACAAACTCTAACCGGCCTGCATACGATAAGGCGTGCTTGGCTAAGAGACTATCTTTTTAGTCATTGCTTCAAGAAAAGACCCATAGTTGACAATACAAAATCACTCCGCAGCTAAAGGAATATTCTCTTATAGGCATACTTGTGCAGCAATTCCAGCGCTAGATGTATATTTTCGGTGAAGGAATGGTCTCGCACGAAAATTACTTGTGCTGGATCTAGTAAGCTATCCACTATCTTGGCTAATTTATTAGCCAAAATTTTCAAAATTGTCCTGTATATAACCAAGCAGCAAGATATTGATCGGTAATCAATCACTTGGGAAAAATGCTCAGATTTTGAAACCAAAGCAATGAGCATATGGTTCCACTATCTGAGCAGTCACCTTGTCAAGAAGAATCTCTGCACAGTTCACTCGAAATCAAGCCCATTGTGTCCCATGCGAAGGTGAAGAATCTTGCCTATTCCAAACACCGGAGCATGTATCTCCTTTTGAGTGATGTACTGAGGTCCTATCTTTGTGCATCCGTTAGTCATTGCTCGGTGAGGTGTTCATTGTACAGCTCCTTGCAGTGTGTTGTGCTCCCAGCAGACTTTGGAAGTGGGTCATAAATACAGTAGCGACCTTATCAAAGTTGGTCGTATGCTCTCCTGAGACCTTCGTGATTGTCACTACGGAGTTATGTTTGTTATTTCTCTTTAACAAATCATAAAAGAACTTAGTGTGTTATGCTCCCAGCAGACTTTGGAAGTGGGTCATAAATACAGTAGCGACCTTATCAAAGTTGGTCGTATGCTCTCTTGAGACCTTCGTGATTGTCACTACAGAGTTATGTTTGTTATTTCTCTTAACAAATCAAAAAAGAACTTTGTGCATCTTTTACCTTTCTTCAAAAACACACATTTGGCACGTTGTTGGTAGAAAGATTTTTCTGCCTCCATAAGCATTGCTGCGTGATCGCACAATTAGCAATATTCTACAAAGGGTTCTCTCCCTCCCAAGATGACACCCTGAACATCCTCCAAAGATTCCTTAGCATGCATGGCTTGTTGTGCAATGTCGCCAAAATGTTATTGATTCAATGCCCACATCTTTTCCTTTAATTTATTCATCTTGGTTTTCAAAATAAATTGGTCAGTGCCAAGAACTAGATCTACCCATGCTTTTGCCACCAAGTCTTGAAATGTTGGATGCAATGTCCACATGTTAAAGAATTTGAAGAGTTGATGCACACGTTGGTCTCCCCCAACAAGGGAAGTAATGCAATATGAATGATCGGATAAACAACTTGATGGTAGGAATTCCACGAAACCATTGAAATTTCCCATCAACCATTGGAAGTTAAAGAAAGCACGTTCCAATTTGTAAGGGATTGTACCATTGGTCCCAAGTTAAATGAGAACCAATGGATTGTAAGTCCATCAATGCTCGGCTATGGACCAGTTGTTCAAGATCTTGCAATTCATAATTGGTGATCAGTTGACCGCCAATTGTGTCTTCTACAGAGAGCAAAGCATTGAAATCTCCCATGATCAGCCAAAGCTCATTGATGTCACCCCTAGCTCCTCCAGCGATCGTCATAGTGGTCGTCGAGTGACAATGGAGTGAAGTCTGTATATGAAGGTGAAATGTTATTGATAGGGCATCGAATCTAATAGTGAATGAGCTACTCAGTTGTTCCCAACACCACCAAGTCTGCAAGCTAATTGTCCCATAAGAGTAAAATGTACCCACGGTTAGAAAAAAGAAATTGTGTCATGCCTATACCTAGGAACCACCGTTGAATGATGGCATCCAGCGCACCCTCGTTGAGCTTGGTTTTCAGTAGTCCGATCAAATTGATGCATCTCTATTTGAGGAGGTGATGCACTCCCCTTTGTTTAAGGGGCCTATGAAAGCTCCTTATATTCCATAAAGCAATCTTATTTTGGCTACTCTAGCTACTCGCACCCGTAATTGCATGCTACCTTATTTTGCTATAGACTGCACCTCCGATCCACTACCCAATGCTATTGACAAAGTGTCCACTTGAGAGCTTCCAGTGTTGCTTGCATGACTTATAGTCTCAGATGAGGTGGTAGAGGTACCAAAAGATGAGTTGTCAATGACTGTGCCACTCTACTTAGAAGAAGCAATGGATGATATTGACTGGTCAACTCTCTTTGGTGCTGCAGTTGCTACCTTGATACCTTGTTATTGTGTGCTCATGGAATTTGTATGTTCTACCTGTGCATGTGCATGCACTGCTAGCTCTTACTCTAGAAGTTGAATGTCATGCTGCTATGCTGGCTTGTCACTGCATTGCTCTAGTTGTTGCATTGGAGTGGCATCTGTTGCTTGACTGCATTGTTGCTATGTATGTGCAGACTGTTGTCGCATGCCCATGCCCAAGTGCCAACACTGTGTCCACTTGCACCACCTGTTGACGTACTAAAATTTGATAGCCTTTTTTATCACATGTCGTACACAATTGTATCAAACTCAATTAAATTATTGAATCCTCTCTATGCTAATGTAGCATAGGGATGACTTGAGTTGCCTCCAACTAATGTAATAGTAGGATGATAATTCTTAAGATCATTTTATTTCTTGGGGTTTTTGCTATGAAAATCAGGGAGGTTTGGATTTTGAATTCTAAGACTACTAAATGAAAAGCAATGTGAATAATTAAAACTCTAAGCTAACCTAAACTACAATGGTAAGAGAATTGAAAGGAGCACAAGCATTAAATGAAATCTAATTTAGCCTAAACAACTTGCATACAAATAAATGACAAGAACTTGAAGCATTTAAATGAAACAAGATAAAGCATGAATTGAATGAATTAAAATGCATTAATAGAAATCAAAGTAATATAAGTGACATAACAACAAATACATAACATACATAAAAACTAAGCTAAGTTAAGTGGAGATCTGCCCCTCCAATGGTGGATCTGCATTTTGGCGATGAAGGTGGAGTGCCTCTCCTAATCCGATAGAGTGCTTTTCAATGTAGATGGATCTTCTTTTTCTAATCCGATGAAGAGATGGTGTCGGTGGTAGAATTGTTTAAACGCCTAATCCAGAAGCTTGGTAGAGGAATCAAGCTCTCCCTAATCCGTTTGAGTTCGGTGGAATACTGTTATATATAAAATAAAATCTTCTCCTCTAATTCGAGTAAGAAGGGTGGTGTTGGTGAAGTGGTGGATGTGGATTGCTAGAGGTTCCTCGAGTGCAGAGTCTCCCCTTTAATCAAAGTGGGAGAGATGGGAGATGCCCTACCTTCCTCCTAATCTGGAAGAAGGAAGATGGAGATGGTCAAGATGGAGATGGAGAGGAGGCTAGGGTTGATGGGGAGTTGTTGGAGAGATTCCCTCCATCTGAACTAGCTTTTGACGGAATACATTGTTTCGTCGGTAATTAATTTCATTTCTATCTGTAAATTACATCGACCAAATTACTTCTGATATCACAAATTCCATCGGTAAATCCAAATACCAACAGAAAATTCAATCGTTATTCTCTATTATTTCTGTAGTGCTTGAACAGCTCAAAATCATGAACCGAACACCAAATCATTGTTCCTCACATACCCATGCACAATTGTGCCTATGGGCACACCTTGGTCGTGCCTCGAGTTGAACTCCTGGGCACGATCTGATTGTGACTTGGATTATCTTCTTCATTTTCATGTTGATTAACTGGTATAGTGGAGAGTACGACTTGACCATGTTAAAGGGAACAACTAGGTCATGTTTCTTGCTGAGTGAGCCCCAAAACTCCTCAATATGCTCCTCAAATGCCCTACAAAATAAAGTATGTATTAATTCAAGCATTAGAGCCATTAATTAAATGATATTTGCATTAAAACTCTAAATAATCCAATGCTCTTAAAACATGATAAGTTATGCGAATAAATCATACAAGTGGATTAAAACATCGAGTATAAGAGTGAAATAATATGTCAAAGATGGTTGTTATCACTCTCCCACACTTTATTTTTTACATGTCTTGGGCAAACAAATAAAAATAAAACTAGAAAGTGATCAAAAACTCTTCTCCCTAACCATCCCTTATCAACACTTCAAAGATTGTAAAAGATAATTACTTATGACCATCATATTTAAAGCATCAATACATTTATGAATCTAATTTTTACACTAGTCAACAATCATGGTGATTTCAACCAACTTGTATAAATTAAATATGATAGAATCTCAAAGGTAAGTGGTTTTGCTCTCACTCAATTGTGGCAAATTGAGTGAGAGAGCATAAAAAGAGGATAGAAGATAAGCATGATAATAATCCTCACTAGGTAAATATGACTATCAAACTTAATCAATCAAGATAGAGTCCATCACCACATTAATGACAATATGCAATCGATGTATTCAATCATGTCATACAGTTTCAAAACTCAACGGTCAAACAAAAAAGTAACTTTTATGATTCTCATGGTATTACGAGAGAACATGTAGGGAGGGAGATACAGACATGATTAATGTTCAATATAAACAATATGCATTTCATGGATACTTGTTTAATTATTCTATTTTTCTTATGAGAAAACAGTCTCTTCCAGAGTTAGGCATGCAAGATGGGAAATATTTGTTTTTGAATTGGCACAAGATGAATATTAAAAATGAACTGATAGCTTCATGTCTAAGTTGATAAAATCTTATCAATGTTCTTTATTTTTTTTTATAATTTAAGTATCCAGCTTTTATAATCCGACTAATCTGGAAGGTGATTATCCAATCTCACAGAAGTTTCCCATCCTCCATCAGGATAAATAAAAAAATGTAGATGAGTCCTAACAAACGGTCTAACGTTGTAAATTTTTCAAACTCCCTAGATGTAATGTGTCATGAGTGAGATTTAAACCCTCATTATCTAGGAAGTCCATTCCACCTTTTACTAAGGGGCATCAATATTCTTTATTTGTTTCTTAGAAGATGAAACATTACCATTGGGTACCATGAGGTTTGATTGGTGTTTTTTTTTTGTAACAAAAGAAAGGCATCTTCATCTTCTTCCTTTTTATCATAATTGGTTTTCTCAACTTTTTGTTGTGATGCCTTTAATTTTCACCTCTTTGACTTCTTCCTTAGACATCCTTGGTTATTTCTTTTCTTTTTAATTCTTCCTTCTTGTCATTTTTGAAAAGTTTATTTGAGCTTGGCCAAAATGATTCTTTATCTTTTTGGATTTTAATCTCATGGGTTCGATCGAGGTGAACCATAATTTCATCCAACTTCATGTCTTTCATTTCTATAGAAATGTTAATGGTTGCAGCATTATAGTTGAATTTAATTAGGATCCAAAGATAATAAGATTTTTCTCCTCCGCTAGATTACCTTCGAGTTTCTCATAATTTTTTCTTAATTGGATTTTAATGGGCAAACTCCATCTCCAAAGCTTCGAATTCACCTTTGCATCTCTTTAATGCAATTTTTAAGAATATATTAAGCTTTCTTAGAATTGGTAACATTGACAACCCTTTATTGCGGCCTCATGTAGATCTTAATAGAAAAAAAGTTCTTATCCTTTTTTTTCCTTTGCTCTGCATTCGCTGCTTTTTGATTCAAGGTGAACTTTTTATAGACTTTCTCAATAATCTGTCGAATATTTTGGAATCTAAGCAAAGTTTCACAAAGTCTTAAGTTTAAAGCTCTTTCCAATGAATCCACTTTATAAAATTAAATTGCTAATGATCTCTAACATTCATTTCAACCAGAAAAAGAAAACAAATCTAAAATCATAGATCAGTGTCGCTAACCGAAAGCTGATTCTCTTTAAGAAAAAAAAGGATACTTTAAATAAGAGACATTGAGGTACAATATAATTTCCCCTTCTTTTATAGTATTATCCTTGGAAAAATATGATATATTATCCTTTATTAATGCATAAAATACACTTTGCAACACTATCGTATAATCTCTTTTATGCAAAATTTGATTTTGTGCCAAAACATATAGATACTAGCTTTTATCTTCACAAAATATACCGTCAAACTAAAGGAAATCATATATGAAACTCAATAAGCAGCAAGGTCAGCAATACCAAGGTGTCGTGGAAATGGAACACTAAAAGTAGCAACTGAAATAAAGAATAACCATGTAGATTTTTCTTCCCTATTGATCTGCATTTCTATTTTTGTCGATCCAAATCAATGTATTGATACAACATAAATTGCACCAGAGGTTCTCAATAGAGACAAAAAATACGTAGAAAGGCATGGACAAGCAACCTATAACTAGATCAAACCCGTAAAAAATTACAGTTTCTACCACAAGTCTCCTTGCTCCATCTAAAAATCAGACAAGGCTAGGAGATGAGAAATATTTACAATCGCCGTTCTGTCGCCTGCTGCATCAAATGAATCCAGTGGCTCATCAACTGCTATGCCTGAGCTGGATTAAGGGACCAAAAAGAGCATAAGAACGGAACATGTAAAGACCATAACTTTTAAAGAGAAAATCACAATGGACTCGTTCAATTAGTTAATTATTGTGCCCCTGAATCCGTCAATTGCTGCCAGAATGCAATCATTTTTCAGAGTATTCACAAAACCTTTACATCATAAATGATATTACATCCGTCAATTCTTCCACTTGCACATAGACATGGGGGGTAGTAAATCCCTTTCACAAAGATTTTCAAATTTATTACCTTACCTATTCGAGAAGTTCTTCAAGTTCAACCACTATTTCTGAGAATGTAGGCCTTTCCGTAGGAATACCCTCCCAGCATCTCCTCATTAAGTCGGACAATCTAGGATGCGTGGTCTCGGGGATTTCAGGACGATGACCCTGATAGTGATAGCGGATAAGGAAAGCCTCTACATGGTATAACATCATTGTTGAACAAAACTGTTTTCCCTTTGGAAAAATAGTTAGTATGGTGCGTGAATAGGTAATTTTAGCTTGATTTCATGTCATATATGCGAATTGATCAGCAAAATTCATTTCAATCAGTGAATACCTGTCTCACTGCTAGGGCAGCTTGCAGAGGTGTCATGTTCTCATATGGGATCTGCAAATCAACACATCAGTATCCTCTACATAGATTATGGTACTACTGATGACATTCTCAACTTGAATAAAAAAAGAAAGTTAAAATGTAAAGGTTTTCACCTTCGATGTTGTGAGCTCCCAAAGCACAATACCAAAGCTAAAGACATCTGCTTTCTCATCATATGGAAGATGATTTATAACCTAGAGCAAGATGCACACAAAAGTCTTCGAAAATAAGAGTGAACAAAGTTTAAATGAGACATGGAAGAAACAAGTAGATCTACTTTCTCAAAATTAAATGCAAAGCATATCTCTAACATCCATTTCAACTAGAAAAAGAAAATAAATCTAAAATCAGAGATTCATTTTGCTAATAGGAGGTTGCAACATAACTCAAAAACAATACATTTTGAATAATTTGATAAATAGATCTACAATATGTAATTTCTCCTTTGAGTTTTAATCTTTGTGCTTTTAGCTTAACATTAGTCTCAATGTGACTAGTTCTCTCTTGCCTTCTACAGCGAACTCACAACCTTACTCATGGTAATAATTGATCGTGGTGAAAATTAAATTAAATATGAAGCTGAATTGCAAAGAAAAATATTAGAAATGAAATATTTTAAAATAAAAAGAGAAGGAAAAAATGTAGATGACTGTGGTATGACACCCTAAACCCTAAATAAAAACTAGAAATGAGAGGTGAGAATGCTAAGGTGGATATTCAAATAGCTAGAAATGATAAATAAATAAAAAAATCTACAAAAAATATTAATATCCAAGTGCAACAAGGTGTAGTTTCAATCAATGATAAAAATTAGATAATTTTAGATGATGTGAACATGGGAAGTGACTAATAAATTGTATAATTAGAATCTATTAGAGTGGAAGCTACATGAATCAGAGAGAGACCCTGAAGAAAACATTACTCAATATAATTAAAATGACAATTGATTTGAATATTACTAGTGATGGAATTTGTAGAGGAAAAACTTAACGTAGCTTATCCCAAATAGTTGGACAACCACACCTTGAAGGATTATGATGACCCTGATAACTATAGCTTTAGTAATATCAAATATTTTCAATCCTTTTGTTACAAGGAAAAGGTATAAAAAATTACCTACTAAGTAGTCCCCTCTACTTGTATATACTATTAATCAATATAAAATCAGAAATAAATCCTTGATATTAATAGTATTTATAATTATATTTCATAATATTCCTTCTAGGCAATTTTAATCCTTGAAGGGGAGTCTTGGCGGATAGTAAAGTTGATGTCGTGTGACCTTGTGGTCATGGGTTCAAATTGCGGAAATAGTCTCTTACAATGCAAGGTAAAGCTACATACAATAGACCTAATATGGTTCGACTGCATTGGTGGGAGTTTCATGCACTGGACTATCCTTTAAGGCAATTTTAATATGTTAATATCCATCTAGTATTCATGTGTGGGATTTTATGAACAATTAAATTAAATAAAGCATTATTATTCAGTATATTAAGTCTAGCAATAACTGCAACAATGAATAAGGAACATATTAACTGGTGACAAATAAATTCTTATGCACGAGGCTTGCCTATGGAGATGGTAGTGTCCCTTAGTTCAGCATGATTCTCAGCCTGTGCTCTACACTGGCCAGGATCTCATGCTTTCTCTAAGAAATTGGTTCTCTTTTGTGGCTTGAAATTATAGCATTCGGAAGTGGTTTATAAGATAGTCTGCATAATAGAGCAGTTATGACAGGTCAGTTTCCTTCTTCCTGGAGCCTTGGCTATCATCGACCCCACTATGAGCTTCCTCTTTGAATCTGTTAGCAGACTCTTCCTTGAGGTAAGATTCTAGCATCAGACACTTGATCTGGGGTCTCCAGCATCCTAAAATGTAAATTTTCTACACTCTACCTTGAGCCAGTAAACTTCATGTGTTCTCGGGTTCTTTCACTATCTACTTAATCGGAGAGCATTACAAGGTGATGGGAAGTCTAGAGGTATCAAGATCCAGAGTTCTTTAAAAGCAAAACCCCACTTAAAATATAAAATTTAGGCTTCTTGGCTATTGTAGGGTCAATACCAAGATCTGTTAAGACCGTGAAGGAAAGTGGCTAGATGGCTAGGTGATACCAGTGGTAATATTTAAGGTGATACCAGTGGTATTAGTGGGTGGTTGTCCTTGGTTGTGCTCTTGAGTGTCGTTCTTGAGATCTGATCGGCTGAATATTAATTTTTGTAATTTTAGAGGAGCTAGGTAAGAGTAGAAAGGATGTCGTTCTTATCCTAGTGTTTACTTTCTTCCGGTAAGCCTCACCTGTAAAGGAACTAATAGTTGAGCCGTATTTAAGGTGATACCAGTGGTAATATAATATTTAAGGTGATACCAGTGATATTTTGTGGGTGGTTGTGCTTGGTTGTGCTCTTGATTGTGGTTCTTGAGATTTGATCAGGCTGAATTTTGATTTTTGTAGTTTTAGAGGAGCTAGGTCAGAGTAGAATAGTGAGAATGGTGTCTTCATCGATGGTGGAATTAGTAGCTCCACTGTCAAGGAAAACATGTAGTGTGAATTCATGGCCATGTATATTGACCAAACTCGTATATCAATTGTTCGTCTAGTATTACAAATACTGGGGGTTTTAATAAAAACCATATCAGTATCGGGGGTAGGTTCTTGTATCATGAGTCTTTTTCCTCAGTTGTCAGGTAGGGGTTTTGCTTAAGACTTGCGAGCTCAGCTTCTATCATACTAAGTCTAGTTTCTAAAACAGACTCTCATTTCAAGGAGCACATTTCTTGTGCTTCTGCGTATCAGATGAGTAGGGGGTATTGTAATCTCAAATGTTTGTTGTAGGCATAGGTTACAAACTTGTTTTCTACAGAGTATGCATGTTCCTCTTTTATCTATGGCCGGATAAAATCCATAAAGAAAACAGGGAACATTATCTAATCCTCTTTTCAGGTTCCAATCATGAGGGCATTCACGTAGTTTGGATCTTACTTCTGTTAGTTTGAGGTATGAACTGAGGAAACATGAGGTCCAGATTGTCATATCGTAAATTGTCCAAGTGATCTGTTTGGTCATCTAATTCTTGCTGGAAGTCACAACTAGGAAGTCTATATTTATCAGCTAACTGGTAAGGGGTATTGAGAAAATAATTAATCAACTTGTAATCTGAGGAAGATGGTACTTCTTCCATGTCATCTACGGAGATAATGGAATAAATAGAAGAAGCGTCTGAGACATCAAATTGAACTTCTACTAGGTCTAAATTATTAGTACAAGACTCTAATTTGGCTTCTCGAGTATACAAGTTTTTTCTATTTGCACATGCTGAAGATAAATGCTAGGTTCATTATGGACAATTATAGACAAGTTATGATATTAGCATATGTCTTCTTTGGTTTAAATTTTTAATGTGTTTGTCTTTATTTAGATAAGGCTTCTTTGCCTTGCTCTTTCTTAAGTAATAAGTTGTTTTGGGCCTGACTTTAGGTCTTGGTTGTATAGCAGGCCATTTTCTTCTTCTTTATGGTTGCGATATTCCATATTGTCGGGGAGTATATATGTGTCTACAGAAACCATATGTTGGTTCTTAAGTTGTTTCTGTATTTGGATACAAGTACATTTTTCCTTTAAGTATAGAAATAATTTGTTGTACTTGTACTCCTATATTATCATATTGAGGTGTGACTTGCCCCTGGGTGGGCACAATTGGTAACTACATTGGTGATTGCTCCAATAAGTCTCGGAGTCGATTCCTAGAGGGTGCAAAATGCCCCGTTGGATGCCTAAGGACCGCTGTGCTAGGCAAAAATGCCCCTCGTGATTTATCTGCTTGTATCTAGCCACGGGGTGGGGGGTCGTCGTCGTCAATACTAGGCGCCTAAGATGAACGTTATCACCTTTTGCTCTAATATTGAGGTGTGACTTTTCTTAAAATATCGGCGAGCTTCAATCCAAGGAAGCAATTGGTTATGAGACCGATATCATGACCCTATAGAGTATCATTTAATAGGAGAAACGTATACTAAAAAGATTTATTGGCCTAGAGATATGTGAACTATATTCTTTCCCTTCCATTTCACTACCCAACACAATGCTTTGTGTCACCGCTAAAAGAAGAAAAAAGAACAATGGATCTCTAAAAGATTGGCTAGCTCAACAAGAGCAACCAATACCTTCAAAAACATAATGGAGACCTTCACTAGATTTTGTGCAAGAGTTGCATGCACACCAACTTGAACCTTCAAAAACGTAACTTGGCCAGAGTTGCATGCTCACCCAGAGCTACTAGCCCGAGCACCTTCACTAGATTTTGTGGTGACAAAATCTTGAGAACATGATGGAGACGCAAGCACTGACATCACAAACATAAGCAATGACATCACAACAACTTCAAAAACGTAAGCAATGATGGATAGAAGCACTATAGATGTAAGCAATGATGTCACAGCAACTTCAAAAACATAAGCAATGACGGATAGAAGCACTACTTCCAAAAGATACTTAGTGCATACTCCACTCATACACTTAGTGGTCACTCCACTCAACTATGCAACCTGAATGAAAAAAAGTTTGGCATCTGAAGTAGCCAAGTCTCTCTATAAATATACCTAAGTATAAAAGGGTAAGGATATAGAAGAAAGATAGCAAATGTGCAAGTTTGTTTTCGTGTGCACAGTTGCTATAAGTGTTTTGTGTAAGGTTTTTGTATTGTAAGTAATTTCCTTTTGCAATTCCCTTCGACAATTTCCTTTTAGACTATTATGTGTAACCTCCTAAGATGTTTCAAATCATAATAATTTCCTTATGACGTCTTAAAAACTTTTTCTAGTTCAAAGAAGGGTTTTGCCTTCTTGAATCTAGTTTTATGAATCTTCTTCAATCCTTATCCAAGTAACGCTATTGTGAACGATAACTGTATAAGAACAGTACCCCGATCGTATAAGACCTATGCTAGGTACATAAGGCAGGAAGGTGATCAGCCTAAGACCTAAAAGTAGCCGGGGTTATGACTCAACTGTTAGTTCTTTTAGGGGTGAGGCGCACCGGAAGAAAGAAAACACTAGGATAAGAACGACATCCTTTCTACTCTGACTAGCTCTTCTAAAACTACAAAAACAAAATTCAATCTCAAGAACCAATATTTAAAGTGATACCAGTGGTATGGTTGTGCTTGGTTGCGCTCTTGAGTGTGGTTCTTGAGATCTGATTAGCTGAATTTTGGTTTTTGTAGTTTTAAAGGAGCTACATCATAGTAGAAAGGACGTTGTTCTTACCTAATGTTTACTTTCTTTCGATGAACCTCACCTATAAAGGAACTAACAGTTGAGTCATCACCCTGGCTACTTTCAGGTCTTAGGCTGATCGTCTTCTTGTCTTACTCAACAAACACAGATTTTATATGGACAGCGTACTGTTCTTCTTTATACAGTTACCATTCACAACAATGTTACTTGGATAAGGATTGAGGAAGATTTATAAAATTAAATTCAAGAAGAAGGCAAATCCTTTCTTTGACCTAGAAAAAGTTTTTACGCCATCATAAGGAAATTATTATGATTTTAAACTTTTAGGAGGTTACACGCATAACAGTCTAAAAAGAAATTGCCGAAGGGAATTACAGAAGGAAATTACTTATAATATAGAAACCTTGCACAAAACACTTACAGAAACTATGCACACGAAAACAAACTTGCACACTTGCTATCTTTCTTCTATATCCTTGCCCTTCTATACTTAGGTCTATTTATAAAGAGACTTGGCTACTTCGGACACCAAACTTTTTTTCAACCTGGCTGCATAGTTGAGTGAGTGTCTACTAAGTGTATTGTATGAGTGGAGAATCCACTAAGTAAAGTATCTTTCAGAAGAAGTGCTTCTATCCGTCGTTTACATTTTTGAAGTTGTGACGTCATTGCTCATGTCAGTAGTGCTTCTATTCATCATTGTTGTGACATCTGTGAAATCAGTGCTTACGTCTCCATCATGTTCTCAAGATTTTGTTCACCAACAGAATCTAGTGAGGGTGTTTGGGAGCTAGTAGCTCTGTGTGAGCAGGCAACTCTAGCCAAGTAGGCATTGGCTACTCTTGCTGAGCTAGACAATCTTTTAGAGATCTCCTGTTCATTTTTCTTCTTGCAACGGTGACACTAAGCATTGTGTTGGTAGCAAAATGAAAGAAAAAGAATATGGTTCCCATATTTCTAGGCTAATAAATTTTTTCAGTATATGTTTCTCTGTTAGATGATACTCTACAGGGTCATGATGTCAGTCCCATAACCAATTGCTTCCCTAGACTAAAGCTCGCCAATATTTTAATTGGTCAACTGGTTCTATAAGTGCTGCTCATTCTAGATTGGATTAGAAGGATAATCGTCTAGTTCTAAATGTAGACCATTGACTTCATGAACATTCATCCGAATTAAGTGTCTTGCTGGTTCAATCTTCAAGTTTATCCACTCAAGAGGAGAGATAGCAAAAGTTTCTGATTCAAGAGCATAGGCTAAATGGTGCCCAAGGTTTTTCGGAAGTCTCATAGTCAATGTTTGCCACATTGGTAGCCAAAGTTAACAGAATTTTCACAAGTTTTATAGACTTGTTGGCACTTCAATTTGTAGCTAAATTCTGCTTCATAGACCACTGAAATGCCTGCCGGTGGATTTTCATGGAGCATTTTGAGTAGCTCACATGAATCTAAGAAAATTTGGAAAGTCGAGTGTTCTGTCATGCTGCGAATATGTGGAAATATTCTGGTATACTGTTGGGTAATCCCATAAGAATTCTTTCTGAGACCATTCGTACTAGAGTAACTTCAGCCTTGGCTTTGAGTTCTGCCAAAGTTAAGTTGCGGTCTATCTTGTGAGAGAGGCTTAGTTATCTTAACTTCATTTCTTCTGATTGAGAGCAGGTTACTTGTATAAGTTTTTGCTGGTTGGACATTTCCATCAGGCTGATAAAGAAATTATGACCTACTTTTACCCTAACAGTGTAAAAGCATCATCTAAAGAGTAAAATTCTTTGTAAGGAGGTTTTTCACATCCTTGGATGACTATCTACTACTTCCCAATCATAGTAGAACTCCCCTGAATTGTAGGCATATTCCAAATATTATCAATTAGACAGTTTTGTATAGTATCAAATTTTGTCCGGGAGTCAAAGTGAAATTGGTCTTCTTGTCTTGTGAACTGCCAAAATTCTTGATTACCGAACTTCATAGTTTTCATTGCAAAAGTTCTTACTTTCTTTTGTCTATCCATAAGTTCTGCAATAAAATAATGTAATATTTTAATGCAAAAATCTAGGTAAAGTATCTGTCTGTCCCTTGATGTGTTCCCATTGAAATCTTAATCCTTAATTTATAATTGTATCAATAAATTTAAGCTATCTTTTTGTACTTAAGACTCTTCCCCTTTTGTTTGCTAACTGTATTTAACAATTGTTTCCCAGTAGTTCTTAGGGTAATTTCTTGTCTATTGTAGATGGAGAGCATAAAGGCGTCAAGACAATAAATTACCGCTAAAATTTCATAGTCTAAAGAAGTCAAATGCCCCCTTTCTTTGTATTTTTCCATAAGCATATCTACATAAGACTTGCGAAGTTTTTGGATCATATTTTAAAATTTTTCTAAATAAAACACCTCCCCATCTTGATTCACATCCATCTATGTCAATTACCATATAGTCTGAATCAAGTGATAGAGTTAACACTGAAATAGTTTTAACCATATTTTTTATTTATTTGACTAGGTCATTGTCTTGTTATTTTTGACCATTTATTGAGGTTTTATAATATAAAGGCTCACTAATTTTTCCTATATCTTTTAGAGAGTGTAGCATAATTAAGAAGTCCAAGGAATGCTCTAAGAGTTGTAGTGTCTTCCATTTTATCTAGAAAAGTAATTTAAAGTAATATAAGCTTGAAGTGTAATTTTTCCTTGTCTCTCCGAGAAATTCTATGTTTGGTGGCCAATTTCATTTTTTTTTTGTGAGAAACTATCAATCTATGCTTTTCAATTAAAGTGAATTATGTGTAAATGGGCATGGTGTTCTTCCTTTGTTTTTGAAAATAGTAAGACATCAATATAAACACATGTAAACATGGAGATGCTTCTGTAAATATTATCTATCTTTCTTTGAAAGATTTGAAGTGTGAGCTTAAGTCCGAATGACATCACTAGTCATTAAAAATGTCCTTATGGGAACGAGAAGGTTGTCCATTCGATAGAATCAGGATGCATCATAACTTGCCAAAATCTTAATTTCATATCAAATTTAGAGTACCATTTTAAGTTTTGTATTTTGTTTAGAAGTTGATCCTTATCTGAGATTTTATAACGTCTTTTTGACAATTATCATTTAACCATTTATAATTAAAAATTATTCTGGACTGTCCACGTTTTTTTCCCGCTCCTTATTGCCGCTCCTTATTGCCTATAAAGATTGGACTCCTATGCCTAGAAGAAGATCTTTAGATTGCTCCAAGGTTTATTAACTGTTTGATATGCATATCACATTCTTCAATTTCCCAGTGTATCTCAAGTCTTGCGCTTGTATGGTGAGGTGAGAGTTTATTATTGCTGGAGACGTAGCTAGAGCAGCTTGGGATGCTTTTAAATTGAAATTCGCAAACGAAGTCACAAGAATTGCCTCTCAAGGTAATAACATAATTTTTGTTATGTCATCCATAGACTTTTAACAACTAGGGATGCAAACACAAGATTAGATTTGAGACAGAAAGAGGCAATGAGAGATTTGGAACAACTCCAACTATTTAGTTGGAATTGGATCAAGTCTTTTTTAATGACTTCTTAGCACTTACTGCAGTAGTAGGAAATTACTACAATCCGGCCTTAGAGAAAGATTGTTCAGTAAACTTAAACTACTTTGAGACTTAGGAAAATAAATCCATAAGTCCTATACAGATATGAATGCTCCTCTACTCTTTGATAACATAGGAGTTAGGATCATGGCTTAAAGTGTTGTACCGAGACGGGCGAAACGAGCGAAACATCTCGTTCCGCTCGACGACTGGCACCGGCACAATCCCGACACCAGACCCGCGACAGCTACGACGTGTTGCGTGACCTCGTGGTCACAGCGGAGGGGTTGATCGACCATGCAACAGCAGCGGAGTGGTCGCATAACCCTTCCGCTGCCGCCGCAGAAGCATTGTGCGACCCTGCGGTCGCTTCAGAGGGGTCGCATCACCAACACGATCACGCCGAAAGAGTCACGCAATCCCCGTGGCCATGGCTGAGGGGCCACGCAATCTCACGGCAATGCCGAAGTCGTGTGGGCTCGCGAATGGTGTCAGATATTAGAATTTTTTTAATTAAACTTTGGTTAATTATTTTAATCTAAAGAGGCTTTATTAAACCCTAATAAAATCATCTAATTAATTTTTATATTTCATTAATTTTAATTTAAAAATTATAATAAAATTTTTATTTATTTATTTATCTATTTTCATATCTTTTCCTTTTTTTAAAGATTATTTTTTATATTATTTATTTTTAAAATATTTATGTTAAATATTTTAGTTTTTAATTAATATATTTTATATTTAAAAAATACTGAAACTATATCGGTATGGCATGATACGGTACCAAAACTGTATCGTTCTGGTCCAGAACCGAAACCTCGCCACGGGTCGAAATTTAAAATCTTAGGATATAACATGTCATCACCAAACTTAAAGAAAAATGTACCTATATATGATAAAAAAACAATTAAAACTGACAATATAATTTCTATAGCCATATATATACTCCTCAACAATACGGTCCTATAAATCGACAAAGAAGGAGAAGACCTATGATCACTCCTAAACCAAGGCGTAAGCCAAAAACAACTTAATATTTGAGAAAACAACCAGGCTAAAAAGCTTTATCTGAATAAAGAAAAATATGTTAGAAAATTCAAACCTATAAAGACTTGTGCAAACACAATAACATGTTTTGCCTATAATAAACCAGGTCATCTATCTTCCCAATAGGACAAACTTATATACTAAAGAAGCCGAATTAGTTAGCCGCACTAACTTGGACTTAGTAGAAGTACAATCTAATGTCTCAGATGTCTCTTCTATATATTCTATTATTTCGGTAGAAGCTATGGAAGAAATTCTTTCTTCTGACTATACACTAACCAATTCCTTTATTCCTAATCCCTATGGGTTAACTGAGAAATATGGAGTAACAATTTCCTCATTTCAACATGATTTTAAGGAATTAGAAGATCAGCTAGATCAGATACAATCTAGTGATCTTGAGTTCATGTATTCTCAATTTATTCCTCAAAATATGACAAACTTACGATCTGACCAAAGGGATTGTCCTCATGATTGGATACTCCGAGAAGGAACAGATAATATTCCTTGTTTAACTTTGTAAGAAGCAAATTTGTAACCTTTGTCTAAAACAGATTTTTGATATTACAATCCCACCGGTTCACTCTGTTAGAGGTAGTACTAGAAATGTACTACTTGAAACTAGAGCATCTGTTCTAGAAACACAAATCAATCTACTGGAAGCAGAGATTGCTAACTTACGAATGTCCATAACATCGGAGGTTCACCTAAAAGGTAAAGCCTTCTTATCTTGGAGGATGCTGAGGACACTGACTTGGTTTTTTAAAAAAACCCAGCTTCAGGAAGATCTGTTTATTCGGATTCAATGTCTTTTAAATGCTCAAGGACATGAACTCAAGCTTCATGCTTTTCCGATAATGGAGCCACTAACTCTAACTATTGATGAAGTTCTTCTACTTACTTTTCTACCAGCCACTTTAATTAAACAAACCAATACTCCATTGGTTAGTACACAATTTGATGGCACTTGCAATAAGTTCGTCAATAATGTTCAATTACGCTTTTATAGAAACTGTGGCACTTTTAGTACGTCATTACTCTTAATCAACTATGGGTTAGACCTCTCCCCATAAGAATATACACTTAATTTTAGGACTCAATTTTCTTGTAGCTCCTGATAGAGCCTTACTTCTTACCAAAGACTATGTTGTCTTTCTTTCTACACCGGTTGTTGCCCTGATCCTCTCAAAATATCCATCAAAGGTTGCTACCGGGAAGCGTGATGGTACCCTAGTTCCATATATATATATATTAAATTAATAAGATAATTTTATTAAAGTTTAATTAAGTCTATTTGAATTATTTTTACTATAAGTAGGAGTTGATTAAAACTATTAACTTTAAGTTTTATTTAATCAAAAGCTAATTTACTTCTTGTTACACGTCACCCCCGATCACGAGGCTCATGCAAAGGGTCTGTCGCGGCCACAGGGCTAGCGTGACACGTCCTCCAGGTCGTGGGTCTCACGCAATTCGTTCGTTGCGGCCACAAGGCTGGTGCGACACTTCCATCGCAGTCGCCAGGCTCACATGACGCTTCCGCCATGGCCACTGACCTCGCACGATGCCTCAGCTGCGACCGCAGGGCTCAGGCGATGCCTCCGCGGCCACCGTGAGGGTTGGGTTTAAAAAAAAAATCGCTTCAATAAAGCGAGAGAAATCGTGCCTTAGGCGTGCTTGTCGCCTCTCAAAAGGTGCATGCTTAAGCGCGCTTCTTTCAAGAAGTGCGCCTTGGTCCGCCTTGCACAACTACGGAATAACCAATGGCAAAAGAAATGCTAAATCAACGAATAAGTTCTGTCCATGGAAAAACACCATAACAACCAAGAAATTCACTCTCGTATTAGGCATTGTTTAAAAGTTTCAATTTCTCCTAATCCATTCGTTTTGAAAAAGTCATTTCCATAGTTAGCCACATGCATAAGATTAAGATACCAGCCAGCTAGCTAGTAATGACTAATGACCTTGGAAAATATTTCCAAGGTCTTGGGTTTGTTTCAGCCCCAGTCATGTCTGGTTTATCCCTTTCTTTCTCTCAAAAATAAAATCGACGTGCACAAAATGCGGCGTTTATAAAATACATTCTGATCAATGACGAACAATTTAAGGTGTAAACAAGAAAACTAAACAAGAAGATACCATAGTGAGTAGTGGATGTGACAGATCTACTCAACAGGAGGGTGAAACACATACGTGCATTAATTATGGAGAGATTTAAGTACAAAGGGACTCAAGAATTTTAAATGATTGTTGTCTACCCTCAAATGAAATGGATTAGGGTAAAGCAATTAGATGGTCAATGTTCAGAGAATAAAAATTCATATAGAAAGTTTTACCGTATCACAGATAAGAACCATTACAGAACCATTTAGAGAGGCTAACAGGCCCATTGATAATTTATTTATGCTCTAGTTGGATGATGGTGAATCAGTTAGACTTGCTGAATAAAAGAGACCTAGAAGATGCTTTCTAAAAATGCATAAATTTTTTATCAGTTTAAATAGGATATGGTAGCAGTATGCAAAGTAAACAGTCACCCTGTTCCATCTCTGTCTTTGTTGCATTATTTCACAAATTAAAAAAACGAACCAACAACATTTTTGGGCTACAGATAATCTTCTCACTGAATCTTCAGTATACAGAAATGAGGTTCAGAAAGATACCTCAGGGGCCATCCACCTATATGTTCCAGTTTCTGCTGTCATGACGCCACCCTGATTCTGAATCCGAGCAACACCAAAATCTGCTACTTTCACAACCTATACAAAACAATAATGAATAGAAGGCCTCAACAAAAATGAGGAAATCAATTTGCAATGCTTTTAAATTTTGCAGAAAAGAATAAATATGTTACAAATAACAATATGCAGATTTAAAATATCGATATAACTGAAATGATCTAATAGAATAAATACAAAAAGACACTTTTTCAATTGCGCAATTCGAAATAGCAGGAATGACAGATTCCAGAGGAAGTAACTTTTTGCCTTTATGGATGGGGAAAGTGGCCATGCAATAGTAAGAATGATACTTGGTTTACTGCTGTTAGGAAATACCAGTTTGTTATGGAGATATACAAAAGAGAAACATGTGTAAAACAATGACAACGTTTTACGTAGAAATCCAGAGGGCAAAAAAACATAGTCCAGAAAAGAGAACTCATTCAAGTAATAATTGCATAAAAAGCTATAGTTATTACATTCGTAGAGGATGATGATGATTACCTGTACCATGATGATGGCACTTAGTACAATGTCCTCACAGCATCCTTATATTTCGTGGACCTAGTCGACCTAGTGGACTTAATCGACCTAACATGTGTGACTCTTCAAAGGTTAGCAACCGGCAGACCAATCTAAAATTCTATACTTCACTTGGGAGGGGCAACAATCAATGCTCGACTTCAGGATCAACAGAGAAAAAAAAACAGTCTAGCTTCCAAAACACTTCAACCACATGTATCTCCCCTACAGTCCAGCAACACTTTGAGATTCTACCTCAATCAATGTGCTCTAATCCTCTTACTAGTCTACTTTGGAAAATCAGATTCCTCTTCACATCAAGAACATGATACACATTAGTTGGTCTTGATAATCCAATCAACTCATCCAACAATTTGACCTTCCATAGTTTCGCCAACAATTTTATATGGGGCATCAATTACCATTGTCAAATTTCGTTCCATGTCAATGAATATGGGCAGAATTTTTTATTCCGCTCACCAATTGGCACACAAAAAGCCTCAATACTCTCAGTACGCAAGAGAACAGGTGGGAGTGTCTTCTGCGAGGCAAATTGTTCATGCTGCAAGCCGCGATCTTGCAGCCACACCTTGTTCCTGGTTCTTCTGTGAGACAGACAACAATGAATGAATGAAGGAAAAGAAAGTGAGTCTCTTCCGCAAGGCGGATCATCCTTGCTGTGTCTTCCACATTCCTCATGATTACCTACTAGTCTACTACATGACTGCAGCTGGGGCAAATGTGGAGTGTCTTCTGCAAGGAGAATCCTTCCTGCTGCATTTGCCTCGCCCGTCTTCTATGCGACTGCAGCTAGAGAATGGTAGGCTCCAAGTTAAACCTTGCTTCTTGATGCGTTGTTGTTGGTTCTTCCTCAAACCATGACAACACCTTTTTGTTCTTCCATGAGCCACGCGATCGTGACAGGTCTTCTTTTTTGACTTCGTCTAGGAACCATGATTCTGCTTCTTATACTGTTGTTGCTGCTCACCCTCCTCTTTCCTGCTAGCTCCCTACTCTTCCTCAATGGTGCACGTGTCAGCACCGCTGGCATAGTACCAATACAGTTTTATTCTATGGGCACTGCTTTGGTCAGCATGTTTGCAATTCGTTCTGACCAAAAGCATGACATGTTTTCCCTGCATTAAGCTTCTCTTTTATAAACATTAAATTACTGCATGTTTTATCATGCCATCTATACTGGATTGTCTGAAATGCTAATCGTCAACTTGTTATTAGAAAATAACATCCTCTTGTTCCTTCTAATCTTTAAACAATGAAGTAAATTCTTGATCCATGATGACTCATAAAGTCCAGATTTACATTTTGTTTTTTGCTTCTCCAAGTCACAGTTGCCAGTGATAGAAGTGCAGAAACTCTAATCAATCATCCACTATAATCTAAAAGTCAAAATAACCTTCTATGGATGGTTCCTCATGGAAAAAACAAAATTCCAAATTTTGGCATTTCTTCACAAAAAGTGAAATCCTCAATGTCTACATGTTCCTTCCAAAGATAAAACATGAAATAAGATGGGGGTCATGGTCATCACTCATTAAACAAGGTAAAATGAATTTGTTAATAGACTAGACTCTCTGGACTTCAATTCCATTGCTTTTCCACTTTTATAGTGCTAAATTAAGCAATGGAGAAGCCTCCAACCAAGTTACTCCCCAGGTTGTAACCAATAGTGAGGCAGAATACTACACGAGAACCCTTGTTCACATCCCCAAAAGGGCCTCACAAACAACTCCTTTGATGTAATGCCATGAGTAAATTTGCCTTCAAAGTTGTTTATTCCATAAATTAGACAATCACCAGCCTGCTATTGATCTTGCTGAGTTTGATTATTATTCCAGAAACTTCAGTTAAGAAAGTGCCTAATTTATCTACATAGCTAAAAGATGAAGTTTTAGGAAGGCGCCCAGTCAATACATTTATACTTTCCGTATGCATGTGACTAAATTAGTATAAAGATAGCAAATGCTTCAAGCATTCTGAAACTTTGTATTAAGTTGATCAAAATATCAAGGAAAAATAGTACCATGACAAAATAACTCTACTGGCAAAAGAATCATACAAAATTACTATCAATGAGTAGGTTGGCTGTCTTCAAGTCTCTATGAACAATGTTGTTATTATGTAAATATTCCATCCCCTTGCAGACATCAATAGAAATTTTCAGCAACATAGAAAGTTCAAGGATGTTATGCTGCTTATGCAAATAGTCGTACAAGTTTCCTCCTTGCATGTACTCTGTAAGACAATAACCATGTGCCAGATAAGTGTAATGTAAAAGGATGTTGGACAATCATCAGCAAGTATGATGGAGTAGTTCTCCATCCAACATGAAATATAATATAAAAAAGAGAAGGATTTTCTGAAAATAGAGCAGCAGATAAACCAGGAAATATAATCTACGATGGTCTCTCTAAATCTAGATATCTGCAATACACATTTTTTTATGGGACTGGACAGTGATCAAAAACAAACAGTGCCTCGATTTTTTCATTCCCTTGATCAAAATAGAGAGTTTATGCACCTTATAGACACATAATTGAAGGATTCATACCTTAAACAAATAAATGTACTTATGAAACAAGGTTATAATTTGGGTACTTATATGAGAGACAGTAATTGCTTATACAAATCATGAAACTTGTAACATACATTATGCCCATTCATTTTACTGCCATGTAAGATTACTGTAAAATTTATCCAACTCCTACTGATTGACAAAAAAAAAGAGAGAGAAATTACAGTTTAAGAATTACATTGAAGACTGAACCAAAAAGAAAAAGAATATGTGCAAAATGACATGTGGGTTAGAATTTAAGGGGTTATTTAGTATTTTACCTAATAATCATTCTAAGGTGTGTATATACACATACATTGTTATCAAATCAAGCTCTTCCATATACAGTGATACTCCAATACTCCAATGGTTCATATTTTACAACATTGAAATGGAGTCATCAAGTGAACTGAATCAGCTATTTTTTATATAAAACTAGGATTGATTCCCTCATGCACACACACGCTTACTGATGCAAATATAATAAAAAAGGAGTCACTTTGTTGCTTTATAATCTGTGTGAGTAGATTGGATGGGTGCTTAAGATAAAAGACAAAGGCTCTTAGGAAATGGTTCAACCATAGGATAACAGTTTACATCCCTACTCATTTATAGTTCAAACCAAGCTCAATTATGCAGAACTACAAGGATGTCTACTTCAAACAATGGACTTTGCACAAGCAGCTCATAGTGGACAAATTAGTGAATAAACAAGACACAGAAGAGTATAAGGGGGAAATGCTAAAATTTGAACAGATCAACAATCCTCCCGTACCATACTTAAGATTTGATTGACAGAAATCCCAAAAATTTTAGTATAAAAGCCATATTTGTATGTGACAAAATCACATATATGTGGCAAAAAAAAAAGTGACTCGCTCACCGCAAGCGCCCCTCACCGCTGCCCCATGGCGAGATGAAAAGAGTAGATCACGGTGACCAAGCGGCCTCTCTGGGTGGGCGGGATTTTATTCCCCAAGGGATTGTTCCCTTGAGGATTCGATCCCTGCTCTCATATGACAATCTACCACCCAAGTACCAACTCGGCTATGCCCGTGGGGACAACGAAATCACATATATGAACATTCAAATTATAACAATGAACAAATGAAGATTTAATAAATAGTTAAACAAGTCCTTTCTTATTACCTGTTAAATGAAGAAAAAAGGAATTCATAGATACATATTATAGTAAAACTCAAGCTGCGAACATACAATGCAGAAAACATAATAAAATTAAATTGTTGATTCAAAATTATTTTTGAAAATAAACATTCACTTAAACATTGAGTTACATCATGGCAATCAGACAACCTTTAAAATGACACGACAAAATATCCAGATAAATTGGGACTGATTTCAGAAAACAAAAGAATGAGTAAACAGAGCAGGATCAACACAGCATAACATCCTCAAAAAGCAGTTCATTCATGTGCATATGCACTGAGTCTATCTTGCCTGTGATTTGCCTCAGTATTCAATTGATGCCAAAGATTACCTGTTACAATGCAAAGTTGTGGAGGTTTTGTGCACGCACCAACAAAACGAACAACATTTTCATGTTGGACATTCCTGGAAGAATTCCCAATGATAAGAACTAAAGGAAGCTAGCAAGAACAAAGGGCACTAAAAGAATGAATCAAGTAATCTTTGTGATGAGGAAAAAAAAACAGAATGGTCAAAAGTAAAGAAAAATAAAGACTTTCCTAAATTCATCCATCATACCATGGCAAGTTGTATTATGGAGTAACAAGTTACCACAAGACTATAAGCATGATATAAAATGGCAAAAGATGAATCACTTACTTTAGAATAAATACTTCTTGCTGGAACTCTTGTAGCAGAGAATCATTGAGAAGATTAGATCTGATAATTTTAATGGCAACATCCTGCCCTAAATAACTGCCACGATACCTACGACAATTTTAAGCACCAATGCACACAAAACAAAAGCATTAGCCTGGTTCACCATGTCTACACTTCAGAAATATAAGGTAATTATTTAACTCACAGATCTCCACAAGACCCAGATGCAATTTTCTCTCCTGTTTTCAATGATCTTCTGTCAATTTCCCACTCACCAGCTTTTGCGACAGCAAGTATCCTCTCTGAGGCTGAAGAATGAGATGAACCAGACCAGGAACCCTGTAAAAACAAATCAAAGTGATTCTTTCATTAGTATTTCATATCCCCACCTCAAAACATGAAAAAGCTCCGCTTCTCAAAGAAGCAAGTGTAGATAATACAACATCCATGATTCCTTCGTAGTGTTTCTCAAAGAAAAACACAGGTTACCACTAAATTAATAAAAATGACAACAAAGCACTCAAGTGCATAAAATGATACCTTAACTGGTCCACATTCTTGCAAACTTGGATCATTTAATAGGCATGATTAACAGGTTCAACTAAACTCAATACCAAATAATTGTCATAATTCCAAGCCAGGCTCTGGCTCCATCAGCTCATGACATATTGTGACTGGCACCAACTTGGTATGCCATACAAAACCACTAGTACAGTTCATTGCAATCCAGAAATGGAAAAACCCCAGCATAAATGAGACTTCAAACATTGTATTAAAATACAATTAATGAGTGTGTCAGGGACTTAGTCGTGAATAACATACAATGTGGAGGACCGGAGGACCAAGTTGTAATTTTAAACTAATGAATAACAAACATAAGTAGAGAGGCATATGCATCATATCAGTATCACATCCTACTTGTTTCCCATTACAACGTGGTATCAAAGTTGTTCTCGTTGATGTGATAGTCTCATTGCTGGTGTTGAACAAATCTCAACCAATCGAATGGTTGATTTTTATAATCATATTGATCAATCAATCAAATATCCTGACCACTTCTAGAGCCTACTACCACTTTCCATCATGGAAAGAGGACTCTTTGATGCAATTTTGAGTCACTGTCACCCATCAAGCTAGAGCATCCGTGCCTCTTCCTCCATACAAACCATCTCACATCAAGCTTAAATGGAAAAAGGCTCTGCTGCCAAGTACATATTATTGTTACATGTTGTAGACTGATAACCAACATTTTCATGTATTATATTGCTCTCATGTTTGACGTTTTAACCCTCTCATATGGTTAAATATTGATTCATATCATGTTTTACGAGAAAAGGGTTTATTTAGAGCTTCATTTCAAATCCTTTCTAATTTAGTACATTATGTCTAAAATATGAATGCACCTTGTTTTGTAGGCATCAAAGAGGGCTCAAACGCACAAAACAAAAGCCAACATGGGCTGGCCTGGCCGTGTCCCACACTGCACGTGACTCGAGGTTGATTCCAGCAGCCCTCAGTAGTCAACACGGCCTAGCCATGCCCCTTGGCACGGTCGTGGCGCGTGGTGGCCAAGAGAGTCAGTTCACTTGGAGGAGGCATTGAAGGCACATTAGGGCGGCCATTAGGGAGCTTCTTCCTCATCCTCTCCACCGTACACCACCCACGGAGGAGGAGAGACGAAAGGGGTTTCCCTCCGTCATCTCCTCCGGTCCGTTCCACCGCCCGATCCATCTCCGGCGACCATCTCCATCCATCGAAGAGAAGAGACAAAAGAGGTTTCCCTCCGTCATCTCCATCTCCGGCAGTCACCTACATCATCCGACCTTACGAAAAGGAAGGGGATTCCCTCCCTCATCAGACGCCATCATCATCACAACCTCAATCCATGGAGAAGAGACGAAAGGGGATTCCCTCCATCATCTCCATCTCTGGTCACCTCATTTCCCGTCGGTGAGCCATCTTCACTGGAGCTCTGGGATTCCTAGCTTCGTGTACACCTCCTCCATGAGCTCTTGGAATTCCTAGGCTTGTTTTGCATCATCCACTTGTAGATGAGAAGCAGGTATGGGGTTCCCTACTTCCTCTCATCCGCAATCATCATTCCACACCATCCACCCCGATCGGAGGGAGAACTCCATTATCTTTAGTACTTAGCTTCATCTGTGCTTGCAATGTGTTTGGTTTAATTCCTCTTACACTCCTTACTTTTGTTAATGCATTTTAATGCCTTTAATTTCTGCAATGCTTGTTTCATGTGAATGCAAGAGGTTAGGTTAGAATAGGATGTTTTTCATTTATTAGTTTTAGCACTCAAATCCAACACAACCCCCCATTTACAATATCAAAAACTCAAACCCCATTTGTCAATAATTGATCCTAAGATTGTAATCTACCACTACATTCCTTGAGAGAAACGATCCGAGTTACCCTATACTGCATTAGTTTGGAGGTTCACTACAATAAGGTTTATCATAGACCAACCTTTATCCTTCCTCACATTGTGGATACCAACATACAGCGTTGATTTTCTTCCCTTTATAAGTAGCAATAATGAAAGCGTCCATCTTTCAAAGAGCATCAGCCCCTCCCCCTGTTGCTCCTTCCTATGCAGTGAGAGGCAGTTCTGCTTAAACATTGAGCAACAATCAAACTCTACAGGTCATCAAGCAATGCCACTGATCAACTTATTGCCGAGTTAGTAGTAATTCAAAGGACTATGTGATAATTGTCCTTGCCTGCAACCTGCAAACCCTCACACTATTTGAAAGTGAAAAACAACTATAGGTGTAGCCCCTCTCCATTCAAAAGTCTGTACCAACCACTAACAGAGCTCGTGGCAGAGGAGGTGGTCATGGAGATCATTAAGGCTATAGTAAGGCTATTAAGGTCATAGTGGTAGACAAAACAAGCCAAAATGAACACTGTAGAGAATTTGCCCATGTTTGGATGGGAAAGGAAGTTTCTGGCTATCTATTATTAGGTCATCCTCTACATATCACTCAACTGGTCTTGTTATTACTAACCAAGTCTTTTTTAGTCTTCCTCTTCCTCGTTTGATGTGCGCGTTTATCATAGTTTCACATCATCTAACTGGAGCATTTATTGATCGTCTAAGCACATACCCGTATCATCTTAAATGTATTTTTCGGAGTTTTTCTTTAATAGATACAACTTCAACTTTCTCTCTAATGTTTTCATTTCTTATTCTGAATTATTAAATGTGTCTCGCATTTCTCATTACGTCTAATATTGTTAAATTTAAATTTCATATATTCTTTTTTTATTCTACTAAACATAAAATATTTCTCTTCTAGTGTTTTCTGCCAAGATTCTAGTTTAGCATTTACTCCATGTGTTTCATCTACCAAATCATATCATCTGCAAACAACATGCCCTACGGTACTGTGTCTTGAATGTGTGCAGTGAATTCGTCCCTAATTAGTTTAAAAAAAAAAAAAACTTAGAGATTATCCTTGATGTAATCTTATCTTTATTGGAAATGTTTCAGTTACTTAGCAAGTGTTTACTTTGGTCGTTACATTATCCTACATATCTTTAATTAGTTCAATATATGTTACGCTAACATCTCTCTTTTCTAGAATTTTCCATATAATTTCTCTTGGGACTCTATCATAAGTTTCTCCTAAGTCAATGAATACCATGTGTAGATCTAGTTTTTTTCACGATATTTTTCAATTAGTTGTCTAACAAGATGTATAGCTTTTATTGTCGACCTTCCAAGCATGAACCCAAATTGATTTTGGTATCCTTCCTTAATCTTTTTTCTATTACTCTTTCCCAAATTTCATGGTATAACTCATTAGTTTAATACCCCTATAGTTTGCATAATTTTGTACGTCTCCCTTGTTCTTATATAAGAGAACTAGAGAACTTACCCTCCATTCATCAATTTTTTTTTTTTTTTTTCAATATTATGTTAAATAAGTTTATAAGTCATTCAACACTTTATTTCCTTAAGCACTTCCATATCTCTATCGAAATATCAGCTGGTCCAATGACTTTTCCATTGTGCATCATATTTAAAGTTTGTTCTACTTCTAAAGTTTGAATTCTACGATAAAAATTTAAATTTCTATACTCATTTGACCTACTTAAATTACCTAAGTTAAGTTAGTCACTTAAATCTTCATTAAAAGTTAATAAAAATACTTCTTCCACCACTCTTTTATTTAACCATCGTTTACTAATACCCTATTGTATTCATCTGTAATACATTTTATTTGACAAGATTTCTTATCTTTCTTTCTCTCACTTTAGCTATTCTATAAATATCTTTTCCCTTCTTTTGTATTTAATTTTTTATATAATTATTCAAAATTTTCATTGTTTGCTTCATTCACTACTTTCTTAGCATCTTTCTTGACTATTGTATATTTTTTTAAGTTTTTCTCATTCTTACAAATATATAATTCCTTATAAGTTGTTCGTTTTTCCTTCACTTTCTCTTGTACTCTCATTCCACCCCAAGATTCCTTAGTGGTGCATGCCCCTTTGATTCACCGAGTACTTTAGATTTTATTTTCAACTTTGATACCATCTTATCCAATGTCGTATTAGAGTCACCATATATTTCACCTAATGATTATACTCCTACCTTCTTCTTAAATATATTGTCTCTCATCCTTTAACTTCCACCACTTAATTCGAAGAGTCGCAGATATTTTCTTTCTATTGATACTATGTTTGAGGTATATATCCAACACAACTAACCTATGTTGGATAGTTAAGCTTTCTCTAGGAATGACCTTGCAATCTTTACAAATATTTCTATCCCTCTTCCTAATCATAAGAAAGTCAATTTGCGATTTATTATTCTCACTTTTAAACATGACAAGTGTAATTCTCTTTTCTTAAAAAACGTATTAGCTAATATAAGGTCATATACTATCGCAAAATCCAATATAGTTTTTTCTTCTTTATTTCTCATTCCAAACTCACAACCCCCATGTACTTCTTATATTCCTCATTTTTCACTCTAACATGCGCATTTAGATCACCTCCTATTAAAATCAATTTATTTGACGGAATGTTTTGTAATACTTCATCTAGATAGTCCTAAAATCATGATTTGGTAGTTTCATCTAATCCTACTTGCGGTGTATATATGTTAATTACATTCATAGTTTTTTTCGCCGTTATTATCTTAAAGGCTATAATTCTATTCCTTTTTCTAACTACTCCTACAACTTCATAATTTAACGAACTATCTACAATAATACCTACTATTTTTTTTCTTTCTTATGTACCATAATTTAAAACTCGAGTTCTCTATCATCTTTGTCTTCTCGTCTACCCATTTTATCTCTTATACACACAAAATATTAATTCATCTCCTAATCATCGCATCTACTACCTCCATTGATTTACGAGTGAGGGTTCCTATGTTCCATGTTCCAAATTTTAGACTATTAGTTTTCCTATAATATTTATTCTTATCCAACCTATAGTGCGAGAACTCTTACCTATTTAACACTACACCCAAATTCTCATGGAGATGTAACGGTCCTTGCCGATACGTTACAGTACACTCGAGTTCTAGAGATATAGCAATCCTTGCCAAGACGTTACAATCGGACCTGTAACACGTTCCTTCCGGGGAAGGACCTATCATTAGCACAATAGTTTAATGGGTATATTCATTGAGCATTTGTCATAGTTGAACGCTAGTTGGCAACCTAACGCAACCCTCCTCCTTGTTTAGTTGTTGTTTTATCAAAATTGTCAATTATTCTTTCACTTAATAAAAGGCATTGTGTAAATCTTAATTTGTTTATATTTATCTCTTTCCTCTTATCTTTGATTTTTTTTGTTTAATTCACTTTGAATTTATTATTAGACAGTAAGCTTATTAAATCTTTAAAATGCTCTATAACATTGACTAGTAATTTTGTTTCCATTCAACATTCATGGATAGAGAAGGTGATTAACATGAGCGCGGATCCTCTGGTCGGCAAAACGTGGACAAGAGGATGGGCCATCGGTGGAGAGTGTTGACCCCCACTTATTTTACACGTGGGGCCATCACTCTCCACAAATGGTGGAGAGTGGCCCATCCTCTTGTCCACGTTTTGCGGACCAGAGGATCTGAGCTGGATTAACATAAAGCATGAGTATTGGGCCTTAGTAAATTATTTACACCACCTCCATCTATTTTTAAGGCAACTCTCTAAATTTCCTCCTACAAACTCACAACCATCTTAGATATTTGCGTTCTTCTAATCTTGAAGATATAATGTCTACTTTATCTTATCTTGCGAATCCCAAATATAAAGCCTATTAGTTGCAAAAATACATTTAAATTATGTCATAAATCGTTGTTAAATATGCTTCTACATCAATCTCTTTACTTCATTGATACTTAGTGGTTCTAGTCGAGTATGTTCTAAAATTGGTTTTGAGCACTTTGCTACTCATTGATAAGCGTTAAAGCATGACTTGGTTTTTATTAACGAAAAATTGTATTGCCTTCTATACCAAGAAATAAACCCAATTTGGTGTATATGTTATGGTGATAAGAAGAATAATAAAAAGAATGTGTCTCATCCTAAAATTTTAGCTTAGCAAAGAATTATTTGTTAGTTATCTTTCCCTTATACACCATAACAGAATGGTGTACTTGAAAGAAGAACTCACGGTACCCTTCTCTTTCATATAGGGATCCCACTCATATTTTGGATGATGGCAATTTAATTTACACTCTTTTATACATTACATGCCCCCTTTACAATCCTATTTTCATTTGGTCCTAAATTCTTGGTATTTGAATGTGCTTGGTTTGCCTATTTATTATCTCCTGGCAAAGATAAACCATCACCTAGTTCAAAAATGTTTTTTACCTAAGCTTGATTTCAGAAGGGACATAGTTGCAACTGTCCTAAGTTAACATATGTATTTGCTTCTGTTGATGTCATCTTCTTTGAGTCTGCCTCATCCTTTTCAAACTCTTCATCTAAATCAGAGTATGTGATTGAGATGTTTAGAGCCTCCACTGTAGAGGACAGTTGACAACCATGAGACTACATTACTCACCCAATATCACCTCCTATTCCATATCTAACCTCTAATTTGAATATTCCTATTGCTCTCTAGAAAGAAATTCACAATTCCTTTACCTCTCGTTTCATTTCTTATTTATATCTTATGTTGCAGGGTTACTGGCTATTTTGTCTTCTTTTCTTTTTCTTTAGCTTCATACTCTATTTTATGTAATATTCAGTGGCACTCTCGCTTCTATAGTTTGCGTCTATGGTGGAGACAAACTATGGTTGAGGAGATACAGGTCTTACATTCTAATGCTGCTTGAGAGTCAGTAGCTCTTCCTGCTGGCATGTCCATAATATGTTGCAAAAAGGGTATTCACAGAGAAGGTATCACACCTTCAGGGATTGTAAGTGGTTGAAGGCTCGATTAGAAGGTAATGGTGACGCATTCAAGTCTAGATCACTTGAACATCATTTCACTATGGCTAAAAATTGCTTCAGCCCATCTGTTCCTCATGTTGGTCCATCATATTTTAGCAACCCCTTCACTAGTTTAGATATCAAGAATGTCTTTTTGCATGGTGATCTTATGTAAGAAGCAGCGATTGAAATTTCGTTCCGTATCGGACGGCACGGACAGTTTTTACTATTCTGCATGGGGAGCGAAACCAACATCGCAGGCGCAGCAATTTTGAGCACGTCATGCGCCCCGGAGGCACCGTCGAACGCTTCTACCATCATCGGACTCTTCAAGTGGTGCTAGAAGCATCGAGGGATGCTTCTGGCGGCACCGGAAGCATCCCTCTACTCTTCTGGCGCTGTCGGTGCCGTCGGAGGCAATGCGGGCACCACGTACGCGTTTAGGGTTCCTGTGCAAAATCAATATTGAGTTTTAAATAATGTAAACAATTCCTAAGTCTGATCTTTCGAAGAGGCTTTTGTAAACCCTAATTAAATTATCACAATAAATATAAAAATATATTTAAAATTTTAAAAATAATAATAAATTTTATTAATTAATATTCTGAAATTGTTTTTATTTTTAAAATTTTTAAAAAATTAAAAAATTCTATTTTTTTTAAATAAATTAATTAAATATATATTATTTTGTACTTTTTTATTCTGATATAAAATTTCAAATTTATATTCTGATATTTTTTAAAATTATTTTGTACTTTTTTACTATTTTAATATTTTTTACTATTTTAAATATATATTATTTTAATTAATAATTAATTAAATGAATAAATAGTTAATTTATATAATTATTATATATAAAATAGTATCTTTTTATTAATTTATATAATTATGATTATTTAATCTAGACATTAGAGATATAGAGTTGACCTAAATAAAATGTTACAAGAATTAATACTTCCATCTGATTCACGCCACTTATTAGCAAGGTAATATATTATGATTTATCAATTTTAATTCGGCTTATTAATAAATCAATTTTCTTTAAAGAAAATTATATTTAATTATTTTTCTAATAATATTAAGTTGTTCAATAATGGAAAACTTATATAAAATCAATATACAACTTATTTTAAAATTATACACAATAAATATATTTATATAATAATTACTATATATAAATTAAAAAAATATAGAAACTGTATCGGCACGGCACGATACGATACAAAAGCCGTATCTTTCCGGTCTTGGACCGAAATCTCGACATGGATCGAGATTTTAAACCTTGGTAAGAAGTATATATATAGCAACCTTCATATTTTAATACTCAACAGGAAGATATGCAAATTGAAGAAGTCCTTGTATGGTCTAGGCAATCCCCTTGTGGCATTTTTTCTTAGTAAATTCAACTTTGCTCTCCTTCAGTTTGAGATGATTAAAGGTGTCTCTGATCACCTAGTAAATCATCTTACATCTCTATCTGGGAAGTTTATTCTTCTTGTTGTTTACATGGCTAATGGACAATATCATCATAACTATAACTAGTTATAGATCTACAAGGATCATAAGGCAAAAAGTCTATCATCATCACCATTTTCAGTTTAAAGAAATAGATGATATGAGATATTTTATTAGCGAAGGAGTGGCTCACTCAAAAGGAGACATTTATATCTTCCAAGGAATATAAAACATTTATATGCTGGAGAAGACCACTATGTTGGCATCTAGTTGATGCTTGCATAGATCTGAATGAAAACTAATGTTAGGATAGAGTGGGTCATTGAAAGGTATAGAAAAATAGTTGAGAAACTATGCTTACTCACAACCACAAGATTAGTAGGCATATCACTCGCAGCAACGAGTATAATCAGTTAGTTTCTTCATGCCCTAAGTCATGATCGTTTAGAAGCTGTGTCAATTTTACAAAAGCTAAGGAAAGGTCTTTTGTATCAAGATTAAAGTCAACTTCCAATTGTGTAGTATATTGATACTGACGGGCAGGTCTCCTATAAATTATAGATCTATATTGATCTGATGTGTCCTTTAAATGCAATTTGATTTCTTTAGAAGAACAAACTGTCATAGTGTCAATTGCAAAGGCAAAATATAGATCAATGACTCTCTACCTACATGTGAGCTGATTAGAGTTAAATAGTTGGTGCCAGATAGACACATACTCCCAAAGAACAAAGGAAGTTGTATTGTGACAACTCAACTTTCTTGCATCTAGCTTCTAATCCAGTGTTCTAGTCGCAAAATAAAAAGTTTCATTGTCACTTCGTTAGAGACAGGTGTAACTCATTAAAGTTGTCACATCATCCATTAGTTTCAATGATAAATTAGGATTTTTCTAATTTTAAGCCAAATTCAAGGGGAGTGTTAGAAATGTAAATAATATTAAGAATCTACTTGTAATTTTAAAGTGATCAACATGGATAGAGAGAACTACTTAGGGTCTCAAACCCTGATATTCCACTATTATAATAGCGATTCACATTTTGAAGGTCCATTATGTACAATTTGCTTGACCGTTAGTAAGCTTAGCAGAAGAGTCCCTATATAAAGAATTGATACTTATACTTTTGAGTGTATTAACTGGTGGGGTTGCCTTAGCTTGGTAAACCTAGTGCAGTTGTTTAGGTTATCAATCTTCTGTCTCAAGTTCATAAGATTCTACAACTTGAGTGCCTAGAGCCAGCCTTGGGGCTGTCAAGGTGGGGCCGGCGCACAGGCCCCACCTCCCGTGGGGCCCCTTTTTTTAAAAAGTAATTTTTGTATATATTATATATATACAGTAAAGATAAATAAAATAATTTTTTTATTTATTAAAAAAATGAAAAATCTAATTATAAATTCTAAAATATTATAATATTTATTTTTTTATAAAAGTGTCTCCTAAAGAAGAGAAAAATACCGACGAGAGTAGACATTTTATTCCTCCTTCACGATTCTTTTCCAATATCTATTTCTCTAAACCCTAATCTTTTGAAATTTACTTTTGCTCATCCTCAAACTCTTTGCCCACATTGATACCCATCATCCAGCGCTACAGTTGCCACATCCGTGTCGCCGCCCTCACCCACCGATACTACACGGTAGTACACGTGTTTAAACACACTTCGATTTAGATGAAATTTTCTTACTTGAATTAAAGGGGATTTTTTTTTTTTGCGCCAAGCCCTTTAAAGTCTAGGGTCGGCCCTGCAAGTGCCCTTTTGCTTCTCTTGTTAATTCTCTTCCTATAGGAGGGGAGATATTTGCAATCCTTTTTCCATTTCTTTCCCTCAAACATAAAGCTAGAGATGACTTAAATTGCAAATCCTTACCCTAGTTGTTATACAATATTTCTTATCCTTGTGAATTGATGTCTCCAAAATGGTCCCTATCATTTCTTTATTTTTTTTCCATCCAAAGGTCCATAAAACTGGATCGGACCACCAGCTTGAACAGAAAATGGGAACTTAATACTTCTCTAGGTTAGGTTTGCTTGTTTGTGCAAAAAATAAAAATAGTTAGCTGGTTTAGTAAAACTCAACTGGTCAAACTGATCTTCAAAAAATAGATCAATTTGTCATTTTATTAAAAATGTCAAAAACTACTTATTTGTAATTTCAAATAATTAACTTTGAAATATAAAAATAATCACTTCTAATATTTAACCTCCTATAATAATAAATACATAAAAAAACGAGATCCTCCATCAAAAATAGAATTGCAAGTTGATTATTCTAACTTTATATCAATAAATAATAATTAGAACCAATAGACTCAACCAAACCAATATTTTGGCTACATGCTGTTTGACCAATTGTGACCAATTGATCCACTGGTCCAACCATTGAACCAATAACTTGGAGCTTAGTTGGTGCAATTCTCAGTTTAGTTTTTATAAGTATGCAAAGGTCTGACCCATAATCACTATTTGTAGATTGATAGTTAGTCCTAAAATTCCAATTGTGTTCTACGATGACAAATATTCTAGTTTCTAATTGTCTCACAAGGATAGTTCGGTCCAAGGATTGAACGCCCCCACACACCAAAATAACACCTAATACAAGTCATCTTCTCCTCCGCCACTGCCTCTTCTTCTGCACACCAACTGACACAAATTCGTTCAATGATCTCCCAGCAGCAACTAGCACAAGAAATTTTATCTCCTTTTGCTTTTCTATTTGATGGAAGCTCATAGCTCATTTAACTGCATTCTCTCTTGATAGCAAGTCTTTCACTAACACTCTTTTTATAAGCATATGAGGTCATCAAGCATCTAATGAATAACAATGTCTTCTCTTCTTCTTTCGGAGGCCTGTAGCTCGTCACCTCATCTTTCTCTTATTTGCAAATGTGCCAATGGACGTAGTTGACAACCTTAATGCAAAGTAGAAAAAAAAGCATAAAGTTCCCCTACATTTTATCTTCTGATAGACCAAGCTGCTAATGGACACCACGTCTCATCATTGCTAGAACGACACCCACAAATAAAATTTCAAAACTATAAAAGCTCTAACAAACACAAGATTTTAGTGGTGTTAACCATTTCGAGTGTTAAGATGATTAAATTAGTTTTATTTGTTAGATTAGATTATTTTATTAATAAAATCAGCTTACTTAAGATAAATGGAAATTTTCATTTTTATTTATGAATAAATCCCTACAAATCCTAAAATGGTTTGAATACATTTTTAGTAATTAATATTATCTTAGAAGAATTTAAAATTAATTATTGATGGGCTAAATCTATTTTATGCACAGTGGTTAATTATTTAACGTAATTAAGTAGATTTGGTTTATTTGAAGTAGATTTAATAGATCTAGTCATAAAGATTGGATAATTCTTCGAAAAATCATTTTGTATTTTAGAATTAATTAAATAGCAAATTTCTATTATAAGTATTTGAGTTAGTCAAGATAATTCTATAGTATCTTAAGTATTTTCAGATTAATTAATTTATGAAAAATATTAAGATGCTTAGAACAAGTTAAATAATATTTTATTTTTTCTAATGGACCTTTTATTTAAAATATTTTTTGGAAAATCACATTTGACTATGTCTCTTAAGGTTTCTATAGTTATCTCCAATTTATGTACAAGACAAGTTTCAGAGAAATAAATTATGTTATCGTTTAGGGTTTCCAAGGTAGGCTTGCCAATCTTCTTCACATTATTTTTTACTACCATTATTGTTATGCATTTTTTTTATTGCTATGTATTTTGTTAAGATTGGCTGTGAGATTTATTTGCTGTAGTGCTGCATTAGTAGCTGATCAAGTCTTAAGGATAAACATACACCAGCAACTGAGCCAAGGGCCTATTAAAATTATCACAGTATACAAAAATAAAAAATGATCCAGTTTAGTGGAAGAAAAGATCAAATTTACTAATAAGGATAATGTTTAAGGTTTAAAACTTTAAACATCTAAAATAACATTCATCCAAGTGAACAACTTTGTACCTCATTTCTGTTGAGTACTGACTCAATCTCTTTGTGCAAACCATCTGTATCCTGAACAAAGTAGCGCAAAATGAGTACATTGACAGAAGTTACTAGCATAAGCTAAAGAGAGAGAAAAAATTCTAATGCCCTTATTGATGATATCAACACCAAAGTTTTAGATTTAAGCAGAAAATGAATGTCATCCTGGGCGAAGGTTATAATTTATAAGGTTGCCAAGACTATGTTCCAGAGCTTAGAATCTAATGATCCAAACAACCTAAATGATTTGCTTAGGATCTTATGACCCCACAATCTAACCCTATGTTTTCTTCTTGTTGCTATGGAGAACCTTTGTCAAAAAAAAACCGTGACCACATAGATATATGTGCCTTCCTTAAATATTTTTAGAATTTTGATTTACCTATCAAAAATAATTGTTCCTATAGTCTCATTTGATAAAAAAATTTATATAAAAGTGTTTTAACTTTCAAATAGAAAACTCATTTTAATTGTTGGCATTATCATTCATCTTATTACTATCACTCATTAGGTTGCTATGACCATGAACCATTAAAAAATCTATTACATTTTTTATATATCTATCATCAAAATACTCTCATTTATGTTTCAGAATGATAATATTTAAAATGCTTATATTATTACTATATATATTGAAGGGGAGCCTTAGCACTATGAATTAAAATCTTGAGTCCATGGACCAGCACCAGCACAACGCCGGCACACCGTGACGCATCCAAACTCATCGCACGAGCTTGGAGACACGTACGGACGCATCACATGAGCCTCGCAACGCGTCCTATACGTGTCGCGGGAGCTCAGTGAAGGGGAGCCTTAGCGCCATGAATTAAAATCTCGAGCCGTTTCACCGAGGAAAACATCTCATTCCACCCACGGACCGTCACCGCCACAACGCCAGCACGTTGCGACGCGTCCGAACGCATCGAGCAAGCCTAGAGACACATACGGACACATCGCGCGAGCCCCGCAATGTGTCGCGCGAGCCCCGCGACGAGTCCAGATGTGTCGCGGGTGCTCGACGACTAGTCCGGATGCATCAAGTGAGCCCGACGATGAGACCGAACTAGTCGCGTGAGCCCGACGACGAGTTTGTACATGTCCGGCCCCAACAACACGTCCGAACGCGTCGTCCAACCCCGGCGATGCATCACGACGTGTCGTCTGGACCAACAACGAGTTTGGACCACACATCCAGACACGTCGTCGAGGCCCACGAAGAGCCTGGACGTCTCGCGCGTGCCCATGGCCATTGCGGAAACAGGGAACAACAGAAATAGAGGAGGTAGGTTTTAACTTAGGATTTAATAATAAATTTAGGTTAATAATTTTAATTAACTCACCGCTATGATTGAGATAATATAAATGACATAATTAAAACCTATTAAAATTATTTCATTAATTTAATATATATATTAAAAAATATTTTTTATTTTAAAATATTTAGATTAATTTTTAATTATAATTAATATATTTTCAAGGTTCTAAAATTCACTAGGCACTAGTCGAGCGCCAGACTAATGCCTAGTGCCTAGGCTGCTTAGGCGGGGACTAGGTGCCGCTAGGCGGATTCCAAATATCAACATAAATTACATAATAAATCACATTCTATAACTCCAACACAATAACATCAAATTTAAAATGAGAATAAAATTACACAGCTAATAAAATATCACAAATTTATTCTACTTCTCCATAATTTTCAACAACTTGTTCTTCATCGGACACAAACTCAATATTACCATTGTGATCCTCTTCTTCTTCAGATGCAAAATCATCCTCACGAAGTTCTCACTCTAGAGCTTCTTCGGGGTTGTCTTATAAAATGACGTTCCAAAGGATGAGACTTTGGTCAACCTTCAATTCAATCGCGTCTAAGTCACTAGGAAAGATCAGACAATAAATTTTTCTTCAAATCAATTTCTCCAGTCTTTTAACTCTCTGATTTCTCAGAAATGTGGGTTTCTTCATTCGCTCTAATTTCTCCGGCTCTAGTTACTCAGTACGATGAAGATGAAGTTTGTACTAACCACTAGGGCAAGCCAACAAATCGATTTCCTTATTGGACTAAAGTTTAGGGCTTATAAAAAAAAGTTACATTTCAGTTTTTCTTAATTGGGTTTTAAATTTAAAACCTTAAAGTAAAAAAAATCATGGAAACCGACGATTTGACAGATTAATCAATGCCTAGGGCCGCCTAATCCCGCCTAGGAGCCAAGGTCGCCTAGGCTGGCCGACTAGCATGTTTTCGGCGTGGCCGGTTGGCGCCTAGCACCTAGGCGGCCGCCTAGACCAATTTTTAGAACACTGTATATTTTATATTTAAAAAGTATCAAACTAGATCGACACGACACGATACCAAAACTGTATTGTTCTTGTCCGTGACCGAAACCTTGGAGGCTTGAGATTTTAAACCATGCATGGTGCAACGGTAAGTTGCAGAAATAGCCTCTTGCAATGTAGGATAAGGCTGTGTGTGTATAACAGATCATTTCTGGTACCCCGCATTGACAAGAGTTTCGTACACCAAACTGTCCTTTATATTATTACTATATATATTGAAATATTATGATAAATTATAGAAATTAGTTATAATTTCTTAAGATCCTGTGACAATCTATGAAAACTAAATCCTAGTGAGTTGAAATGCAAGGTTAAAAATCTTGAACCTGTAGAAGTTTCAGTCGGTAACAAAAATAATATTGTTTTGATTCCCTATCAGCGTTCTAACATATGGCATCGGTAGCAAATTAGAGGTGCAAGAAAGGAGATGAATAAGGAAAAAGAGAACTATATACCCAAGTTGTGTGCCTAAATTTGGCCTTTGTGTCTTCTATACTGGTGTATTTTTCATATTATATAGTATGGACACGAACTACAAAAGAAATAATAAATATTATTTTATTTCATCTTAATATGTGTTGTAATATGCAAAAAGGTGTCGAGTTTGCAGGAGATGATACTTATCAACATGATTGACATAGAGATAAAGGAAACATTATCGAATTGATCGAGTTTTAATAATTTATCAAAATAATATATTTCAACAGTGCTAGTTGACACAAGATTTGGAACCATCTTGAAAAGGAAAGAAACTTTGTAATGTAATCTCATAAATCAATATTCTGAAGCTCCTGGTGTTCCATATGCAAGAAGGAGCATCAAGACAACCTCTCAAATCACTTTTAAATTCAGTTTACTCAGCTCAAAGCCCACTAGCGCTGGATTCTCTCCATTAGATCAGTTCCTCATTCATACATTTCTCATGATTTCCTAGGATGCAATCATAGTTAAAAATAAGAAACAAACAGGTAACTGAGACAGATTTGAAGATAGAATCCAACCTCTTCATGCCATCCATCAACAACGAATACATCCAAAGAATAACCATCTGTTGTTGAAAATACATGAGCCTCCCGGATATTGAGTCCAATATCTGACAACATTGTAGAAAGCTAAACAATATTTCAGTTAGAATATTCTGAATGTTCAATAAATTAGTTAAATGATGAAAAAGATAACAGCATCTATTGATGAACAAAAAACTAATAATAAAATAAATGGAGATGCAATGTCTAAAACGTGGACAATATAGGCAAACATTTAAACATTTTTAGGATCATTGAGACACAAACAAATTAGTAATAAAAAGGCTAAATACTGGAATTGACATCAATATTTTATTTATATCACGTTTAAAAATATATACTGTACCTTGTCTATGGATGTATGTAGGCCAGCAATAATGGCAAGATCAAATTGGCATGACCCGTATCATATATTACAGACAAAATTCAAAATGGCAACAAATTCAGTTTAACAAATTGTTATAAAACAGACTTGAGCAATTTTTTGAAATTATAACTAGAATTTTCCATCGTCTAAGTTTAAAAAAAAAACACTAATTTATATTGCTTTGTTAACTTTAGGTGGATAGAAAATGACGACTCAACCCAACATGAATTGTCAAACCTTTTGTTAGCAAGACATAAAGCTCCAAACCTTTTCCACTTTAATAAGGTGTACTTAAAATAGACCCGTATTTTTAATTAAAAATAACAGCAGATTCTTAATAGGAAAGTCATGGCATGAAAAGACCACTAAGACAATTCCATGAGGCCACTAAGATGATGCAGAACAAGTTAGCTGAAGATAAGACAAGAAGAAAGGAGAGGATAGACTCAGAAACTTAGAAATTAGAAAGAGAAAATAAATTTAACCGTCTAAACCTACGTATACAACCTCAGCCACTCTAGCTTTTTTAAAATGAGAGAATGGTTTGCAACATATCATTCTTATAAATTTCCAAAACTCGATAGCACTCATAGCACTCAGGGACAGATAATATCTTCATCCTCTATTTTATTTCCTTCCTCTTTCAACCTCCAATCCATCACCGGCAACATGCATAGGATCGGTGGCATGATACCAAAACAGTGTCGTCAAATCAAAGACTGAAATTTCAACATAGCTCGTGATTTTGAATCTTACAAAGTATTTCAAAACATAGTACAAAATGCACCATCATGATCAAGGGAGATTATAGAATGGATAAGGAATTTTAGTAATCATTATTATGAAATTTGGAAAACTGTCATGCAGTAAGTTGTGAATTCATTCAAAGTAGTCCATGGCTCCACCCATTATCATTATCTGTTTACCAATTCCAACAAACAAGGTATTGCAGTAGCCATTGAGTGGGTAGAATCATCTGTGTATCAACTATGTCTTTATTTTTTGATAGGTGTATCAACTATGTCTTTAGTCTAGATGACTGGTAGTAGTTCAGCTGACAAGAGTACAAATGTGTAAGTACTATATCAAGAACATAACTAATAGAAAAAACTCAAAAATGACTCTACACCACTTAGGTTGACAACTGAAATGACTGTTTAGAACTGTTAACACGTTAGATAAGCGTTAGAACCTTCTCTAAATGAGAAATGGACCAAGAAACAAATATAAAATTCTTCTAATGCAGCTAGCAAATGCTGATGGAATATGCAAGGACTACTTTGGAAGATGCAAGACCAAAGCCAAAATTTCATTTCAAAAAAATTAAGTAAAACAAAAAGAGAAAAAGAAAGCTTGAACTAAAAAGTAGGTAATGAAAGTTCAATACTTGTTTTGGAGCTATAGCACCCCAAAAGATAGATGCTAGATATCCTGAACATGTGACCAGTAGAGTGGTAAAAGAAGACCTTTACCTCAAAGTGGTCTTTGGTGTCTTCCTATTTAAACAACATAACCAACATAAAAAAACACAACCTTCAGGAGCACTATGCAATTTCCACTATTGCTGTCAAGCTTGACATTGATGGTTAAAAATTTTAAGTAGTCATATTGTATAAATTGCATGGTTTAAACTCTTGAGTCATATCGGACGGAACGATATGATTTCGATACCATATTTTGTCGTACCGATATAATTTCAGTATTTTTTTTAAATATAAAATATATTAATTTTAAAAAAATAAATATTTAAAATATATATATATATATATGGAATTGCATGCCTCCATATGGTAAATAAATAAATAAGAATTTTATAATATATTTTTGGAATTAAAACAAATAATATATATAGAGAGTAAATTAATGGGATGATTTTATTAGGATTTAATTAAGCATGTTTAGATTATTTTATTTATAATTAGGAGTTGATTGAAATTATTAACCTAAGTTTTAATAGTTTATTTATTAACCTAAGTTGGTCCCCTGGCTATGGTGTCGCGGTAGAACATCCAGGTTGTCTACCAGGCACCCGCGGTTCCATCTCCAGTTATGTCGTATATGCAAAAAATTTTCCATCTCCAGTTATGTCGTATTTGCATAAATTTTTCCTCCAAATGAGGCGCGCAACCAAAGGATATTGGGCTTCTGGGTTGCCCGCCGCGCGTGCTTCCCGATTTACCCTAGTGGCCGGTAGAAAAATTCCGTGGGATCGGGCCGGTCACCCACAGGGATAGTCAATAATGCTAACTGGGATTATCATTTATTAACCTAAGTTGCTTTCTTCTACATCCAACCCACACGCTCCTGTGTCCCGCCACAACCCACGGAGGTTGCAGCGGCCACCGTAACCCCGTGGAGTACGCCGCGGGATCACGCCAGCCTCCGCAATCCTACGGAGCATGCTACAGGCTTGCGACGGCCTCCCAGGAAGGTCGCCACGGGATCACAAGGCCTCACAACCCCATGGCGGCCCGCTGTGCCAGGTGGGTGCCACGGCAAACAGAACGAAAATTTATGTCATTTCGTCCTACATGAAATAAAATTTTAAACCATGATCAATTGAATCAAAATTGTTAAAACAAGTAAAAAAATGAGAAAAATAAAATTGTTTAAGTAATGATGTTCAACATTAAATTTCTTTATCATACATTATAGCTTAATCAAGGATTATCGTATATTCAATTGTATTGGCATTTCATTGTTGCGGATGGGATGAAGTTGATCATTGATCTAATTACGAAATAGATATATTACGATTGGATTTAATTTGTTTTAAAATCCATTATGTAGGGTTAATGATGCAGATTGATTGGGATTGATTGAGATTTCAAATTTCAAGTTGTTATCTAAATTTAGATGATAATTCTACTTTGGTTTGTCTTTAATTTCTTTCCCACTTAGCAGTACTTTCTTCCTAGTTTAATCGTGGTCAAGTCTACAAAATTGTCTCTGATATAATATGTAATTTTCAATTAAATAATTCCACTTTCAATTCTAAAATTTCCCCTCACATAGTGTTAGGTTTTGTTCCCACTGTGCGACGTTAATTAGTATCAAAGATAAACCTAGTGCAGTCATGAAACAAGCTATTTTATTTCCTTCTTGTATTTTTATGCTGGCATACCAAACCCCCTCCCCCCCTTTAGGTTTCCACCAAAAGTAGACTTTTTTTCTTCTAAATGAATCTAATTCAGTATAACCTAAATTGAATGAGAACAATTTATAAAAATCAAACTCATAGATTTGGCGAATAAGTACTAGCAGTGTCCAAAGATCACTATGTCGTGATAGGGGGTCTAAACCAATTACAAATTGGGGGAAATGAAAAGAAAGTTGATGGTGTACCTTTTGATGCACTTCAAAAATTAGCAATATACCAAGTGTATTAACTTGAAACATCTGAAACATAGCAATTAAATATCAAAGTAGGTTTGAGGACTTGCACATTTTTTAAATCCCAAACTAGACACTAGGAAACTCTTATCCACTTCATTAATGAACTTAAACTTAAAATCCAACAAGTCATGCCCTGACTTCATTAGAAGAGGTCTTCTATAAAGTCATAGAAATTGAAAAAAGGCAAAAATCAAACGAGCATCCTTTTTTATTGAAGTCATCAATAGGCACCCCATTTTCGTTAATCATCAAACCGGCACCTCACCCCATTTTTGTTACCAGAATTACCCCTTCTTACTCAGCTGGTTCGAATGTATGAAAACTAAACCACCTGCGGACATGTTGTACCAATTATGATCCGTAGTTGTTATAATGTTGTAGCCATATAGTTATTAAAGGTGTCCACTTGGCTGCGCCTAGGCACAAGGTGCAGCCAAGCGAACCTCTTGTGCCTAGGTAGTGACGCTTGAAAGAAGTGTGCTTAAGCGCATGCCTTGTGAGTGGTTAGCATGCAAGCAACACTTTATTCTCTACGTGACTCTTCCTCTCCCCTCAAAAATCAACATCAATTTCTCTTGCAGACTTATTTCTCTACGAGACTCTATCTCTCCCCTAAAATATAAACATCAACCACCCTTCTCAAATGTGAACTCTTCTCTTGCCTACAACATCAATATCATCTGAATTTGACTGCACTTTCTTTTTTTGATAAGTAAAATAGTATAGCATAAATCAAGAGTATAAGAATTAACCTTTAGGAGCTACTGATGTGTGGTGTTAGATCCAAGAATACTCCCAAAGACCGATATACATGAATTTACACCCTCCTACAAATTCTCACTTTCTAATTGTCCCTCACCAAATAAACTACTATTTCTAGCTCTCCATACATAATGTATCATAGAAGACAAGGCAAGATGACGGGTCTTTGTCAACATCCTACTCCCAGGGTAATACCTCTCAAAAACTCGCATCATCCGTCGATATGTAGACATCTCCTGTTGCATGTGAAGTCAGTCTCTAATCTACCTCCATAACTCTGCTATAGGAGGCATCCAAAAAATATATGCTCATGTATCTCCAGCACCTATCTATAGAATGTGCACTGTCTATCCTCCATGTACTCCTTTTTGTCTCTAGTGGGAAGACGCCTCTGTACTATCCAGGATAATTGTACCATCCAAAGGATAACTGCGTGACTTGGTTGTACATAGGTCTTCTGTCCAAACTCATGGCTTCTTAGGACTAGGATGCCTAAAGAAATCATATGCTCAAACCACGCTGTCGTCCCTAGCAAACCAGTCTGCTAGCTTGCCTCTGTCTAGCCTTTGATGACCCAGCAACCAATAATATAAGATCCCGTATCTACAACACACACTTGATTATAGGGGGATAGCCGATAATATAAGGAATTGGCTACACTTTCTTGCTTCAAATTTTGATAGTTTTTCTTCATTTGTTTCTTCATAACAACGGTATGTTTTTTTCCTCACATATTTTAATTGTAAATTAGTTCATATTTTTTTATTATGGGTTTTTTCTGTTACAAGTTGAAATTAAAAATTAGTTCTAAATTTTTTCTTTTAATGGTTTTGTTTTTTTTCCCCTCACAAATTCAAATTGTAATTAAGTTCATAAGTTTTCTTATTGATTTTGTTTTTTTTCTCACATAATCAAATTATAAATTAGTTCAGAATTTTAATTCTTATGATTCTGTATTTTTGTTCAGAGCATAGAAATGCCAAAGTTTGCCTGCAATGTCCAGAGCATGTAAAAGAAGAATTGAGTTCTTATATGACAGAAAAAAGAGGTGAAAAATCAAATGGATGTCATGCCTCATTTTGATGATGTTGCTGATCAGCAAGAGAATTGGAAAGTCAAAGAAGATATCCCAATGAAAGGAAAAAGACCCATATCAGCTTCATCGAGTCAGTGTTCAGCCTTTTAACTAATTTTCAAGGCAAGAAATCAAAGCAAACTGGCCCAATTGATTTATACTTTTGGCAAGATGTTGATGAAATTGTCAAGGAAAGAAAAAAGAAACAAAGTTATATGATGAAAATAAAAACAATTGAGGGAGAATGCTGTGCAAAGATTTGCTAGATGGATGTATGAAGCAGGCATTCCATTTAATGTCATAAATTATGATAGCTTTGGACCGATAATTAAAGCTATTGGGCAATTTGGTTCTGGAATGAAGCCCCCTACTCCATGAAGTTAGGGTCATTTAAAAAAGGAGTTGGAGCGTACCAAATCAATCTTGAAAGACCATGAGATTGATTGGATTTTGATGGCTGATGGGTGGACCAATAGAAAAAACAGAACTTAGTTGATGGGTCAAGCTACTCACACACAGGAGAGAAAATGTTTGAGCTACTTGATAGATATGTACAACGTATTGGGGAAAAGCATGTGGTTCAAGTTGTCATAGATAGTGCAAGCGCAAATGTTGTAGCTGGTATATATAATTTTATTACCATTATATAAAATTATTATTCTGTTTTTTTCTTTTAACTTACAATATTATTTTCCAATTTGAATGAATAGAAAGTATCCCCACTTATACTAGTCTCCATGTGTTGCTCACTACTTGATTTGATGTTTGAAGATATATATATATATATATATATAAAATAGGCCGAAAAATTATAAATATGATGAGGAAATTCACAAGACAGAGGGATATGATTAGGGCGGGAAAACCTCATTTTGCAAAAGCATTTTTGACACAAACGGTTCCTTCTGAAAAGTGGACTGCTAGTAGATTTTCAAAAGAGATGTCAGGTAAACGGGCAGCAGGAGCTATATTAATGTCTTTGTTTGGGAATATTGTTGTTTATGCTGTGAAAATAGGCAATCTATTAGTAAAAGTTCTTCAATTGGTTGACTGGAAAAAAAAAAAAAAACCTGCAATGGGATACATTTACGAGGCAATGGATAGAGCTAAGGTTTAAAACATTGATCCGTGTTAAGATATCGGTCCCGAAACGATACGGTTTCGGTATCGTACCGATACGATTTCAATATTTTTTTATTTATATATAGTAATTATTAGATAAATATATTTATTATATATAATTTAAAAATAAGCTATATATTGATTTTATATAAATTCTCAATTATTAAATAATTTAATATTATTAGAAAAAATTAAATATAATTTTCTTTAAAGAAAACTGATTTATCAATAAAAAAAATAGTCCGGTGCACGAAGCTCTCGTCATGCGAGATTCCGAGGAAGGATCCATTGTATGCAGTCTTACCCTGCTTTTTGCAAGAGGTTGTTTCCAAGATTCGAACCCGTGACCTTTTGGTCACATGGCAACAACTTTACCATTGCGCCAAGGCTCCCCTTCAAAACTGATCTATCAATAATTCAAATTAAAATTGATATATTATAATATGTTACCTTACTAATACCAAAAAGAGTGGCGTGAAGAAACATTAGTTCTTGCAACATTCTGCTTAGATTAATTTTATAGTTCTTCATTGCTCGGATTAAATTGATCATCTCAATACATGCAATATTAATATAATATCTCCACATATCACTAAAAATTGGATTTGAATTGGCATAAATCGGAACGGGTACAAGCACATGATAAGGATAAACATACGTCCCCGAGCTCTAGTATAAGAGTTATAATAAGAAGGCTGAGAGTATGAAGAACTTCGACCATAATCAATCTCAACTAAACTCGCCCGCTTATCTTGATAATTATGAGTTTTCTTTTGTTTGTCAACCTTATTTCGACGTTGATATTGAATAGTTCTAGCTCATAATCATAATCTTCAATTGCATGTGTAATCTCTCAGATGTCCCTAGCTCCGGTATTAGAGTAGGGGGAACATAATTTTTACACCAGATGCAATTTCACTGTTAACACTTCCATGAGTACTTGCACTACTATCACCATCACTATCCTCATTTCGAATTTCAAGTCGAACTACAATCTCAGAACGTGATGGTGTCTCATCATTATCATCATGTTCTAGCTCATCAATTGCATCAAGTGGATTTTCACTAATTCTCAATTGACCCCTTCATGTAAAAGCAAGAGGTTTACAATTTTCTTTCTTTATAGTAAAAATTACAAGAGCTTTGCCTTTGTTTTTGCCTTTATCTATGGACTTTGGTTGGGTTTGAGCTTGGGATGTTTGAGAACATCTAGACCGAGATCCAGAAAATCAAAATTCTTGATCAAAAGCTTCATCATCATCTTCTTCGTCACCGATATTTTCTCTATCTTGTATTTTTTCAATCTATTAAGAAATTGAGATGGTCGTGGAGGATCTCCTGCTTTATCAAATAATGGATTTTCAGCCTCAACAACGCTCCACCAATCCATCATTCGATCATTCTACATCACCAAACTATTATTCTTCCTTCTCTTCTGTTATTGCTATTAGTTGAAGACGCATATTATAATGAACGTAGACCATCTTCTCCCAGCAACAATAAGAAAGACAATTTTGTACTTTTGAATGAATGAGGGAGAAGTTGACCAATTTCTTTCGCAACCAATTGAAGACGTTGTCCATAAGAGAATTCATACTACAATATTTTTCAAATTTAGAGTTGATCCTCCATATTATAATCATCACTCAGCTATAAGATAAATAAGAATAAAATTAAAATAGTATTTATATTTGTTGACAATAATTATTAGTATATTTGCATGCATCCATTTTATATCTGCATGACAATGCAATAGAATTACTAAAAAAACCATATGCCTCTCGAAATAATCGACTTTCATTAATAATCTCAGCAATTGATTCTCTATTTGTTTGTAATCTTGATCAAGGAATGAAATACCGTGTTGTGCCGCCCGAAACGAGCGATTTTTGCCGTTCCGACACAGGACCGGCACCGAACCAACGCACGCGATAATTTCGCATGGTCATCGCGTGCGTCACGTGTGCGCAACAAAGGGAAGAAGGAATTTGGGTGACATACCTTCTGCCGTCAAATGAAGGCTTACCTCGAAGCTTCGGAAAGACAACCAACGAGAGATCAATAGCGACAAGCGGAGGCTAGGCGACTGCGCGACTGAGAGGTGGCGACGAGGCGACTGCGCGATTGTGAGGCAACGGAGAGGTGACTACGAGGCGAATCGTGCAGCAGGGGACGAGACAGCAGGAATCGCGAAATTTTGAGGAAAAGGAAAGTTTTATAAAAGTTTTAATTAAAACCGTATATTCTATATATAATTTCCAATTAATTATTATATAAATTAATAAATAATTAAATAAATAGTTAATTAATTAATATAATTATAATATATAATTTAATATTTTTATTATTTTTATTAAAAATATAAGAAAATAAAGTAAATAAAAAAATAGTTTATATAATATATAATTATATAATTTAAAATAAATTTAAAAACAAATATTAAATTATTTTTATAAATTAAAAATGGATTAAAATTTTATAAAAATATTTAAAATAATTTTAAAATTTTATAAAAAATTCTAAAAAAATTAATTGTTAAAAAAATAAAAATATATATAAATTTTTTAAATAAATTTTATTTTAGAATGCAATATTATATATTATATTATTTAAATATTTAATATAAATTATTTATAATATTTATAAACTATAATTATATAAATAAATAAATAAATCATATAATTATTATATATAAATTAGGATTTTACGTTAATTTATATAATTATTATAGATAATAAAAAAATCTTAAAATCGATTTGAGATTTGGAACTAATATTAACATACTTGCTTTCTACATTTAGATTCTTACTTCCTAAACATAAAACACATTTTTGTTGATATGAATATCTAATCTTTACATGTAGGAAATATTTTAGATTATCTATCCTTTATTTTGGAAGTTTTGAGAAAAGTATGTTAAGATACATAAAATTAATATAAGTATCGAAATCGTATCGGCATGACACGATACGGTACTAAAACCATATCGCTTCAATCTGAGACTGAAATCTCGGCACGAGTCAATTTTAAACCTTGATCTTGATATTACATTTTTAAGAGTCACTAATAGATCACCATTTATGCCAAGATTATAACGATATTGATATACCGAATTGAAATAATAACCTACCATAATTAAACATATAATTATTAATAATAATATTAAAAAAAAATTATCATTAAAAAATACATACATGTCAAATGAATATATTTCCCATTTGGTCTGTATCAATATAATCTTGATACTTGGTGATGGTAGACGTCTCTTAATTTCTTCTTTTGCTTCATGAATTAGGCGATAAACGTTGTCCATTTGTGATTTCTTATCCATATCGACTTTAAATAGAACAACGTAAAAAAAGTTCCTATTATAAAAATATCTACGATATAGTCCCAAAATCTAACAAATATAATAATTTTTACACCTCCTTACTTTTGGTCATATTAGAATATCAAGAGGCTTCCCAATCCTCAAAACAGAGCATGACTTTCAATCCACTTTTTTTATGAGTCAACAATTTTAACAAGAGAAAGTTAGTGGCAAATCTAATTGCGTTGCAAATCTCCCCTTTAATAAATTTCCTTATTAATCCATGAATCCAATAATAATTATAGAGAAATTTGGTTAAAGATTGACCTTTTTCACTACATTCTTCACTATATCGAGTTTATTGATATCCGTCATCATAAAATCGATAGTGTTGCACATGGTGTCCGAAATAATGTTTGATACTTTTGCTCCAATTACTCTCCAGCCCTCTTAAAGTTGGCGTTAATCATCTATACTATATGTTATACACCTATCTCTTAAACTACATTATCCATCAAACGATATATGTATGGTGCATCATGATAGTCTATAATTGCATCAATAGATTTATAAAATAACACTTTTCTATTACAGCATAGTAAAAAGTTGATAATGCTCATCCGTGTACGTCATGTCCACCATCACACATCAACGTAACCTCATATAAGCTCTATTGCTTCTTGCATGTTAGGATCCAAGTCTTAATCTCCTCCACTTGTTCATCTAAATATGAACCAGTAATTTCATATGTAGTCGGAGATTGAATACTAAAACTAAATTTTTGGATGCTGGACACCATGCTATGTTTGCTACATTAAGAGAATATGATTAAAATGAAAAAAAAAATAACAATACTTTCACCGATTGATTTCTTCTCTTTTGTATTCTTCACTATATCGAGTTTACCGATATCCGTTATCATCAAATCGATAGTGTGTTGCGCATGGTGTCCAGAATAAAGTTTGATACTTTTCTCCAATAACTCTCCAACCCTCTTAAAGTTGGCACCATTATCTGTAATCACCTACACTATATGTTATGCACCTATCTCTTGAATTACACTATCCATCAAACGATAGTTGTATCAATAGATTTATAAAATATCACCTTTCTATTGCAGCATTGTAGAAAGTTAATAATACTCATCCGTGTAGGTCTTGTCCACCCATTACACAATGTAACCTCATATAAGCTCAATTGCTTCTTGCATGATAGGATCCAAGTCTTGATCTCCTCCACTTGTTCATCTACATACAGTCAGAGGCTAAATACCAAGACAAGATTTTTGGATGTTGGCCACCATGCTACGATAGTATGTGTTGTTTGTTGTATTAGGAGGAATATGATTAAAATGAAAAAATTTTAGTAATACTTTGACTGATTTCTCTTTTGTATTCTTTACTATATCAAGTTTATCAATATCCGTCATCATCAAATCGATAATGTGTTGCACATGGTGTCCAAAATAATGTTTGATACTTTTGCTCCAATAACTCTCCAGCCCTTTTAAAGTTGGCGTCATTATATGTAATCACCTACACTATATGTTCTGCACTTATCTCTAGAACTACATTATCCATCAAACGATATATGTATGGTGCATCATGATAGTCTGTAATTGCATCAATAGATTATGAAATATCGCCTTTCTATTACAGCATAATAAAAAATTGATAATGTTCTTCCGTGTAGGTCCTGTCCACCCATCACACATCAACGTAACCTCATACAAGTTCTATTGCTTCTTGTATGATAGGATCCAAGTCTTGATATGCAGTCAGATATTAAATACTAGGACCAGATTTTTTAATGTTGGACATCATGCTATGATAGTATGTATTGTTTGCTACATTAGGGGGAATATGATTAAAATGAAAAAAAATAGCAATACTTTGATATTTCTTCTCTTTTATATATGCATCATCAATCCTAGTTTGTTTGCTAGCTTGATCTGTGGATCAATATCAACTGCACGTCTTCGTCCTATAAAAGGAAAAAAATAGCCAATACCACCTTGTGTTGAAGTAATATGAACACTTACACTCCTTCTCAATGGTGATGCAGTAGTTGAGCCACTCCCACCAACACCTAAGTCACTTCTATGTCGCATTAAATAAGATCCTCCATATTGCAATCTTTCTAATTGTCCAAAAGTTTCTCAAAAAGTTCATTGTGCAATGAAAGAGGAACTTGATGACAAAAATGCATTAAAGTATAAACAACAATGACACATGAACTTGTTGATAGCCGAGGCTCTAAAACCTAATCTATGATGAATTTAAAGGTCATGGTGAAGTTCCAAATGATGAAGATTTTTTAGCACCTCTCAATGCCTCTCGAACTTAATATGAATATGAGCAAAATATACGACAGAAATGGCTCATGGAAGTGGCTCAACTACTGCATCAACATTGGGAAGGAGTGCAAGTGTTCGTATTACTTCAACACAAGGTGGTAATGGTCGGTTTTTTTCCTTCTATAAGATCAAGACATCCCAGACCAAGATAGCGAACGGACTAGGATTGATAATGCATATACAAAAGAGAAGAAATCAATCAGTCAGAGTATTGCTGATTTTTTTTATTTTAATCATATTCCCCCTAATGCAGCAAACAACACATACTACCATATCATGATATCCAACATCTAAAAAACTGGTAGGTATTCAATCTTCGACTGCATATGAAATTGCTGGTCCATATTTAGATAAACAAATGGAGGTGATCAGACTTGGATCTATCATGCAAGAAGCAATAGAACTTATATGGGATTACGTTGATGTGTGAAGCATGGACAGGACCTATACGGATGAGCATTATCAACTTTCTACTATGTTACAATAGAAAGATGTTATTTTATAAATCTATCGATGCAACTACAAACTATCATGATGAACCCTGCATATATCGTTTGATGGATAATGTAGTTCAAAAGATAAGTGCAGAACATATAGTGTAGGTGATTACAGATAATGGTATCAACTTTAAGAGGGTTAGAGAGTTATTGAAGCAAAAGTATTAAACATTATTTTTGACACTATGTGCAGCACACTATCAATTTGATGATAGCGGATATCGGTAAACTCGATATAGTGAAGAAGGTAGTGAAAAAAGATTAGTCTTTAACAAAATTCCTCTAAAATTATCATAGGATTCATAAATTAATGAGGAAATTTATTAATAAGGAGATTATGCAACTAGAAGCGACTAGATTTGCCACTAACTTTCACTTATTAAAATCATTGAATCAGAAAAAAGTGGATTGAAAGTCATATCCTCTTCTGAGATTTGGGAAACCTCTCAATAATCTAATATGACCGAAGGTAAGGAAGTGCAAAAAATTATTATATCGGTTAAATTTTGGGACTATATCATAGATATTCTTATAGTTTGTTCTATGAAAAGACGATAGGGACAAGTAGCCACAAATGGACAATGTTTACCGTCTAATTCATGAAACAAAAGAGGAAATTAAAAGACGTCTACAATCACCAACCAAGTATTAAGATTGCATTAGCAGACACACTACAAGATGGGACAACCAAATGGGAAATATATTCATTTGGCAGGTATGCATTTTTTAATTATAATTTTTTTTTTAATATTGTTATTAATAATTATATATGTTTAATAATTGTAGGTTATTATCTCAATTCGGCATATCAAAAACGTTATAATCTTGGTACAAATGATGATCTATTAGTGGCCCTTAGAAATGTAATATCAAGACTATAAATAAATAGAGAATCAATTGTTGAGACTATTAATGAAAGGCGATTATTTCGAGAGGCATATAGTTCTTTTAGCGATCCTATTAATGAAAGTCAAATTTGGAGCTATTTCGAGAGGATCAGCTCCAAATTTAAAAATTATTATCGTATGAATTCTCTCACAAACGTCTTCAAGTGGTTGTGAAAGAAATTAGTCAACTTTCTCAATCATTCATACAAAAGTACAAAATTGTCTTTCTTATCGTCGCTTGAAGAAGATGGTATACGTTTATTATAATATGCGTCTTCAACTAATAGCAATAACAGAAGAGAAGAAAAAACAAGAGTCTGGTGATGTAGACTCATTTAATATTGGATTTGTCCAAACTGAGAATGATCAAATTATGGATTGGTGGAGCATTGTTGAGGCTGAAAATCCATTACTTGATGAAGCAAGAGACCCACCACGACCATCTCAATTTCTTACTCAACAAATTGAAAAAAAAACAAGATAGAGAAGATATCGGTGAGGAAGAAGATAATGAAGCTTTTGATCAAGAATTTTGATTTTCTGGATCTCAGTCTAAACCTTCTCAAACATCCCAACCCCAAACTCAACTAAAGTCTATTGATAAAGGTAAAAGCAAAGGCAAAGACCCTGTAATTTTTACTACAAAGAAAGAAAAAAAGGCAAACCTCCTATTTTTACAAGAAGGGGTCAATTAAGAATTAGTGAAAATCCACTCGATACAATTGATGAGCAAGAACATGATGACAGTGATGAAACATTATCACCTTTTGACACTGTAGTCCGACAAGAAGTTCAAAATAAGGATAGTGATGTTAATAGTCGTGCGAGTACTCATGGAAGTGATAATAGTGGTGATGCATCTAGTGGTAAAAATTATGTTTCCCCTACTCCAGCACCGGAGCCATGGATATGTGAGACAGATTACACACATGCAACTGAAGATTATGATCATGGAAATAGAATTATTCAATATCAACTTCGAAATAAGGGTGATACAAAAGAAAGATCATAATTATCAAGATATGCATGAGTATAGCTGAGATTGATTTTGGTCGAAGTTCATCATACTCGTCTTATTATAACTCTGATGCATCATATGGCGATCCATCATACCAGAGCTCGGAGACGTATGTTTATTTTTATACTTATCCTGTGCCTATACCCATTCCAATTTCAGTGGTGTTAGTTCAAATCCAACTTTTAGTGATGAATCAAGACACATGGACATGTAGAGAAATCAATATCAATATTGCATGTCATGGGATGATTATTTAATCTAGACATTGGAGAATAATGGAACTGATATAAACAGAATATTACAAGAACTAATGTTTCCAACTGATTCATGTCATTCCTTTTGGTATTAGTAAGGTAACATATTATGATATATTAATTTTAATTCAAATTATTGATAGATCAATTTTCTTTAAAGAAAACTATATTTAATTGTTTTTTCTAACAATAGTTGTTCAATAATTGAAAAATGAATATACAACTTATTTTTAAATTATACACAATAAACATATTTATCTAATGATTACTATATATAAATAAAAAAATACCAAAGTCATATAGCATGCACAATATGATACCGAAATCGTATCGTTCCGGTCTGAAATCAAAACCTCGGCATGGGTCGAGATTTTAAACCTTGATTCTTAGTCACCTATTTTGATGACCTTCTACAATAAGACACATGATGCTCATCTCAAAGATATTCACCATGTTCTTTAGATATTTAGTATTAAAAAAAAAACTACAATTTGAAGAAGTGCTCCTTGTGACCCCAAGTTCTCTTTCTTAGGATTAATATTTCTTACGAGGGCATTTCTACAAATTTATAGAAAATTAGAGCAATAGCATTATCTAAACATCTTACTAATTTAAAGCTTTCATAACTATGCAATCTTCTTAGGGCTTCATTAAGAACTTTAGTAGCATTTTAACAAACTTGGATAAGAAAGGGTGTTATAATTGTCTATGTCTACCTTAGTCATCTTTCAAGAAATTAAGCAAAGAGAGTAAGGCCCTTGATCTTGCCCAGAAGCTGAGTAGATGGCCACCAGAAAGCAACGCTGAGGTGGCCCTTCGTCTTCACTGATGCTCTCGCGCTCCTGCAACCACAAGTCGTTAGTGCCAAGTCGGGAGGGAGCTCCCGGCGACGGCCCTCCAACGCTCAAGTTACACACCGGCAAGCAAAGAAAACAAAGGAAGCAATAAAGAAGAGAATAGTGGCTCCCGAAGACCTTTTTGCGTACCTCCGCGAGGGGGGCTGCTCCTCTCCTTATATAAGGCTTCGGCGAGTAGACTACACGCATCCCGATCGGATGCGTATTCCCAAACTTTCCCCAAAAGCTAACATTGAGAAAGGATCCCTGACATCTTACCATAACGGGGCAAGCGTATCTCTGCCACAGCGGCGGGATCTTCTAACATACGATCCTCTGTCCTTCCTCGCCGTAAGTCGGCGAAACTGACTTCCAAAAGGATATTCTATCCATACGCACCATTAATCGGCAGGACTGACTCCCAGAAGGATGTTGGCATGTACCCCCGTCTTATTTGTCGGCTGTCGGTCTGGCCGGATTCCCCTTGATCGAGCCGACCGGCCTATTCTTTGGCCTCATGCGCCTATGTCCTGGCCAATCGGCGTGAATGTCTTTTGCCTCGCTGGACTCCAACTTGATTGGTCCGATCGGCCTCTCCTTTGGCCTCATGCGCCTATGTCTTAGCCGCTCGGCGTGCAGTCCCTTGCCTCGGTGTGTTGTAGGCTTGGCCAACCCCCTCCGAACTCTTCTGATCGGACAGGGACGAGGGGTCTTCTGACCGGTTAGTCTCTCGGTTGACCACCCCTTGACTTTGACGTCTACCAAAGCGCTGAACTTCCTTGGAGGTGGGCCCTCCTGGGTCATCACCGGATCAGCCCTTATTCTTAAACATCTTAAACATGGTTGACTGGTTGAATTCCTAAGAATATAAATTTGTCCAAAAAAAAAAATAAATAAATAACCTAATGAGGATAACGAGCCCATCCATAAACTGAGTCTTGTAGCCACATTACACACAATGAGCACACCGGTGGTAGAATTTGCTCGACTCAAGGATGTATATGACTATAAGATAACTTTTCAAAATGTTCAAGATTTAGATTGATTTTTTTATCAAAAAGATTACTTATTTAAGGTCACACGTATATGGATTCCTACAATTTTACTTAGATTTTTTCTCATCTGGAAAATATAAGCAAGTTATCTTGTTGAACAATTTAGGAAGGATTAGACTATCATCTTTATTTTGGATAGATTTATTGGTCCTTATTGATAAGATGTTGTTTGGATTGTATGATAGTCACATATGTTACAGACAAAGACAACTATGTGAAACATGAGCTTCTAGACACCGTTGTTGATTCCCACAAGCCTTTCAAAGATGTCAGCATGGACTTTGTTTTTGGTCTTACCCAAATTAACTGAAGCTATGACTCCATTTAGTGGCAGTCGATAGATTTATAAAGATGTCACATTTCATTTCATTTTGTGAAACAAGACCAACAATGTGTCTCATATACTCAAGTTATTCTTTAGAAAGGTTGTTAGAGTCATGGGCTTCCTGCATGTATAGGAATGTAAATTTTGTTCATTATTGTTAGAAAATCATCTAAAAATTATTTGAAACCCAACACAGGTTCGTGTCTACTTTCCATCAACAAACTAATGAATAGATCGAGGTTCTCAATTGCAATCTGGAAAATATGCTTAGGTGTCTAGCAGGTGAAAAATTAAAATTTTGAGGTTCTCTTTTTTCACTTGCTGAATTTACTTATAGCAATTCAGTAAACCATCTAGTAGTCAAAGTTCATTTGAAGTGTGTATAGATTTGTGTTTGATCTGATTCGCCAACCTATCACTTCCCATTCATTTGAAACATCTAAGAGGTTTATTGAGTGTATCAGAGACACCAATGTTAAGAGAAGATTGCACTAAGTAATAGAACTCAAGCTAATGTTCATTATAAATTTAAGAAGTACAACATAGGCAACCATGCAACAACTTCAGACAGCTTCATATTGTTCCTCTAATCTCTTTAAAATTGTGATAGATTAGTTAACGCAGACGTAATCGACTTACATGCTACTTCACACATTAGTCCAATTTCTAAGCATTCCTTCTTGTTTCTTAGTTTGCCAACAGTTCATGCTTCCACATTGTTAGTTCCTGAACTCCCATCCACAACATAGCTTACTCCTTAGATTGAGTGCATTACATCCTCACAGTGATCGCTCCTCATGGAAGTCTCCAAAGATACTAAGCGTATTACAATCATTATACGGATATATAGTATGTTCATGGAATAGTTAAATAAATGGGTTTAACTGAGAAGAGGTTGCATTGACCAAGAGAGCTACTAATACTCTCTATCAATCAATAAATAATCTCCTGCTCCACACTAAATGAAGAAGAGATGGACGAGGTGTTTAACATAAATGATGATAGATCACATGCAACAGTAGGGTTTTTCTCCTAACCTGCAACAAATCTAGGCAGTGAGGAAATGAAGTTGGTTACATTGGTCAAGTTTGTTTAAATCAATTTAGTTGAAAAAAAATTACAACTTATTTTATCCTTTACATTCATGATTTGACAAGCTCTCAATCAATTTAGTCCATTTTCTAGAGGTATTAAACTTATTTCTAGGTTGTATTCTGTTTAAATAGCATTCTATATGCATTAGCAAAAAATGTGTGTTCTAGATACACAGATAATGTGGGTCTCACAACCTGGACTAATATAATGTTCAGTAAATGCAACCGACTGCATCTACCTCATTCATTGTCTAAAGAGAATCGAATAAATACCTTAACCCCCTACTTATTTGTAGCTTTAATCTTGGGTGCCAATGCAAAAATTCTTCATTTGTGCCAAGTAATACTAGCTTAACTAATAAAATGACAATACCATATGAAATCAAGTTTAAACAGAATCACTATAACTCAACAAATTGGTAAAGGCTAGTTGAGAAGAGATTGGTTTTAAGAATTCAAAATGTGTCTGTTGCATAACTGAGTCGGCCAAGTTGGTTGAGTAGTCCAGGTACTTATCCAAATCGGCAAATTGACTAAAGTGAAACCAAGCTTCAGGCTTGTTAGATGAACAAAAGCAAAACATTCTGTTATGCAACAAAATAGAGAAGATTGTAAATTTCAATATTAACTACCTGGCTAAGAAGCTTTGGTTTGTCAAGGGTGGAAAATAGAATTTCATGAATCATGGCAAACCTACTTCCATGCCTGTAAATTGGATGTTCAATAGTCAGTTTCTATGCATGAAAGATAGGGCATAATTGCTAAATTTTCATACTGGTTTCCATATTGCATAAAGTTTACAGATGCAGGGACTAGGAATCATGAATGTGTACCACTCCTCCAAATCCTAGTCACTCCTGTAGTAGTTTCGAGTTTATGGATTTGATGTATAGGAAAACTCTAAATTACTCTTTAGGATACAGTGGCACCTAAAATTGTCAAATTAATTAAAAGAATACAAGTCACTAAGATTCTGCAAGTTGCAGAAATAAAGCAGAATATTTATCACCGCCGTATAAAAAGAACATAAACCCCATTTTCTCATTTATTTCACATGATTGAGAGTCCAGTCCAACCATGTCCTAATGTAGAAATGAAACAAAGTCCTCTCATGATTATGCACAAAGTTCCTTCTTGATAATGGAAGATATATAGATGGACTCTCATTAAATGTACACATGCTAGCTGGTGTATGTTACTTGTAGAGAGAAACAATCCATATTATAATTACTTAACTACAATGGCATCAGATAAACACATCTAAATGTGATGAGCTTACAAAGTCAACCAAAAGGAGAACGAACTAGCAGGAAAGTATACGCAAGCATCATCAAACTAGAAGTATCATTTATTACAATGTGTTTTAGCATGAAGTTCCAAACCATTGACCCACATTGTAAAAACTATTTGAGAGTAGAACACACCTTGATGAAAAAGCATCTCCAAACTCAGTTTCATCATCAGAGCCCTCAATGTTCTCTATTGCATCCAAATTTTGTTCCTCTAGCTTTGAGCAAGGTTCAAAGTAAATTTCACGTGTCATCATTAATTATAAAGGCAAAAATAATATGTCAGTAGTTAGGAATGGAAAATTATCAGCAGTAAAGTTATGGCTATCATTTGTGCTTCAATGGTCAAACTCTTCATCAACACACTTCATACGATTTGGGGACACCAACACTCAAGTTTGATAGAAAAACCCTTAATGATTACATGTAAAAAGTTTATAAACAATTGTGTCAGACAGCTAGATCTATATTCATAGCTAACATTCATATAGGAGATGAAGTAACACAGTGCTTACGACAGCTTTGACCAAGATTTAAGATCTCATTACAGTTTTGAGTTTTGGTGGCTGGGTAAAACGAGATTGTTTTGGTGATTGATACTGTATTATGTAGGGGTACAAGTTGGTGTCAAATAGAAACCATCATGATGAGGAGGAGAAAGAGGAAGAAGTTAAAGAGGAATAGTAAGAAAAAAGATGAACAGAAGTAATGATCACTCGTGACCAACAAGACTAATCTTCAGCCTTTCCCACATTGATCTCGGGCATCCAAACAATGTTCCCCTGTTGAGATTGCTGCTGAAAAGCACACTCCGACATGGTTATGCCATGTGTTGATGCACCCCATTGAGATTTCATATTTCAACAGGGTTTCAGTGCCAGCTCATGCATAGAAAAGTTCATCTGCCCAATATGAGCAAGGCAAAAATGAGATTTAAAACCTTATATTTATCAAATATCAATACTTCATTAGTTCAGTTTTGAAAATCACCTCCTCATTTTTACAAATACATAATCAAGTTTTTAGCAACTAGTATTCCACAGCAAAATTTTTACAACTAAAGATGGGCCCTCATTGCACCTTTTAAATATTGTGAAACAGACAAACATAGTTGAAAAAAATGGAGGCAACCAGAAAGATATGATTGGCAGCTTGCCTTCTAATTCAGCTATTGTCTATACAATTTAAAAATAAGTTTGTGCAATTATACTGACAGAATTAAAGGCCTAAATCCAATGTTTCTCTAAGTGCACCAAATATTGCAAATAGACTACTCATTTGGTGGGGAAAAAAATGCAATCCTGAGAAATAATCCCCTTTAGAAGCTACAATTTAGCTAGTTGTCATCTTATAAACTCATTGAGAGGGAAACTGAGTTCTATTTGTAACGATTTGGATGATATGAAATGTATTATTCAGCTTTAGGAAAATATTGGGCATATCAATAAATATTCATAGAGACAATCAATAGTAAATAAAAAATGATGAGGATTAGTGAGGATGAACAATGATTATTCATCAACAGTCATAAATTTATACCAATTGCAATAGACAAGTACAGGTGGAGCAGTGAATCACAACGGAGACTATCTAACTCATTATATATCTCATACAAAATCCTAATCACAGATCAATAATCGATGAGGAACCAAGGAAATATTATTAAAATAGAATATGATTTACTTATAAAAGAAGCAATCACAGGTACACAGTACCTTCTGGAAACGGACATAGAAAACAGGCCTCTTCTCTGGGTCCTTGGCTTCTGCAAGAATTTTTTGATGTATCAAAACATCTTCGGCTCTATCAACATTCAAGTCCAGCTTATAGCTGCATGTAACCAGATAATTCAATTGCAAATCTCGAATCAGAGTATTCCCAGCTAGAAACTTTTGAAACGAGAGTGAAGGAAAAAAATATTAAAAAAATACAAAATCTTCCATCATAATCTTCAAGCAAACCACGAAATCCAAGATCTCCTACCAGAGTTTCGCACTAATATAGAATAAGATGATCCTTAGGCACATTGATCATAGCTAGGCAATGAAACAGGAATATTAGAAAGCACCAAATTTCTAACGACCAAGATAGATAAACAACTCGTGATCAAGAAAACCTGCAAAAACCAACCAAACAGAAAGCGGGAACCGACTTCACCCCGGAAACCTTCAACAAAACCAGAAACCTACTCAAGAATAATAGAACGACAGAGATCACCTGGGCGGCAACCGGCTAAAGTGCCCATCGAACAATTCCTTGAAGTGGGGATTCGACCGAACCTCCTCGTTTCCGCTCTCCATGAGCCTCTTGTATATTTCATTCTTTATGTCGTACGCCGCCTGCCCTCCAGACACACGCGGCGGCGAGGAGCTCTCCCCGACCTCCTCGATCGGCTCCGCCGCTCTGGCACCCATGGCCTACCCTCCCCACCGATCTGATTCAAGAGCGCCGCCGCGTCTCCATCGATCGCGGCCAACCTCGAAGCCAGTCCGCAGCTACGATTTCGAAGGCGAGATTGGAAACGAAAGGAGGATCGACGTGGTGGTATTATCCGGCAAGGCGGTGCGAGGGGAAAAGGGAAGGAATGCGGCAGGGGCAGAAGGGTCTTTTCCGGAAGTTGATAGGAGTGGGGAAAAAGGCGCAACGCTCCGACCGAGCAGAACGATTCGGGGCGGAAAGCAACGTAGGTAGAAGTTGGCAGTAGCTGTTGAGGCAAAAATAAAGTTGAATTAAATTCGGAAATTAAAGGCGAGCGGATCGGGTAGACCCGTCAGGATCTCGCCACGCGGACCATAAAAGAGCGTCTCTGGCAGGCTACGGTCAATTCCCCAACGGACACAAAAATTCGGGCCCCGCACGTTGGCAATAATGGAGTTTTACGAGGGGCCCACTCCCTTGCTAATCAGTTGAGCTCACTTGGGCCGGACCAAATTGTTGATGGCTAATATTGTTTATTTATTTACTTTACTCCTTGTAATATAATTTAATTTTAATTTGGAGAAAACTTATATCTTCATTTTTTTTTTGAAATTATTTCAATATTAATTAAATATTAGTCAAAATTATTGAACATTGTTCAAAGTCAAAGTTATTATAAGTTACTCAAAATTATTTTAATATTAGTTAAAATTATTTTATTATCATTAAAATTACTCCAACTTCAATAAAAATTATTCTAAATTTTGTAGTAATTTTAGTTAAAATTATCATATATAAATAATTTTAGCTAACATTAACAAGATATAGAATAATTTTAACTAAAAGTGTGTCGCCTAAATTATATACTTTTTTACTATTAATTATTGTATCAATTAGATTATAGTATTTTTTAAAAAATTGGCTTGCCTCGGGAGCCGTTTTAATTTGATAAATAAATAAATGTATGGAAATACGAAACCATGTGTTCCTTTTGTAGATGGCAAGTTGGCCCTTGTTTACAAAAAGTGCAGGTGTAGGGCGTGGCGTTGTTATCCAAGCCACGGTAATTTGTGGATGGCAAGCAACAGGATCGAGAGAGACGTTTAAAATTCCTAAAAGGCATGCGCGCTGACGTGTTCGTGTATGAAACTTGTTGCCGTCGTCAAATGGGAAATTACGAGGTACCTATTTTCGAATAAACAAAGACCAATTCAAATAAAAATTGTCCGATCAACACTTGATTTCAACCCATTAGGTGACGCTGCACGATAAATATTTATCGAGTTCTTCATATTTATCGAATCTCTTCGTATGGATCTAATGAATCTCTTCGTATGGATCTAATGATTAACATATGAAATATTATTATAATAAAATCTGAATTCAAATTTTGATAAAGTCGAAATAAATACTTTCCTTATGTGCTAGTCATTATACCAAAGACTAGTAACCGTCCGTGATTTACCTCCTCCGTGTTGACCTTGGGACAAATTGACGTAGGCGCTGGGGCGAACGTATTCACCTTTTTGTCACAACGATAAATATTTATCGACCATGGGTGACTCTACTAGTTGCGCTTTATAATTTATCTCCTTTTAAATAATTTATAAATGAATTATAAAAAATATTTAAAATGAACGTAATCAACTTTTACTATAATAAATAATACTAATTGTCATCCCATGGATTTAACTGAGATGACAAATGAATGATAATTATATCCAATGAACAAATGATTGAGATTGACAGAGCGTAAATCTCTACATTTGACATAACTCATCCTTCCATCCATCTTATCTCTTAATCATCCTGATTTATCTCTCTTATGATGATTTTAAGGTGGGAGGTGGATCCTCTCGTCCGTAAAAATTAGATTAATCCATGATCCAATCTTTACATCGGTGGGGGACAATTAATGATCCCCCACCTATTAACAGGTGAAAGTCATTATCTCCCATCAATCCTTTTGTTCCGGTCCAGGAGTGGACCAGAACAAGGAGACCAGAGGATCTGATCCCCTTCAGATGAACTAACGTGGACATTGAAAATGAGCATAATTATCTTTTTCCCAATATGTGGCACTACTTGCATATAGTAGTGTTATAATAGATCTTAGATGTGTGAAATATATCATGGATACCCATATGCAAAGAGTCACTATCTTCGAGATTTACCATTCTTTTAAATAGCATGGGACCGCGCTGGAAGAGTCCGGATTTGGATTATCACCTTTAATTATGTAACGCGGTAAAATATTTAAATAAAAAAATAGTTAGTAAAAATTAATAGAACGCTATGTATGTTTTTATTATCATTAAAACTGCCTTCTACATTACAACTAAATATAAAAATTTACTTTAAATTTTTTTTTGCTAAATTTATTTTTCTTATTATTTTAATTGGCACCATGTATTAGTTTACAACTACTGATTCTAAAAATTACCAACTCAACTCCATAGATTGCCCATTAAAAAAATTAATCCGTTAATTTATCAAATTTGAAACTGGATCGTCTGAGAAAATGAGAACGCACCATTGTCCAAGGCCATCTTTCTTATTTTATCAATATAATATAGGGATGCATTTGGGAAGCTCCACACTCTCATATATGTAAGACATTGCTAATTTGTAGGAATTGATGATTTAGTATATATCTCATTATGCATTTAATGTTTGTGTATTTATATTTATCTTCCTCCATATGTTAAAGTAACAGACGACAAATTTTAGAAGAAAAAAGAATTGCTATTTTTGTTCCTATAGTGACAAATAATGACGCATGAAATATAGTTACTTCAACGATAATGAAAGAAGAACACCGGTGCAGACTATGGATGCAATTGAAAATGAAAGATCGCTTATTGTTTTAATATTAGTTATTATATGAATTTAAAAAAGACTTACCACTTCACTTGAAGATTTTGTATGAACTTGTTAGGATGGTTTTTAGGATGAGTGGGCGAAATGCAGATGGTGCAAAAGTACTAAAAAAAAGTAATAGATATTGTGATGACTGATGAGGACAATTTGTATCTAGTGTTAATGTTGCAATCAAGGTATTGTTTCCATTATTTATGCAATTCAAAACTGTTGATAGAGATATAAAGGACAATCATGCAATTTGTGTATGGTAGGTAAAGAACAAACAAAGATGCATAATGACTTTTTTGAGGATGTAGAATCAACTTACATATGATACATGGGTGTCGCATGGTGACGCATGAGTATCATGTCACGAGCTGTCATGCTTCCTGTATGAACAGATTCAGTAATTAGGAGTAGGCTAAGTTAATCCTGAGTTAACTGACGTTATAGAAGAGGTTTGTATTCACTTTGCACCTACATATTACTATCTTTCCTTTTCCTATATGTCACCGAATTTTAATTTATTATTGAATGAATTTTTTCTATTATTTATGAAGTCATTAAGTAATTTATCGATAATGATATCTAATTTGTAGATGTTGAAAATTTAGGAGTACTCATAGTAGAAGGTTTGGCCGCTAACGTCGACATTAGAGAGCATGCCGCTGACAGTGAAATAAAGATAGTTGGTCACGATCACGGGCGGCTATGTCGACGACTATACCTTTGGGGAGGAGGGCTTGGCCACAGAGAAAGTGGCCGTGATGGTGAGCGACTATAGAGAAAGGACACGGGATGAGTTGCTTGTGTGCACTAACTCCATGCATGTTTCTTGCAAATGAGAGCGAGATATTAGAGACCAGTTCATGTCTCCTCAGCAAGCACCCTCTTTAGTAGGCCGATGAGTGAGGAATTTTATCCTCGAACATTTGAGGCCTCCGGATTTACAATAACAAAAACAGATTAAAAAATAATAATTATGGTGAAATCCATGTATGTTGGTACGAGATAGGGGATTGAGAAATGTATCGGCCCATTACCATTGACATCGCCATACCCAATTGCATCTACTGGTGCCACATCACATCAATGTTGCATCAAATTGATGGGTATCGTTAATTAATTAGAAAGCATTGTTCTGGATGCCAATTCATAAAATAAATTCATACATCGTATATTTGGGTTGGAACCTTACATAAATCCGTCTCTAGTTTTTGGAATTTATTTAGTGGGCAAAATATAAAATCGGATAATCTATTTCAAGATTAGTCGAGTTACAAAATCTGAATATCTAATATAAAAAAAAATTGATTGTTAAACATATGAAGGGAAATTATTGGACAATGCTCTTCATATTGTTGTGTTAATTACCTCAAACTATTTTACTAATATGACAATTTACTAAAGGATGTACTTATGTGTGCCCATACTTTTTCAAAAGTGTTTGATGGCCACAGATGCCTTAGGTTTGTACTAAATGAGCCCTTTTGCACTCTTGAATGTATCCATGTTTAGTTTTTGATTTTTTGAATCATTTATAACCATCGAATATATGTTTTTTCAAAAAGAGTTTGACAATTCTAAAGGCCTTAAATTTGTGTCAAATTGGCACGGTTGCACTTTTGGGATTTCTCAAAGTTTGTTCATGTTCATCTTTCATGATTTTGAACCCTATAGGTGGTAGTGTGTTAAGTGTTGACAGCCCTTGAATAAGATAGAGGGGGGAACACACCTACAAATAAAAATTATTCTTCCTCTTGCTGTAATTTCAGCAAAGACAAACACACACCTATAAAATAGATAAACAAGCAAATACAAAAATATCATGAGATGCGTAGATTTACATGGTCCACAATCCCCTAGTTGCTAATCCACAGCCTATGCATAGGATTCAATAAAATGATAGAGATAGAGACACCTATCAGTACAACATGTGGAATAAAAAACCACACAAGTTTAAAGAGAAGAAATGTAAATCAGTATGGTCTGTATTCTGTTTAAAGAGAAGAAATGTCTCACTGCTCATACTTATATGAATATTATTTTTGCAATTGCAATCAAGGTGGCAAAAGGCGACAATGATAAGAGGTTTCTACATGAATTGTAGTGTCCGTATATGAATCCACAAGACTCAAACAATTCTAACACAGGATCTTGTCATTAATATATATATAAATTTGTGAAACATAATGAAAACGAAAGTAATAAATACCGACTTGAGTTCAGAGACATTGTCTGTGTCGTTGGAGAAATATGAAGAGGAAGACAGGATGCAGTGACTTATCTTGCGTAGGATTTAGAGGTTGCCGTAATCTCTCTCCGATGGGATGAAAGAAATTCCGATGTCTTAACCCTATAAGAATCACAACCATTTATATAATTTTATATCCAATTCCGGCCCATTAATAATAATAAAAAAAATGAATGAATGAGTTTCTATACACATAAAATCCACATCCATTTAACCAAACTCATAGATCACTTTATTAGGTTTAATCCTTAATGGTAAATTTGTGTATTATAATCTTGACATGTAAGTAGGGTTGTAAATGAACCAAACATTCCTGAACAAACTTAGTGTTCGACTTGATAAGAGTTTGTTTATGTTCATTCAATATACACAAGATTAATTAAACAAATAAGCTTAAACAACTCGTTAAACTAAATAAACAAGCTTAAACACATATGTGTTCCGCTCGTTAACATTCGTGAATAATATTTGTAAATCAAATTTATTAATAAAATTCTTTTCAATATACTAAATAAATAATAAAATAAAATAAATAAATAAGTTTGAATTATCAAACTCAATAATCAATGAAACAACTAAAAGTTTCAAACAATCAAACAAGCTTGAATTGAAAGTTCGATAACATCTAAACGAACCAAGCTCAAGCCAAACTTCAAGCAAGCTCAAATTCATAAAAAATAAACCAAATCAAGCTTGAACAATCATTTTAAAAACTTGGTTCATTTTAAACTCGGCTCGGCTTGGCTCGGTTACCTTATCAAACAAGCTTCAATACCTCAAAGTTCAGTTCGGCTGGGCTCATTTACTGCTCTACATGTAAGCCCACCAAATATAGAAATAAAATTCAATAGACGTTTCTAATGAAATTGTACAAAGATGTTACCAGCTGACTCAATCCAATATCAAGTTAATGTCAAGTAGAAAGTCGTGGAACACAAGTTAATTAAATGGTTCATGACATACACAACAACTACATGAATCATCACTATCTAGAAAAAAAAGTCCCCTTAGGACAGTGCGGTGGTCAAGGTATGGGGTGTTGCCACATTTGGTTAGGGATCGAAACTTGGCGCGCCCAAGCATACCTTCTCTCATGCCTTGGCTACTGCACTAATGGGTAGTACCACCCGTAATGTAACTACGCCGTGTTGACCTAGGGACAGGTTGGCAGGGGTACTGGGCGAGTGAATCTCCTTTTGCCACATTATCTGGAAAAAAGAAAGCCCCAACGGGAATGACGCGATGACAAGTGGCAAGGCAGGATAACCATACAACGAGGATTCAATTCTCTTACCTGGGCATATCATACGCCTATGGGTGCTCGAACTACTCGAACTATATATATATATATATATATATATATATATATATATATATATATATAAGGGATAAATTGGTTAGGTTTTGATAAAACCGATTTAATATCTAAGTTAGGAGTTGATGAGATCAATTAACCGATTTAATATCTAAGTTAGGAGTTGATGAGATCAATTAACCGATTTAATATCTAAGTTAGGAGTTGATGAGATCAATTAACCTAAGTTTTAGTTTTTCTCTCCTACCCCCTCCGTGTCTCCTCGCTACGTGCTCACGACGCTATTTCATCGTGAGATCCAACCTAGCGCTATCATTCGCGTGTCGCCGACACCGCATCCCTCCCCTTCCCTGATGTCGACCATCGTCCTGGCCAAGCATGAAGCACGTGATGTGTGTGATTCGTACATGTCTTAGGTAGTATTTTACATACATTTTGTCTCATTACATCTGTTAGGATGTATACTAAAAGCCTGACTTTTTGTATGAACATTTATTTTGAAATGAGAATCATATTGGTCAAATGTCTGCATTTAGTTAAATGCAATTGTCCATTTAATTTATATTATAGATAACATGGTGTGTGGTGTCACACAGAAGATCATGTTACCAGTGATAGATTGATTAAGTGTGATAGGGAGGGTGAACATCGTGCTCTTTAAAAAAATTTTCTTATACTTTTTGGAAAACAGAGTTGTGCAGTGGAAAGTAAAGAGAGAGACAAGTTTGTTTACTTCGTTCGGAGCCTCGGTTGACTCCTACTCGAAGGTCCGCGATCCTTGATCGCACCGATGGACAAATCACTATAATCCTTCTTTCCGAGATTCTCGGAAAGAAGCAGATCGTACATATACAAAGATAGTAACAACCCTACTATCTTATATGAAAATGCAATACAAATAAAATGTACCGACAGTAGTAAGTAAAGGTTGAAGCTCGATCGGTTCTTCCGAACGGAGTAGCTTAAAGAGACGTAGAAGGCGTGCAGTACAGTCAGCTTGCAAAGATAAACTTTGAGATGATCAGAAAACTATGGTTCCCTGCCTCAGACCTCGAGCCCCTTTTTATAAGTACCTTTGAGGTTCGGTCGACCAATCCCTCTGTTCGGTCGAACGAACTAGCTCCCTTCCTTCCTGGCTGAGATCCGATTGCTGATTCGATCTTCGGCATTAACTGTCCATTAAGGGTTCGGTCGATCGATCCCATTTTTCGATCAACCGAACAGGCTCCTTCCCTGTTCGTCAAGATTCACTGAGATCCGCATTTACTGTGCATTAATGGTTAATTGGTTCGGTCGACCGATCTTACAGTTCGGTCGACCGATCAGCTCAATTTCCTTCTGCATCTGATCGGTGTTGATTATGTGCTGAGTCATCAGGATTCGGTCGACCAATCTTACTGTTCGGTCGACCGATCATGGCTTGATCGAACTCGATCTGTTCTGGTCTGATCTGAACACTGCTTTGATTTCTTCTTGTTCGGTCGACCGATTCTTCGGTTCGGTCGATCGATCCAGCTAAACCTGCAAAACAGTGTTAGACAAAAAACCTGCAAAACAGTGTTAGACAAAAAACCTGCAAAACAGATGTTAGCACAATAATGCATGAGTAATATAGGACAGTAGAACTGTCTTGATCTCAACTTGGAAACCTTCCCGGTTTCTTTAGTTAGATCAGTGACCTAAGGTTGTTCCCTACAGAAACCCGACCTCACTGTCTCTCCTCCAATTGTTTACCTCAACCTACCTGCCAAACTTAGATCCTCCAGATCTAGTTTGGACTTTTCACTTAGCTTTGATCGGCTCGCCAGGACTTTTTCCTCCAGACCTCTCGATCGCACCGCCAAGCATCGGGTCCCCTCGACCCACTTGGACTTGCACCTGGGTTCCACGATCCGCTAAGATTTTTCCTGCCTAGCCTCCAACTAGGTCTTTCCGATTGAGTAAACAACATGCACACTCAGTCAACTTGTTAGATCACAACAAGACTTAACTTGAACCTTTGACAACATCAAAACTTAGGTTTGATTCTGGTGCAACTTGCACCAACAATCTCCCCCTTTTTAATGTTTGACAACCAAGGTTCAAAGTTAAGTTAAAATATGCAGAAATTAAATAAACAAGCAATTTAACTTTAAATTCTCCCCCCGAGTTAAACAACTCCCCCTGAATTCACTATCTCTCCCCCTTTGACACACATCAAAAATAGGGGAAAACAATAAAAGCAAGTAAAAGAAAATCTTCGAATGCAAATAGGTATTGGTAACAACTTAGCTCAAGTGTGAACCTAGTAGTATTGAACATATAAAAAATTATAACAAGTTTTAGAAACATAGAAAAAATTCTAACATAGGTCCAAAAAAAAAAAAAAAAAAAAAAACTTTGAAAAGATTTTATTTTTAAAAGAAAGATAGAATTTTAGAGCATGAAAAATTTAAAATATGGAAGTAAAAAAATTTGAAAAACTTTTACCAAGTTAAAAATTATTGATGTTGAGATGTTAAAAAATTTCAAAATAAAGTAAAAAAATAGATAATTTTGAAAAATTTTACAAGTGTGAAAATTTTCACTAAGTTAAAACTTCTGAAAAAGATTTTTTTTAAAAAAATAAAAAGATATATAATTGTGAAAAGTGTGAAAAATTTTACTAAGTTAAAACCACGCATGGTTAGAATGTAAAATAGTCTTAAAAAAATAGCTCAAAGCTCCCCCTAAAAGTGATGACAACTTAAAAGTCCAAGCATGGTTAAAAAGACTAAGGAAAAAATGTCTTTATGATGAAATGTCCAATCTTTTTAATTAAGTTTTAAAAAAAAATTAATTAAGTTTTAAAAATGATTTTAATTACGTTTTAAAAGGTTTTAATTAAGTTTTAAAAAGATTTTAAAATAATTTTAATTAAGTTTTAAAAAATAATTTATTAAGTTTTAAAAAGATTTTAAAATAATTTTAATTAAGTATTAAAATAATTTTAATTAAGTTTTAAAATAATTTTAATTAGGTTTTAAAATAATTTCAATTAGGTTTTAAAATAATTTTAATTTAAAATAGTTTTAATTAAGTTTTTTTAAAATAATTTTAATTAGGTTTTAAATTTTTTAATTAGGTTTTTAAATAATTTTAATTAGGTTTTAAAATAATTTTAATTAAGGTTTTAAAATAATTAGGTTTTAAAATAATTTTAATTAAGTTTTTTAAAATAATTTTAATTAGGTTTTCAAATAATTTTAATTAAGTTTTTAAAATAATTTTAATTAGGTTTTAATTTTTTAAAAATTATTTTTTTTTTATTTTATTTATTTATTTATTTTTAAATTTATAATTTCAATTAACTATTTAATTAATTTTAAATTATTGAATTATTGAAAAAGGTTATTGAACCCATGTTAGATTCAAACTTAGCTTTAAGTTAATCAAGCAGACTTCCTAAGGATAAGCTTTCATTTAAGTTGCGAGGCTTATGGTCTTCTTGTGTATCAACGGTGGACCACTTGTTGAAGACTTTCCAAACTGTTCCCGTTCAAAAAACTTAATACTAAATTTTGGTCTAACTAGTCCATGTTTGACTGGGATAGCTTCGGTCAGATCCACTAAGTCTAGTGCACCAGGTAGAATACACAAGATTCAGCCTAGACATGGCTTCGACAAAGTTTCCTTGACGTACTATCATCTCAATCCATTCTGATGCTATGTTGTAGGGTTTAGTAAACCTTTTTTATCTAACCGTTCTAAACATAAAGTAAACCTAATCCTAAGTGTATAGGTTTGGTTAATCATGTTGGTTGAATTGTCTTTCTAGTTGCTCCCCCTGAGTCATAGCTTAGATAAGGTATATCTAAGTAATGAATTTGACTCTTAGGGACCAAGTCGATGTTTGTTTTAATTGGTTTGGTTAAATATTTTGTTTGAACCCATGTTTGGACTTGACTTCTAATATTTTGGCTAATTAATGACAAATATGATTTGTTTGTTTGTTTAGGGTTGTAACCAAGTCCTGATTTGTTGTACATGGCTCGTTGTGGTCCAACTACCATATTTAGACACTTGGATCCTAGTTTGAACATTTCCAACGTTTTCTTGAATCGCTCGACTTGACCCTTCAAGTTGGAATTCTCTTCCTCAAGTTTTTCTAACTTAAGTTGAGGTTTCGACTTGAACTTGGTTAGTCGAATTACTCAAGTTAACTTGTTGCTTAAGGTGGTATATTTCCTTAAGTAACAAGTTATTTTGTTTTTCAGATTTTGATAACTTTCTATACAAACATTTAACTACTTTCAACAAGTTAGACTTAGAATAAATCATTACCATATTTGGATCTTCCCATCCGTGGCTTCCCTCGGAATCAATTTCGATCTCGGACTCATACTCTTCGTCGGACTCAGAGTTGGAATCTTCGTTTCTTGCCATAAAAGCAAGATGGCTCGAATGCTTCGTTTGCTCCGTGTCGGATTCGTCGGAAGAAGTCTTGTCTCATGTCACTTGAAGAGCCTTCTTTCGTCTTGTTGATTTATGTCTTTCTTTCTTCCTATTTGGGCATTCATTTTTGAAATGTCCCTTCTTGTTGCATCCGTAACAAATCATTTCTGATTTGTTTTGGGTCTGGTTGAGAGGTGTCTGTTTGGTAGTTCTTCTAAATTTCTTCTTCGTCAGAAGTCTCCGGACCATGTTGACCAGTTCTTCTTCATTTGTCGAGTCAGAGTCTGACTCACTTTCTAACTCGATCTTTGTTTTTTATTCTATTTCCTTGCTTAGACCTACATACAAAGCAACTCCTTTCTCGACATGACTTACATTAGATTGTCCATGTAATTCCAATTCATAAAATAATTCATCTAACTTTAGAATTAAAAGATCCTTAGAAACTTTGTAAGCATCTACAATTGATGCCTACAAAGTATTTCTCAGAAAGGCATTTAACGGGTACCTTATTGTGTCACGGTTTTCCAAGTTGTGTCCGATCATATGTAGGCCATTTAGGATGTCCTTTAGTCAGACGTGTAATTGCGAGGTCGTCTCTCCAGGAAACATTTTAATATTAAACAAGTTATTTAAGAGTAAATCCCGTTTATTTACCTTAGATTCATCGATCCATTCGTGTAGTTTGACTAGAGAGTCCCACAGTTCTCTAGCGTTGTCGTAGAGGCCGACACGGTTCAACTCCTCCATTGTGAGCCCGCACTGGATGGTGTTAATCGCCTTGAAGTTCATTTGTGCCTTCTTGATCATTAGGGGAGTCCATTCTTCTAGTTCTAATAGTATTCCGTTTTTCGTAGGAGGAGTGTAGCCTTTCAAGATTGTGAACCAAAGCTCGATATCAAATTTCAAGTGACACTCTATTCTATTCTTCCAATAACTAAAATTTTCTCCTTTGAATAGTGGAGGTCGGACAGTATTGTATCCTTCTTGATACGAGTTCGTCATCCTTGCAAGAAAAGAATTTTAAAAAAAATATTTCCAAGACTTTCGTCTTGAGATTAGTAGTACTTGAAAAATAGAGATGAGAAAACAAGTTCTAAAAGAAAAGAAAAAGTTAAAAAAAAATGCTTTGAAAAACGGTTAATTTATTTCAGAGCTTACAAGGCTCTGATACCAATTGATAGATCGATTAAGTGCGATAGAGGGGGGAAGGGGTGAATATCGCGCTCTTTAAAAACTTTTTCTTATACATTTTGGAAAACAGAGTTGTGCAGCGGAAAGTAAAGAGAGAGACAAGTTTGTTTACTTCGTTCGGAGCCTCGGTTGACTCCTACTCGAAGGCCCGCGATCTTTGATCGCACCGATGGACAAATCACTATAATCCTTCTTTCCGAGATCCTCGGAAAGAAGCAGATCGTACAGATACAAAGATATAAGATAATAACAACCTTACTATCTTATATGAAAATGCAATACAAATAAAATGTACCGACAGTAATAAGTAAAGGTTGAAGCTCGGTCGGTTCTTCCGAACGGAGTAGCTTGAAGAGACGTAGAAGATGTGCAATATAGTCAGCTTGCAGAGATAAACTTTGAGATGATCAGAAAACTATGGTTCCCTACCTCAGACCTCGAGCCCCTTTTTATAAGTATCTTTGAGGTTCAGTCGACCGATCCCTCTGTTCGGTCGACCGAACCAACTCCCTTCCTTCCTGGTTGAGATCCGATTGCTGATTCGATCTTCGGCATTAACTATCCATTAAGGGTTCGATCGATTGATCCCATTTTTCGGTCGACCGAACAGGCTCCTTCCCTGTTCGTCAAGATTCACTGTGATCCGCATTTACTGTGCATTAATGGTTAATTGGTTCGGTCGACCGATCTTACAGTTCGATCGACCGATCAGCTTAATTTCCTTCTGCATCTGATCGGTGTTGATTCTGTGCTGAGTCATCAGGGTTCGGTCGACCAATCTTACGGTTCGATCGACCGATCATAGCTTGATCGGACTCGATCTGTTCTGGTCTGATCTGAACACTGCTTTGATTTCTTCTTGTTCGGTTGACCGATTCTTCGGTTCGGTCGACCGATCCAGCTAAACCTGCAAAACAGTGTTAGACAATAAACCTGCAAAACAGATGTTAGCAAAATAATGCATGAGTAATATAGGACAGTAGAACTGTCTTGATCTCAACTTGGAAACCTTCCCGGTTTCTTTAGTCAGATCAGCGACCTAAGGTTGTTCCCTACGGAAACCCGACCTCACTATCGCTCCTCCAATTGTTTACCTCAACCTACTTGTCAAACTTAGATCCTCCAGATCTAGTTTGGACTTTTCACTTAGCTTTGATCGGCTCGCCAGGACTTTTTTCTTGATCTTCGGTCCTCCAGACCTCTCGATCGCACCGCCAAGCATCGGGTCCCCTCGACCCACTTGGACTTACACCTGGGTTCCACGATCCGCTAAGATTTTTCCTGCCTAGCCTCCAACTAGGTCTTTTCGATTGAGTAAACAACATGCACACTCAGTCAACTTGTTAGATCACAACAAGACTTAACTTAAACCTTTGACAACATCAAAACTTAGGTTTGATTCTAGTGCAACTTGTATCAACAATCAGTTCCTTATAAATTATAAATAGTAGTTCACAACCAAGATGGATTGGGACAAACCATTGGAATGATTGTAGTATAATTTGGTATTAGTTTATCTTGACTATAAAATTACATTAGTACACTATGTGTGTATTGAGTAGGACCATTTGAGATTGTTTCTTTTTATACTGACTGCATAAAAGAACATAACCTCTGTTATTATGGATGTGCGTACTCTTAATCCTGATATAATAATAAGCACATATACTTAGTATTTATTTCTTTAATTTAACAATGGGTGAGATTTATTTGTTAAATCAATAGGACCGATAAGTTGGAAAATAATATTATTTATATGGTGTGTTGTTGATTATAGAAGGAAACTGTGTCTTAGTTATCTAGGTTGATGATGTCCCCTTGAGGAGCTCATAAGGATTATCATATAAACCCTGCAGGTAGACTTAGTGCGGCATGATAATGAAGTTGAGTGGTACTACTCTTGGAGCTAGATATTAATTAAGTGGGTTGTCAGTAACACATTTAATTAATAAATATTCAATATCTTAAACATAGGGAGACTAATGTACTCATGATAAGAAGGAGCCAATAATGTAATATGAGATTGGTGCGGTAGTTCAATAATGACTCTTTAGTGGTATGAGTTATTATTGATGAACTTGAGTTGGGTGTTCGGGTCGAACACAGGAAGCTCAAGTCCATCAGGAGGTCAAAACCAATTCCTCCTCTACGTCCCTGTTGTAGCCTCTTATTAAAAGTCTTTTTATTCACTCAAAACCCAGCTTCTTAACCAAGCTAGGGGTCGGCCACATCCTTGCTTGGTGCCCAAGAAAGGGACCGGCTAAGCCCATCTTGGTGTCCAAGATGTGGCTGACTAAGCCTTGCTTAGTGACCAAGCAAGGGGCCGACCACTAAAGAAATAAAAAGAGAGATTTTAATATTTTAAAATTTTTCCTTTTATAGCAATCTATAAAGGATTAAAAGAGAGATTTTAATTTTAAAATCTTTCCTTTTTTGATGTCATCCACGTGATTTTAAAAGAGAGTTTTAAATTTTAAAATCTTTCCTTTTTTGTTGCCATTTATAATGGTTTAAAAAGAGAGATTTTAATTTTGATAAAACTTTTCTTTTTTGTAACCATGATTTAGAAGAGAAGTTTAATTTTAAAATCTTTCCTTTTTGTAGACATCTACAATGTTTAAAAGAAAGAGATTTTAATTTTTTAAACTTTCCTTTTGGAGCCATCACAATAGGAAATTTAAAATAGAGAGATTTTAATTATTATTAAAATTTTCTTTTATGCCATGATTAAGGATTATAAAAGAGAGATAGAGGGTGCCTTATGGGAACACACATCTCCATATTTCTCTTGTTCCCTTAGGGCCGAAACCTAAGCTCTCCCTCTTCTCTTTTCCTTGGTGGTCGACTCTTCTCTCTTTCTCTTCTCCCTTTGTTTTCTTCTCTTAAGGCCGGCGGCACATCAAGCTCCATCTTCTTGTGGCCGGTTTGCTTGGAGGGGAAGAAGAAGAGAAGGAAGTTTCCTATTTTGGCATTCCTTGGGTGGTTGAAACTTGTAGGCAAAGAAGAAAGTTCGGGTCGATTTCATCTTGGTAGATCGTCGCCCACACGACCTCCAAAAGGAGGAGAGAAATACAACAGAAGATCAAGAGGTCTTTAGCTGCAAAGAAAGGTATAATTAATTATTTGTTTCCGCTGCATAATTAGTTTGTGTTCTTTGTATGGATCCTGAAATACCAACACAAGAGGCTATCGATTTTGTGTATCGATTTTGTGTTTCGATTTTGGTCTCTATAATTAAACCTAAGGTTACTGTAAGAAGTTTAATATTCAATTTCTTTGAAAGACTTTGTCTAGGAAGTGGTGGATGATCTCATACCCAAGAAGGCCGAGTGTCTCGTCATGTTTAACCTGGAAGTCAATATTTGAAATAGATATTTAATCAACTTCTGTAATATGGTTTAACTTTTGAAGAACACATGGGTTGAATTTGGAGTGAAAATGTTAAGTTCCGCTTCCAATCCAAGTTTAATTTCTGAAGAACAACTTGGATTAAAAATATTAAGTTTAGTTTGCAATCCAAGTTTAACTTGTGTAGAGCACATGGGCTGCTAGGAAAAGTTCTATGCTTGTACAAATTTTTGTACAAGGGAAATAGAACGGAATTCTGAATAGCACCCAACAACATCATTATATTGTGCATGTTTTCATCTCTTTTGCATTAATTTCATCCTTATAGTTCGAAGATATGCTCTTTATATGTTTTTGTTAACAAGACACGAATTTGGAGCTAAAACTGAGTCAAAGAAGTCTTCGAAGCGCACATTCCAACATGGTGCATGGTCTGGCCCTGCCCCCTGACACAACCATGCATTATTTGAAGAGTTAGCCGTTAAACGAAATAGCAATAGTGTTTCTAGCATCTTCCATGAGTCGATCATGCTAGGGAGCACGACCGTGCCTTTTGCTGTTGCATAACTGGTACACCAGAATTGAACACACTCTAGTCGTGCCTTCCAGCACAGTTGTGTCCAATCCTTCCTGCAGACCTGAAAGCCACACAGCCATAGCATGGTGGCGGTGCCCAGGTATTTTTGGAATGTTGTAATAGATTTAGACGGTCTGGGGACTCATGTTTAAGAGATGAGATAATTTCCCATGACAAGGAACCCTAGAAGAGAGTGTTTCGAATAAACCATCAAGATTCCGTCCTCCCAAGAGCTTTGAGTTCTTTCGAAGACATCATCGCATACCACAACTAAGTTTTCTTTCTCTTTCTCCTTTCTTCTAGAGTGAGTTGTAGAATGCTTCCTTTCATGTTTTTGCATTGTAACTCCATCTCCATGAAGTAATATTCTTAATTCTACGGTGAGAGTGTAACCCGATGCATTATTGACATTACTTTTATATTTATTCATCTTTCTTTTATCATATGATGTGATGATCTATAATTCAGCTTTATTGTGCATATATAACTATGACGCTAACGTGCATTTTCATATCCCACACGATGCAGTGAGGGACCGAAAGGTGAACTATTGACTATTGTTCATAACCCATAAGGATCGAGACTTGAGGAGTTGTTCACGAAAATAATTCAAAACCTCACGAGGGCACTATTGAATATTACAAAGCTTAATGGATTTACCCCGATTCAACGTCACGAATTAGATAATAACATCTAGAGAATCGTTGGACATCGTGACAGGAGTCTCCCTAAGAAAGCTGTCATTTTAATAAGGATACCTTGAAAGTAGGTGTCGCATTTGGATAGGCACGCCAGTATTTTCAAAAAGTCTATATCTAGTACTTCCAGCTAGACCATCTTCATGCGTATCAACACTGAGGTATGAGAGTGAATTATATTTAGGGTGTTAACAATCCTTGCGACGAAACAAAAATTGTTGAATTGTTTTCCAAAACTCTTCTTACTTAAACACATTTTCTTTCTCGCACGATTTTCTCGATCTCGACTATTTAGATAACCTGATTCGCAAATTCGAATTAGTATTCAATCTAATAGTCCTAGTGGACAATATCTACGACAATCATGCACTTGCAAATTTTGCACATCAAATTTTTGACGTCATTGTTAGAAACTATATGAAATCGATATTAGTTCGATTGCAATTTGATTAATCTGGATTCTTCTTTATTATCAATCTACCCTTTTTATTTTGTTTTCTTTGTTTTACTATTGTTTTCTGGTTCTTTATAGGATACGATAGATATCGACGACAAAAATAGACTTTTAAGAGATTTTGCTACACCCATTGCAAGAAGTCTAAGGTTTAGCACCATAGACCTTCGATTGATGCTAATAACTTTAAGTTGAGCCCTTTATTGATTTTCATGATTTAACAAAAACAATTAGGAGACACCCCTGCAGATGCCCCATATCTATATATAGAAAAGCTTATAGAGTATTGTGATACATGGAAGTTTGAAGGCGTGCCCACAGATGCAATTAGGTTGCAGGGATTCCCCTTTTCTTTGAAGGATAAAGCTAGGACTTGGTTGCATTCTTTTTCATCAAGAAGCATCACGACATGGGACAATCTGGAGATGACATTTTCTAAACCAATACTTTCCACCTTGCAAGACAGCGTATCTAAAAATCAAATCACGAACTTTACTTAGATAGATGGAGAATTATTGCTCAGAGTATGGGACAGGTTTAAAGGGTTGCTGCAACAATGCCCCCATCATGGATTGAAAAAATGATTGATCATCCACACGTTCTACACCGGCATATCATACTCGATGAAGGCCTTGTTGGATTCAGTTATAGGGGAATCCTTCATGAATAAGAGGTTGGATGAAGCTTACGACATGATTGACAATGTAGCCTTAAATCTTCACCAATGGTCAGACAGAAACAGAAGTACACTTACACATGGGACCCCAGAAGAGCATACGAAGGCTACCAACAACCATGATCTAAACGTCGACCAACAACCACGATCTAAACATTGACCATGAGGACTTTCCTGATGCTGCTGTAGTACCTAGCAACCACGATCTAAACACTGACCATGAGGCCTTTCCTGATGCTGCTGTAGTACCTGGCACGATCGTGCCAAAAAGCATAACCAAGTCATGTTTGTTGCTGAAACCATAGACATGGCCGTCGAAATCTAGTTTAGAAAATCTCGTAGAGAACTTTATCTTCATCATTTTGCAAACGAAGTAGCATGAAGAAATCAAATAATTCGGAACTAAGTTCAATGAATTGGCCTCACAATGCGCTAGGCCCTCAACATGACTCTCAGGTAAGTATCCCCCCATGAACATTGTAATGTCGTTGCATTAAGAAGTGGTAGGAACCTTAAAGAGTTTCAGGAGAACGGAAAAGATATCAATGGAGAAAAGGACAAAAAGGAACCAAAATAGCTTAGCCCCCCACTCAAGCAAGTGTTTATAAACCACCGATATCATTTTCTCAACAATTGGCTAGGACAAAGCTAGATGAGCAATTCAGTAAGTTCCTAGAAGTAATCAGGAAACTATACATCCTTGTCCCCTTCACCAAAGCACTGAAACATATGTCCACCTATTCAAAATTCCTAAAGGGCATATTGTCACACAAAAGAAAGATGGAAGAATACGAAACCGTGGCATTGTCAGAAGAATGCAACGCGTTGATCCTAATAGGTTACCTCAAAAGCTCAAGAACCCAGGTAGTATTTTAATCCCTTGCACGATCAATGAAACTAATTTCAATAGAGCAGTTTGCGCCTCAGTGCGGGTGTAAGCCTTTTGCCATCCTCTATTTGTAAGAAGTTGGGTTTAGGTGATTTGAAATTAACGACAATGACTTTGTAGCTCATAGATCATTCAAGTAGGTATCCATTGGGTATCTTAGAAGACGTCCCAATTAAGGTTGAAAATTTTATTGTACTTGCTGACTTTGTAGTAGTGGAGATGGATGAGGATCCTTGAATCTTTATTATTTTAGAGAGACTTTTCCTGACAACAATTGGAGTTATTATTGATGTTAAAAATTCTAAGCTTTCTTTAGCAGTTAAGGAAGAGAAGATTGAATTTGATTTGTCTAAAACTATTAAACAACTGACTGATGGGACGTTTGTTGTAGGATGAATCTATTGCAATAGGTGGTGAAGGAAGAAACACCTCAACGGTCATCGGATGATCCCCTGAAAGCATGCCTAACCGGCAGAGAATTGGTAGCTGAGGATGACAAAATCGAGTATGCTTGTCTCATGGACAAAAATCCCAATGTCTCCTGAACAGATAAATATTGAAAGGCTTAAGATAGACCAAAAGTTGGAAGAAGGCAAGCCTCCATAGATAGAACTTAAACCACTTCCTTCTAACCTCAAGTATGAATTTCTTGAACTAAATTCTACATATCCTGTCATTGTTAATGCAACCTTGAATGATTCTGAAATTAGGAGACTACTTAGAGAATTTAGGTCACATAGGAGAGTCATAGGGTACACGATTAATGAAATTAAGGGGATTAGCGCTTCCATATGCATGCATATAATTCTACTTGAGAACGATCATAAATCATCGGTGGAACATCAAAGTGTTGGTGTAGTGGAACCGACAAGAGGGCGTGAATTGCCTATAAAATAAAATTAACCTTTCTCGATCTTTCAACTAGCACAATTATACTAAATTAAATCAATAACTAAAAAGAAGAGGCAAAGAAATTACTTGGTTACAACCTAGGTAGTTGTTAATTCAAGGCAAAAGAATGCACTAGAAATCTCCTTCGTTGAAGGCAGAGAAGCCTCTTACACTCGTTGAATGCTCATAAAATTGCTAGGAAATAAATACAAGAATTGTTGAATATTTCCTAACTTCAGGGGTCTTTTATAGCCCTTGGAAAAATCTATCCTCAACTTAAAGGCACCTTCAAGATGGTCCAAGACGCCTTCCATAAGATAAGTTTTATCCGTTGAGCATAAAACGCTATTTGCGGCTAACGACTACCGGAAGGCACCTTTTATAACTGGAAGACGTCTTCGCGCTATTCATCGAAGGCGTATGCCAAGCTATGGAAGGCGCCTTCCATACAGCAGAAAGCATATCAACTCCCAACTGCTGATCTTTTCTTGTGTGGGTGATGCTGTGGTTACCTGGAGTTCACCCGAACCCAACTCCGACCTTCTCCTCGAGCGGGCATCCTCTTCAGCTTCTCGTCACCGATGTACCCTTCCATAGCATCTCGTCCCTCGGATGCACCTTGCCCGTCGACTCCTTTCCCGTGTCATCCTTCTCGCTAGATGTGTCTTCCGCTCGACTTATTGTGTTCCTAATCTCCTACACACTTAGACACAAAGATCAAACACACACAAGACCTAACTTAACTTGGTTAACCACATCAAAACTATCACGGGGTACTTACACAAAGGATGTTGAATCCCAACACGAAAGAGGTTGTCAGAAAAGAGGTATAAAAATTATTGGATACAGGTGTGATTTTCCCTGTTTCTAACAGTGAGTAAGTCTTGTACATGTGGTTTCAAAGAAAGGCAGGATGACTGTGGTGAAAAATAATAATAATGAATTAATCCCGGGATTGTTACAAGTTGATGGATGTGTATTGATTATAAAAAGTTGAATAAGGAAACTATGAAAGATCATTTTCTCCTTTCCATCATTGATCAAATGTTTAAGAGGTTAGCTAAGCATTCGTATTTTTGTTATTTGGACGAATATTTAAGTTTTTATCAAATTCTTATACATCCTAATGATTAGGAAAAAAATCACCTTTACATGCCCCTATGATACCTTTACTTATTGGAGAATGTCTTTTGGTATTTGTAATGCACACACTACTTTTCAGCGTTGTATGATGACTATATTTTCGGATTTGATTGAAAATATAATGGAGATTTTTATGGATGACTTTTATATGTATGAGATTAATTTTGATACATGCTTGTCTAACCTTTCTAAAGTTTTGCAGAGGTGTGAAAAAGTAAATTTGGTCTTGAATTAGAGAAAATGTCATTTCTTGGTAAGGGAAGGAATTGCATTGGGACACATGATTTCTGAGCGAAAAATTGAGGTTGATAAAGCCAAGGTGGAGATGATTAAAAAACTACGCCGCTGGCAATAAACCTATAACGAGTGAAATTTTTTAGGGCACCCAGGTTTTTACCGACACTTCATAAAGGACTTTTCTAAAATTTCCAAACCTTTAACAAATTTGTTAATAAAGGATGTTGATTTTGTTGAATCGAGATGCGCTAGAAGTGGGGGGTGAATAGCGCTCGTGACTTTCACTCGCTTCAGATTCGTAAAATGGTCGAGAGTTTAAGTAGAGGAATAGAGAGAAATAACAAACACACACAAAGACATGGGGTATTGACTTAGTTCGGAGCCTTGTGCGACTCCTACTCCAAGGGCCACATTCGTGAACGTTTACTTTAGGCAACACCTACTATTTCGTAAAATGATTACAAATGAAGTACAATTGAATACAGAAAAATATATCGACAACAATAGAAATCGCAGATTCAGAACTCTGGGTTGTCGGTGTCAAGTCACAGCTTCGTCGGAAGATCTCTTTAGCAGCTCGTAGCAGAAGGGTTGCTTGTTCAATGATATATTAACTTGCTGCTCGAGAGCTCCTTTTATACACTGCTGGAAGCGCCTCCAACACCATCCAAGGCGCCTCCAACAAGCCGAGTCAGCCGCGTTGATCAGAACGGACCTGATCGCAACTCATCCACTTGAAGGCGCCTTCAAGTCAATCCAAGGCGCCTCCAATCTCTGGTCCAAGACGCCTCCAGCTCCATCCGAGGCGCCTCCAGCACTACTTCGCGACCAGCTCACAATCTGCACCCGAGGCGCCTCCAAGCTGTTAGAGTGTATACTAAAAGCCTAGCTTTTGGTATAAACATTTATCTAGAAATAAGAATCACATTGGTCAAATGTCTACATTTATGATAAATGTAGTTGTTCAATTAATTTATATTGTAGATAACATGGTGTGTGGTGTCACACACAGAGGATCATGTTATCAGTACCTTATAAATTATAAACAGTAGCTCACGACCATAATGGAAAGGAACAAACCATTGGAAGGTCGTAGTGTAATTAGGTATTAGTTTATCTTAACTATATAATTACACTAGTACACTTAGAGTGTATTGAGTAGGACCATTAGAGGTCGTTTTTTTTATACTGACTTTATAAAGAAACAAAGACCTCAGTTATTATGGAAGTGTGTGCTCTTAATCCTAATATAATAACAAGCACATATATTTGATATTTATTTCTTTAATTTATCAATGGGTGAGATTTAGTTCGATGAATCAATAAGCCTGATAAGTTGGGAAATGATATCACTTATAGTGTGTGTTGTTGATTATAGAAGGAAACTGTGTCCTAGTGATCTAGGTTGAGAATGTCCCCAAGAGGAGCTCATAAGGATTGTCATGTTAAACCCTGCAGGTGGACTTAGTCTGACATGACGATGAAGTTGAGTGGTACTACTCTTGGAGCTAGATATTAATTAAGTGAGTTGTCAGTAACTTACTTAATTAGTGGTCATTTGTTATCTTAAACACAGGGAGACTAACACACTCATAATAAGAAGGAGCCCAAAAATGTAATTTGGGATTGGTGCGGTAGTTCAATAATAATTCTTTAGTGGTATGAATTATTATTGATGAAGTTAAGTTGTGTGTTCGGGGCGAACACGGGAAGCTTAATTTCATCTGGAGACCAAAACCAATTCCTCCTCTCGGTCCCTATCGTAGCCTCTTGTATATAGAAAATTATATCCATCCAAGTCCATCTTCTAGTTCATGTTGTTTGTGTTGCTTCACACTGCTGAAATTAACATGAATAGAACAACAACTCACGGGAAGCTTGTGAACATTTTGCTTGCTAACGTTGATGTGTCAACGTGAGAAGCTGTGATGTGTCAACGTGAGAAATTTTGAGATGCCAATGTGAGAAGCTTGAGAAGCTTTGAGATATCAATGTTAAGCAACTCACGGTTTTTGCTTGCAAATTAATTCAACGTGAGAAGCTTGTTTAAGCAACTCACGTTTTTGTTTGCAAATTCATGTGAGAAGCTTGTGTTTAAGCAACTCACATATTTGATTGCAAATTCACATGAGAAGCTTGTTTAAGCAACTCACGTTTTTTATTGCAATTTAAGTCAACGTGAGAAAAGCTTGCCAATATTGATTAATGCTAAGGCCGATCACGTGGAATTAAAAGGAGAGGATTTTTTAATTTTAAATTTCCTTTTTACTAATCAATCATGAAGGGATTAAAATTATTAGAGAAATTTTTATAAATTTCTAGAAACAAATTAGGAAGTTTTAATTCTTGTGTGAATTAAACTTTCCTTGTTTTAGATTAGAAGTGGCCGGCCATGATATTTATGAGGAGGAAATTATTTTTAATTAAATAAATTTTCCTTTTCATGGCAAAAGAATTAAGGAAGTTTTTATTAAAATTTCCTTATTTGCCAAGACCAAGGATTATAAAAGAGGGGGTAGAGGTGCCTTCATGTGAGGATAACTCTATTATTCTTCTCCTCTCTTTTCCTCCTTGGTGGCCGGCCCTAGCTTCTTCCTCTTCTCTTCTTATGGCCGGCAGCCCCGCGTGGAGCTCTTGATTGTGGCCGGGTCTCGCTAGGAGAAGAAGGAGAGAAAGGAGGTTTTGTTTCTTGCATCCCTTGGAGCTTGGTTGGTGGAAAAGATCTTCATCTTTTGGAAGCTTTGTGCTTGGCCGAAATTTGAAGAAAGGAAAAGAAGGTGCTTGGTGGTTTCTCATCTCGGAAGATCGTTGCCCACACAACGTCCGAGGTTAGAAGAGGAATACGGTAGAAGACCAAGAGGTCTTGCTAGAAGGTATAACTAGTAATTTTTCTTTCCGCATCATGCTAGTTATTTATGGAAATAATACCAAATACAAGAGGCTTACGTTCTAGAATTTCGAATATGTTTTTTCGAAGTTGTGTTCTTTTGTTTCTTTCTTTTCCTTGTGATTTGATTGTTCTCTTTGGTTAACCTAAAGTTATTTTAGGAAATTAAATATTAGCTTTCTATTAAAGGTTTTGTCTAGTCGGTGGTGGTTGCTCCCATATCCAAGAAGGCCATGTGCCTCGCCACGTCAGTACTGGGAACCTTTTATGGAAATTAATATTTAATGGAATTAATAACTTAAGGAGACTTGGGTCGAACGTGTTAAGTTCCGCAGGAGATCCAAGTCAAAACCTAAAAGAACAAATAGATTAAGTTTTGGATCAAACGTGTTAAGTTCCGCAGGCGATCCAAAATTTAATTTAAAAGAACACATGGTAGCTAGGAAAAGGTTCAGACCTTTGTACAAAATTTTTGTACAGTGGAACCTATAGATTTTCCGAGTAGCAACCAACACAAGCTCCATGGAGGCGCCTTGGACACTGTTCATCCGAGCCATAACTTTGGCTTTTTTTGACCCTGCAAGACATGTTAGACCATACAAACACAACATATCCTACAAAACAAAGTTAGTACATAATAAGTATGATAATCGAAATACTTTGACAGTCTCTGGACTGTCCGGTTCTGACTTCGGATTTCCGACCGGAAATCCTAGGTCGAACCGACGTCTACTGTTCCCTCTTCTGACTTCGGACCGACGTCTACTGTTCCCTCTTCGAACCGACGTCTACTGTTCCCTCTTCTACTGTTCCCTCTTCTATGTTGGTCAAACACAACATATCCTACAAAACAAAGTTAGCACATAATAAGTATGATAATCGAAATACTTTGACAGTCTCTGGACTGTCCGGTTCTGACTTCGGATTTCCGACCGGAAATCCTAGGTCGAACCGACGTCTACTGTTCCCTCTTCCGGGGAACGCATCCTCACCTACTCCACTCAGGAGAGTTTACCTTTTGCCAGTTCGGTCCTCCAGACCGACTGGATTTTTGCTCAGCGTCCGATGCTTCCGGTCTTCATGCTGAATGTTCGGTCCACGACCCGTCCAGACTTCTACCTGGTTCGCGACACCAGGATTTCAACCTAGGGTTACCTCCCCCTAGGATTTGCCCGAAGCTCCGACCCGCCAAGGCTTTCCGCATAGGGTTACCACCCCCTATGACCTAGGGTTACCGCCTCCTAGGGTTTTGCACCTGCCTAACCGCAGCTAGGACTTTTGCCTAAATACACTTAGGACTTTTCTTGCAAAACTCATTAAACATATCAGAAAACAAAACACCTTAACTTTGAACCCTTTGACATAATCAAAATATAAGTTCGACCGTTAGATGCTTCCCGCACCAACAGATTTTAATTTTGACCAAAATTGTTTGGAAGCTCTTTAGCATGATAAAGAAGGCTTTGGTAACCGCTCCAATAATGCAAGCACCGGATTTGAGTCTTTCCTTTGAAATTATGTGTGATGCAAGTGATTATGTCATGGGAGCCATCTTGGGACAAAGGAAGGATGAGAAAGTGTAAGCTATTCACTACGCTAGTAACACATGGGATGGTGCTCAAATAAACTACACCACTATTGAGAAGGAATTGCTAGCGGTTGTTTTTGCTTTTGATAAATTTGTATCATACTTAGTCGGATCAAAGCTAATTGTTTACATAGATCACACAGCTATCCGGCACTATTGAGCAAAATAGAAGCCAAATCTCGACTCATCCGCCAGATCCTTTTGCTTCAAGAGTTTGACTTGGAAATCAAAGACAAGGGCTCTGAGAACATTGTTGCAGATTATTTGTCAAGAATATGCCAAGATATACAAGAGGATAAAGACGAAGAGGTGCACATTGACGATTCTTTTCCAGAGGAACACCTTCTAGCAATTGGTAGTTTGAATACTCCAGGATATGCGGACTTCGTAAACTATCTTGCATGCATAGTTTGAATACTCCAGGATATGCGGACTTCGTAAACTATCTTGCATGCAAAATTTTGTCACTAGATCTCAGATATCAACAGAAAAAGAATTTTTTTGCAGATATCAGGTACTATGTTTGGGACGAGCCTTTGCTCTATAGGAAGTGCGCTATTGCAAATTTACCAGATGCGTGTTCCCCAAGACGAGATTAAAGATATTTTTTTAGTTATTGTCACTCTTCGTCTTATGGAGGTGGCCATGGTTGTCCAAGCCAAATTTTATTGGCCTCATCCATTCAAGGCCACAGGAGACCGAAGAATTTCCAGAAAACATGAGATTTCGTTGAATAACATTCTTGAGGTTGAACTTTTTGATGTTTGGAGAATTGATTATATGAGACCGTTCCTCTCATCCGGTAATAATAACTATATTTTGGTGGCCATGGATTATGTCTCGAAGTGGGTAGAGGTCATACCATCTTCGACCTATGATGCCAAGATAGTTATCAAGCTCTTCAAAAAGATAAGACTCCCTCGATTTGAAGTCCCTTGGGTAGTTATTTGCGAAGGAGGGTGTCACTTCATTGAAAGACAATTCGAGAATTTACTCAAGAGTATAGAGTGAGGCACCATGTCGCAACGCCGTATCACCCTCAAACTAGTGGGCAGATGGAGGTTTTGGACAGAGAGATCAAAAGCATCTTGGAGAAGATCGTATTCACATCCGGAAAAGATTGATATTTGAAATTGGATGATGCTCTATGGGCACACTGGACAACCTATAAAACTCCCATAGGTATGACTCCGTTTTGACTAGTTTATGGGAAACTTTGTCCGTGAGTTAGAGCACGACGCTTAGTGGGCACTTAAGCGGTTAAACTTCGATTTGAAAGCTGTCGGAGAGGAGGAAACTTCAGCTACATGAATTCGATGAATTAAGGCTAGATGCTTATGAACATGCCAAGTTGTGCAGTGGCATGACAAACACATGGTCCGATGATAATTTAATGAGGGAGACCTAGTATTGCTTTTCAATTCCAAGTTAAGACTTTTTCCCAGGAAACTAAAGTCACAATTGTCAGGACCTTTTAAAGTTCCAAGGGTATACCTGTATAGAGCAATGGATATATAGAGTAAAGATTCAGGATCTTTTAAAGTAAATGGGCAGAGACTGAAGAGATATTTCTTTAACATATTTCTTTAACATTGAGGCAAAAAAGGCGAATACGCTCGCCCCAGCGCCCCCGCCAACCTGTCCCAGGGTCAACACGGAGGAGGTAAATCACGGGCGGTTACTAGCCTTTGGAATAGTGACTAACGCATAAGGGAGGTATTTACCTCGGCTTTGCCGAGATTTGAACAACATATTTCTTTAACATGCCTATTGAGAGAGAGGAGAAAGAAAACTTCCTCGAGAACATCTAGATTAAGACTAACAAAGGTCACCTAAAACAAAGCGCTTCTTGGAAAATAATTCAAGATTAATGTAGATTTTTCTTTTCTTATTTCTTGTTGATTTGTGTTTTCTGGGCCCGGAAAGTCATGAACATGAAAGGACTCTCCCGAATGAAACATGGTCTGGTCGTGTTACAAAGCAAGATCGTATTAGTCTTTGCTCGGTTGTCCGAATAAAACATGGCTTGGTTGTGTTGGGAAGCATGACCGTGTTATTTGAAGTCTTCTTGGATCCTATTTTTAAAGGTCAACTCCCTATTTCACTTTTTCAGAAAACTTTTGACATCCAGTACAATGTTAAATTCAAGTTTGGGGAAGTTTTAGTTAGGTGAATTGATGATTTGAACTTCGTGCTCGGAGTTTCTTTTATAAGAGATTTTTAGTCTAGCAATTAGCCTTGATCGATCAAATCGATCCAGATCAAATCTGATCCCCACGACCAAGTTTATTGCGACCATGTTATCTGGATCTTGTCTTTATCAAATTGGTCGACCGAACCAGGCCACGTTACCAACTCGAGTTCGAACCTGAACCGGATCAATCGAACTCAATTGGTCTACCGAACCAGTGTATTTGTCGATCGAACCGACTTGGGTCTGGTTTGGCCCAAGTCAAGTCTGGTTCACTTCGGAATTGTTCCAGCTTCGTCCACTTGCTTGTGTTTGCTCTTTGTTTTGCTTCCAACTTCAAGTTCTACAAAACACAAGCAAAGTATACATGCTCTATCTGATCTACTAAGTTTATCTTTTTTCTTAGAATTCACTCCTCCAAGTTCATCACCTAAGGTTCACTCTCTTTGGATGAAGTCAAATCCTATTAGTCTATCTGACCTATTAAACTTTTTGCTTAGAGTTCATTGCTCAAAGACTTTCACCACTTAAGGTTCACTACCTTACAATCAAGCATGCCAAGCATATTGCTTGGACTTGCCACTTACCAAACATTCAGTGATTCTTGACCTGCCTAGACTTTCCCTTACCTAACATCCGATTCTCTCTTAGTCTGCTAGGGCTTTCTCTTGTCAAGCATCTGGTCACCCTTTGACCTGCTTGAACTTTTCTTTTCTAGTCATCCGATCAATCTTTAACATAACTTGACTTTACATTTACTAGTCATCCGATCAACCTTGACCTAACTAGTCTTAGCGCACTTCCAAATATCAAGTCCTATTTAGATCAACCATTAGTCAAACTTCACTAGACATAGGTATATTGTTAAACATCGAAACCTTGAAGACTGATTGCACTAAAAGTTTAATTGGGAAGCATTTTCTATTTAAAAGTAAAAAAATAGCTTTAAATGTGGAGAATGCAGCAACGTTTTTAAAATTGAAGCTAAACGAGATATTCATAAAGCAGAGGAACACTAAATAGTATACTTTTCCATTAATTTTTCAAATTTTAATTAATAATTATTTATTTATTATTTAATTGATTTTTTTAAAAAAAAATATTACACGAATGCAACAACATAATCATCTTCAATCTACTTGAAGCATTTTCAACAAGATGACCTAATAAATAGCTATGAATATTTTTATTTTAACTTGAGTGTTAAGTAAATGTTAAAATAGTTTAGAGTATCAAATTATCCATTTTACTTGGTTTAGTTTATTTATCACATATCAAAATTATTAGATTTGTAAGTGTTATTTAAATAGGAAGCATTTTCTATTTAAAAGTAGAAAAAATGACTTTAAATGTGAAAAATATGAAAACATTTTTAGAACCGAAACTGAACGAGACATTCATATAGTAGAGGAACACTAAATAATATATGTTTCTATTAGTTTGTCGAATTTCAATTAATAATTATTTATTATTTAATTGATTTTTAAATTTTCTTTGAAGGAATACAATGGCAGAATCATCTTCAATCTACTTGAAAGTTTTAAATTAGATAGCCTACGAATTAGCTATGAATATTTTTATTTTAACTTGTGTGCTAAGTAGATGTTAAAATAAATCATATTGTTAAATTATCTATTTTACTTTGATGAGTTTATTTATCACATATTGAAATTATTAGATTAGTAAATGTGGGAAGTGTTTTCTATTTAAAAGTAGAAAAAATGACTTTAAATGTGAAAAATACAGCAACGTTCTTAAAACCGAAACTGAACTAGACATTCATATATTAGACGAACACAAAATAATATATTTTCCATTAGTTTTTCAAATTTCAATTAATAATTATTTATTTATTATTTAATTATTTGTTTTTTTTTTTATTGCAGAAATGCAACGGCAGAATCATCTTCAATACAATTGAAGGCTTTCAAATGACCTAAGAAATAGCTATGAATACTTTTATTTTAACTTGTGTGTTAAGTAGATGTTAAAATAGTTTATAGTATTAAATTATATATTTTACTTGGTTGAGTTTATTTATCACATCGAAAATTATTAGATTAATAAGTGTTGTTTAAGTGGGAAGTCTTTTCTATTTAAAAGTTAAACAAATGGCTTAAATATGAAAAATGTGGTAACTTTTTAAAACTGAAGCTGATCGAGACATTCATATAGTAGAGGAACGCTAAATAGTACATATTATTCCATTAGTTTTTTAAATTTCAATTAATAATAATTTATTTATTATTTAATTGACTTATTACAGGAATGTAACACAGAATGACACTCAATCTATTTGAAAACTCCCAATTAGATGGCCTAAGAAGTAGGTATGAATATTTTTATTTTAACTTGTGTTAAGTAGATGTTAAAATAATTTATAGTATTAATTTTACTTGGTCGAGTTTATTTATCAGAAATTATTAGATTAGTAAATGTTTTTAAGTGGGAAACGTTTTCTATTTAAAATTAGAAAAAAGGCTTTAAATGTAGAAAAAGAGGCAACGTTTTAAATAGTACATTTTTTTTATTTTTCAAATTTCAATTAATAATTATTTATTTATTATTTAATTGATTTTAAAAAAAACATTGCAGGAATGCAAATACAGAATCGTCTTCAATCTAAAACTTTCAATTAGATGGCTAGCTATGAATATTTTTATTTTAACTTGCGTGTTAAGTAGTTGTTAAAATAGTTTAGAGTATAATAGTATTAAATTATCTATTTTACTTGGGTAAAGTGAAATAGGAGAATTGATGGCGATTTTTAGTATTAAATTATTATAATGATCCTACAAATATTCCATAAATTATTATTTATTATTATTGATAAATATAAATATTATTTTAATTTTATTCTTATTTATCTTACAACTAAATAGTGATTACAATATAAAGAATTGACCACAAATTTGAAAAATATTATAATACAAATTCTCTCACAGATAACATCTTCAAGTGGTTGCGAAATAAATTGATCAACTAAATCGTAGAACACGAAGGACGCTAAATTAAAATTGGATCGGGTTCGAACAAAATTCCATGGATAGGCACGAAGATAATGATTATGTTAGCTCAAATCGAGATTAATTAGAGTTATTTGGTTAAGTTATGTTCGAACCAAATTTAAGATTTAAACGGATTCAATTGGTTTAAAATGAATTAAAGTATTTTAAGTAAACCTTCTCTTTCCCTTTTTTTTCTCCCTACGCACATAGCAACCCCCATCATATCGTACGCTGCCACCATGCCTTCGCACATCCCTCTCTTTTCTTTTTCCCTTCCTGTTCTTCCCCATTTCCTTATTCTCATTCTTTTCTCCAAGCGAACCTGTAGTTTTTTTCTCACCTCTTCTTAAGCATAAGAGTTCTCTTTTCTTCTTCTTTCTCTTCTCCAACAAACAAGAAATGCAACATCTTCTATTGCCCTCTTCTAGCAACAAAAGCAACCCTCGTATCTTCTTCTTCTTCTCGTATTTTCTAGATTTTTGTTGCCGCCGCAAGAATAGTCATGTTTTGTCTTGCTTTATTGTCTTTGTATCGTTGCCGAGCTCATCGAAGCTAGTCGAGGTTGCTGTCGAAGAAGGTAAAGCTCTCCTCTTTTGCTTCTTCCTCTCTATCTTCTCTTCTCAATTTTCTCAAAAACAACGATTTTCTTTTTATTTTTCCGACGAGCAGCCCTTTATAAGAAGTTCTTTTTTTTGTCCTTTGTCCTACCATAGCAACAAAAGAGGAGTAAGTTGTTCCTTTCTTCTTTCATATTTCATTAATTGAAGGAGAATCGTAGAGTATAAACTTATTTTATTAGGCTGTTAGTTAGGATAGTTATTTAAATCGGAATGGAGGTCTCATATGTAAGAATGCTAAATATTACGAGGAAGCAAGATCACAAATAATTTCTTGACTTTGAGTCATAGATAAGCTCTGGGGATCGACAGATTGTTATTTCAACTATAACCAAGGGCAAATTTCAAAATTTTTGAATTTAAGTTCGGCTTCATCTTCTTAAATTCGAAATTTAAGCTTTTGGATGGTAAAAATCGACCAATACTAATATTTGGAATTTTCAAAAATTTCAACTTATATTTTTTAAAGTGTTTTTGAATTTTTAAAGTTGGATAATTCAATTTTGTGTTGTATTATTTTTTTTAATTTATTGAATTCGCCCCCATCCATTGAAAATCCTAGCCTTTTAACATGGTAGTCCAGTGAGAAGTTCGAAATGATAATAATAATGCAAGTACTCATAGAATGAATGACAATGGTGATGCAGCTTCTAGTTGTGAAACTTATGTTCCCCAACTCAAACATCAAAACCTTAGACATGTGAGCAAGGTTACACATGCAATCCAAGATGATGAACATAGTTAGAGCTATTAGGAATCAATATTGACGTCAATATATGGTTGACAGACAAAGGGAAGCTCAAGCTTATAAAGATATGTGGGAGAATTTAGTTGAGATTGATTTTGATTGAAATTAATCATGCTCTCATCCTTCTTATTATGACTTTGATATATCATATGGTGATGCATCATATCATAGCTCGGGGACATATGTTTATTCTTATCATATGCATATACTAGTTTCAATTTAAACGGTGTCAATTAAAGTTCAACTTTTAGTGGTGAATCCAGACATATTGATAGACACTTGAAATCAATATTAATATTGTATATCACAGGATAATTATTTGATTTGGGTATTGAAAAATTATAGGATTAATCTAATATATCAATTTTCTTTAAAGAGAAATATATTTATTTACTTTTGTCTAATAATCTTAAATTGTTCAATCGTTAAAAATTTATAAAAAAAATAATACAGAAATTATTTTTAAATAAAACTTACAGACTAAATACATATTTGTCTTATTATTATTATTATTATTATTATTATTATTATTATTATTATTATTACAATATACATTATATTAATAAGGCAAAATCATTACTTTCTTATTTTTACTAGATAATATAAAATTTCCTGTTATCTAAGTTCGTAAATCATATTGACAATTTTAAGTACTTTTGAAATATAAAAATATATCAAAAATTACATTAAATTACAAAAGTCATTTACATCTACATAAGTATAACCTACGTAATATTCATAATCATTAATATAACAATTTGAAGGTGAAGATCATCTTTATGACATGCAAATTCTCGAACTCAATGAAGACTATTTTATTATATACAGTAATAATAAAAATATAAATTTTGAATCCATATTTTTCTATATCTACTGTAAAATTTAATAGATATCAAATATCTCAAGAGAAAATGTCTAAATACGAACTTGGCAATAAACACATGAAATAAAATCAATGAGTATTTATAGCCGGTTGATCCGGATAGGTCGGCTAGAGGGGAGTGAATAGCCCCTGCATAAATCAAAATAAAAAAAAATAATCTTTCTCGAACTTCAACTTAGATTAGTAGCAACAGCATAAAAATAAACAATAAAAAACTGAAAGAAAAATACTCGAAATTTTACTTGATTACAACCGGGGTGGTTGTTAATCTAAGACAATGACAGTACTAGAAAAATCTCCTTCGTGTAGACGGAGAAGTCTCTTACAATCTTTGAACGCTCGGACTATTGCTAGGAAATGAATGTTTGAGTTGATTTACTATTTCCTAGATCCAGGGGCCTTTTTATAGTTTCTGGAAATTCTATCTATAGCTTAAGGGTGCCTCCCAAGGGCATGGAGGGCGCCTCCAGCGAGGCGGCAGCGGATAAAACTTTATCCGCTGCCAACAACTAATTTGGCCAAGTCGAGAGCACCCTCCATAAGCATGGAGGGCGCCTCCCATATGGAGGGCACCCTCCGCCCAAAGATGGTGGAGGCGCTAGTTCGCTTCGAAGGCGCCTTCAACACCTTGTTGAGGGCGCCTCCAGTAGTGTTCTCCAGCTCTTTTCGCTCTCCTGCTGCTCCGATCACCTGGGTGATTGTGACCAACCGAAATAGGACTCACCTAAACCCAATTTTCGGCTTTCTCCTTGAGCATGCTTCCGCTTCGGCTTCTCGTCCCTCGAACGTCGCGTACGTTCTTCTCATCCACCGGTGTACTCTTCCGCGGCCCTCTCGTCCCTCGGACACACCGAGCCCAATTGCTCCCTTCCCATGTCGTCCTTCTCGCTAGCTGCGTCTTCCGCTCGACTTCCTGTGCTCCTAAGCTCCTGCACACTTAGACATAGAGATCAAAACCAAACATAATCTAACCTAACTTGGTTGATCACATCAAAACAACCACAGGGTCCAACAATCTTTCTATTTTTGATGTGCATCAACCCGAGTTCAAGTTAGGGAGACAAACAAACAAGTCGTAATTGTAAAATAAACATTTTAAGCATAAATTTGCAATAAAAGAAATTGCAACATTACATTAATTCAAATTGATTTATATAAAAAAATCGAATTATCAAAAAAATCTTAACTTCCCCTAAACTCCCTAAACTTGTACCTATTCCTCCCACTTTGATCACATAAAAAAAAACAACTGGATAGAAATTTTCAAGTTAAAAAAAAAATTCTAAGTTAGGAATTTTAAATAAAAATATTGAGAATAAAGATTTATGAAATTTTCAAATAATTGACAAAGATTTAAAAACATTATTTTAATTTACATGTTTATCAGTTTGTCAATTAAATACTTAATTCGTTAATTGACTTCCAGGCTGTGGCGAGGCACTAGGCCTTCTTGGTTATTGGATCATCAACCACTTCTAGACAAAGCTTTTTAAAGAATTTAAATATTTAATTTGTCTGAAAGCCGTAAATCCAAAAAATATTTTAATCTAAGTAAAACTTTGGAACCCAATATAGATTCCTTTCTACTGGGTTAACTAAGAATTTGGAGGTACATATCCTTTGAGAATTCTTTTAATTTGTCCCTTGTGATGCCCAATATATCAATTTAATCTACCATAAATTCTTAATTTTGATTTTAGTTTCAAGTATGCATGGTCATTTTTCAATTTCTATTTTCAATTTTTTATTTTCTAATTTTAGATTATCATACAATTCATGTCTTTGCTAAGTTCAATTTTAACTTAGCATTTTTTTTTCTAATTTTACTAGATCTTTAGTAAGAATTTTAATAAAATTAAAGGACTGCTTGGGAGATAGAGCACGTACCTCACTTACCTCAATTTCTGATGCTCCCCCTTCATCGCTGCTCTCTTCTAATGATCCTCCCCCTTCATTTATGCTCATCTTTGAGCTGGTTTCATCTTCCACTTGATGGTTGGCCATTAGGGCTAGTCCTGAGAAGGCTTCGACCTCGGACTCAGAGGATGATGAATCACCCCATGTGACCTTCAGGATCTTGTGTTTGGAGGATGTTGGTCTTTTGTACTTTTCTTTCTCCTTGTCCCTCTTCTTCAATTTTGAGGGGTCATCCTTGATGTACCCTTCTTCGTTGCAGTTGTAACATCTGACCTTCCTTTTTCAGTAATCCCTCTTTGTCTGCGATTTAAACTTATTAGACCGAATAAATTTATTAAACTTCATTACCATAAGAGCTGCTTCATTTTCATCAATTGATTCGTTCCGAGTCTGAATCGTTTGTTCTTACCTTCAGGGTAACATTCTGACTCGATCTTTTTCTTTGTCCTGCACACCGAGATTCGTGTAATTCAAAAGTAGAGAAAAGACTTTCTAAAGTACTTACCTCGAGATCCTTGGATATATAGTAGGAGTCTACTATAAAAACTCATTCAGGTGTTCTTGGGAACGCATTTAAAGCATACCTTTGTGCGCCCCGATTCGTTACCGTTTCTCCGAGGTTTGTTAGTCCGGTGATCAACTCTTTGATTCTTCTGTGTAGTTGTGCTACTACTGACTCTCCTTCCATCCGGAAGTTCGTCAGTTGATTCCGAAGCACATCCCGTGTCGCGAGCTTTGTTTCGGAAGTTCCTTTGTGCAACTCCAAGAACTTTTCCGAAAGCTCCTTCGCTGAGTCATGATCTCCAATCCGATTTACTTCCTGGGTGGAAGCACGCTAAGCAGGTGGAACTCGGCTCGTCTGTTCGCTACGAAATATGCTTGTTCCTTCTTGGTTCACTGATATTCTCCTTTTTCTTCTCCTTGGGAGATTTTTGGCGCTACAAAACCATATTTAATTATTAAAAGAATTTTGAAGTCGGTTTTAAAAAATACCTCCATTCTTTTCTTCCACGATGCAAATTCTCCTTCGAATTTTGGTGGATAGATCGTTGATCCGGCCATCGTCTTGATCTTGATGCTTCAGTCGACGGTTAGTCCTTCTAAGGCAATTGGGCTCTGATACCACTTGTTGGTCCGGGTAGGCCGACTAGAGGAGGGTGAATAGCCCTTGCACAAATCAAAACAAAAAAAATAACCTTTCTCGAACTTCAACTTAGATTAGTAGCAACAACATAAAAATAAACAATACAAAAACTGAAAGAAAAATACTCGAAATTTTACTTGGTTACAACCGGGGTGGTTATTAATCCAAGACAATGACAACACTAGAAAAATTTCCTTCGTGTAGGCGAAGAAGCCTCTTACAATCTTTGAACGGTCAGACTATTGCTAAGAAATGAATGCTTGAGTTGATTTATTATTTTTTAGCTCCAGAGGCCTTTTTATAGCTCCTGAAAATTCTATCTATAGCTTGAGGGCGCCTCCAGCGAGGCGGCAAAAGATAAAACTTTATCCGTTGTCAATGACTAATTTGGCGAAGTCGAGGGCGCCCTCCGCCTGAAGATGGCGGAGGCGCTGGTTCACTTCGGAGGCGCCTTCAACACCTTGTTGAGGGTGCCTCCAGCAGTGTTCTCCGGCTCCTTTCGCTCTCTTGCTGCTCCGATCGTCTGGGTGATTGCGGCCAACCGAAATAAGGCTCACCCGAACCCAATTTCCGGCTTTCTCCTCGAACAGGCTTCCGCTCCGGCTTCTCGTCCCTCGAACGTCGCGTACGTTCTTCTCGTCCACCGGTGTACTCTTCCGCAGCCCTCTCGTCCCTCAGACGCACCGAGCCCACCGGCTCCCTTCCCGTGTAGTCCTTCTCGCTAACTGCGTCTTCCGCTCGACTTCCTGTGCTCCTAAGCTCCTACACACTTCGACACAAGGATCAAAACCAAACATGACCTAACCTAACTTGATTGGTCACATCAAAACAACCACGAGGTCCAACATAGCCCACACGAATTAGCCTAGTTGATAACTATAGGTGGTTGCTCCAATAGATCTTTGGGTCAATTCTGGATGCAAAATGTTCCATTGGCGTTTGATCTCCCCATGCTTGGGCAATACACCCCGTAATTACTTGTCTGTATCTAGCCGGGGGCCGATGTTATGAGCATTTATAGATTACCAAAAAAAGAACATTTATAACAATTAAATATCAATAAAAATAATTTTTCAATTAATATATAAAAAAAACAACCCAGTGCACTTTTCAATTAATATATACTAATTAAAAAATAAAAATATTAAAACCATATCAATATAGCATGATATTGAAACTGTATCATTCTGATCCTAAATCAAAATTTCAACACAGCTCAAAATTTTAAACCAGGACTTGAACAAGGTGGGGCTCTCGACAAGTTTCTTACAGGAACGGGCAGATATAAACAAACATCACATATTGAAGTACACACTAAAGAAGGAAACTATGACTAGGTAATTAGTGTGAGAATAATGGCTTAAATTAATTATATTGCTCAGAAAGTTCAATTGTGTCACTTCTTTTTTGATGAAAACTTCCAAATTGGATTTGAGGAAAGCTAGTGTTAGGTTTAGATTACATTTGAGCATGACCCAAGTAAAACCAATAGAATTAAAGGATTATTTAGTATAAATACTTATTAATAGGGTTTGGATGGTTATTTTGCTGTAAAACAACTTAATAGAGAGGGTGGAAAGAAACAAAAGAACACAATGATGGTCAGCCTAGCAAGAGAAAAGATGGTGGGCTTGGTAAGAGAAAGCTACACAAGGGCTTATTGTTTGATAATCAAGATAAAGAAAATTAAAAAAGAAGAGGTTCTCAACAGTGACAACACATCACCATAGTGGAGTTTTGGCAAAAGAGGTAGGATTATGCAACCCTTCCTTGATACCCCATTAGGTGTCATTATTCTCTTCAATTTAATCATAACCTTATCATTTCTTTGTTGAAAGTCCTTTGATTCATTGTTGTTCTATCGCTATAAGAGTATCTGGTTCAACAGGAAATTAAGCAGTACCTTCAGGCATCAAAATGACACATCCAATTAAAAAAGGGTAGAAAAGAACCCTGATATACCTTTATGGTCTATCATGAATTTGCTGCAGACCAACAGTTGTACTCATTTTCTACCCCTGATATACCTTTATGGTCTATCATGAATTTGCTGCAGACCAACAGTTGTACTCATCCATTCTTATAATGAAGGAGCTTGAACTACGTTTGCCGCCTCCACCATATGCCTGCAATTTCCAATGCAAGGAAGGTATTTATATTGTAAATTATACATTGGAAGGTGATCCAACAGTTAAATGCCATTGGTTGTCTCTTCTTACCTTAGCTATCTCTGAGATATCAACGGTAGGGTCAGTAGTCCTCAAACACATTTTCAAGTTCCGCTGTTTCATGAACACTGCAGCTCCTATTGGCCTGAATGCAAGGCATACACAATTTGTTATCAGAATCAGCCAGAACATTTTGGCATGTAGCTAGGGGAAATTAATCTTTAGTGGAAGCTCAGGTTTATTTGAATTTGATTTATTAGGGTTAAAACTGGCTTCAAATATCACAAAATTTGCATAACAAAAGCAACCACATGGAGACAAAGGAAGTTCCACTGTATCATAGAAAATTGTTTCTACTTTATATTCATTCAGTATTCAATTAAATACCTGTTGTCAGAAACTAGGTATGATGTTTATCAAAATGTAGGGATAAATACAATATTTTCACCTTAAACCAGCTGCTGCACTTCTTCTACTAAGCTCAATACAGATTTCATGACTTAGATCTTCATTTCCATCAGCCCGTACAGCCTAACATTAACAGGAAGAAATTTTTAACACTTTAAGCAAGGAGAGACATTTTGAAGTTTAGGTTGAAGTTCACATGGCAGTAGTAGCATTCTGTTAATTGAGAATACTTGAGAAATGCTGTAAAAAAGATAAAGATAAAAAATTCTTTAGGCAGTAAGACATCTAGGCTATAGCAAGAATGCACTACTAACAAATAACATGCCACTTCGGTAAATATCCTGCATAAGAGACCAATAGTTGAAGTTATTCATTGAAGTTCTCTAAAAAGAGGCAATTCTAAATAGTCTATCAAAATGAACAAGCTCAAAAGTGCCCTCTGATAATAATCAACATATAGCAGTTGTATTGCAAATTATGTTCCATTTAAACAGTTAGTGGAATTAACATTAGTTTTTTGTTGTGATGTAACACCAAGAACCAATTTCCCAGAGAAAAAAAAACTCATAATTCAAATATCAGGATGTCATTAATTAGAAAATAATGTAAAAAGAGCAGTTGAGATCCTATTAAAAAGTTCAACTATGATTCATATTATAGTAAACAAATACCTAGTTTCTAAATAACTTAATCAAACTTGTACAAATTCTCTAAACAATATTAAAATCACCAAACTTGATATGACTCAATCAAAATAAATCTTACAGCCTCTAAAAATTAAAATATCCTGATTAAAAAATTTCAAATTTCATTTCTTTAGTTGCATCATTCTCCCTCTTCCCTTTTCCAAAAGAGACGACCAGCATCGCCTACTTCTGCTGCCAAGGAAGGAAGAAGTTGTCTTCACCACCTTCCCACCTTCTAAAGGAGCTGACTGGCACTAGATTCCATAGACATAACCCCTTTCCTTTTGTTGAAATCAATTCGGAGGCAGCTCTTGTTGTCTCCCACAAAAAGATATCATCCGTGGGTCTGAAGTTCATCCATCCATGCTTCTGTAGATCATTGTTGCTTGATTGCCAGCAATACCAATTGCATCCATCATTGCTCCATCCTACCTATATCAACAATCAGAAACCTTCCTCCCTGATCAACTGGGCATTGTCATCACTTGCAACCCACATTACTTGAAGAGTGCTCTATTAAAATGTATTTTATTTCAAAATCAAGGTCATCTTTAAATTTTGGAGTACTCTAATGCAGAAGAGACAGACTCTCCTATAATGGGTGATCTACATCTGGATATTGTGTTCTTCAAGGAGGTAACTATATTTCTTGGAAAAGCAAAAGCAAATAATGGTTGCAAGTCAAAGTGTGGAATGTAAAATATAGGGTCATTACAATGGGTAAGCATATGATGACCAAGTTAGGATACACCCCCATCGAGTCTCGCATTCATGAGAGAACAAACATATAATCATTGATTGTCACCATAGTTTAAATTTCAAGCCGTATAATAATTTCGGTTTATGACTGAAATGATATGGTTTCGGTACCGTATCGTGCAGATATAGTTTCGGTATTTTTTAAAATATAAAATATATTAATAAAAAAATCCATGGGGGTCGTGCGACCCTTCCGCCATGCCCACGAGAGTCGCGCGACCCTTCCACGACAGTTGTGGGGGTCACGTGACCCCTCCACCGTTCTCTACGTCGTACCGATCAGCACAGAACGTAATGTTTCGGCCGTACCGCTTGTAGAACATGAGATTTTTAAACCATGATTGTCACTTCATCAGAAGGAAAGTACAATTTAATGAGGTGGATACTTTTTTATTAGTTCTAATAATCAGTTTGACAAAATTGTTAAGAGGGTCTAAAGTTGAATTTCTGCAACATATTTGAATTAGCTTAAGGGGCGTCATAGACTCACCTAAAAATATTTAAGATGTAGGAATGTAAATGTAAAGATTCATATTCTCAATATAGGTGGGTAGGTAGGTACATATAATTCCCACTTACTCGTAACAAGAGCAATTTACAAAGGGATGTATCAAACAAAACAATTTGGTATAAAGTTGTTCAAAGTTTATTCTGCTTGCTTCTCTACTATTAAGTGTCATTTAGAGCCTCATGTTCAGAATCATCTTTAATTTTGGAGATATTTCCTAATTCCTTTTAAAAGCTCCTTCAATCAAGTTGCTGTTGACTAATCAACTGAGGCAAATGTAGCTATAACCATCTTCCTCATGTTTGTGCAGATACAAAGGATCAACCAAAACAGGTACTGAGTATGCATAAAACTCCAAACTTCAATTTTTCAAAACATGTAAGCTTGACCAAAATTGACAATTGTCAGGTTAGCACATAGACAAGATTCCTTTGCTGGTAGCTGAAATGCAGATAGGAATGAATATGTCTGGCAAGTATTTCATGCAAAATTCTTCTAAACACAGTTTTTTGGTGTAATATATAAGGATTCCCAGTGTAATAATAACAAAGATCAATTGAGGTCTAACTTATGCTTCCAATATTTGAAAGAGGAAAAGAAAAATCCTTGTTCAAATGTATGCCTAAGACAGTCCTTTTTTGCTTCTCACTTCGTGTGTGTTTATTAGAAACCAAGGAAAGGAATTAAAAGAGTAACAAAGTATCAGATATGCATTTTTCTGTTGCATAGACCATATGATCTAGCTATGAAAGAAACTTATATGAGAAATTCATTGCAGTAGACCGACAGGAAGAAGATGTTACCAGGCACTCTCCATAAAATCCTCTTCCCAACTGAATCTTTAAAGCCTTTTCCAGCAACTTACTGGCTGCATCTTCACGTGACCGAGTATACAAATTTCCCTTGGCAATCAAATCTGCAGAATTAAGCTGTAGGAGCTGAGAAAAAAAAACAAATTATAAAGACCTTAAAAGATAAAATATACATATAAGCGAATAAGAATTATCTTAACCTGCTGAAACACATACGGATTGGTGATACAATTCAGTTTTGCACGCTCATCCCTAAGTCCAATGTCGAATGCTTTGGTATCAGGCATCCTCCACTGGCAAAGAGCAGCATCTTCTATATAACTTAAGACTGATGCAACACGTTCTTCCTGTTCTTGATTCAATAAGTTTTCGGCATCATCCTGTTACATTGTATTAAACCAGCGAATCTCTCTCAGCAGTACTGATGTTACAATCAGTTTGACATTCTATATTTAAAGGGCCGAGTAGATAAATGGAACAAATAACTAATGGAACTAAATGATTACGGGGAAAATTGAGCAAGTTTTGGTAAAGCTCGCTGAAAAATTACATGCAGAAGAGCAAACATGCGCTAACCTGAGAAGAGTTCCTCTCAGAGAACTTTTTGGAGAAGTAATCGTAAACAGAACGGGCGCTGCATTTCTCAGTGTCAATGTGAAGTTCCAGATTGTCGGGACGCTCTCTTTCATGTAAAGTCGTTCCCAGAGAAATCTCCCGGTGATCAAAAGCTATAACTCTGAAACGATTGAACATTTTCCCATTGTAGATACAATTTCCATTAACAAAAAGGGAGTGATTACTAGGGACAGGGTAAAGAAACAATCTTTCTGTGAAGTCCCAGTACCTAGGAACGATATGCGACAGCTCTATTGCAAAGCGTTTGGGCCCGACGAAATCGAGGAGGTAACACGTCTCGAAAGCTCTGGCCTCGAAGTCTTCCACTCTATCAAAAAAAAAAAAAAAACTATTGGTTGAAAAGGAGGAACTAAGGGCGAGACCAGGCTTGGCTGCACTTACAAGTTCCAAGGGTTGCCTACCTAAAAGGCTCGACAGAGGAGAAAGGCAGGACGAGGAACGGTAGGCGAAGGCGCGAGTGAAATAAGTGGGCATATAGGGCGGCGAAAGCACCGGAAAAAGATGGATAGTTGTATAGGACGAGGTGGGATCGGATGGCGGCGGCCGAGGGTGATGAAGAGTCGCCGGCGGTTATAGAAGGTGGTCGGAGGGCATCCAATGCGGCTTGCGAACGAAAACATCGGTGAGGGGACGAGGGCGGTGGAACGCCTCGCTTCAGAAAGGCAAGAGATGATCGGAAAACCATCCGTTTACGACGAACGCGCCGACGCACCGAAGCAAACTCTTCAAAAGGGGGAAGAAAATATGCTCAGCTACACCTACATAAAATATAAATTTTTAGAAAAATAAAATGTCAAATTAAAAAATAAAGATTTTGGGGAAAAAAAAATAATGTTAAAATAACAAATGAGTATACAAGATAAATTCGATAACCTTATTCCATAATCTACTAAAATGTTTTAAATTAATCACTTTAAAATTTTCATTAAACACAAAACATTTTTTTTAAAGATTGAGAAAATTCACACAAAGGCTTCTATTTGATAAGTATAATAATTTAAATATGCAACATTTTGCTGAAATGATCAATTTAAAAGACTTGAAGTCTATGTAAACATAAGTGCATTCATAGTCATTGAAGTTTTTAGAGCTTCTTTATAATTTTTTACTTCCACCTTATATATATCTCTCTCCTAATTAAAAAACACCTCTAGTTTTATATTTAAATAAAAAAAATTATATTAATTAAAAAAGTGAAGAAGTCATTATTTGCTTTTTAGTAAATATTAAAAGAATATTTTAATAAAAACAAAATAAAATAAAAGGTGAAGAAGCGACTATGGGAGGGAGGAAAAACCTACCTCCACTACACTATGGGAGGAAGATTTTTTAAAGTTGTCAACTCACACTATGGATGTTCTAAGTGTTTTCTCGTCTCGATATTTCGATCAATCTATTTCTAGGTCAACACAGAGAAGATAAATTACGGATGACTACTATTTATTAGTATAAGTGGTAAGACATGGGGGAGATATGCTCGGACACATAGAGTTTTGATCCCAAAATCTCATGTGGCAACACTCTATGTCTTAACCATCGTACCACCCCGAGAGGACCTAAATAATCGATTTTATGGTGGCAAAAGATGAATACACTCGCTTCTAGCACCCCTATCAATTTGTCTCAGGGTTAATACGGAGGAGGTTGATAATCGATTTTATAATTATATATGAAGAGATAAATTGATAAATTATGGTTGATCAATATGAAAAGAGTTTTTGTTCCTTTAATTTTGTCAAAATCTGAAACCTTGTCCTATGATAATGATTCTATTTCACGCTGGCCAATTCTATCCTGTCTCATGCTTCAGAGCACCCAAGGACTATAAAAAATTAGAAGAATTAGATTTTTAAAACGTAGATTTTTTTTTTTCAAGGTCTCTTTAATTACGCCTCTTTTTATAACTTTCAAACCAAAAAGCTACACACAACTATTTTATTCGATTGAAACACAAATTATAGAAGCCTTACTTTATAACTACTAGTTTCCTCAACACTTGCTTAGTTCGCTCAACATAATTCAGCCAACTCAAATGACTTACAAGCTTATATGCCAACAAATACTATCTCTAGACTCTAGTTGACTCGAATTACTTTAATTGAGTCATATTTAGATCAGTTAACTAAATTAGGTTGATTTAACTCGATCGACTATGATGGTAAATTTATCTATCAAACAAATATATTTTTATTTGACTCAAAATTCAATAGAAAATATAATGAGAATAGTAATTTTTTTAGCACGAATACATTTAAAAAAATATAATTCATATATAAAAGTTTGTTAATCTTAATATAATGTATCAAATTGATGTTTAAAGATATAAATATAATTAAATTGTCAGGGGTTGCTTGTTTGGAGGATTTGGAATGGGAATGAAATGAAATTTGGTGCTTGATTTCCCATTTTATTATTATATACAATCATTCCTATTACCTATCTCATTCGCTTATCCGAAACAAACAACCCCTGAATATATATGATCTTATTTAATATCATTCCGAGTTTTTTATATTTATCAACCGATTAAAATCGATTGATAAAATTAGATTATATATGTTCTTCTAAGGGGGCGCTTGGTTCGGGTAAGGGAATGGGAAAGAATATGGGAATGATTGCAAATATTAATGAAATGAGAATAATACTCATATCCCTCATATTACTCGGGAATGACTCATTCCTTTATTTAGAGGAATGAATCCGTGGATCCCACCTTCATTTCTCCAAATCAAGCACAAGTTTAATTCCATTCCTATTCCAAACCCCCCAGATAAACAGCCCCTAATTATACTTTTCGGTCGCTAAGTTTTCCAGGTAATGATATGTGTTTAAAAAATCCTCTCCTATTCGATACCAGCGTTGACATTCTACAGTCAGCGTACCTCTGACCTTTACGTGGGTGCATGTTGCTGTTGTAGGTGTTTAGAAGGAAGGAAATAATAGCAGTGAAATGACTACGTGATTCCAACTCCTAAACTGAGTCAACCATGCCGACCTCCGAAGTTTCCTCCACCCTCTTCCTCTCTCCCATCCCTTGAGCCATTTTCCTCTCCATTTTGGGCCCTTGCATCTCTCCTAACCATTGACGATAACGATTCATCTCTTTTGTCTTCCTCGGCATGATAAGAAGTTACCGTTGACGACAACCTCAGCTCGAGACGCCTTTCATGGAGAGACTTCAATCGTTCCCTCAACAATTTGGCCTCGAAATTGTACGCAAAGTCGATCGCAGACTTTCGTTAGCAAACTTCAAGCTTGACAAGTACGAGAAGGATAAGGCGAGATTGCAACACGACAAGGTCAAGTCGATAGAGGAAAAAGGTGAAGAGGTTAATGAGGAGGAGGAGGAAGAGGAGGAGGAGGAGGACGGCGGTGTCGCTTCCCTGTGCGCCGAAATAGATGATTTTGCTGGCAGAGTTGTCGAAGAGTCGCCGGAGGCGCCGTTGGTGTTCCCTCAATCCGCCGTCAAGAAGTTTCTTGACCTCGCGGAGGAGACGGTGGAGAAGCATGAGTCCGGCGAGTTCGGGATATTGGCGTCCCTCGAGAATGGCGACCTCAGCCTTTTCAACATCGTCGATCGCTTGGTCAAGCTGACGTCGGTAGCGGGGGATTTCCCATCGGCGAAAACAGAGCGCAAACGGGCGATGAGCCGCGCCGGCTGCGTCGTCCACAGGGCGATGTGCTTCCTCGAGGACGAGCTGTATATCCTCCTCGATCAAGATCCTAAATTCAAGGTCGACCCGAACAGCACCCGATCCAAGAGCAAGCGTCCGCCCTCCTTCGACCGCAACTCCGACTCGGCGGACCGGTGCTGCGCCCTTCCCTCGCCGGAGTCCAACTCCTTCCACCTCGCGCCGGAGATGTTCGAGAGGCTGTGCCGCATGGTGGGATCCATGTTCAACGCCGGGTACGATACGGAGTGCTGCCAGGTGATCGCGGTGGCGCGCCGGAACGCCTTCGACGCTGGCCTGTCCAGCCTCGGCTACGAGATGCTCAGCATCGACGACGTGGTGCGGCTGCCGTGGGACTCGCTGGAGAGAGAGATCGCCACGTGGATCCGAGTGTTCCGGCAATCCGTGGAAGTCGTGTTCCCCCGTGAGCGGGATCTCTGTTTCTCCGTCCTCGCCGGCCAAGAACCCATCGCCCAAACCATCTTCTATGACCTCGTCCGCGGCGCCACCATCCCGCTGCTCACCTTCGCGGAGGCCGTCTCCATGACCAAACGCTCCGCGGAGAAGCTCTTCAAGGTGCTCGACGTGTACGAGACTCTACGCGACACGCAGCCCAAGATCCACGCGCTCTTGCGATCAAGGGCGTCGGAGGAACACAGCGAGGCGGAGCCGTCGTCTGCGTTGGACGATCTCGAGACAGAGATCGCGTCGTTGAGCGCCCGACTCGCAGAGGCGGCCGTGGCCATCTTCTCCGAGCTGGAGAACTCGATCAAGAACGACGCCGCGAAGACGCCGGTGCCGGGTGGCGCCGTCCACCCGCTCACCCGGTACTTGATGGACTATCTGAAGGACGCGTGCGAGTACAGGGGCACGATGGAGAACATCTTCAGGGAGCAGAAGAATGGCGGTAACAACAACGACAACCAGTTCGTGAGCCAATTGATGGAGGTGATGGAGATGCTGCACGCGAACCTGGAGGGGAAGTCGATTCTGTACAAGGACCCGGCGCTGAGCAGCATCTTCCTGATGAACAACGGCCGGTACATCATGCAGAAGATAAAGGCGTCGTCGGAGGTCCACAAGCTTCTGGGGGACGTGTGGAGCCGGAAGAGATCGACGGAGTTGCGGCAGTACCACAAGAACTACCAGCGGGAGACGTGGTCGAGGGTGCTGGGGTGCCTCAAGGACGAGGGGCTGCAGGGGAAGGGGGGAAGCGGGGTGGCGAAACCGGCGCTGAAGGATCGGTTCAAGAGCTTCAATTCCATGTTTGAGGAGATCCACAAGGCGCAGTGCCTGTGGGTGGTCAGCGACGAGCAGCTGCAGTCGGAGCTGAGGGTGTCGGTGTCGGCGGTGGTGGTGCCGGCGTACCGGTCGTTCCTTGGGAGGTTCGCGCAGTACCTGGACCCGGGGAGGCAGACGGAGAAGTACATCAAGTTCGGGCCGGAGGAGCTTGAGAATTACATCGACGAACTCTTCTCCGGCGACCCTTCCTCGTTGGTTGGCCGGAAGAAATAATGTTTATTAGGTTGATCGAAGCCAAACTTGTTGTAACAAAGAAACACTGAATTTTAGTAATTCTCAGCAAATTCATTTTTTTAATCTATTTTTGAGGTATAAAAAGTGCTTTGAGATAAACATATATGACATGATAATAACAATCATTCGATTAAATGATTAATTACATGTAATTAGGACAAAAATATATGATAATGATTATTACAAGAGCTCATACTTTCATGCTAGTCTTCAGGTACAAAATTTAGTTCACCATATTTAATCTGTACTTAATTGTTAGAGGAGTTTAATTGTTAGGGTGGTTTTTATATATTTGCTATGATCTTAAAATATTTCTGAAAGTGTTCAATAACGTGTTCGAAAGTGTTGACAATTGAGCCAAGGCTGGTTCAAACTCGGCTCGACTCATTTTATGCTAACTCGATTCGAGCTCGAGTTTAATTGAGCTTGTAAATTTGAGGTCGAGTTCAGCTTGAGTTCAACTTGAAAAGTTCGAATTAAAATCAAAATTTTGAGCTCAAGCTTTAACTCGAGCTGAGTCATAACTTGAGCCAATTTTACTGTAAACTCACAAAACAAAAAATGCACGCAAATGGTTACTCAAGACGGATTGTAGATGAAAAAAATAATAAATCAACATTGGCAGAGAATTAAATAATAATAATAATAATAATAATAATAATAATAATAATGTAATTGAGACTACCCAACCTTTTCCAACGACTGAATCAAAATAATATTCATATAATCAAGCTGAGGGCGACGGAGAAGGGAGTAACGATTGAGTACAATGACTAAGGATTGAGGGCTGACTCTAATTGAGTAGGGCGACATTAACAACTGAGTAGGCTGTGATGATTGAGGGTGAAAGTTGAGAGTTGAAAGGTTTGAGCGTTCAGACTTGAGAGTTGAGATGATAGATAGGATTTTTAGTTTGAAATTAGGACCGGCTGAAATCTAAAGGTTAGGATTTAAGAATTGGATTTAGATTTTAGGAATATTACTTATTTTGATTTTAAAAATAAACTTCCAAAATTTAAAATTTTACCTAATATTTACCTTATCAATATTTACATGAATAAATAAAAATTATATTCATTTGCACCCCTAGCTAGAAGTAGTGAACAGGGCTTGATCGTGTGATAGTCTAAAAAATGTTAATAAAATAAATGAAACAAACACAAAACAAAACACTAACACACAAATCAATTTCATCTTTTACATGGTTCAGAACCCAAATTTCCACTTCATAGCTTAGCTTTCTAGCATTAACACTACTATACTTTCTCTTTGTGGATACTTTTTTGAGGCGAAAAAACCTCTTACAAGCACCCATTCTCACAAACAAATACAAGTAAAATACAAAGATAAAAGATGAAAATAATTACAATGTAAATAACTAATTTACATACAAAATCTTTGTTTTGGTCGATGTTGATTGCTTTTGAAATGTCTCTTGAAGGTTTGGAATGCAGTAACACTCTCCCCTAGAATGCATTGGAAATCCTCTATAAAATTCTCTTTTATAAGCTTTAAGTCGTAATTAGAAACCACCTAATAGTCGACTATTTGTCACTATCAATCGATTGTGATAATGACAATTGTTCTTCTAGAATTTGAATGTTGCACGGTAGAATAGTTCTTCTAGCATAGTATTGACCACAACAATTAATTGTTATATCCTATCAGTCGACTATTGCAACAAAGTTGAATTCTCAAACTGCCTCATAAACTTTTTGTTTGCTACAACATTATTATTAGTCAATTGATCATACTCAACAGTTGACTAATATATTACAAACCTCCTTAAACCTTCTCAAATCTTGAACTCAAGGGTTTAGGAGTTCATCAGTCAATTGTTATGTTATAGCAATCGACTGATACCTTTATTTCAGCCTTATCAATATCGAATTCAAACTTTATCTAGTATTTGGTCAACCTCAACCGATCAAGACTTCCTTTACCTGATAATCGATCAACCTTCACCTATCAAGACTTCACAGCTGTCTAGTATCCAATCAACCTTGATTTGTCAAAACTTTATTGTTACTTAGCATTCAGGCACTCTTAACTTGTCGTGACTTCATCATTGTCTAATATCAAGTCACCCTTAACCTGTGAGACTTCACCATTACTTAACATCAGGTCACCCTTGACATGCTAAGATTTCTTGTCTCATCTCTAAAATATGGTCAACCTTAACATGTTAGAACTTCTTTATTGCTAAATATTTGGTACATCTTGACTTGTTTATATTTTCTATCTTACGCCTGATATTTGGTCCTCTTCCATGACCTGTTAGGACTTCCATCATATGTCAAGTATCCGATCAATCGTGATCGACTTGAACTTCACGATTACCAAGTGTCCAATCAATCTTAACCCACCATTACCAAATGTATGATTAACTTTGACCCACTTGGATTTCATCCCATATTTCAACTCCTCATTGGACTTCCAACTATCAAGTGTCCGATCAACCATGGGCCACGTGGACTTCTCTACTATCAAGTATCTGGTCAATCTTGACATACTTGACTTTTCACTCAACCATCCATATCAAAGCCAATCTTGGTTAACCTTAATCCGAGGTTAATTGTACCAACAATCTCCCTTTTCAACAAACTCTCTTTTCACTTGATGTCTAATTCTACCATTAAACATATTGGTCAAATATCAAAATCCAACTCAAGCCAAACTTAAACTTAGTCAATCTTAATCACTTAACACACACAAATCCCTTATGCCTTGACTGTGATGATCCAAGAACCATAGGAAGAAATTAGAAAAGTTCAATAGCTTAAACTTTAAACTGTGGCAAAAGATATTATTTTATCTAATCATGTTGAATCTCACTCAAATTTTGACAAAGGAAACTCCAAAATTGTTAGAGGATGAAATTGATGAATAAGTCCTTAGTATTATAGAAGCATAGGACAACTTTGAGTTTTTAATGCTTGAATTACATCCTACATAACCTTGTCAATTTGCTATACAATATAACAAAAATCCAAAATCTAGGACAAGAGGGGCCAAGAAATTCATTGTTAGTCAATTCTCTAATTACAAAATGGTGGACTCTAGAATTGTGATCATTCAAATTTAGGAGCTTCAAGTAATCTTGCATAAAAGTCATTATGATGGCACAATGTTTAGTGAGATCTTTAGGTATTATTAAAAAATTGCTACTCATCTAGAAGAATTTCAAAAATTACTTGAAACACAAGTGGATGAGATGAATGTTGAAGAAGTCATTATTAAACTTTCGTGAATATTCATTTTCTATTAGTTTCTCTCTTTTTGTTGCATGATGTATCAATTCATCATCTGACTTTATTATGCATACATGACTTGATACTAGCATGTGTTTTCATACTACAGGGATATGGGGAAGGACCGAGAGGTGAACCTAATTCTCTAACCCACAAAAATCGAAACTTGAGGGTTTGTTCATGAAAGTAGTCAAAAATCTCTCGATGGCAGCATTGGCTATCACGGAGTTTAATGAGTTTACCCCAATTCGATATCATAAAGTAAGGGATAACACCTAGAGGATCGTGAAGTATTATGATATATGCCTCCCTGAGAAAGCCATTGTTTTAGTAATGTTACCTTAAAAGTAGACACTGCAATTGGGTAGGTACATCGGTATTATTCGAGAGAACATATTGGGTACCTCAAGATGGACCACTTTCATGCATTTCAACACTGAGTTAAAATAGTAAATTATATTTAGAGTGTCAATGATCATGATAGCAAAACCAAAGTCCTAGAATTTCTTCATAAAATCGATATTACCCACAACTCTTCTTGCTTTCTTAGTTTGTTTTCTTTATGACACAATTTTCTCAATTTTGACTTATTTAGATAGCCTACTTCACAATTCGAATCAATATTCAATTTAATAGCCCCAATGGATGGTATTTTATTACTTGAGGACAATGATACACTTATAGTTTGTACACATCAAGTTTTTGACATTGTTATCGAGGACTATTTCAAATTGATATTAGTTCCATTGCGATTTGGTTAATCTAGATTTCTTTTTTTTTTCTTGTTGTTTTTTGATTTTCTTTTATTTATTTTTTAACCTTTTATTGCCTTTTTTTTTCTTTTTCATGTGAACAAATTTCTAGTACCCAAAGATGGAAATTCTAACTCAAAGATTTTATGAATCTAATGTTGTGAACTTTGTTAACGATTATTGAGAAATTTGTAGTGCAATAGAACACGCAACCAATAATTTTTACACCTTCATGACTTGAACAAGTGGATGACATCTTCTATCCACAGAGCAATCAAGAGAACAACAATGCAACATCATCTGGATTCCAACATGCACTAAAATCCATCTTGGAAACTTTACTAGAGAACCTCATCACAACTTAAAAACTTAACAAAGAGTTTACGCAACAACATCGAATCTACGTATACATAATCAGTCTGATGGAAGGTATGTCTGATAACTCATTTAACTATACTGAGATGTTGAAAATTCAAACTTTACTGGATGCTAGTTCCTCTTCGAAGGCTCCAGACAGATTCTCAAATCAACCTGAGATCGATCCTTTTGAATATTTTGATGCCATCATTTCGAGGATTAGTGAATCTTTGGAGGAACCTAAGGTGAGCAAGGAGGAGGATGACAATACTAAAAATGAAGCCATTTGAAGAGAATCTTGAGGAATATAAATTTGATACTTTGACAAAGGACTGTGGTCCCTTAGGCGACTCCAAATTGAGATCCCCTTCTATAGATATGAAATCCACATTTTATATGTGAATTACAAGTGCCCACTACGGGCTAGTGTTGGCTGCCATGACCTCCCATGGCAAGCTCGAGAACTCCAGTCGAGTGGCAACATGACCCGTTCCAGTTAGCATGGCGCTTGTGGAGGGTTAAGGAAATCTGACTAGATTGGCTATGGCTCATGCCGGATGACACAACCCCCTATGGTAGGCTTGGAAACTCCAAAGACTTGATCTTTAAATTGGCGATGGCTCGTGCCGGCTAGCATGACCCCGTGGCAGATGGGTTGCCCTTGGAAGTTAGGCTTTAAGCTCCATTTTTGCTTCTTTTTGCACCCTATCAAAAGAAATAACTAAGAGCAGTTCTCCGAATTAGGAAAATATTAAAATGAATATAAAGAGATGAAAATATGAAATATATACATTTAAATGAGACAAAATGTGCATTATGTTGGAACCCTAAGGTTGTTTTGATATGATCAAACAAGTTAAGATAAGTCCCGTGGTGTTTTAACCTTATGTCTAAGTGTTCAGGAGCTTAGGAGTTCAAGAAGTCAAGCAAAAGACGCAGCTAGAGAGAAAGACGTCACGGGAGAGAGCCGACAGGCTCGATGCGTCTGAGAGACGAGGTGCTACGGAAGAGTACGTGGGCAGACGAGAAGGAGGCGTGCGACGTTTCCGAGGGACAAGATGCCGGAGTGGAAGGTTGCTCGAGAAGGCCGGAAATTGGGTTCGGATGAGTCCTATTCTGGATGGCCGAGATCACCCAAGCGAATGGAGCCGGAGCGGAAGATCTGGACCGGGGCAAGCAAAACCAGAGCAGAGGGTCCGGATTGAAAAAGTCAATCGTGTTGATTTTAAGGCTCCGGGCGCCCGGAACCCAATTCTATCCATATCACGTTTGACCTCGATCCGTTACGGAGGGGATAAAGTTTTATCCCCCTCCAGGCGCCTGGAACCCTTCCAGGCGCCTTGACCAAGGCTATAAATATAGCATTTGTCCAAGAAGCTATAATCAACAAGCAATTTCATTTACAACACTTGTGCGCTTCCGTTTGTTAGTTTAGCTTCATGTTTCTGTGCTTTCACTGCTGTAAGAGGTTTCTCTGCCTGAAGGAGTATTTAGTGCGCTTCACTTCCTTGGATTAACAACCTCCCCAGTTGTAACCAAGTAAATCCCTTGAGCCTATGTTTTTGTTTATTCTAATTTTATTTATGCAAGTGTTTATTTAAGTCCAAGAAGGGTATTTTCTGTTTTATTTTGTGCAGGGCTATTCAACTCCTCTTCTAGCCGGCCCAATGGTCCCAACAAGTGATATCAGAGCCAAGACCCTTCAGGAGGACTAACCGTCGATCGAAGCAAAGACGATGGCCAGACCGAGCATATACCTACCGAAGTTCGAGGGGGAGTTCGTTAGCTAAAAAAGCGAATGCAGACATTCTTTAAAATCGACATTGAATTACTTTTAATAATGAAGTTCAGTTTTGTAGCACTCGAAGGTAAGGAAGAATACCAGTGGACGAAGAAAGAGTAGGCCGACTACGTGGCAAACGGTAAAGTAGAATTCCATCTGCTGAGCACCCTTCCGCCACAAGAAGTCAACCGGATCGGCGCCTACAACTCAGCAAAGGAGCTTTGGGAGAAGTTCCTTGAGCTACACGAAGGGACGTTCTAGGCCAAGCTCGTGAGATGAGACTTACTCCGCAACCAGCTGACGAACCTACGACTTGAAGAAGACAAAACGATTGCACATCTTCACTTGAGGACTAAGGAGCTCATCACCAGACTTTCGAATCTCGGAAAAAAGGTAAGTAACCGAGATTCACTATGGTACGCTCTTAATGCATTCCTTAGGAATACCAAATGGGTATCATTAGTAGATGCCTTCTATATTTCTAAGGACTTAGAATCTATTACCTTAGAAGAATTCTTTTCAACTTTTGAAGTGCATGAATTGAGATGTGCAGGTACGAAGGAGCCGAAGCACAACATCACCCTCAAGGTAACAAGAGACGAACATGAGTCAGAATCTTCTCTCGACGACGAGAAAATGGTAATAATGGTAAGACGTTTTAAAAAGTTATGTAAATCAAGAAAAACTAACCATCCGCAGGGTAGAAAGAAAAAGTCGATTAGATACTACCACTGTAACGAAGAAGGGCACGTCAAAGACAACTGTCCCAAGCTAAGGAGCAAGGACAAGGACAATGACAAAGGAAAGAAGCATGTTCAAACGAACAAGTACAAGACACTAAAGGTAACGTGGGACGATACGTCATTGAATCGGAAGTCGAGGCTTTCTCCGGACTTGCATTAATGGCAAGTCATCAAGAAGATGAATAGAAGCAAGTGTTCGCTCTTCGCAAGTGTACGGAAATGTCGCAAGTAATATAAAAGATTATCGTATCCACAGGGACTGGAATAAGCACTAGAAATGTCTCAATGCGAATTAGCCAAACAACTATCCAATCGTTTCGAAAGCAAAGTAAGGTAAACAAATCTAATCTTAAAGATCAACAAACAAGAGTTTAGTGTTTTGGGTTATGATAAAGGGAGATTCTAGGAGTTTCGGTTTCTTTGTAGGATTTCTCGAATGTAAATGGTTCACCAATTCTTATCCCTCAATTGACAAACATGTAGAAAGTTGCCGGTTCTCTCTTGCAATAGACAACCGGCTAAGGACTGAGACATATATCTAAATAGGATTAATTAGACATGAACCTATGTTGTCCTTACACAGAAGTGCACCTATTACTATGCCTTCCTCGGATATCAACGTAGAAGCCCACGACTTATCAATCTATCAAGATACAAGAAACTAATCACAAAATCCATCCTACTCTCTTGAATATTCCTATTTCCTCTTCAAGATTGTCTCTCAAACGTCCTTACACGGGCTTGCACCTGTCACGTGGATCCCTCGGATGATCGAGTGAGAGTTTATCTTTACCAAGTTCATAAGAAATTCAAACAATTAATCAAGAATGAGAATTAAGCACGAATCATCATTAATCATTCAAGATCTAATTGATACAAGCAAGATAATGTCATTGAAACAAGAGAATGGCAAATCCATAAGAGATTACATCAATCCATCCTACAAATACTCCCTTCATCCTAGAATACAAGATCTACTCCATGAATCGAGGAAGAAAACCCGAAGAAATAGAGAATACAAGCATTCCTTAAATCCCCAATCCAAGAAACCAAGAAAAGGGGGAAAGAGAAAACTTATCTACGAAGAAACTTCGTCTTCGGATCCAATCCTCGCTCCGGAGCTGGAATCGCCAAGAACTCCCTTTGAATCGCCCAGAAATCCTCCCAAGAATGGGAGGAAACCACCAAATCTTGCCTTCTCCCAAAGGGGGAGAGATCCCCTTTCAATTCATGAAGGAGGGTTTAAATAGAGGAGGGAATCGGGCGCCACACGGCCTCGTGACACGGCCGTGTGAGATTCACACGGCCATGTCCAGTTCCTTCTCTGCCAAAACTGCACGGCCGTGTGGTTCACACGGCCACAACCTGCTTAGTCTCTAGAAATGCTACACGGCCGTGTGATGTACACGGCCACAGCCTGCTTAGTCTCTGGAAATGCTACACGGCCGTGTGATGTACACGGCCACAGTCTGCTTAGTCTCTGGAAACCTCACACGACCGTGTAGATCCACACGGCCATGTAAGGCTTCTGCTCTGGTTGGCTTCAAATCTTGACACGGCCGTGTGAAGTTCACACGGCCATGTCATTCTCCACTTCTGTTGGTGCCAAACTCCACACGGCCCGAGCTCCATACTAGTATAGGGCCGTGTGAGGTACACGGCCCGGTGCTTTCTCCCTTTGTTTCCTCCAATGCTTGCCCAAGGATGTAGATTCTTCACCAAATCGACTCCTGTGTACAGAAAATGCACAAAAAGTAGATCTCCGAACCAAAAGAGTAAATATGCTAAAAGGAAAGCTGGAAGTATAAAAATGCATAGATCAAGCATGCTCAAAGTATGTAAATGTGCGTAAAAACATGCATAAAAGAGTATATAATCTACGCACATCACACCCCCAGACTTAAACCTTTGCTTGTCCTCAAGCAAAATGCCGCAGTCTAAATTCATATGTTCTACATCACATTCATAAAACCTAGTGCACTTTCCTAACTCTATCAAAAAGTTTCATTAGAAAGCATGATCATAGAAACAAGTAAAGTATGGTTCAAGCATAAGAATCTTGTGCACAGTGTAAAAGTAACTCAACACTCTTCAAGTTTCAATCCATGTCCTAGTCAAGTCGTCATCAAATTTGAATTCCTAGTGTTTCCAGTGAAAGACAAGTAACCAGTGATAGGCACTTACTCACCATTCACTTGGTTCATATTTCTCAACTAACCCAAGGTCTCAAAGGTGTGCTCAATCTCAAGAGAAGCTAAACAGTCATTTCCCCAGTAACCTAACTCGGTCTCAAAGGGGTGACTTGCTAGATTCCACTCATGACAACTGTTTTTTATATCCCTTATTTTTTTTTTAAGTGTTTGCATTGTGCAAAACTTATTCACAAATGTAATTTTTAGCATACATGTTGGGATATTTTGATTTTTCCAAATGAGCTTTAATGATTTGAGCCTCATCTAGTAACCAAAATGAAAGTTGAGAAATCACCATGGAAACCAAGTACTAAGCAAACAAGATGAATCATGACTATTTCAATGACATCAACTATTCAAGCATCAAGCACAAGTGTAGTGAAGATAAAATCCTTAAGGTTGAACCAAAACTAAAACTCATAATCATAAGATTCTTAGCTTGTTTCATGCTACCCAAGATAGAGAAAAGAAGTACATAAAGTTTACTACTAGCATCATTCGAACATCATGAATCAAGACAATAATCGTGCTAACATTTCACTTGAATCCAAGAAAGCATATAGGTGAAGATTTGATGTTCTCAAATTTTTTTTTTGCCATGATTATTTAAAAAACAAGCAAAATAAAGCAACAAGCAATGAAAATAAGGACCAACATGAAAAACTAACAAAAACAAAAAGAAACTGAAAACTAAACTAAACAGTTCATAACACCCCCCCCCCCAGACTTAAACTTTTCATCGTCCCGATGAAATCAATATGGTGGAGGAGGTGGAGGTGGACGAGGGAAAGGAGGTCTACGACGTGGTTGGCCAATAGGAAAACTAGGAAAACCTGGAATCTCACCCAAATATCTATGATACTCATATAAAGCATCTACTTGTTGGCTAGTAAGCATCATGCTCTGCATAAAATCTCTCATCCTAGCCTGATCAGTATCATAATCCTGCACAAACTCAGCCACTTGACCTTGGAAATTCCTCGTAAACTGAAAATGATTTTGTACCTCCCTAAACTGATCATCAGATAAAGAGAAGTGCCCCTCCAACATTTTTCGTTGGGAATCTTGCTTCTCATGAAGTGATTCTAGAGACGTACGAAAATCTGAAAAATCAAACCTAGAAGATCCCGTGCCATATGTAAAAGAATGCCTAGCGGGCTCCATAAAACTAGAAGGCTGCGGGTGTCCATATGACGAGGGCTCATGATGTGGCTCAGTGTCTCCAGGTATAGAAGGGTTATCCTCAGAATCCAACTCGGAAATTACCCAATTAGCCAGGTTACGAATAGTAGTTCGTTCAGGAAAAGGAAGGGGTAGAGGAGAACCACTCCTCCTAGGAAACGCAAAATCATTCTCATCCCGAACGATCATTTTCATAGCAAGACATGCATCAATGTCAATCATGTCATTACCATGAATTATTTCCAACCCATCAACATCAAGATTTAAATTACAAGCTATTCGGGTAATCAAACCACCAAAAACAATTGATCCCGATGACGCCCTAGCAGATCTTAATAAGGTTTGGACAAAATGAAAACCAGAATCAAATTCAACCTTATAAAGCATAGCCCATAAAGCATAAAGCTCTATCTTTTTAACCACCCCATCACTCTCTCCCCTACCAAAAATAGTTTTACCCATAACTCTATGTAGATACCTAAAAATGGGGTTTTGCATATGGGAGGCCTTAGCTCTTGAAGGCTCATAAGGTTGATCTAATCCAGTTATTGCATTCCAAAAATGATTCCAATTAAACCTTGGATCAAACATACGAGGGCTACCGGTGGTTAATCCAAAACAAGAATTAAAGTCACTAAATGCCCATAGAAATTCTTGATTCATTAGTCTAAAAGAGATTTTCCCAAAATAATCATCTTCATTAGTAAAATGGACATCCAATGAACTCAAAAATTCCAAAACAAGACGAGGATATGTAGGCAAATGGGTGTACATAATATCACTCCAATCCAAAAACCCAATCATCAAATCTACATCTTCCCTAATTCCAAGCATATCAAGAACAGTTGGGTCCATATATCTAGTACACACTATCTTTCTATTGACAAGAATTGCAAATCTAGTTACTTGATCATCATTTCTAAACACAATATTGAATTCATTGTCATTACCTTCGTTGCGTGAAGTCCTTTTGCCTTTGCCCTTCACTGGTTGCTTTCCTTTGTCCCTTGATGGCTCCCTCTCTTTGTCTCCACTAGATCCACCACCTCCTTTGCGAAGTCTCTTCAAAATATTGGACATCTTGATGAGTTTAGATAGGGGAAGAATTATCTAGAGTTGTGGAACTCAAAGAACAAAACTTCAAAGAACAAAAGATCTTAGGTTAAGAGAACAAAAAGTCCAAGTCTTAGAGAGGAAGAGAATCGGATCTAAGAGATCTCGAGAGATTAGAGAGGAGTTTTTTAAAGATTGGGAGAGAAAGATATGTTTTGGAGAGCTGGGGTGTGTGGAACACGGCTAAGATCTGGCCGTGCGAGGTAGGAGGAAGACTTTAATAGTTCTCCTACACGGGCCGTGTAGATCTACACGGCCTCCCCCTCTTCCTTCTCTGGATTCCTCGCACGGCCGTGTCTGGGACACGGCCTCTCCATCTTTCCTCTCGGGATTCTTTACAAGGCCGTGTCTAGGACACGGCCTATACCTTTTTCTCCTCGGGAGATCCCACACGGCCGTGTCTGGATGACACGGCCCAAGCACTTCCCTTCTCTGCAACCTTTGCCTGGCCGTGTATAGCACACGACCTGACTCTGTTTTGCACCTAACCTGAAAACAAAATCAAAAGAATGCATCAAACTAAAAGAAATTACAATACAAATCAAAACTAACTAAAAGAACCCTTGGGTTGCCTCCCAAGAAGCGCTTGTTTAAGGTCTTTAGCTCGACCAAACTTTATCATTCGCTTCTTTTCCTCGCCCTTGGAGGACAGATATACTTTTCATTTTTGTTGGGAGATCTTCTCCCAACATCTTCCACCACATTGTCTCCTTCATTTGGTGGCCTTCCATGAGGATGGAAATTCCATTCCTCAAGTTTATAAATGTTTGTCCTGCTACAAGCATTTAAAAGAGACGAGACATGGTTAGAGATATTAGATAAATCATATTCCAACTTTTCCTTACCAATTACCAAAGAAAGCTTATGATTTTTGACATTAATTATAGCTGTAGCAAGGAAAGGTCTTCCTAATATGATAGGAATCCTAGGGTCCTCTTCCATGTCCAACACGACAAAGTCTGTGGGAATAACATTCCCATCCACCTCTACTGGCACATCTTCTATAATACCCAAAGGGTACCTGCAGGAATGATCGGCAAGTTGAAGTGCCATAGTAGTAAGTTTAATGTTTTTGAGACCTAATTTATTACAAATTGAATAGGGAATGAGGCTAACACTCGCCCCCAAATCACAAAAAGCTTTTTCAAAAAATTCTTTTCCTATGTTGCAAGGAATATAAAAGCTCCCTGGGTCCTTCAGTTTTGGAGAAGTGTTCTTCTCAAAAATAGCACTACATTCCTCACTAAGCGCAATGGTCTCGACCTCTCCTCTTCTTCTCTTATTTGACATGAGATCCTTCAGGAATTTGGCAAATCTAGGCATTTGTAGAATAGCATCAATAAGAGGTACCTCTACACAAATTTCCTTAACCTTTTCTAGAAACTTGCCAAATTCTTCATCCTTCTTGAGCATTGTAAGTCTCTGAGGAAAAGGGACAGCTTTGCTCTGATGGTTCAGTGGAAGAGTCTCTTCAACCTCAATGGTACTCTCCTCATTAGCTTGAATCTGATTTGGTATAGGAGGAGAGAGCTCTTCTTCTTTTTGTATCCCTTTTGAAGCAGTCACTTGGGAGTCTCCTAAGGTCCGTCCGCTCCTAAGCTCAATCCTATTGCAATGCTCCATAGGATTCACATCAGGTTTTCCTGGAAGCTGTCCTGGTGCTCTGGATGATGAGGAAGCTAGTTGGGCAATTTGACTATCTTGGATCCTTTGATGCTTATCAGAATTATCCATTCTTTGAATGAACTTTGCTATATCTTGCTTCATTTCATTCTGACTTGAGACAATTTCTTCAAGCATCTTTTCAACATTTGACTTTGGTAAGCCTTGAGAAGATAGATGTTGAAAATTTTGTTGCCCAGCTTGAAAATTTGGTCTCGCCCCCATAGATGGTCCTTGATCTTGATTACTTCTGTAAGAAAAATTTGGATGACTCTTCCATCCAGGGTTATAAGTATTTGAGTATGGGTTGTTCTGCCTTTGATTGTAACTCATGATTGCATCACATTGTTCAAGTTGATTTATTTGTGCAGTGATAGCTCCCAATGGACATGAGTCATTTGAATGCTCTGAACTCCCACATACTTCACAAGATGTACTAATAGCATTGACCGTATTAGCACTAGTCCCCATATTTTCAAATTTCTTTGTAAGAGCGTCCAATTTTACAGACAAAAGAGTGACTGCATCTACATCAAACTTCCCTGATGCTTTAATTGTTGGGTTTACAGAGGAATAGCCACCACTTCTTTCATTTGCCCATTGATGATGATTTTGTGCTACACTTTCAATGATTTCTTCGGCTTTATCTAAGCTTTTGTTCATAAGTGCCCCTCCAGCAGCTGAATCAAGGGACACTTTGGTATGATAATTGATACTATTGTAAAAAGTGTGCAACACTAACCATCTTTCCAACCCATGATGCGGGCATTGTCTGAGCATACTATTATATCTATCCCATGCTTCAAAAAGAGATTCTGAGTCAGTTTGCTTGAAGCTCGCAATTAAATTCCTCATATGAGCTGTTTTGCTTGGTGGATAGAACTTATCAAGAAACTGTTGCTCACACTGCTCCCAAGTGGTGATGCTATTAGGGGCTAAAGAATTCAGCCATTGCTTTGCCCTATCTCTTAGAGAAAACCCAAATAATAATAATCTAACTGCATCTGAAGGAACTCCATTCATTTTCATGGTCCCACATATTTCATAAAAGACCTCTAAGTGTTGATTGGGGTCTTCATGAGGTCCTCCACCAAATTGGTTCTGCTGCACCATAGATATGATTGCGGGTTTGATCTCAAAGTTGTTAGCTTCCACTGAAGGTCTTGAAATACTAGATCGAAAACCTCTTGCATAGGGTGCTGCATAATCCTTAAGTGGTCTATTTGCCATGTTCAAATGTTCCTGTTCTTCAATTTGCCTTTGCAGAATTCTTCTTTTATGGAAGGTTCTATCAATCTCAGGGTCAAAAGGAAAGAATTCCCCTGCAAAGTTAGATCTTCGCATACACAAGAACAAGATAGCAAATGACAATTCAAAAAAAGAAAAAAGAAAAATAAAAGAATCAAAAATGCAGAATTGAATTTGTACAAATAGAACTAACAAGAAGTGAAAGTTATACAAGAAGGTAAAAACAGAAATCTAATGATTAGTTACAACTATGCAATATGAAAGGAAAACAAATGTTATGTTTAGTCTAACTCAATTGATAATTCCTAATGTTATAGCGCAGTCCCCGGCAACGGCGCCAAAAACTTGTTCGCTCTCCGCAAGTGTAAGGAAATGTCGCAAGTAATATAAAAGATTATCGTATCCACAGGGACTGGAATAAGCACTAGAAATGTCTCAATGCGAATTAGTCAAACAACTATCCAATCATTTCGAAAGCAAAGTAAGGTAAACAAATCTAATCTTAAAGATCAACAAACAAGAGTTTAGTGTTTTGGGTTATGATAAAGGGAGATTCTAGGAGTTTCGGTTTCTTTGTAGGATTTCTCGAATGTAAATGGTTCACCAATTCTTATCCCTCAATTGCCAAACATGTAGAAAGTTGCTGGTTCTCTCTTGCAATAGACAACCGGCTAAGGACTGAGACATATATCTAAATAGGATTAATTAGACATGAACCTATGTTGTCCTTACACAGAAGTGCACCTATTACTATGCCTTCCTCGGATATCAACGTAGAAGCCCACGACTTATCAATCTATCAAGATACAAGAAACTAATCACAAAATCCATCCTACTCTCTTGAATATTCCTATTTCCTCTTCAAGATTGTCTCTCAAACGTCCTTACACGGGCTTGCACCTGTCACGTGGATCCCTCGGATGATCGAGTGAGAGTTTATCTTTACCAAGCCCATAAGAAATTCAAACAATTAATCAAGAATGAGAATTAAGCACGAATCATCATTAATCATTCAAGATCTAATTGATACAAGCTGTTGGTTGCTACTCGGAAAACCTATAGGTTCCACTGTACAAAAATTTTGTACAAAGGTCTGAACCTTTTCCTAGCTACCATGTGTTCTTTTAAATTAAATTTTGGATCGCCTGCGGAACTTAACACGTTTGATCCAAAACTTAATCTATTTGTTCTTTTAGGTTTTGACTTGGATCTCCTGCGGAACTTAACACGTTCGACCCAAGTCTCCTTAAGTTATTAATTCCATTAAATATTAATTTCCATAAAGGTTCCCAGATTGACGTGGCGAGGCACATGGCCTTCTTGGATATGGGAGCAACCACCACCGACTAGACAAAACCTTTAATAGAAAGCTAATATTTAATTTCCTAAAATAACTTTAGGTTAACCAAAGAGAACAATCAAATCACAAGGAAAAGAAAGAAACAAAAGAACACAACTTCGAAAAAACATATTCGAAATTCTAAAACGTAAGTCTCTTGTATTTGGTATTATTTCCATAAATAACTAGCATGATGCGGAAATAAAATTTACTAGTTATACCTTGTAGAAAAACCTCTTGATCTTCTACCGTATTCCTCTTCTAACCTCGGACGTTGTGTGGGCAACGATCTTCCGAGACGAGAAACCACCAATCACCTTCTTCTCCTCCTAGCTAGGTTCGGCCAACAAAGAGGAAGCTTCACCAAGGAAGAAAAACAAAATACTAACCAAGCTCCAAGAGATGCTAGCTTTCTCTCCTTCTTCTTCTTCTTCTCCGAGTAGTATCCGGCCACCACAAGAGCTCCAATAGAAGGGTAGGGTTCGGCCACCACAAGAGGAAGAGAGGGAGAGGTTGGCCGGCCACACCAAGGAACAAAAGAAGGAGAGGAATAATAGATGTTGTGTCTTGTGAAGGCACCCTCACCCCTTCTTTTATATTCCTTGGCCTAGGCAAATTAGGAAATTTAATTACAATAAAATTTCCTTAATTTCCTTGACATGATTTAATTGAGAAAAATTAAATAAAATTTCCCAATTTAATCTCTAATGGCCGGCCACTTTTAGAGGAAATAAATTAGACAAGTTTTAATCAACAAATTAAAACTTCCTAATTTGTTTCGGAAAATTTTAAAATAAAATTTCTCTTTAAAATCTCTTCATGGTTGATAAAGGAAATTTCTATAATTTTAATTTTATCAACATGTGGATAATTTTTAAAGAGAAAATAAAATAACTCATCAATCTACAAATAAGGAAAGAGATCTAATCTCTTTCTTTAATCTTTGTAGATCTTTTACAAGAGAGATATTTTAATTTTAATTCTCTTTAAAAATTATTTCTTCCACATAATAAAACTAAAATTAAAATCCTTTTTAATTTAATTTGGCCCCACTAGCTTGGGTTCAAGCTAGGGCCACCCAATAATATACCTAGGCCGGCCCTAGCTTGGTTCCCAAGCTAGCTTGGCCGACCCCTTATTAGTGGGTATAGAAGGTGGGTATAGGTGGGTATAAAACTTCTACAAATAAGAGGCTACGATAGGGACCGAGAGGAGGAATTGGTTTTGGTCTCCCGATAAAATTAAGCATCCCGTGTTCGCCCCGAACACACAACTTAATTTTATCAATGATAATTCATTCCACTAGAGAATTATCATTGAACTACCGCACCAATCCCAAATTATATTTTTGGGCTCCTTCTTATTATGAGTGTGTTAGTCTCCCTGTGTTTAAGATATCAAATGTCCACTAATTAAGTGAGTTACTGACAACTCATTTAATTAATATCTAAGTCCAAGAGTAGTACCACTCAACCTTATTATCATGTCGGACTAAGTCCACCTGCAGGGTTTAACATGACAATCTTTATGAGCTCCTCTTGAGGACATTATCAACCTAGTATCTCTAGGACACAGTTTCCTTCTATAATCAACAACACACACTATAAGTGATACCATTTCCCAACTTATCGGGTTTATTGATTCAACGAACTAAATCTCACCCATTGATAAATTAAAGAAATAAATATCAAATATATGTGCTTGTTATTACATTAGGATTAAGAGCACACACTTCCATAATAACCGAGGTCTTTGTTTCTTTATAAAGTCAGTATAAAAGAAACGACCTCAAATGGTCCTACTCAATACACTCTGAGTGTACTAGTGTAATTATATAGTCAAGATAAACTAATACCTAATTACACTACGACCTTCCAATGGTTTGTTCCTTTCCATCATGGTCGTGAGCTACTGTTTATAATTTATAAGCTACTGATAACATGATCTTCTGTGTGTGACACCACACACCATGTCATCTACAATATAAATTAATTGAACAACTACATTTATCATAAATGTAGACATTCGACCAATGTGATTCTTATTTCTAGATAAATGTTTATACCAAAAGCTAGGCTTTTAGTATACACTCCAACACAAGCAAGATAATGTCATTGAAACAAGAGAATGGCAAATCCATAAGAGATTACATCAATCCATCCTACAAATACTCCCTTCATCCTAGAATACAAGATCTACTCCATGAATCGAGGAAGAAAACCCGAAGAAATAGAGAATACAAGCATTCCTTAAATCCCCAATCCAAGAAACCAAGAAAAGGGGGAAAGAGAAAACTTATCTACGAAAAAACTTCGTCTTCGGATCCAATCCTCGCTCCGGAGCCGGAATCGCCAAGAACTCCCCTTGAATCGCCCAGAAATCCTCCCAAGAATGGGAGGAAACCACCAAATCTTGCCTTCTCCCAAAGGGGGAGAGATCCCCTTTCAATTCATGAAGGAGGGTTTAAATAGAGGAGGGAATCGGGCGCCACACGGCCCATGACACGGCACACGACCATGTCCAGTTCCTTCTCTGCCAAAACTGCACGGCCGTGTGACCACAGCCTGCTTAGTCTCTGGAAATGCTACACGGCCGTGTGATGTACACGGCCACAGCCTGCTTAGTCTCTGGAAACCTCACACGGCCGTGTAGATCCACACGGCCATGTAAGGCTTCTGCTCTGGTTGGCTTCAAATCTTGACACGGCCGTGTGAAGTTCACACGGCCATGTCATTCTCCACTTCTGTTGGTGCCAAACTCCACACGGCCCGAGCTCCATACCAGTGCAGGGCCGTGTGAGGTACACGACCCGGTGCTTTCTCCCTTTGTTTCCTCCAATGCTTGCCCAAGGATGTAGATTCTTCACCAAATCGACTCCTGTGTACAGAAAATGCACAAAAAGCAGATCTCCGAACCAAAAGAGTAAATATGCTAAAAGGAAAGCTGGAAGTATAAAAATGCATAGATCAAGCATGCTCAAAGTATGTAAATGTGCGTAAAAACATGCATAAAAGAGTATATAATCTACGCACATCAGCAAGCTCATCCGAAAGAGCATCGAGAGCATCGATGAAGGGGGAGCTACATCGGAAGCAAGCAACAGTTCAGGGGGAGCTACAGATAATGAAGTCGACAAAGTAAATCAGGTACGAACTCTCTCACATGACAAGTTATTCAAGTTTGTGAAATTATTAACCAATCATTGTTGCAAACTTGAAAAGAAATTAAAAATTAAAAATTAATTCTAGCAAAATCTTGCCCATTAGAAGATTTTGACAAGATTAAACTAGAAAAATGATATTTTACAAAAAGAAATAAGTAACTTGAAAAATAATGCATGCTCAGATAATACAAGTTTTAGAAAGTTCAATAATCTAAATTGGTATTTTAGATATCACAAAGGACAAATTAAAAACATTTCAAAGAAATATGTTCCTACGAAATACCTAATCAATCTAGTTGGCTGGAACCTATATTGGGTTCCTAAGTCTTTCCTAACTTGAACTTTATTTAGACTTAGAGGTTTCAGGCTTTCAGCGAGAAAATTAAACATTTAATTTCGTTATGTGGCTTTGTCTAGAAGTGGTTGATGATCCAATACCCAAGAAGGCCTAGTGCCTCGCCACAGTCTAGAAGCCAAATATTGAAATAAAATGTTTAATTGACTAATTGATAAAGCATTAAAATTGAAATTAGATAATGCTTTGAATAGTTATTCAATTATTTTGGAAAATTCTATTTTTTTTTTTTTTGCAAATCTATTTAACTTCTTAGAAAATATTTCTTTAGAATTTTTTTTAACTTAGAAATTGCTTTAAATTCATTTTTACTTAAAGTTTCTTTTAAGTTTTTTAAAAATATATTTTACTTGGATTTTTTTTTACTTTACCAAAATTTATACAAAAATAATAATTATTGAAAATTTTCTTTAACTGAGAAAATTTTTTATTTTTATTTTACTTAGAAAATATTTATAAAATTATCGCATTGTTAGTGATATCAAAATTATTTTCAATATTTCCAAAATCAGAGTTTATTTAGAAATCTTTTTTATTTGAATATTTTTTTTAGAAATTCAGAGTTTTATAAAATTTACTTTTAGATTTTTCTTTGTACCCCATTTTTATGTGATCAAAGGGGGAGAAGGAAAAGATTAAGCCTAGGGGGAGGTAGATTTTCAAATTAAATATTTTTTTATTTTTGTACTTTATTACATAATTTATTGTTTTAACTTTATGTCTTTTTACCCTACCTTAACTTGGATTGCTCACATCAAAAAGGAGGAGATTGTTCGAACCCCAAGGTTGTTTTGATGTGATCAAACAAGTTATAATAGGTCATGTGGTGTTTTAACCTTGTGTCTAAGTGTGCAGGAGCTTAGGAGCACAAGAAGTCGAGCAAAAGACGTAGCTAGCGAGAAGGACGACATGGGAGAGAGTCGATGGGCTCGGTGCATCTGAAGGACAAGGTGCTGCAGAAGAGTACGCGGGCGGACGAGAAGGAGGCGTGTAGCGTTTCCGAGGGACGAGATACCGGAGCAGAAGGTTGCTCGAGAAAGTTAGAAATTGGGTTCGGGTGAAGCCTATTCTGGATGGTCAAGATCACCCAAGCGAGCAGAGCCGGAGCGGAAGATCTTGGTCGAGGCGAGCAAAACCGAAGCAGAGGGCTCGAACCGAAAAAGTCAACCATGTTGGCTTTAAGGCTCCGGGCGCCCGAAATCCGATTCTATTCAGATCGCGTTTGACCGGGATCCGTTGTGGAGGGGATAAAGTTTTATCTCTCTTTAGGCGTCTGGAACTCTTCTAGGCGCCCCGACCAAGGCTATAAATATAGCCATGGTCCAAGAAGCTATAATCAACAAGTAATTTCATTTACAACACTTGTGCGCTTCCCTTTGTTAGTTTAGCTTCATCTTTCTGTGCTTTCACTACTGTAAGGGGCTTCTCCGTCTGAAGGAGTATTTAGTGCACTTCACTTCCTTGGATTAACAACCTCCCTGGTTGTAACCAAGTAAATCCCTCGAGCCTCTGTTTTTGTTTATTCTAATTTTATTTATGCAAGTGTTTATTTAAGTCTGAGAAGGGTATTTTTTGCTTTATTATGTGCAGGGTTATTCAACCTCCATTCTAGACGGTCCAACGGTCCCAACATATTAAATTGTGATAAAAATCACAAATGAAATGCACACATAAAAATCACCATCTATAGGGAATCTCTCTCTGTTGGGGTGAACTACTGGTGCATGGGCCATCTCAAAAGGAGACAAGTGTGGCTCTCTTGATTGAGGGATAGGTGGGACTCACTCTAATATCTAATTCTCAGGGTTGGTGATAGTGAAGTATTTGACATTTGGTAGTTTAAAGAGTGATCAAGCTTTCATTATAAGGCCAAATGAATCTCCATCGTGAACAAGCATCCTAGCCGCTAGACACACCCCTATATCAATACTCAAGTTCCCCACTACAATCTCCAACTCACTCAAGTCGTAACCAAAGTGTTCAACAATATGGGTAACAAATTCTCTAGTAATTATTGTCCCAAAAGGAGATTTCCCAATCTTAATAAGGTGTCTAATAAAATGGGAGTGATAATCAATACTCCCTCCATGTACCATATACCAAAGACATAGAAGTTCACTAAGCCTTCCAACTCCTTCACTATCTCCTCTTCCAAAAATGCTATTAGTCATTACTCTATGGGGTATCAGAATACATGATTTAAGTTGAGAAACTTTTTCCCTTGAAGGGTCATATTCAATCTCTTCAGTCTATTCATCCTAAAATTTGGTGTCTCCAAAGTCCCAGGTCATTCTTATTGTAGGACTAAAAGATTTTAGATATCTCTATAATAGTATGATATTATCCACTTTGGGCCTAAACCTTCATGGATTTATTTTTGGGATTTATCCAAAAAGCCTCATACCAATAGAATATCTTTATCTTATAAATCCATGATCTTTTCCATGTATTTTTAATATGAAACTTTGATTGTATTCACAATAATCTTCCCCTCAAATAAAGGACCATCATTATTCTTATGGTTCAGGCCTCCCCTTAAATATTGGGTCACTCTTGACCTACTTAAGGTCTCCCCTCAAGTATTGGATCACTCTTGACCTACTCAGGGTCTCCCCTCAAATATCAGGTCATTGACGTGATCAGGGCCTCCCCTACTTCATTCAAGGTTCCACCCACATGATTTGATATGGATCATGACTTTAGCTCATGCTTCTTCAGGCGATTAGTTCGATAAAAAGCAACATCGCTCTGATACCAATTGTAAGACTAAAAGATTTCAGATATCTCCATAATAGTATGATATTGTCCACTTGAGGCCAAACCCCTCATGAATTTATTTTTGGATTCTACCCAAAATGCCTCATATTAATAGAGATATCTTCATCTTATAAATTCTTAATCTTTTCCATGTATTTCTAATGTGGGACTTTGATTGTATTCCCAACACTTCTCTCCCCTCCAACATAAAATCCGAAACAATAATTAAATTGTTTCAATGAACATTCATAACTATCATCAAACAATCAGAATGTGATCCTACCCTTATCACACTTCTATCCAGTTAAAATTTCAGCCTCTAGGGAACTTAAGAATTCAAGAGTGATCTTAGCATAAGTGACGAATACTCATCATTTTGTCCCAACTCACTTTATTGATTAGTCAATATATGTCATCCTTAATCCCTAAAACTTTCATAACTTGTTCATATATATATCTAGTGGGCATACTCCTAAGTTTCACAAATATATCAAAACAAGTTTTATGATTTTTCATCATGAAAAATGATTTTGTAAAGATTGTTACTCTTGTTGTGTGCTTTCTCCTTTCCTTGCCCCTTGGAAGTGGTGGCTTCTTGGTGTCGGCCTTTTTGCATGTCACGAGACGCTCCAAATTAATAAAGATTGAAACTCATTAAAATTAATACAAATGTTGTAGTAACGAGTCCCAAGTCGTATTTTTCCAAGGGTAACTAATAGATGTGTGCTAATTCTAAAATTGGTTCCAATCAAGTTATTTCATCAACAAGGTCTACTGTGCTTTTCCACTTGATTCACAACACAAATTAAATTCTTCTATAACCAAAAATAAAATCAAAGAAGATTCATTCTCATCAAACTAATATCAGTGAAGTATCATTAAACACAATCACACTAAATCCAATCAATCGAACCAAAGAATTTGTAAATCTTTGAATTGAACCTAAACACTAACTTATAAAAACCAAAGTATCATTCAATTCACATTTACAATCAAATGCAACATTTAAACTCAAAAACTCAATCACAGTAACATTGAATAGAGGTACACAACCAATAATCTCTAATTAAGTATCCAACAATTAAACTTCATTACAATCACAACAAACCTAATGAATAGAACTAAAGGTTCTTCCAACTTCTCGAATTGAAACTCAACAATCTTGTTGTAATCAGTGTTGGGATCTTAGATGGCTAGAGGGGGGTGAATAGCCTCTTAAAAAAAAACTTAGACAGAGATTTCTACACAAAAATTAGTTAGCACAGCGGAAGTGGAAAAACTAAAACGAAGGAAGAAAAACACATACACAGCAGACACAAAGATATACGAGGTTCGGGGATAACTTGCCCCTACTCCTCGGCGTGTCCGTAAGGTGGACGACTCCTTGATCTTCGGTAGATCGCACCCCGGATAACTTCCGGCTAAAGATGTCTCCTTCTCGGTGGAGCAACCTCTCAACAGAGTCTCAAGAAAGATTTAAATTAAAGCACGAGACTTACAGAAACTCGGTGGCAAAGGAGAATAGGAGTGCTTACAACCACGCGAGAATTAGTAGCAGAAAACAGAGATCGCAGTTCACCCGAGAGCGCAAGAACTTCGCACAACAGCACACACTTTTCTTTCAAGCTTTCTTTCCGTGTTGTGTTCTTGTTCCCCTCTCGTTGTTTTTACTGCTTCTCAAAACCTGATCTCTGCTGTCACAAATCTGGTCCAAACTGCGCAAATCAGCGCTGCAGCCAATCCCTTTTCCTCCTTCTCTGATTCTCTGAACTCACACCAATGATATCACAGTCAACACTGGCGTCTTCTGAGCTCGAACCAATCCCCAGGAGTTAAGCAGATCGCAGCCAGATCACAGCAGTATCCGTTGATGCCTGAAATGCACCATGCGCCGCTGAAACCAACAGAAAGACCATTTGTCGCATTCCTCTTACGAACTTAATTTGAAATTAGGCTTGGAATGATACCTGTTAACCTGCAAACTCAAAAGCTAACAGCACAGAGGATTACATCACATAAATGAAAGAGATATATCAAAAGCAGTGAAGGAATCGTTGATACAACGAACAAATCAGAGTGTGTGGATCGGTCACCAGACCGATCACACTGCCTTGGACCGATCAGGCAACAGCCTGATCGGTCTGAGGCCATTCTGATCGGTCGTAGTGACCGATCAGATTGAGTGTGGATCTGATCCACCTTCTTCTTCTGCAGACCGATCCACCTCTTTCTCTCTTCTGCGGGCTTTTCTCCTGATCGGTCTCCCTGACCGATCAGATTGCACTCAGTGTGCTACTGAGTGAAATCTGATCGGTCTGCAGACCGATCAGATTTCACTCAGTGTGCTACTGAGTGTCATCTGATCGGTCATCAGACCGATCCGTGGAACTTAGTTTCACTGGATCGGTCTGCCGACCGATCCACTGATTCTTGTGTCTGGATCGGTCCAACGACCGATCCAATGTGCCATTGAAAGTCCTCTTTCTGACTTAATCCGGAGAACGAGCTACCGAGCCCTCTCCGACTTCATCCGGTCCAGAGAACGAGCTACCGAGCCCTCTCTGACCTAGTCCGGAGAACGAGCTACCGAGCCCTCTCTGACCTAGTCCGGAGAACGAGCTACCGAGCCCTCTCCGACTTCGTCCGGTCCAGAGAACGAGCTACCGAGCCCTCTCCGACCATTCCGTGCCAAGTCACCATACTTGGACTTTTCCCGTGCCAAGCTCCCTGCTTAGACTTTTCACCAGATGTCTTGACTCATCTGGATTTCCCTTGCCTGGCTTCACTCACCAGGACTTTCCCTCCCAACTGATCAACCTCGATCAGTAGTCATTCTGAGTTTAAACACTATCTGATATAAACTTAAATCAGTGTCAACATCAAAACAACAGCCAGGTCAGACTGTATCAACAATCTCCCCCTTTTTGTTGTTTGACAACACGATTTAAGTTTAGATCAGAATTGTTCAAATTTTCATAATTTTAGGGGAATCAAGATCCTCCCCCTAAGACGGATACAACACTATGTGAGGGTCTTCACATTTGCATTCATCTAAACTTAGTTATCTTCTCCCCCTTTGTCAAACACCGAAAAGGTGCGAATAAGGTAAGATAACTTAAAGAACTCCCCCTTAACCCTTACTGTCTGGTTCTTAAAGCACTGAGAATCCCTCTAAGCGTATTATAAGACAGTAATAAGGAAATAAAAGACAAACAAGACATGCAAGTGAACAGCATACTAATAACGGATAGAAAATGAAATATAATAAAGAGCAAGTAAATATAAAACTGAGTACCATAAATACATGAGTAGCATCAGAAGTGCAAACATCCAGGTCAGTCATAAAGACTAACAAATAACATCCAAAATACAGACAGTCAACAAACAAACTGTATCAATCAACATCCTCACACTGAGGAATATCACCATCATCGGCAGGAGGGGTGAAATCCTGAGGCGGCATGCCGGAGGATGGATAGCCTGGGTAAGACTGCGGAGGCGGGTAGCGTGCCATCCATCCGAGTAGCAACTGCTGTGTCACCACCTGATGACTGCGCATATCATCGAAGCGCTGGTCAATATGCCCGCGCAGGTCATCGTAGCGCTGGTCTATCCGAATACGTAGTCCATCGAACTCAGCAGCCACCATCTCCTCGTGACGATCAAATCGGCTCTCCAACTCAGCGATCTGCCAGCGCAGGTCTGGATCCGCCTCGCCAATGTCAGCAGGAGGAGCAGCAACAGGAGCAGCCTGTCGTGGAGGTCCCCGTGGTAACTCACCCAAAGCTCTCCCATCCTTCCACTGAACACCCCCATTTTGTCCAATGATGCCAGACTTGGAAAATGCCCGTTTCTCAAGTCGGCAATCCTGCCTGACCATTTTGACTACCCTACCCTTAGACACATCAACCTGAAGGGTCTCGAGCCAATCAGTAATTATATGCCCATAAGGCATATAAACAGTGGAGCCACTGGGCCGAGAATATGAAATGATCGAAGAGTAGATGCTGGACATAATGTCAAAGTCGAGACGCCGACGTAACCCATACAGCATCAAACAATGATAGGGTCGGATCTCAGCAAGAGGTTTGGATGTAATTAGAAGAATACAGTTTGTGACTATCTTAAAAAGAATATAGTCAGGGGCAGATAGTCGTAGGGCAGCAAAAGTGGGAAAGTCAACATCTAACTCATCTAGGTCATCTGGTCTAGGATGACCGAAGAAGTACTCATAGATGGAGTCAGGTGAGACATCAAGTGGAGGACGTAATGATTCTGGTAAATCAGGATAAATTGAGAAAAGATCCCCCGTACACATCCGGCAGTCTAGATACCCAAAAAATTCTCTGATGGAGAAATCGATAGACCTTTTAGCGACTCGGGTTTTATAAACACCATCACTGTTCTGATGAAGATTGTTATAAAACTCAGAAACTAGGTCAAGGTTGATGTCCCTCTCTAAGTAGACTACCGAGTCAAGTTTAAAATAGGCTAGGGTTTCGGACACAGAAGGACAAAATTCATCCATATACTTGCGATCCACAGATCGACATGGAAGCAGCTTGAATGTCCTCTGTTGAAATGCTTGCTCAAAATGGCGGTTTGGGAATCTACTAGAACCAGCTGGTTGGGGTCGAGAGGGAGCAGGAGACTTGGTTTTCTCAGCTGGGGACTTAGAAGAACTCTCACCGGCTGCTTTCTTCCTAAATAGATAAAGATTTGGACACGGTCGGGGCAAATGGGAGTCCACGGGAGCCACAAAGAGAGAACCGAGACAACACACATAGAGAAAATGTGAAAAGAAGCTAAAACGCTAAGAATGAACAAATCTCGGAAGGAAGAAGAGTTACCTGGGCGCCATTGTAACCTTCGGCTTTTAGAAGATGATGGGTCGAGAAGACGGGAGAAAAAGAGGGGCGTCGGCTAGGTTATGAGTCGGTCGGCTAGGGTTTTGAGAAGGAAGAAGATCGGGAAGAGAGTGGGTCGGGAGGTGTTAATGAGGGGATAGTGCACAGTGTGATCTGATCGGACGGCTGTCCGAACAGAGAAATCCTGACCGATCAGGAAACATTCGGTCAGTGTTCGTCCTGATCGGTCGTGGAGACCGATCAGGGATCTTCCTGATCGGTCCTTGGACCGATCAGATGTGGATCAGTGTGCTGCGATCTGTGCCGGTGTCTCCTGATCGATCCCTGGATCGATCAGTGAACTGTCAGGAATTTCCTGTCCTGATCGGTCGTGGAGACCGATCAGGGAACCTCCTGATCGGTCCCCGGACCGATCAGAGGTCGATCAGTAGCGAATGAACTCTACTGATCGGTCGTAGGGACCGATCAGATATCTTCCTGATCGGTCCATGGACCGATCAGTGTCTGATGCTCCTGAAATTCTGATTTCAGTAACTGAAATTTTTGAGCCGTTGTTGATCGAGAATTCTGAGAAGCTCAACAACCAAGAATTCAGAACCTCCCAAATTCATAACCTAGAACCTAAGGATCAATACCAACAATTGTGTTCAAAAATTGAACTCTTATGGCCTGAGCTTGTTTAGAGCCCGAAAGTTTCAGACTTCAAAACCCAAAAACTCAGACATTTGGAATCTTAGAGTTCCAATCTTAGAGAACCTTATAAAACTATTACCTATAGTGAACCAAGGTATTAGTTAAGACCTAGGATTGCTATGATCAGTTTCAAGTTTGTCAAAATATAACCAACTTGTCCTAATTTTCAATCAAGGCATGTTAAGTATCAAGCAAAAATATCAATCAACAAATCAACCATCAACTATAATTGGATAATTTCTAGGCAAAAGTCCAACCAAGATTCCTTGATTGGAATATATGAGTAAGATCTAGGAGCCAAATACACATGAATTATGTAATGGCCTTCCCCATACTCAATTTATGTCTCTTCAACCCAATTATTCAAGGGATGCATGATACATTTTGAATAATTTGATTGATCCTAGCATCTCACCCCATTTCTAGCAAACAAAAATATTTTGTTAAACCTTATAGTTTGTGTGAGATGTTCCCAAGTTGCCCAAATTATTGTCTCAATTACTCTTGTCATTTTAATAGTCCTTATTGATCATGATGAAATCCTAAGGACCTAAGGAGCCAAACACATTCCCAACTCCCTCCTTAAATGACTAAATTCATTCTCCGGAAGGGGTTTGGTGAAAATATCAGCTATATTTGACTTTGACTCAACATATGTGAGTGCAATGTCTCCCCTAGCTACGTGATCTCTTATGAAGTGATGACGCACTTCAATGTGTTTGGTCCTCGAATGATGGACTGGATTTTTAGTTAGGTTGATCGTGCTAATGTTGTCACATAGCACTTGTACACCCTTATAAGAAAGTCCATAATCCTCTAGGGTGTGTATCATCCACAACAACTGTGATACACTCTCTCCCATGGCAATATATTCGGCCTCGGTCGTGGAGAGAGCAACACAATGTTGCTTCCGACTCGACCAACTAACTAAAGATGAACCTAAAAATTGGCAGCCCCCACTAGTACTTTTCCGATCCAATTTGCATCCAGCATAATCGGAATCGGTATAGCCTATCAAATCAAAAGACTCCGTACGAGGGTACCACAGTCCTACTCTCATTGTGCCTTTGAGATATCTCAGAATTCTCTTAACTGCAATTAAGTGAGATTCCTTGGCACAGACTTGATACCTAGCGCACATGCCCACAGCAAAGAGTATGTCTGGTCGACTAGCTGTGAGATATAGAAGACTACCAATCATGCTTCTATATTGCGTTAGATCAATTGGTTTTCCACTCTCATCATTGTCAAGGCGAGTGTTTGTCGCCATTGGAGTGGACACTTCCTTAGAGTCACTCATATTGAATTTTCTAAGCATCTCTTGAGTGTATTTGGTCTGATGGACATAAATTCCATCTCGAGTTTGTTTGATTTCAAGTCCGAGGAAAAATGTCAACTCTCCTACTAGACTCATCTCAAACTCACTTTCCATGTGAGAAATAAATTCATTCAAATAGCCCTTGTTATTTGAGCCACAAATTATGTCATCAACATATACTTGGGCTACAAAAATGTTTTCACCATCTCTACGCAGAAATAGTGTTGGGTCTATTTGGCCTCTTCCGAAACCCTTTTCTAGTAAATATGTTGACAACCTTTCGTACCAAGCTCGTGGTGCTTATTTAAGCCCATAAAGTGCTTTCTTGAGCTTGTACACGTGGTTTGGAGCTTCGGTACTTACAAACCCCGGTGGTTGTTCAACATAGACCTCTTCTTTAATGAAACCATTTAAGAAGGCAGATTTAACATCCATTTGATAGAGCTTGAAACCTCTATGTGCAGCAAAAGCTAGCATCAAACGAATGGACTCTAATCGGGCCACGGGAGCATAAGTCTCATCATAATCGAGACCTTCGACTTGACTATAGCCCTTGGCTACAAGTCTTGCCTTGTTTCTTACAACTTCTCCCTTTTGATTTAACTTATTTTTGAAGACCCATTTAGTTCCAATAATGGTGGTCTTCTTAGGTCTAGGAACTAAGTCCCACACTTGGCTCCTTTCAAATTGACCTAATTCGTCTTGCATAGCTATGATCCAATCAGGATCGTGCAATGCCTCATCAACTAATTTTGGTTCAATCTCTGAAATCAATGCGACTTCATTAGACTCATTTCTGAAGAATGACCTAGTTCTAACCCCTTGTTGAATGTCTCCCACAATTTGGTCTTGGGGATGACTAGAGGCTATCCTAGATTGTCTTGGTGTTGATGGTGCCTCATGAATGGTCTCACTAGGCACAGGCAAGGACTCAATATTTGGCAAAGGATCAGATTGAGTTCTTTGTTGCCTTTGCTCATCAACATCAGAGTCAACTTCGACTCGTTCTTCATTTTGATCATTCAAACTTAGATTTCTAAGTTCAAATTGAATTTCTCCTATAGCCCTTGATTGATCATTTGAGTTAGGGATTTCTTCAAAAGCTACATCAGAGGACTCTTCAATCAATTTAGTCCTATTGTTGTAGACTCGATAGGCTTTGCTGGTGAGTGAGTACCCAACCAGTATCCCCTCATCAGCCTTGGCCGAAAATTTTCCAAGATGGTCCTTGGTATTTAAAATAAATACCTTACAACCAAACACCCTAAGATGTTTAATTGTAGGTGATTTCCCAAACCAAAGTTCATGGGGAGTCTTTCCTAAAAACCTATGTATTAAAACTCGATTTTGCACATAGCAAGCTGTATTCACAGCTTCAGCCCATAAGTAGCTTGGTAGAGAGTACTCATTGAGCATGCTTCGTGCAGCCTCTTGTAGTACTCGGTTCTTTCTCTCCACAACCCCATTTTACTGTGGGGTCCTTGGAGTAGAGAACTCATGCCTATATCCCTTTTCTTGACAAAACTCTAGAAACCTATGATTTTGAAATTCCCCACCATGATCACTTCTAATGGTTTTGATTGTTGTAGATTTTTCATTTTCAGTTCTTCTACAAAAGGAAATAAAAATATCTATAGTTTGGTCCTTATGTTTCAAAAAGAAGGTCCATGTGTATCTAGTAAAATCATCAACGATTACCAAGCAATATCTACTTCCATTCAATGATATTACACTACTGCAATCAAATAGGTCCATGTGCAATAAATCTAAAGCAGTAGATGTACTTACAGTGCTTTTACCTTTATGAACACCTTTTGTTTGCTTACCCTTTGACATGCATCACATAGTTTGGTCTTGTGGTACTTGATGCTGGGTAAGTCTCGCACTAATCCTTGGTTGGCCAACTTCCGGATGTTCTTCATGTTTACATGTGCCAACCTTCTATGCCATAGCCAAGACTCTTCTTCTTTCGACATGAAACACTTAATCAAAGCATTAGTAGCACTTTTAAACGATACTTGATAAATATTATCAACCCTTGTGCCTACTAGTACCGTGTCAAGTGTGTCAATGTGTTTAACCAAACATTGACTTGAATGAAATTCAATTGTGTAACCCGTATCACACAATTGACTGACACTTAGGAGATTAAAAGTCATCCCCTTGACTAGAAGAACATTCTTGATGTGGAGACATTCGGATATATGAATGTCTCCAACCCCTATAACCTTAAGACTACCATTATTGCCAAAAGACACATTACCTCTATTTTTATTTTGTATGGTAGAGAATAGTGACTTGTCCCCTGTCATGTGCTTGGAGCATCCACTATCAACAAACCAAGTTGATAGACGCGCCCCCTCGACCAATGCCTACAAGACACGAAAGACGGATGTTTTAGGTACCCAAATTCTGGGACCTAATGCATCTACAATGAGAGACTTAGGCACCCATGCCTTAGTCACCTTCTTCCTAGTCTCATGAACCCTAGAAACATGTGTTCTATGAAATTGGGTTCTTGACACTAAAGAAATAAAGCTAGACTCCTTAGGTTGGTATCCTAATCCAGCCTTGTTGTAAACCGCCCTTTGGGCATTTAGGATCATGTCTAAGGTCTTAGAGCTGGTTGAGAATTTCTCAAGCATTTTCTTGAGCTTCTCAATTTCACCCTTCAAGATTTTGTTTTCATCCTCTAGGGCCTCTTGATAAAGGTCATCGACCTCATCTTCCCTAAGGGCCCTTAATTTCTCTATTTCATCTTTTAGCAGTTTAGTTTCTATTTTTGATTTTTTAAGGGAAGTAGACAAATGTGCAATTGTTTTATAACACTTTTCTAAATGGGGAGATGTTACCTCTTCATCATCCGAAGATGATGAAGTCGCGGCTGAAGAGCTTGAGTCCTCACTCTCGGACTCGGACTCCTCTCTTGCCATGAGGGCTAACTGCCGTGTACTCTTCTCCCTCTTCTCTTCCTCAGATGAACTTGAAGAAGACTCATCCCATGTAGCTTTTAGAGCCTTCTTCTTCTTGACTCTTTCCTCCTTCTTTTTGGCTCGTTCCTCCTTCCTTTTTAATTTCGGACACTCGCTCCGATAGTGTCCCTTTTTGCTGCACTCATAACATGTAACATTAGTTTTGTCAATATTTTGTTCACTAGATTTACCTTTCCCTTTGTATCTTCTGCTCCTTCTCATGATTCTTCTCACGAAGTTGGCCATCTCGCTTGATGATGATTCTCCTTCATCATCGGACTCGGAGGAGGATGAAGATGAAACAATTTCTTTCTCCTTCTTCTTTTCTTTCTTCCTTCTTCCCTCCTTGCTCTTTTCTTCTGCAACCAAAGCAATACCTTTCTCTTTTTGCCCTTTGTTAGCAAGTTCATGTAATTCCATTTCACAAAAAAATTCATCTAACTTAACAATGGAAAGATCCTTGGATACCTTGTAGGCATCCACCATAGATGACCACAAGGCATTCCTAGGAAAAGCTTTTAGAGCATACCTTACGAGGTCACGGTTTTCTACTCGTTCATCCACCGAATGGAGACCATTGATGATCTCCTTGAACCTTCCATGTATCTCACTTACAGTTTCATTTTCCTTCATGACAAGGTTCTGGAGTTGGTTTAGGAACAAATCCCTCTTGGCGATCCGAGAGTCTCGAGTCCCTTCTTGGAGCTCGATGAGCTTGTTCCATAGATCCTTCGCACTTGTGAAAGGACCAACCTTGACAAGTTGATCCTTGGCTATCCCACATTGCAAAGTGACAACCGCCTTGGCATCGGCTTGTCCCTTGCGAGTTTGCTCGGTTGACCATCTCGATGAGTCAAGTTCCTTACCTTCTTCATCCTTTGGAGGTGAGAATCCCTCCTTGACGGAGAACCACATGGAGATATCGGTCTTGAGGTAATACTCCATGCGGCTTTTCCAGTATTGAAAATCTGCTCCATCGAAATAAGGTGGTCGATTTGTGCTGAAGCCTTCCTTCATAGCCATCCTTGTTTGCTCTTTGGGTTGTTAAGCCGAAATGAAGAGCACCAGGCTCTGATACCACTTGTTGGGATCTTAGATGGCTAGAGGGGGGTGAATAGCCTCTTAAAAAAAAACTTAGACAGAGATTTCTACACAAAAATTAGTTAGCACAGCGGAAGTGGAAAAACTAAAACGAAGGAAGAAAAACACATACACAGCAGACACAAAGATATACGAGGTTCGGGGATAACTTGCCCCTACTCCTCGGCGTGTCCGTAAGGTGGACGACTCCTTGATCTTCGGTAGATCGCACCCCGGATAACTTCCGGCTAAAGATGTCTCCTTCTCGGTGGAGCAACCTCTCAACAGAGTCTCAAGAAAGATTTAAATTAAAGCACGAGACTTACAGAAACTCGGTGGCAAAGGAGAATAGGAGTGCTTACAACCACGCGAGAATTAGTAGCAGAAAACAGAGATCGCAGTTCACCCGAGAGCGCAAGAACTTCGCACAACAGCACACACTTTTCTTTCAAGCTTTCTTTCCGTGTTGTGTTCTTGTTCCCCTCTCGTTGTTTTTACTGCTTCTCAAAACCTGATCTCTGTCACAAATCTGGTCCAAACTATGAAACCAGCGCTGCAAATCTGGTCCAAACTACTTTGTTCATCCTTTTCCTCCTTCTCGATTCTCTGAACTCATACCAATGATATCACATCAACATCAAGGCGTCTTGAGCTCGAACCAATCCCGGAGTTAAGCGGATCGCGGCGGATCACAGAGATCCGTTGATGCAGAAATGCACCATGCGCTGAAACCAACGAAAGACCATTTGTCGATTCCTCTTACGAACTTAATTTGAAATTAGGCTTGGAATGATACCTGTTAACCTGCAAACTCAAAAGCTAACAGCACAGAGGATTACATCACATAAATGAAAGAGATATATCAAAAGCAGTGAAGGAATCGTTGATACAACGAACAAATCAGAGTGTGTGGATCGGTCACCAGACCGATCACACTGCCTTGGACCGATCAGGCAACAGCCTGATCGGTCTGAGACTATTCTGATCGGTCGTAGTGACCGATCAGATTGAGTGTGGATCGGTCCACAGACCGATCCACCTCTTTTCTTTCTTTGCAGTCTCTTCTCCTGATCGGTCTCTCTGACCGATCAGATTGCACTCAGTGTGCTACTGAGTGTTTTCTGATCGTTCTGCAGACCGATCAGATTTCACTCAGTGTGCTACTGAGTGTCATCTGATCGGTCATCAGACCGATCCGTGGAACTTAGTTTCACTGGATCGGTCTGCCGACCGATCCACTGATTCTTGTGTCTGGATCGGTCCAACGACCGATCCAATGTGCCATTGAAAGTCCTCTTTCTGACTTAATCCGGAGAACGAGCTACCGAGCCCTCTCTGACCTAGTCCGGAGAACGAGCTACCGAGCCCTCTCTGACCTAGTCCGGAGAACGAGCTACCGAGCCCTCTCCGACTTCGTCCGGTCCAGAGAACGAGCTACCGAGCCCTCTCCGACCATTCCGTGCCAAGTCACCATACTTGGACTTTTCCCGTGCCAAGCTCCCTGCTTAGACTTTTCACCAGATGTCTTGACTCATCTGGATTTCCCTTGCCTGGCTTCACTCACCAGGACTTTCCCTCCCAACTGATCAACCTCGATCAGTAGTCATTCTGAGTTTAAACACTATCTGATATAAACTTAAATCAGTGTCAACATCAAAACAACAGCCAGGTCAGACTGTATCAACAATCAGAACACCTAATTCAAATCAAAACCTAGGTTACAAACTAAGTTAAAGCTAAACACTGGTTAGAATTGTTGAAGTTCAAAGTAAATCAGAATTACAATTAGAAATCAGACATGGGTTTGCAAAGCAGTTAATCAGAAATAGAATTGCTGAAAGGTAAATCAGATCATAAGATCTGAGCAAGTATGTGGACAATTTAAACTAATTGCAAGAAAGGCAAAGAAAACAAAACCCTAGCATTCCACAAACCAAAATCTCGTAGCAATCTTCTCCACTCTGCTGTGAAACAGAGTTACCTCTGGAAAACATCCTTCGGGCAACCAACAGCGAAGAACCAAGCTTCTAACTAATCCTGACGACTCCTCACAACATCTGGGAAACACCCTCGATCTCATAATCGGCTGGAGTTTTCAACGCACGAAGAAACAACGCTGAGTTCTGGAATTTGTGACTTCAATTGATTGATCAGATCAATGTGGAGTTGATGATGAGATGGATAAATGGAAGTGTGATCGAAGCTTCTGGGAAACACCCTCGAGAGCTCTGATGTTGATGGAAATCTAGATCAGGGAAACACCCTCGAGCTGGATTGCGGCGGAACAGAACCAACACTGCAGACTGGGAAACACCCTCGGCTGCTCTCTGTGACCTCGGACGAAGATCGCCGGAGCTCAGGAATCGCCGCCGGTGAAGAACTCTAGCTCACGAATCTGGAATTGGGAATGGGAGCTTCGGTGTCGCGGCGGAGAAGAAGAAACAGTGTAGCACAGAATCGCGAAGCCGAGCCCACCGCACTGTAGCTTCTCACGAAGCTTTTAAATCCTCCTCAGATTAAATCGGACGGTCCAAATTAACTCAGGCTTAATCAACGACTGTGATGTCTTTAAATCTAGATCAAAAGTTTCAGATCTTCATAAATGACTCAGATCTGCTCCTCATTAGGTCGGATGGACTAGATGCTTGACGGATGACTTAGATCTCTCCAATCTTCAATGGATGGTCAATAATGCTCCAAAGTTTGATCGCCTCGTTAAGCCCTTGATTTGAGCCCAAATGCTGTCTGATTTGATCGGGTCCATGACCCTTTTGATGCCTACAAAATAATAAACAAATATTAGCATCAAATACCATGAAAATAGGCTAATTTGCAATTAGGTCCAAAATCATATGCAATTATGAAATATGATGTAAAATGTAAGATTATGTTATGAATAAACCATCAAAAGCATGCATTATGAATTAAAATAATATAGCTAAATCATGGTTATCAGGCATCATCATTCCTACAACCCACATTAGTATCTAAAATATTTGAGTATGTTTAGGAGTTACCTCTTTCTTACCCATTGGACACCTACTCCTGTAGTGTCCCTTCTCATTGCACCCGAAGCAAATGATATGGTCTTTTGACTTCACTTCGGTGGAGATGCTCACTAGGTTGACCTCCAAGACCTCTTTTTCGTTTGCCTTAAATTCTTCTTCAACCCTTGAGGATGTTGATGATGCTTCCTCATCCTCCTTCTCCTCCTCAGATGTTGAGCATACATCAACTTCCGTTGGCTCCTCCTCAACTTGAGCCACTTCATCATTTTCTTCGGATTTTTCCACTTCGTGTGTAGGGATGAGTTCTTCTCCTAGAACCATCTTTACCTTTTTCCACAACTCATGGGCATTTTTGTATTCACCTACACGACTTATCACGTTAGAAGGTAAAATTTCAATCAACATTGATATTGCCTTGTCATTTGCCTTTGACCGTGAGGTTTGCTCCTCCGTCTAATATCGTGGTCGGAGCTTCTTCCCTTTCTTGTCCTTCAAAACTTTAGATGGTTCCTCGACGACCATCATCGTGTCCCAATCTATCTCGAGGAAGTTCTTCATTTTCACCATCCAAAAGGTGATGCCCCATATGCTTCCTCCTTCGAACTTCGACGGTTCTATCAAGCCGGTCATCTTCTTAAGCGTTGCTCTTCTTGGTGGTTAGTCCGATGAAGTGCGTCCTCGCTTTGATACCACTTATAGGGGATCAGTGGCCGACTATAAGAGGGGTTGGATAGACGACACCCCCAAATCGATAGCTTCCCTACACGGTTAGCTTATTTAGCGGAATACAAGCAAATACAAACACAAATACGAAAGCTAATGACAAGAATATGAAATCAAAGCAAGCAAACCAATATACGTCGAATTACGTGGTTCAGAGATAAGACTCCTACTCCACGGCTGTCCGTAAGGTGGACGATCCTTATCCGTCGGTGGATTACTCCTCGGAAGACCTCTGGCTAGCTCACGTAGCTCCTTGTGGGTGGAGAAATCTCACCACAACTCTCACCAAGGACTCTTGAGAAGCTAGGGCACTAGTAGACTACTAATAGGGGTTAACCACCTCTATTTCATCCTTGAAGCCCTCTTCCTCGATCTTCGTCCCTCAGATGCACTCGAGCCCACGACTCCTCTCCATGCCATCCTTCACGTTGCCTTAAAGTCTGCTTCCTTCGGCTTCACTCCATTGCTCCTCGTCTACGGTCCCTCGAATGCACCATCCTTCACCGATCTCATAGACCCGAGCCATAGGATGAGCTTCCCAAGCTTAGCCGCACCAAGCTCTTCATGTGTGTTTCACCAAGTCCTGTATGACTCAAACACATATCAAAATAATATAAAAGCCTAACTTAAACTCTTTGACACGCACATCAAAACCATGATCGTACCGATCAAACTTGGGTCGATTGCACCAACAGAAGGCGCCTTCAACAGCTTATATATGCCTTCTTCAAGTAGTGCATTAGATACAACTCATTCTAACGATTCTTCTCTTGCACGCTGCTTCAAGGATGACCCTACGACTTCGCGACATGACTCTGATGACCGAAAGCACGACTCTCCGAATTCAAAGTCATTGGTATAATTTTTACAGCATTCAAAGTATATGTTATTATAATCATCTTTGTAATTATGATTTACGAACTGATAGTGAATTGCCCAAAGTAAACACTCAATAAGTGTGGGGTTGGAGTAGGGGTCGTCATAGACTTTGAACCAAGTGTAAATAAACCGTGTTAGCGCTTGCTTTTTATTTTCTTTCTTTATTCCGCTACGTCTTACTCCGAGATTGTTTTTAAACGAAACTAAAAGCCCCGAGTGCTATGCACCCCCCTTTAGCACGCATCGATCCTACACTACACTCTCAATGATGTTTTCAGCTTCTTCAAGTGTTTTATTCATAATAACTCCTCTAGCAACTGAATCGGCGAAACTTTGGCGGCAAAAGAAATCCCGTTATAGAATATGTGAATGATTAACCGTCTTTCAAACTCATGATGTGGGCATTATTTTAATAGGCTCCTATATCTATCCCAAGACTCAAATAATGATTTTCCATCTTTTTGTATGAAGTTAGTTATTAGATATCACATGTGAGTGATTTTGCTTAGAGGGTAATACTTGCTCAAAAATCTTAATTCGCACTGATCCCATGTTGTAATGCTCTCCTAAGGAAGTGACGATAACCATATCTTAGCCTTATCACTTAATGAGAATAAGAATAACATAAGTTTGATAACATCTGAAAAGCCCTATTTTACTTTAAAGTTTCACATATTTCCAGAAAATTCTCCAAATGAAGATTTAGATCTTCTATAGGTTCTCCACTAAATTGACATTATTGAACCATGTGTATCAAAGTTGGCTTGATCTCAAAATTATTTGCCTCAATTGTTGGCCAAACAATGCTATATCTTAGCCCTCTTATTATACTTGGCACTGCATAATTGCCAAGTGACTAGTTGCTGTTATACGTTATGATGAGGTTCTGGGGTATCTAATTCTATTTTATTGCTCGTTGTTCACTTAGTCTTCGATGAAATGCTCGATCAATCTCAGAGTCAAATGACAATAATTCTTCCAACCTTGGGGTTCTATGCATGAACTAAATTGATTCCCCTAAAAAAGGAAAAGAAACAAAGTTTAGAAGAATGAAAATAAATCAAATAAAAACTATAAAGAAAAATAGTCTAATCCAATAAATTTGTTATCCAACTAATATCAACAAAAAAATCAATTCTCGACAATGACCTCAAAAACTTGATGTGTTGTGCTTTGCAAGTAGAGCTGTCAAATGGGTATACCCGTGGCAGGGTGGGCCAACCCACGAGCCTGTAAAAAAATAAAATAGATAAAAAAATACAAATTGATCAATATGAAAATTCATCACTGATAATTATTCTCATTCATTACTTCATTACAAAACTGCACTAATTAACATGTTTTCCAAATTCTAATGAAGACTTAGACCAGAATCCATAATTCTAGATCTATTCTACGTGACTACGTCTACAAATTCTAATGAAGATTGTAGAATCCAAAATTCCAAATTCTAATCTATGGTCTACAAGTCTACAACACAAAATAATTAACTAATTAAGAGTTAACACTTAAGAGATTACACAACAATAACCAAAATACCAAACACACCACATCAGTCACTGTATAGTAATTAAAAACATAAAATATCTAGAACAAAAAGTTCAATAACTCTAATACTCTATGAATGGATGAAAGTAAACAAATAATATAATATTTTTAAATTTCATCAATAACACCATCCACATCAATTTCTTCTGATCCTCCTTCACCTCCTTTTTCTTCATTGATATCCTCTTCTAGAGTATTTGATTCTTGATTAGACAATGTTCTTTTGATACTTGTATTGCATTATCTTCATTATCTTTATTTACATATAAAATACACAAAGATGAAGATAGTTAAAAAATAAAATAACAATAAACTAATATATCAACTAAGTCAAGAACATAACTAAAATAAATAAAATTACCAATAGCATGGCCATGTAACCAATTGTGAGTGCAAATAAGAGCTTGCACTTTTCACGAAGGGTGCAACTTTTATACTTGGTAAGCACACGAGCACCAATGGAAAAAGCTAATTCTGATGCAACAGTAGTTATAGGAATAGCTAAAACATCACATGCCATTAGTGCAAAGGTTGGATACCGATGCTTTTAATTCTTCCAATGCTCCAAAATATCCAAATCTTGATAATAATCAAATTCAAGTTTTGGCTCCTCCAAATAGAGATCCAATTGAGATTTTCCAACACTTGTAATTGTTTGGCTCTCATATGCCATCATTTCTTGCATTAATTAGAATAGTAGTGACAAAAAAATTATAAATCAATTAGAGAATACAAGAAAAAAAATATTAGAGTACTTACATCAAAGATTCTTTTGTTCTTTCTTTAACTCCTCCTACACTTTGTGAAAGTGTATGTATGGTAGAAGATTGTGGTTGTGAAGAACTTGTGTTGTTAGTATTAGAATATTGGTCAAAAAGCTTATACAATTTTGCCTTCACAAGATCCATCTTCTTTTGGAATTTAAGAGAATCACTTTCAACCTTTGAATAAAAAAACTCCAAAATTGAAAGCTTTATTCATGGGTCAAAAATATCTCCAAATGCAAGCACCATGCTATATTGAGTCCAATACTTGTCAAACTTCTCCATCATTTTTTTACACATACAACTTATCACCTCATCTTCATTGGATAAGTTTTCCTTTAACAAAACTTCAATCTTCCAAACTTTCATAAAATATAAATTTGATGCAGGATAAGAAGAACAGAGATCAAATTAGTAGTGTCATAAAATGGCTCAAGAAACTCACATATTTTCTCTCCTCTTTTCCACTCTTCACTTGAAGGACAATATTTATAATTCTTGTCATTGAATTGAAGAGAAGCAAAAGATTTTTTATATTTGATGGCAATATCCAGCATTAAATATGTTGAGTTCCCATGAGTAGACACATCCAATCGCAAGCCAATACTAGTATTAATGTTACCAACTGCTTGTACACACTCTCCAAATTTCTTCATCCTAGTCGTTGAACCTTTAACATACTTGATGGACTCTCTAATTTTATTCAAAGCTATAGTAGTCACTTTCAAACCTTCTTGGATAATGAGATTCAAGATATGAGTAGAACAACGAATATGAAAAAAATCATCATCACATAATAAACTATCATGCAAAGAGAGTTGCTCTTGCAAATGAACTTGCATGTTATCATTATTAGATGCATTATCCAATGTCAAAAAGAAAACCTTTTTCTCAATCCCCATTCCTTCAAATATTCAAATAATTTTATAGCTAATTCAACTCCTGAGTGTGGAGGGGGCATATGAGAAAAACTAAGTATTTTACTATTCAATTTCTAGTCATTATCAACAAAATGGGTAGTCAAGCAAATATAACCCTCACTAGTGCATGTCATCCACATATCTGAAGTTAAACAAACTCTGTTCTGAATAGTAGTCAAAACATACTTGAGTTTCTCTTTCTCCTTCAAGTAGATTCGGTTAATATCAAAAACACAAGTATTTCTAGAAATGCAAGCAACATCAAGATTTATGTACTTCATCCAAGCTCTAATACCATGATACTCAACAAATGAAAATGGTAAATCATGTTTGATGATTGCAAAAGCCAGTAACTCACGTGAAATCTTTTCGTTTATTTTCTTAGACCTCATCTTCCCATCTTGATCAAGAACCATTTATCCTACATCATGAAACTTTAATTTGTCACAAATTTTAAGATGACGCCATAATGTAAAAGTTCCATATTGTTTACCCGCACACTTACACTGTTTTTTACATCCAATACATTCAGCTTTGTCTATATTATCAACTCCTTTGATTTTCTTAAAATACACCCAAATATCAAAAGTTTCTTTAGACCTTTTAATTGACCCCTTTTCATGCTTATCACTTTCCAATTCATCATCTAAAATAATAGTTTGCTTTTAAAAAGTATAGTCCATTTCAAAATCAATCTAAAATACATTAAATTAATAAATTTAGCTTCTAATAAAATCAATCAAACAAAAACTCTAAATGTCAATAGAAGAATACCATAAATTTATTTTTATGTTAGTCCTCTGAACTACAGAACAAATCAATCAAAACACACAAGATATGTTGAGCATCAAAAGAGAGAACTAGTATTGCAGAACAATCAACAAATGCTAAAACATTAAAGAGTAGGGACTGTGGACTACTAGAAAATAGAAGGAAATTAGGAAAGGAAGCGAAAAATCTTACCTCAAAGTCTCAAACAAGAGCTTAGAGAGTCCGAGACTGCCAAACTTGTGGATTCAAGCTTATCGTTTATCGAAGTCAGACTGCCTTCTTTAAGCACTTTGTACTCTACAGGCTTTACACGGTTAAAGGGAGGCATTGAGGCAGATGCATGCAAGGAGGAATGCCGTTCTGCTTCACGGCCATAGGGAGGTGCTGGTCGTTGATGAGGCAGGTGCGTTCGAGCCTGCAACTCTGCTAGCACGAGGTAGGTGGAGATTCGACAACAAGTGCTTGTAACGTGTGTGCCTACAGCTGCAATTTTATGAGTGTGACTATGCGAGGTAGGCGGTGGCGATTTGATGAAGTTGAAGCGGTCTCAAGCGGATGGGAAAAAAAATAGGGTTTTAACTTTTAACTTTTATGTTTTACTGTTACAGCTACAATACAGGAGAAATCTCAACCATTGGATTGATATTTATAATTCTAATCTATTTTGAAATATTGATTATTTTTTTTTTGTCAAACCCGTGGGCCAACACGAGCTCACAACGGGTTGGCTCGCCTAGACCCGCAACCCGCGTGGGTTGACCCAATTAGGCCAATCAGATGATGTATTGATAAATTTTTAATCCAACCCACTTAAATTCTTTGGCGAGGCGGGCCAACCCGACGGGCCCAACCAAAATTGATGGCTCTATTTGCAAGTATACAAAAATATCATCAAGTAATAAAAGATATTGAACCTAGGGGCGTATTGTAAGTAGGGACTTGGCTTAGCTCAAGCCCAGCCAAGACCCATAAGTTGCTTTATATATATAGGTATATATATTGCAATTCCCTTCTCTCAAAATAAATCAGCCACTACTAAAACCCTATTGCCATTCTTTTCTCCCAAAGCAAATCAAGAGAACGAAAAAAACAAGAATGACAGAAAGCGAGAAGAGTAGAAAGAGGTAAAAAAATTTCAATCGTTCACTAATTTTCTTTTTCTTTTCCTCCTCCCTCCCTCCCTCCTCCTCCTCCTTCATCACTGAGCTTTGCCTCTGCAACAACGCTTACTCCTATCGAACCGCAGAGGATCTACGAAGAAGGCGACACACCAACACACCTCCTCTTTTGAAACTCCACCGTGCAGCTGTTGCGCTGTTGTTTGTTGGTGCTCTCTGCCTCAACCTCAATTTTCCCAATGCCTTTGATCCTCTTCTCCTACCCATCTTCAATCTTAAGTTGTGCGACCGTGAGTTGATTCATCTTATCATCTCACTCATCTTTGCAACCTACAACCCTACACTAATTTATTGGAGTCATTCGGTGAGTTGATTCTTTGAATGCACTCATTTACTTATTTTTATTATTAACTATAGTATTTGATAATTAATATTCCATATTTTGGTTGTAAATTTGTGATTAAAATTTATATTGCTTTTTTACAATTTGTATCTGTAAGATTTGAAACTTTAATTTGTTCTAGTAGTAAACATTGCTTCATAAATCAAAATCATAATTTAGAATTTATAAATGCATCTTTTATTAAATCCTTTTGAGTTTTTTTATCATTAATATTATGTTTATATGTGAAATAAATGATGAGTTAGGAAGTGTCTATTTATAGGTGAATCAAAATGTCAAAAAGAAGTATCACGGATTATTTCATTAAAAAAAGTGAACAATTATCAAAAAATTCAAATACTGCAAATAATCTATTGGATCGAAAGCACTAGAATAGCGTTCTTGGCTTTCACTTTCGGTCTGGAAAACTATGAGTAAAATACAGTGGAAATAATAAAACAAACACACGAACACCAAGATTTGCTTGGTTCGGAGCCTGGGGCGACTCCTACTCCAAGGCTCACACTAGTTGAGCGTTTACTTTGGGCAATCACTATAAGCACGGAAATTCTTTACACTTTAAGTACAATATTAGAGCAATAGTAAAATTTATACAGACAATAGAAAATAATAAGTTTGAAGCTTCTGGTCATCGGGGTCTTGCTATAGCTTTTCTGGATCATCTTTTGAGCAACATAGAGAAGACAGATTACAATTTCATTATTGTTCTAAGCGGCTGCTCAAGACTACCTTTTATAGCCTGTGGAGGGCGCCCTCAAGCTCCATGATGGCGCCTCCAACCCACCGAGTCAACCGCGCGCAGATAAGCTCTGACCTCCACTGCTTACCCGCTCGAGGGCACCTCCAACCGCATGGAGGGCGCCCTCGCGTAGTGTCCAGGGCACCCTCAAGCTCCATGAGGGCACCCTCGCGCCAGTGTCTAGGGCACCCTCAAGCTCTATGAGGGCGCCCTCGCGCCTTGCTGCGAGGATGCTTCTCCAGGTTACCCGAGGCAAACACGTTCAATTCACTTCCTACAAAATACGTTAGTCCAATATACCCTATAAAACAAAGTTAGGATAATATAGACATAAAAGATAAAGAATTTGATAGTCATCGGATTGTCCGGTTCTGACTTCGAATTTTCAACCAAAAATCCTAGGTCGAACCGACGTCTACTGTACCCTCACCGGGGAATGCGTCCTCACCTACTCCATTCAGGAGAGTGTACCTGTTACCTGTTGATCTTCTAGACCAACTAGACTTTTGCTCAGTGTCCGAGGCTCCAGGACTTTCCGCTGGACGTCAGCTCCATGACCCTCCCAGTCTTTCACCTGGTTCATGACACCAGGACTTTCCACCTAGAGTTCTCGACTCTAGAACTTTTGGCCGAAGACCTCGACCCGCCAAGACTTTCCACTTAGGGTTACTACCCCCTAAGACCTAGGGTTATCACCCCCTAGGGTTTTTCACCTGCCTAACCGCAGCTAGGACTTTTGCCTAAGTACACTTATGACTTTCCTACAAGCTCATTCAAACACGTTAGATAACAAATAACCTTAATTTTGAACCCTTTGCCATATCAAAACTTAAGTTTGATCGTAGGATGCTTCCTGCACCAACATAATCCTCCTCAGTCAAGTTCAAGATCAACGTTAGAAACCAAAAAACTCAAACATGACAATGAAGTTGCTCTGGATCCGTTAGAAGGAACTAATACATATTATGAGCGAGACCCTGGGAAACGAATTGCAATTTGGGAATATCCATGTGATAAACAAGACGAGGTTCGGAGAGAATATGTTGGTATGGGACCATATCAACCCATTTATGAATATCCACTTATTGATTTTAAGCATCAAAAGCGCAGTTTCCAGTCTTCTTGATTCGTAAAGTTTCCATGGCTCGATTTTTCTAAAGTAAAGGAAAGTGCATTTTGTTTTCCATGTTATCTTACAAGCTAAAAAGAAGACTCAATTGGATCATTACAAGCTCGATGTATTTGAAGACCCGAGGTTTAAAGATGTCGATTCTCTTCCTAAATTATGTCGACTGCTGGTTGAAACAAAGAAGTCAAGGATTTATTTCATTATTGATAAGTTGATTCGTCTGGTCTTGACTCTTTCGATTTCAACGGCTACAACAGAACGAGCATTTTCAGGGATGAAATTTCTTAAGACACCACTTCGCAACAAAATGGAGCAAGAATATTCGAAAAAAGCAATGGTCTTGTATATTGAGAAAGAGATAGCTCATGAAATTGATATAGAGTACATAATTGATAGGTTTGATCTATTGAAAAATAGAAGGTTGCAACTAAAATAGTATTTAATTGAAGTTACATCTCTTTTGGCAAAAATTGTACTTTTTTGTTTATGCATATTATATCATTATTGACACTTGAACTTTTGGCAAACATTTATCTAGATTTGATGATTTTATGGAGAAATGTGTGGTTTGCACTTAAATTTTTATATTATGTTGAAAATGATATAGTGACTTCTAGTTTAAGATTTAATTTTCCAGCCCCTCCTATTTCAAAATCCTAGCTACGCCCTGATTGAACCCATGAGAACTGGTGGTTAAGTACTAGTTTACTAAATGAATATACGATTATCTAGGCTAATTATGAAAGGGTGGTTGTTCAAGAACTAGAGATCTTAGCAAGAAAAATAGAGAATAGTGAAGGAAGAGATTTGAACGAGAAGATAGAAAAAAGGGAGGAGAGTGATCCGAGAGCGTTCCTTTGGAAAGCAATTCTAGAATTTTGGTTTCACCACTATGATTGTAAACATCAATCTAAATTTGGTTTCCTATCCTCAATGATTGTTTATATTAGGTAGACTATCCCAAGGTATTCGATGGGGACTTTTGGAACTACATTGGTGTATCAATCCCAATTCGTTGTCTACTTTCAGAGTGATAGAGCTAAGGAATTGCTTTCTTAAGTAAATCTCTATCACATGATCCCACAACCCTCGAGTTATTTTCCCTTACCGTTTGGCAATGAATTTGAATCAATCCTTTAAGATTTATGATAACTTGTTACTTCTCGTGGTATACCGATCTACTCTTATAATCGACTCTCCGTGTCTCAAGTCTTTATGAGTCGGAGGATTGGATTCTCCTTTTGATTTATCCTCAAATCTTCATGGAATATGAATCTCATGCCTTTGACATCAAAATCATGTGTACACAATAGATCTAATCCACAAACACACAAATCATCGAATAACAAACATGTAAACTTAATAGATTCAAGTGAAAAGTGTCTACAATTCATAGAACTAATCCCTAATCCTAGAATTAAAAGTCTATTCCATAGAAATGGAGCTACAAACAAAGATCATCATTAATTCGGTTACAATCAAGACCAAATTCAAAAACAAGAAAGAAAGCTTAGTTTTGGTGAGTGAGATCATTTGTGAATGCTCCCTGATCCAAATTGTGGGTGTGAATGTGTCAAATCTCCTCTAGATCGTCCTTCGAGGTCTTCTTGTAGCCCTTGGGCAGCTCCAAATCAGGATCACTTCCATAGATTTGAAATCCACATTTTATAGGTGAGTTACAGGTGTCTGTCACGGGTCTATGTTGGCTACCACACCCCCCCCCCCCCTCCCCTCCTCGCGTGGCAGGCTTGGAACTCCAGTTGGGTGGCAACACGGCCTGTGCAAGCTAGCATGGGCACCCGTGGCGAGTTCGGGAAATCTCACCAAATTGGCCACGACCCATGTAGGATGGCACAACCCCCGTAGTAGGCTCGGGAACTCCAAAGACTTGATCTCCAAATTGGCCATGGCCTATGCCGACTGAGATGACCCTGTGGTAGTTGGGCTCTCCTTGGAAGTTAGTTTTTAAGCTCCATTTTCACTCCTTTTCACACCCTATCAAAAGAAATGATCGAGAGAAATTTTCTGAACTAGGAAGGTATTGTAATGAAGGACAAAGAAATAAAAACATGAAATATACACATATAAGATGAGACAAAATATGCTTTAAACTATGATAAAAATCCTATATGAAATGCACACATCATCAAGTCAAGGTTGACTATATGACTAACATGAGAAAAGTTCAGTCCAGTCAAGGTTGACCAAAGGATTACAAAGATAGAAGTCTTGTCAAGTTAAGGTTGACCTAGGCAAAAAAAAGTTTAGGCAGGTCTAGAGTCATATCTATATTCGACTGGGCCTAAAGCGAATAATAAAAAGTGGTCTTTTTATTATAGTAAATGATGGTAAAATTGAGTTTGCAATAAAAAAAATACTAAATACATAAATAAATCAAAAATAATATATTACAACAATAAAAAGTTAATAAATATTTAAAATAATTACATTAAACACTATTCATCTAGTAGTTTTAGAGATAAAAATATTTATTAAAACTATATAATCTAATTGTCAGATTATTTCTTTCTCAATCGACAATATTGGTAGCCCATTTAGTCATCCATTGAGACCAATACAGTGGCTACAGGTAGCGGCAGGCGGTAACCTTCACGCGATTAGGTCATAGTTCGCACGAGCGATCAACGTAGCGTGCGATAGCCACCGTGCCCAGTGGTTAGATCACACGAGTGGATGCTTGCCACTAGTCCACATTACGTGCAACAACCACCACGATAATTAGCATGATTAGGTCACACGATTGGCCGCCATTGTGCAATTAGTACACAATTGGTGTCATGTGTTGTAGGACGAAGAAGATGGTTGGAGAAGAAGATTAGGATTATCTCTTTTTTGGTGGATCCGTGCCTTGGTGGAAAGAACACTGGAGAAAAAATCGCGTGCCATGAAGATCAATGTTGGAGAAGAAATCACGTGCAAAGAAGAGTCGTGTATCAGTGCTTGCCTCGAAGCCATGAGAATAGGGTTTAGCGGCCATTTAGGGTTCGTGCCTTTTTTTTGGGTATAATTATAAAAAAATGGACTCTTCCTTGGGTCGAGCCCTAAAGCAGTTGGCTCCTTGGCCTTATGGTAGGTATGACTCTAGGCAGGTCAAAGGTGATTGGATGCCTAGCAAGAGGAAAATCTTAAGGGAGTCAACTTTCGCTAATGAAAATTATTGGAGTAGTGAACTCCAAACAAGAGGGAAATCCACAGGGAGTGAACCTTAGATAGTAAGAAGTTTTAGAAGAGTGAACTCTAAGAAAGTGTGATCGAAAGGTTTTGGATTGTAAATCAAAGTATACAATTTTATTTTACTACTTCTATCTATTGTGATAACTTGATGTTGTAAGAAAGTCTTAGTAAATCAGGTCAACTAGACATAAGCAGGAGGAAGTCCAAACAGGTCAACTAGACTAGATGTTAGGCAGGTAAGTAAGGTAAGAATCTAAAGAAGAGAAGTTCTTCTGAAAAGAAAAATAGTAAGGATGAGTCCTCATTATGGGGATAACCTTAGGTGTTTATCCAACTAAAAAACCCAACAAAGGTTTCTAAATCGAGATCAGATAGTCTTAACTATAAGACTCATTCATGTATAACTATATGTTTTTAACTATGTTTTACAGGATCACTATTATTGTTAGTATTGTACTAACTTTCTTATACAGAAAACAAAGTTGATCGACCAAACAGGGTGGTTCAGTCGATTGATCAAGACAGATAAGTATGGATCATATTTGAATCCAACAAAGAAGGAAACCAAGGTTTAGTCGACTGATCAAGAGGATCAGTCAATCGAACAAATAATGAAATTGTAGAATGGATAAACCCTTGGGGGCAGTCGACTCAATAAGTTTCAATCAACCAGAAATGCGGATTTCGCATTCTGGCATCTTCCTTTTGTTTGTTTTTCTCTTTTAGTTTAGAGATTTAATCTTTGCATATTTTTATTGATAGTACACAAATTCAGAGAAAAAATGTAGTTAAAATCTTTGGGACGAGAAGCAAATAACACACTCTAGCTATATCGCATGACATGGACGTATACCTTCGATTGAAGTTGAATGAAGAACGGAGCAAGAATAAGGACTCTAGCGCTTGACAAGGGCTGGCCACGCCTCATCCAGCCGCAACCAAGACTTGCTAGACATGGTCGTGCCACTCAGGCACGATCGTGCTTTCTCCACAGAGCTAGACAACCGGGCACATCATGATCGTGCCTTCTAGGCACGATCATGTTTTTCTTCATAGTGGTGGATACAAGTCGTGCCCTCTGGCACATCTGTGCCTTTTGTAGCTGCACTAGACACACCACGGTCATGCCTCTAGCATGGCCACGCTTTTCATTCTAGATCCAAACAACCAGACGTGCCACGACCATGCCTCCTAGACATGACCATGCTTTTCTCCACAGAGTCGGGCACGGGCAGGTCATGCCTCCTAAGCACAATTGTACAACAATTGTTTTGTCTCGATGATTGGGAGGTTTCCAACCATATTTAATAGTTGGAAAGGCTATAAAAATCCCAAGAAGGCTATTTACTCGAGGAGAAGGGTTTTCCTGTCCTAGGGAACCCTAGGGTTGTCATTCTAGGAGCCATCGAAGTGATTTGTCCACCGATTGGAGCTTGGAGTTCCTTCCGAAGATCGACAATCATCTCGCTAAGATTTCTCTTCTCCTCTTTCTCTGTTTGGAGTTGTTAGTTGATTTCTTTCATATCTTCTAGTTGTAACTCCATCTCTATGAAATATTTCTTCAGATTCTAGGATTAGGGAGTAACCCGATATAATTATTGACATTCAGTTTAATTATTTATTTTTTTTCTCTATTGCATGACATGTTTATTTCATGATCCAATTTTATTATGCATACACGATTGTGACACTAACCTGCACCTTCATATCTCACAAGATGCGGGGAAAGAATGAAAGGTGAACCCAAATCTCTGACCCATAAATGATCGAGATGTGGAGAGTCGGTCACAAAAGTAGTCGGAACACAACGAGGGGATGACACCCTAATAGGGGCACCATTGGCTATCGCAGAACCTAATGGGTTTACTCCGATTCGGCGTCACAAAGTATAAGAGGGCAACTAGAGGACCGTGGGGTCATTGTGATAGGGGTCTCCTTGAGAAAGCAATCATATTAGTAATGTCACATTGAAAGTAGACATCGCGTTTGGGTAGGCACGCCTGTATAATTCCAAAAGTTTATACTGGTATTTCGGGATAGGTCCACCTAAATGCGAATAAACATAGAGATAGAAAAGTAATAATACTTAAGATATTAATGATTATCATGGTAAAATCGAAATCTTAGAATTCTTTCTCAAATTTCAGATCTCACCCTTTACTTTTTACGTTCAGTGCTCTCTCTCTCTTATATATATATATATATATATATATATATATATATATATATATATATATATATATATAATAACTTACTTTGATAATTCAATCAGTACTTGATCTACAGTACTCATGGGATCAATACTTTTTATTACTTGGCAATGACTATGCACTTGTGGTTGCAACCCATCACTAGGCAACTAAATCTTGGTTGGAACCGGGTAGTGACTGTGTCTTAGTAGATCTAGACAACTAAAGTCCTAATTGAGAAATAGGCAAGAGCTAAGTCTTGGTTAGGAACCGATAGAAGATGTTATCTAGAGATCCATGCAAATCAAGTCAAGATCAAGGTTTACCCTTCTTCAGGCGACCGAGAGGACTCAGGTCGATCGGAGAATGCAGATGATGTTATCTGCTTGATAGATATTGCAACAATGTCAACAGCCTCCAGGCGACTGGGGAGCCTCAGGTTAACTGAAGGATGCCACATCAGCAATAGAAAAATGCTATATAAAAGGTCTTGAGGTAGAGCTTTTAGATCATCTCTTTTCATTCTTGTGCTACTATGTTTGTGCACTAGTGTTATTGTGGTTTCTGTGATGCAGCACGTTACAATCTTGCTCTTTAATTCTGATTGACAACACCTAACGTCATCTTTCATATTTTTTCTTGTGTTGTCATATCTTTTTTTTTTAGTTGTGCTTAATTTTTGGATTTTTTTAGGGTTTCTATACCTTTCTAAAGGATTTCTAGAAAGAAGAAATTAAGAAATAATTATCATATTTTATTATTGTTACACGTATTTATCTCTGCTTTAATTGATATAGAAGTTTTGCATGTTTACATTCCTTTGGTGCTTCTGATTAAATATGTGTTTGGTTAATATTTCAATTATTTTCACTATGCTACTCTGTTATTAGTTATTTTTGAAAATATTAGTTAGTAAAATTCGTAACGTTATTCACCCCTCTAGTGTCAAGTTCGATTCTACCAAATGTCAACTCCTTATTGTACTTTCAACTGCTAAGTGTCTGATTAACTTACTTGGACTTCTATTTTATCAATTCCTTATTGTACTTCTCTCTGGCCACTCCTTATTTATCCACTCTCAAAATTTTGGTCATCCTAGACCTACTAAATTTTTTGCTCAATCATCCACATCTAAATCAATTTTTGTTCAATATAAGTCTCGATCGATTGCACCAATAATCTTCCTTTCTAATAAACTCTCATTTGACATTTGCTCATATTGGCAAACATATTAATCAAACATTGAGACTCAACTCGAGTTAACTCGAGCTTAGTCAACCAATTTTAATTAATATTGACCGAAGGTAGATTGCACCAATATAGTAATGAATTTATATTCAACTTCAACCCCTAGGGCAATGGTGCAATGGAAGTACACCAAGTTGTCACTCAAATATCCGTAATTCGATCATAGCTACAACACATTTGTATACAAAATTTTGATTCTGGGACGAATCCAAGATTCATCCCAGAATTGGGGACGAATCCATGGATTCGTCCCTTATAATTTTTTTTTAATATTTTTATAAAAAATTCAATCTGGGACGAATCCAGGATTCGTTCCAGAATCTGGGACGAATTTTGAGATGAAAATAGTTTTCGTTGGGAATTTGCGCTGAAAATATGTTGTTGCAGATTTCGTTGCTAATTTGGATCGAATTTTGTTTTTGTCGTCAAACTTGTTGCGATCTTGGGACAAAAAAAATTTGTCCCAAATTTTCGTTCCTAATTTTTTTTTTTTTTTTTGTAGTGGTAGTAATTTTTTCTTCAAATAGAATTCGTAATCACGGGATGCTTAGCTTCTAGGTCGCTTGGCGTGAGTACTTTCCGATTTACCGAAACAACCCGTGAAAAACTTCCAGATTCGATGTAAATCTCGTTCATCATTTTTTTAATTTATATTCAACATCAATTTTTAAACGACGGGGTAGTATTACTCCTTCATTTGTAACTCACATATTGATTAACGATAGGATCATATAAAATTCTACCTAAAATTCCAAACTTCACGCGTAGTGGTTGAGGAGTAAACTTCACGCGTATATAATTCATAAAGTCAACCGAGAATTGGAACACAGTTGCATCTTAGAAATTGTGTTCTTGATTAGCATCTAAGAAAGAAAGAAGAGGCAGCCCAAATATAAAATTATTGTTTTTTTTTAAGAGTTTCCAAGCTGGAAGTTGAAATCAATGAGCCACCACATTTCTTCCATGTCCATTTAGGTAATCTCCTCTCCCTTTCTTCTCCTATAAATCCACTCCAATGTTTCTTGTCTAATACACCACAAATTAACATTAGAAAAACAGAGGATAATGGCTGAGGAGAAACACCACCACTTCTTCCACCACAAGGAGGAGGAGGAGACCCCCTCTGACCCCAGGAAGGAGGAGAAGCACCACAAGCACTTGGAACAGCTGGGCGGTCTTGGTGCCGTTGCCGCTGGCGTTTACGCCTTGGTAATATGTTCGCGTAGTCAGATATGCAAATAGTTTAAATCTGTCATCGACTCTTGTTATTGCAGTATTGGATTGGTTAAGTTGTTATTGTAACTTTATGAATATGTAGCATGAGAAGCACCAGGCGAAGAAGGACCCGGAGAACGCACACAGGCACAAGATCACGGAGGAGATCGCAGCGACCGTAGCGGTGGGTAGTGCGGGGTTTGCATTCCACGAGCACCATGAGAAGAAAGAAGCAAAGAAGCGTGACGATCAGTAGGATCATCGCCTATTTGCTCGAATCTGTTTGATTGTTGGTGACGGTTATCTTTCAGAGTAATGATCATGTTATGTCTTTTTTCTGTGTTGGTTTGTGCTTATTTATTTTCCTTCTAAGAATATTGTAATAGACCATACTATTAAATAATTATTGTGATTGTTGTGAGTAATTGTATGCTTATAATTGTTGCATATTCCTCTTTTCCAAGAAAATTTTATAAAATGGCAAAAGTTAAAAAAAATCTTTTTTAGAATGTCAAAGGTGCATCTTTTATTTATATTTTAAAATATCACAATAACTTTTCACCCAAACTATTACGCTGGTCAATCTTTCAAAATAAAAATAATGATAATATAATTTAGCCGCTCAACCAATCTAATGAGCAGCAAACGTATATTATAATTTTAATTAAAATTGTTACATAAGTTATAAATTTTAAAAAGTAATAGAGTAAAAGGAGGTATAAATTCTCTCATATTTTTTTTTTAAAAATTGTTACATGAGTTATGAATTAAAAATATAAAATATAAATGTTTTTTAAAATATAAATGTTAAAAATATCATAATTTCTTTTAAAAAATAATTGAGATCAAAATGATACAAAATTTATAAATTTATTTCTTTTAAAGAAAAGTCATAAATGGTCTAATTAGATTGGTCATAAACTTGGTTAGATTAGAAAAAGAAGACATTACGCAAGTTCAAAGGGCTTGAGAAATATAAAAGAGTATTTGTTTGTAAAATTAGATCAGTTTAAGTTCACATAGCAATTTTGATAAAAAAAAAAAATTCTACATAGATCAAATTAAACTAATCTAAATTTGAAAGGCAAAGTAAATTTGACTCAAGAACGAAATGTTATTTTAAATCGAGACTAGTTTAATTTGGGTTCATATAAAAAATTAATCTAAAATTATTACTAAAATTAAATATTTAAAATTGAAAAAGAAAGACAATATATGTAAAAAATAAAGGGTCTGGAAAACACATAAAATTCTTATTTGTAAATTTAAATTAATTTGAAAATACAAATGACTTCTTTGTTTATGAATTAAAACTAGAAATAAATGATTAGTAAGTATAGCTGCTCTAAAAGGATTGGCTTATCATTAATTGTGAAGATGAAGCTGGAGATGAAGTGGAAGGTGATAATTAAGTGGTAAACGTGGTGGCATGACACGGTCGAGAGGGTTGGTTTATCAATGAGAACATGAAGAACAAGTGTCCTAATTAATAAATTTGATGGTATCACACTCAACGCACCCACACCACAAAGTCAGGACCTGCCACCACTTGCATTAATTAATTAACTAATTAACATATTAAATGCTTATTCAACAAAAAATTAAATACATCAACTCTCTCCTTCACATCAACTCTCTGCTTCACACGAGAATCCAATCGAGGGAAAGTTGAAGATGACACGTGGATAACAATTTATATCTTTGCTCCAATGCCATAATTATGTTTAATTAGGTGTCATGATTTGTGGCCTTATGCAATAGTATTGTTGATTATGTGTCATGCTATTTTTGTTTGTAGATATTGATAAATATATAAAAGTACACGATTGAGCCAGCTCAGTCAAGTCCACACAATCATACAATTCATCTCACACAACTAATGTTCAACCACTTCATACACACTCATTTAAAAGAAGTAAATGGAAATACCATGTGGTGTGTTATACTATTTTTTTTTTTAATAATACGAATATTTAACTATTCGAATCAACTAATTATAAAAATAATCAATCCGACTACACAAAAATTCTCTTCAATTATCAAAGTAAATCTGAAAGTATAAGCAATTCTTTACCAGATTTTTCATTTTACTAGAAAAAAATATCTTACAGTGTTTCGTTGCTAAGATTAATCATGGGTGCTCTCAGATTTTTCATTTCATAGGAAAAAAGTATTTTACAATGTACCATAACTGAGATTCGAATGATAAATACTTGAAAACCTACTTAAACATCTTGTCGTTGCACCTGTTAAATGGTAATTTATAATTAATTAGCATCGAGTATTAATTGTGTTTATATTTCTTAAGAGTCAAAGTTCAATAATTTGAGTATTAAGTATTTTTATCTTTTTTACTTTATATATAGTCAAAGTTTATTTCCTAGGCTAATTAAAGTTTACTTGTAGTTTATATTTTCCATATAATCAATATAATTTTGAAACATTTCTCTATAAATTAATACAATGGATATCCATGGAATTAATAAGGAAAGATCAAAAGTTATAGAGGTAGATTTGAATCTTCCTGGAATTCCCTTTCTCTTTTCTTGTATCTCCAACCAATTTATTAGAAAAGATGGCTCTATTAAATCCAAACTCTATTTTCTCATACACAACGAGTTAAGTTCCAATTTCCAATGGAGAACATTACAATTACTAGAATTCTCAAATGGAGATTGATCTTGTCTGAAATATGTGTAATAGTGCGCTGGCTCCGGCAAACGATATGTAGGATCGAAAACGTTAGAGGGAGGGGTGAATAACTCTCGTGACTTTCACTTTCATTTCGGAAAACTATCGAGTAAATATGCAGCGGAAAAGTAAAACATACGGAAGCAATGCTAACAGTTTTGGTTACTTGGTTTGGAGCCTGTGGCGACTCCTACTCCAAGGCACGCGATCGTTGATCGCTTTCTGTGGACAATCACTATAAGCTCATAAATATTACAAAAGAATACAACAATTAAAACACTATTAAATATTATACCGACAATAAGGAAATCTGGAATTGAAAGCTTCTGATCGTCGGAGTAGAGTTAGGACTTCGTCGGATCGCTTTGTTCGCAACACACGGAAGAAGGATTGCAAGCATGTGTTATTTCCTTGTTGCTGGTCGAACTGGGCTTAAGTAGCCCATGGAGGGCGCCTCCAACACCATGGAGGGTGCCCTCAATCCCATTGAAACCGCAACGTGGATGAGATCCGAACTGGTCGCTGCTTATCCACTTGAGGGCGCCTCCAAGCTCATGAAGGGCGCCCTCCACCCAATGTCCAGGGCGCCTCCAGCTCTATGAAGGCTGCCCTCTACCCTGCTGCATGGAGGTCTTCCTAGTGCACCCGAGGCACCTCCAAGCTCCATGGAGGGCGCCTCAGGTACTGTTCATCCGAGGTAAATGTGTCCAATTCACTTTCTGTAAAATACGTTAGTCTCAGAAATTAACCATACCCTGCAAAACAAAGTTAGTACTATATAGATATAATAAATAAAGTATTTGACAGTCTCCGGACTATCTGATTCTGACTTCGGATTTCCTGTCTGAAAACCCTAGGTTGAACCGACGCCTACTGTTCCCTCGCCGGGGAACGCATCCTCACCTGCTCCACTCAGGATAATTTACCTATTGTCAGTTGATCCTCCAGACCAACTAGACTTTTGCTTAGCGCTCGAGGCTCCAGGACTTTCTGCTGGACGCCCGCTCCACAACCCGTCCAGTCTTCCACCTGGTTTGCGACACTAGGACTTTCCACCTAGAGTCCCCGACTCTAGGACTTTTGCCCGAAGCCCTTGACCCGCCAAGACTTTCCGCCTAGGGTTACCACCCCTAGGACCTAGGGTTACCACCCCCTAGAGTTTTCAACCTGCCTAACCGCAGCTAGGACTTTTACCTAAGTATACTTAGAACTTTCCTACAAACTCATTCAAACATGTTAGACAACAAATTACCTTAACTTTGAATACTTTGCCATTATCAAAACTTAGGTTTGATCGTTGGATGCTTCCCGCACCAACACGATGATCCCTGATGAAAATGACCTTCTGAAGATCTGGAAGAACCCCTCCACGATCCTGCGCACAATGAGACAAACCAACAAAACGTTAGTGATCTAAGACCGGGGTGGGTATCCCTAGTTAGACCCTCCAACGCTCAAGTCAGTTTCTCTCTCAAGGGTGAAAGAAGAAGAAGAAGAACAGTAAATGAAGTACTTTGAAATAGAGTTTAGATGCTAGAACTTGCGTACCTTGCCAACGAAGAGGATCTCCCTTTTTATACTACCTTATGTAACCTCCGTAGTCATGAAGTGGTCCCCCATTTGTTAGAGTTTGTTAGGAGATGAAGTCATCTCCTAAGCTTCGTGCAATAATCTTTTTAAGAAATCTTTTTGGTACCCCAGATATACCTCTTTTGTTGTTTGTAACTCATTTATGATGATACATGCATATGAACATGTCATTATAACTGAAGAAGCTTCTAGAAAATATTTCTCACCAAATTTACCAGGCGATCATACTTATATGCTTCTGTTAAGCATGTCTCGAATGATCGTTTAAGTCGGTCATGTATATATTGAGAATACCTTTTGCTAAGCATGTTTCGGCCAAGAATATTTATGCACTTTATAAGGCTGAGTGCTCTTACGCTCGGTCGGGTTCTACCCGGCTGAGCACATATACACACACTGGTGTTTGCTAGGCTTTCAATCGGTCGATGATATACTAAAATTTCCATAAAGCTAAATGCATTTACGTTCGGTCGGACATTGCCTATCCGAGCGCATGTGAGCATATCAATGCTTGCTCGACCTTCCCTTGGCCGATAATATATTACAAGCTTTTATAAGGGTAAGTGCTTTTATGCTCGGTCGAGCTTTGCCTGACCGAGCGTGTGCAAGCATATGGGTGTTCCCTCGGCCTTCACTCGGCCGGTAATATATTACAGGCTTTTGTACGGTTAAATGCCTTTATGCTCGGTCGAGCTTTGCTAGACCGAGTGCGTGCAAGCACATGGGTGCTCGCTCGGCCTTCACTCAACCGGTAATATACTACAGGCTTTTGTAAGGCTAAATGGCTTTACACTCGGTCGGGCTTTGCCTGACCGATCACGTACAAGCACATGGGTGCTCGCTCGACTTTCACTCGACCGGTAATATACTACAGGATTTTGTAAGGCTAAATGCCTTTACACTCGGTCGGACTTTGCCTGACCGAGTGCGTGCAAGCACATGGGTACTCGCTCGGCCTCCACTCGGTCGGTAATATACTACAGGCTTTTGTAAGGATAAATGTCTTTACACTCGGTCGGGCTTTGCCTGACCGATTGCGTTCAAGCACATGAATGCTCGCTCGGCCTTCACTCGGCCGGTAATATACTACATGCTTTTGTAAGGCTAAATATCTTTACGCTCGGTCGGGCTTTGCCTGATCGAGTGCGTGCAAACATATGGATGCTCGCTCGGCCTTCACTCGACCGACAATATACTACAGACTTTTGTAAGGCTAAATGCCTTTATATTTGGTCGAGCTTTGCCTGACCGATCACGTGCAAGCACCTGGGTGCTCGCTCGGCCTTCACTCGGTTGATAATGTACTACGAGCTTCTATAAGGTTAAGTACCTTTACGCTCGGTCGGGCTTTGCCTGACCGAGTGCGCGAAGGTACATTAGCTATATACCTCTCTTATCCTTCTCGATCATGACTCCTTCATTTGATAGGCCAACCTATCATAACCCATATCAGAGACCATCTTTCTTTCATAAGATTTATGGGACATGGCAGAATAAGGTTACAAGGAGAGATAAGACCAATAAGGTTCCTCTTCTTAGACAAAAGAAAATGGACAAATGGGCAAAAGAAGAAGAAGAGAAGGAATGCAAAGAGAATGTGAAGAACATGCTACAGTATTAAGGATCATCCAATAAGGGTAAGCAAAACTATTTATCTCAGAATTTTTGGCATCCAAAAGGCCAAAGAGACTTGGGAAGAGTTTCAAGGATTAAAAAAACATAATCTCCATCAAGTTGCAAAGTTTATGGAATGAATTTGATAATTTTGTCAATGAAGGAATGAGAACTTGTTGAAGACTTTTTATCTAGAGTGATTGAAATTGTTAATCATATCCAGAGTTGTGGAGATGTTATTCCTGAAAGGAAAGTTGTTGAGAAAATATTAAAAGACCTTCCTCATAAATTTGAGTATATAGTTGCTATTAATGAGGAAACAAGAGATCTCACAAAGTTTACACAATATAAACTTATGGGATCTTTAGAAGCACAAATACAACAATCAACTTATGGAGCATGTTTTCCAAGCAAAGGAGAACAACTCCAGAAATTCAAATCCAGAACAAAAAGGTAGAGGGAACTCATTTCGTGGACAGATTGACAACAAAGGTCAAGGAAGATATTTTCAAGGCAAAGGCAGAGGAAATGGAGGAAGAGACTCTTCATGGCAGCAAAAACTTGATAACTGAGATTCTTACTATTTCATTTGTAGGAAAGCTGGTCATGAGTCTAAGAATTGTTATGTTAAATACACTATATGCAAAATTCTTAATTATTCTGACAAGGATTGTTGGTATAAAGAAAAGGGAGAAAATTAGAAAGGAAAAAAAGATAGTTAATTTTTCAATAGAAAGATGATAACAATAAACTGTTCTATTCTACTATGGATGATGAGAAATCTAGTGAAACATGATATTAAAATCAACTTTTGAAGTGCTGGATACAAATTACTCTTCTCATGTTGAACTCGGTGATGGAAAGCAAGTATAGATTGAAGGTAATGGAATTATTGCGGTTCATACAAGTGGAGATAACAAAAAATTTATTAATGATATGCATTATTCTTCTAATATTTCCTAGAATCTTTTGAGTATTAGATATATGATGAGAAAGGGTTACAATCTAGTCCTTGATAATGAAAGATGTGAAATTTTTGATAAAAAAATATGGTGAACAAATTGTTGTCATGATATTGACTTCTAATAATCTTTTTCCCCTCGATATGAAATCATTTCAAAATATTAGGATTAAAAGAATGCATATATTTCCATAATGGTATAATATTGTGTACTTTGGATTTAAGCCCTCATATATTTTGATGCGGTGATATTGGGGGCCCACTAAGTGCGGTCAAAGGACGTAGATAATGGCTAATGTGAAGGTCAAAGTCAAGGAGGTCAACGCTAGAGAACCAATGGACTCACCAAAGGGGGTCGAACGAAGCTCTCCTGCAGTGGTTGATCGAGCATGAACCATCCAACCGAAAAAGAGCTGGTCCAAACAGAATGTTCGTACAACTAAGATCATCAGGCGCTCATCAGGGAGCACAGGAATGTTGGGATGACTGAAGCGTTAGTCCGGTCGGACGTAAGGGTATGATTGTCCAAATAATTTGATATGAAGGACTTAGGAGAATGTGCACACATCCTTGGGATCAAAGTTATAAGAGATCGCAAGAAAAGAATGTTGTGTCTGTCCCAAGCTTCATATATAGATACAATCCTTGCTCATTTTAGCATGCAGGATTCCAAGAAAGGTTTCTTACCTTTTAGGCATGGAGTAGCTCTATCTAAAAAGATGTCTCCGAAGACATCAAAAGAGATAGAGGACATGAAAGCAGTTCCTTATGCTTCGGCTGTAGGAAGCCTAATGTATGCAATGCTATGTACGAGATCTGATATCTGTTTTGATGTGGACATGGTTAGCAGATATCAGAGTAACCCTGGACAAGGACATTGGACTGCGGTAAAGCATATATTAAAGTACCTGAGAAGGACTAGAGATTATATGCTAGTTTACCAAGCAGACAATTTACTCCCTGTGGGTTACACGGATTCAGATTTCCAATCAGATAGGGACAACAGTAAGTCTACATCAGGCTATGTGTTTACTTTAGGAGGTGGAGTCATTGCATGGAGGAGTGTTAAACAGAAATGCGTTTCGGACTCAACCATGGAAGCTGAGTATGTAGCAGCCTCTGAGGCGGCTAAAGAAGCAGTATGGCTCAGGAACTTTCTAATGGACTTAGATGTGATTCCTGGTTTGCCCAAAATCATCACAATTTATTGTGATAATAGCGGTGCAGTTGCAAACTCGAAGGAATCACGAGCTCATAAGGCAAGTAAACATATAGAGCGCAAATACCACCTGATACGAGACGTCGTCAAGCGAGGAGAAGTTGTCGTCGCCAAGATAGCATCAGCAGATAACCTGGTAAATCCTTTCACTAAGGCCCTTCTGGCGAAAGCTTTTGATCGGCATGTGAAGGGGATGAGAATCAGATGTATGGCAACAGATATGGCAGCTTAGACTTTTAGTATAAGTGGGAGATTGTTGGAGTGTATACTTAAAAGTTTAGCTTTTGTACACATTTATTTTGAAATAAAGAATCACATTGGTCAAATGTTTACATTTATTTGTTAAATGTAATTGTTCAATTAATTTATATAGTAGATAACATGGAGTGTGGAGTCACACTTAGAAGATCATGTTGTCGGTTCTCTATAAATTATAAACAGTTGCTCACGACTAAGATGGAAAGGAACAAACCATCAGAATAGACGTAGTGTAATTAAGTATTAGTTTATCTTGACTAATAAATTACACTGATACACTTTAAATGTATTGAGTAGGATCATTTAGGTAAGTTCTTTTTGTACTGACTTAGTAAAAGAACTAGACCTTAGTTATTATGGAAGTGTGTGCTCTTAATCCTAATATAATAACAAGCATGTATATTTAATATTTATTTCTTTGACTTATCAAAGGGTGAGGTTTAGCTCGATAAATTAATATGCCCGATAAGTTGGGAAATGGTATTACTTATAGTATGTGTTGTTGATTATAGAAGGAATCTGTGTCCTAGTTATCTAGGTTGAGAATGTCCCAAGAGGAGCTCATAAGGATTGCCATGTTAAACCCTGCAGATGGACCTAGTCCAACATGACAATAAAGTTGAGTGGTACTACTCTTGGAGCTAAATATTAATTAAATGAGTTGTCAGTAACTCACTTAATTAGTGGACATTCATAATCTTAAACACAGGGAGACTAACACACTCATGATAAGAAGGATCCCATAATGTAATTTGGGATTGGTGCGGTAGTGCGGTAATAACTCTAATAACTCTCTAGTGGAATGAGTTATTATCGATGAACTTGAGTTGTGTGTTCGGGGCGAGCACGGGATACTCAAGTTCATCGGAAGGCCAAAACCAATTTCTCCTCTAGGTCCATGTTGTAGCCTCAATAAAGCCTCAAGTCCATCCAAAGAAAAGCCTATCTTGGTGTCCAAGAAGGGGCCGGTTCATTGCTTGGTGACCAAGCAATGGTCGGTCACATATTCTCAAGAAATGGCCGGTCCTTGCCTTGGGCAAGGGGGTCGGCCGCAATATTTAAATTAGGAAGGTTGTTTTTGAATTTTTAAAATTTCTCAGATATTTACAATTTGTAAAAAGAGAGATTTTAAAAATTTATAAAAATTTTCTAATTTAAATTAGGCCACAAGGTTTTAAAAGAGAGTTGTAAAATTTATAAAACTTTCTTTTAAAAAGAAATATTATTAGAGATGTTTTAAATTTTAAAACTTGATTTTAAATTTTAAAACTTTCCTTTTAATATCCACATTAGAAAAAAAAAAAGAGAGAGTTTGTAAAATTTTATTAGAAGTTTTCTTCTTTTAAAATTTTATAAAAAATTATTTTCTTTCTTTCCCTTTTAATAAGTGGCCGGCCACCTTGCTTGGTGCCCAAGCAAGGGGTCGGTCAAATAATTAAACATTAACAAATAGTTGTTTAATTAATAAATCAATCTAGGATTGATTAATTAAAAGGAAAGAAAAAGAAAAAAAAAGTAAATAGGAATGAGTCTAATTTTTTATAAAACTCTTTCCATAATTTTCCATTGGGAAACTAATATAAGAGGGGGGGAAGGGGAGGCCTTGAAAAACATAACAATTGATATTGTGTTGTTGGAGATCATCAAGTGGCCGACCCCTCTCCCTCTCTTCCCTTTGCTCTCTTTTGCTCCTTTGTGGTGGTGGTGGCCGAATTCTAGAGAAGGAGGAGAAGCTTTCCGGGTGGTGTTCGTCTTGGAGGATCGTCTCCCACACGACGTCCAAGAGGAGGCGAGGGATACGACAGAAGATCTCGAGGTTTTAGCATACAAGGAAGAGGTATAACTAGTATTTAATTTCCGCATCATACTAGTTAATTTTTCTTTGTATAAATACCAAATACAAGAGGCATTCGATTCTTGTTTTACGAATTTAATTTTGATGTTGTGTTCTTTTTATTTTTTCCTTGTGATTTGATTGTTCCTTTTGGTTAACCTAGAGTTATATAAGGAAATTAAATATTAACTTTCCTTAAAAGGCTTTGTCTAGTCGGTGGTGGTTGCTCCCATATCCAAGAAGGCCAAGTGCCTCGCCATGCAGTACTAGAAGCCAATTTTAGAAATTAATATTTAATTAAATTTATAACCTAGGTGATTTGGATCAAACGTGTTAAGTTTCGCAAGAGATCCAAATCTAAACCTAAAAGAACATATAAGTTAAACTTGGAATCAAACGTGTTAAGTTCCGCAGGAGATACAAGTTTAACTTAAAAGAACACATGGTAGCTAGAAAAGGTTCAGATCACGTACAAAATTTTTGTACAGTGGAGCCATTGGATTTTCCGAGTAGCAACCAACAAATCATGCATTGACATTTAGAAATTTTTTAGAAAGTATCAGGAGACAATACAAACAGAGACTTGCAAAGCAGAGATGGGGGGTCACTCAAGATAATCTAGCACGTCATCTGGCAGTGACTCGATCTGCTTCTCCCAAATTCATGATCTTGTTGGTCACTACGGTAGGGAGATAGCCACCATCCTTTAGCTAGTCGAGGGTCCCATCAATGCCGAAGTTGTAGAGGCAAAGTGCTCGGTCAGTGAGTCGATCGTTGAAGGGGTTTGAGCGGAGATAATCACGCTTGAAAACCTGGAACCAGCCGACCTCCCCCTCTGGATAGATCTAGAAAGCCGATTGGGATACCTCCAACTCGGTCCTTAACGAGGCCAACTCGGCATCCTTGGCGCGAGCTGGACCTTCACTGAGGCTTGTTCAACCGATCGACTCTCCCGCTCAGTGATCAAAGTGGCCTCAGCCTCCTTCAGATTCTGAGTCAAGACCCGAGTGTCTTTATTCTTGATCTCCAAGTCTTTGATGGCTCGGAGCTTCCTAGTGTTGGCATAGTTGATTTTGGACTCAAACTTGCTTGTCTGCTTGTTGAGCCGCTCCAACTTTGAGTCTTGCTCGACACTCTTGCTCCTCTTTTCCTGTAGTAGCTCAGAACTCTTCTGTAGATTGGCTTTTAGTTGAGTCACCTCGGCAGTCAGCTATTCAAATTGAGCACGGGAGGCCTCAGAGACGTCGCTTGGGGAGCGAAACTACTGGACTTCGTGCTCTAAAATGCTAGCCTTTAGCACATCGCCAAGCTCTTGAGCCAGTAATGCGGTAGCAATAAGATTGTAAGTGCCGAGTGGGGTACAAGAAAGTAAATCTAGAAGTAATATACATACCCAGTGGCCATTTGGGTGTGGCTGCTTGTGAGCTCCCCTGGAGAAATGATCACCACGCAAGCCCTAGCATCGACCCACACCTGTGCTAGCGGCCCTTGAATTCGAATTTGGTGCTCAAGGGAGAGGGCCTCGGCTTCGTTCGGTTGATGTCATTCAGCAGTGGGAAAGTGGATGATGGTTGTTATGTGCCTCTGGCCGCTCGAACCAAAGGGCTCAGAAGTCACTTTGCCCTTGGACTTGGGCATCGGGGACAGTCGAATGATGGATACTTATGCTGCTGGTGAGGAGTGCGGTGGCATGAATGCAGGGGTCTGCAAGGCGAAAGTGGCCGATCAGGAAGAAGCTTCCCCATAATGTCTCTTGCATTGTATTAGAGGCTCGCTTGATGTGGTAGACTCTGAGGGCACCGCAATCAGCAATATGGAAGGTCGTTCGGGAGGCAGGTTTGCTGTAGCAGCCGCGACATCGCTAGTCGCTGTCTAACTCACTCCACCCTTGCTGGCCAACACATGTATCCCTCCAACCTCACCGAGCAGATCATCGGAGTGTGTGACCGGCTGTAGGCCACGACTCTCCAGCTCGGCCATGCTCGCAACATTGATTTTGACATCCGCAAGCCTACTTTTGCTGCTCAGCCGCGCCCTCAGCATGATTTGGGCTGCAAAAAAGGAAAAAAATCAATTATATTCAAAGATGAGGAGAAGAAAGAGCATACCTAGGCTGGACGGCAGCCGCGTATAGATCGGGCTCAGTCCGAAGATGTATAAGACACCCTCTAACAGCAACCGGTGGATGTGATACTTATGATCGGCCAAACTGGAGGCTGCTTAGAGATAGTCCGATCGGCTTCAGTATCTCCCGAGCAACGGAGGCTGCATCACTTCCATTTGCCAAACGGTCGGGAAGTCTAGCCAAATGGGAAAGCAAATGAAAAAATAGTGCTTTGTCCAGTGCTTATTGGAGGAAGACATCTTATCAAAAAAGATAGAGCCAACTCCGGCTTGGAATAAAAAGGTCCTTGGCTCAGACAATTTAGGATAATAAAAGTAATGAAAGACCCGAGATACTAAAAGGATGTCGTGCAGACGAAATAACATGACAACCCCGCACAACAACCTAAACGAGTTCGACACTAATTGATGTAGGGAGATGTGGAAATATTTATAGACATCAGAAAAGAATGGATGAATGAAAAATCAAAGATCGACACAAAACTGGTCCTTAAAGAAGGGCAGGAAACCGACTGGAGGCTCATGGGGCTAGTCATAGGCGGAGGGAATGACTATCTTAATAGTCAGAGGAGAAATGGTAGGTAGATTTCGTCCCCATTAAATTTGAACTTGGTGGAAGTGTACCAAAGTCCGGGGACGGACACAGGGGATTGCAAAGAATCGACCATTGAAAACAAAGAAATCGAGAAGAAGCAACGCACGAATTCACTGAAGGAAAGAAAGAAGAACCTTACTGAGAAAGGTTGCCGGCGAAGATGAGGAGGAGAAGCGTCACAGAGCGTGCTCGAAAATGAAAATGAAAGATCAAGGCAATGTGAAGGAGATGGCGAGCAGATGAGGGTTTATAAACCTTGCGGTCAATCACTCCGAACCATTCAATCAAGGGTTGTGCAAAACCAGGATAAGATCTGGCCATAGAATTTAAAAAGGTGCTTATTGTTGATCCCTTTGGAGGCCGGCAAGAGGGGAGGGGTGAATTGCCTTACAAAAATTAAACCAAAAACCTTTTTCGGATATTCAACTAATTTAAAAGACACTTGTAATAATAAAACTAAGAGACTAAAAGAAAAGAGCAGACACAAGAGATTTACTTGGTTTGCAATCAGGGGATTGCTAATCCAAGAAAAATAAGCGCACTATCTGATGATCTCCTTAGGGAGGAGTAGCCTCTTTACAGCGTTGACAGCACAAATAAAAGAAACAGAAATGAAAGCACAGAGAAACAAGTGAGATGATTTAACTGTGCAGATCAGTGCTATATTTATAGCACTGGTCGGGGCACCCTAGGGGAGATAAAATTTTATCCTCCTACGATCAGATCACGTTTGACGCGATCCTGGTCAAAATCCGGGTATGGGCGCCCGGAAGGGTTCCGGGCGCCCCGGGGGCCTCCGGGCACCCTGGAGGGCTCCGGGCGCCCCGGAGCCCAAAGTCAACAGATGTTGACTTTTTCGTCTGGGACCTCTTCTCTAGTTCAGTCCTGCCTCGGTCCGGTTCTTCTCCTCCGGATCCACTCGCTTGGGTGATCTCGACCATCCGGAATAGGGCTCACTCGAATCCAAGTTCCGGCCTTCTCCTCGAGCAGCCTTCCTTCCTAGTTTCTCGTCCCTCGAACGCCGCGCACGTTCTTCTCGTCCACCGATGTACTCTTCCGTGGACACCTCGTCCCTCGGGCGCACCGAGCCCGTCGGCTCTCTCCCCGTGCCGTCCTTCTCGTTAGTCGCGTCTTCCGCTCGACTTCCTGTGTTCCTAAGCTCCTGCATACTTAGACACAAGGGTTAGACAACGTAGGACCTAACTTAACTTGTTTGATCACATCAAAACACCTTGGGGTTCCAACAATCTCCCCCTTTTTGATGTGAGCAACCCAAGTTAAGTTAGGGTCAAACAGGTGCAATATAAACAGTTTATATTCAAATAAGTCCAAATATTTTCAATTTGAAAAATTATATTACCTCCCCCTAAACTTAACATACTTCTCCCCCTTTGATCACATAAAAATTAGGGTTATAAACAAGTCTAAGGTACTTTCTTAAAAATATTTTAAGTGTAAAAAAAAGTTTAAGCAATAATGTCTAAGTAAAGACACTCTTCAGAATTTTTCTTTCGAGAAAAATTTAAGTAAAACATTTTTCAGAAAAAGAACAGTCATAAGTGTTAACAAAATTTTTTTAAAATTTAAGTTTGAAACTTATTTCAACATTTCCTTAAAAAATTTTTTCTAACTTTCAGAAAAAATTTCTAAGTTAATATTCATAAGAAACAATTCTAAGCTAATTTTTAAAATAAATTCTAAGTCAAAATTTTTTTAAAAAAATTCTAAGGCGATATTAAAAAAAATTCTTAGTCAAATATTTTTTTTTAAAAAAAAAAAAATCTTAAGGCAATTTTTTTTAAAAAAAATCTAAGTCAAGAAATTTTTTTAAAAATATTTTCTAACATAAATTGAATAACTCTTTTAAAGCATTAAGTAATTTAAATTAATGCTTTTTCAGTTAGTCAATTAAACTTTTCATTTCGATACTTGGCTTCCAGGTCGTGGCGAGGCACTAGATATTCTTAGTTATTGGAGCAACAACCACTTCCTTAGACAAAGCCTCATAATGAAATTAGTTGTTTAATTTCCTTGCTGAAAATGCTAAGTCTAATTTTAATTTTAAATTAAACATGTTTTCGGAACCCAATAGAGGTTTCTACCTATAAGATTAACCAAGTATTTCCTAGGTACATAGATTTTTGATATATTTCTAATTTGACTTTGATGAAATCTATAATACCAATTTAAACCTCTATAATTTCTAAAAATAGAAATATTTGAACCATTAGATTTTTTCAATCTTTCTATTTCTTCTTTTAGTTTTTCATTTTCAATTTTCAATTTTTCAAAATCCTCTATATGACATGATTTTGCCAGAATTCTTTTTGTTTCTAAAATTTCATTTTCTAATTTGGTATTTTTATTTTCTAATTTATACATGGGTTTTGCCATTGCCTTAATACCAAAGTAAAGTTCATCAGGGGGTAAGAGACATACCTCACTTACCATATCAGACTTGAAGCCTGAATCTCCCCCTGCTTCGCTAGTTCCATCTGAGGTCGCTCCCCCTTCATCGATGCTGGGTTCTGATGTACTTTGTCCTTCGTAGTTTGCCATCAGTGCTATCCTGGCATATTCTTGAATCTCGGACTCAGATGAAGAAGTGTCGTCCCAAGTAGCTTTTAGGTTCTTATGCTTCTTAAGAGTCTTGCCTTTGTCCTTCTTTAGTTCTAGGCAGTCTTCTTTTAGGTGTCCTTCCTTTTGACACTGGTAGCAACGCATCCTTCTTCTATTTCTTGGATTCTTTTTATTCTGCATTTCTTTAAATTTATTAGCTCTTAAAAACTTTTTAAAGTTTCTTACCATGTATGCTTCCTGGCCGTCTTCTGAATCTGACTAGGGTTCATTCTTCTTGGTTGCGTTTAGTGCAATCATCTGGCTTGCTTCCTTTGTTATCCCGACACACCTGGTTTCATGCAATTCAAGAGTGGAGAACAGTTCTTCTAAAGTACTTACCTCCAGATCTTTCAAAATGTAGTAGGCGTCGACGATTGATGTCCATTCTGAGGTTCTAGGAAACGCGTTGAGTGCGTAGCGTATGCTGTCCCGATTTGTTACCATTTCTCAGAGGTTCTCGAGACCAGTAATCAGTTCTTTTACATTTGCGTGTAGATTGGCTACCTTCTCACCTTTTTCAAGACGGGCGTTTATCAGTTTGTTCCGGAGGATGTCTCTTCTAGCGAGCTTTGCTTCGGACGTGCCTTCGTGGAGTTCCAGGAACTTCTCCCAGAGTTCTTTAGCGGATGAATAGCTTCCGATGCGGTTGACCTCTTGAGGCGGCAACACGCTCAGTAGGTGATATTCCGCACGGCTGTTCGCTACAGACTCATTCTGCTCCTTCTTTGTCCAGTGGCTCTCTTCTTTTTCTTCTCCGTCTTGATTCATCGGAGCTACAAAACCATACTTCATAATAGACTGAATTTCAAAATCAGTTATTAGGAATACCTCCATACGTCGCTTCCAGTCTGCGAAGTCCCCCTCGAATTTTGGTGGAACTATACTTGGTCCGGCCATCTTGTTGCTTCGATCAGCGGTTAGTCCTCCTGAAGCGCTTTGCTCTGATACCACTTGTTGGTCCCTTTGGAGGCCGGCAAGAGGGGAGGGGTGAATTGCCCTACAAAAATTAAACCAAAAACCTTTCTCGGATATTCAACTAATGTAAAAGACACTTGTAATAATAAAATTAAGAGACTAAAAGAAAAGAGCAGACACAAGAGATTTACTTGGTTTGCAATCAGGGGATTGCTAATCTAAGGAAAATAAGCGCACTATCTGATGATCTCCTTAGGGCGGAGTAGCCTCTTTACAGCGTTGACAGCACAAATAAAAGAAACAGAAATGAAAGCACAGAGAAAACTGATTACAAGTGAGATGATTTAACTGTGCAGATCAGTGCTATATTTATAGCACTGGTCGGGGCGTCCCGAAGGAGTTCCGGGTACCCTGGGGGGATAAAATTTTATCCCCCAACGATCAGATCGCGTTTGACGCGATCCTGGTCAAAATCCGAGTCCGGGCGCCCGGAAGGGTTCCGGGCACCCGGAAGGGTTCCGGGCACCCGGAAGGGTTCCGGGCGCCCCGGGGGGCTCCGTGCGCCCTGGAGGGCTCCGGGCGCCCCAGAGCCCAAAGTCAACAGATGTTGACTTTTTCGTCCGGGACCTCTTCTCTGGTTCAGTCCTGCCTCGGTCCGGTTCTTCTCCTCTGGATCCACTCGCTTGGGTGATCTCGACCATCCGGAATAGGGCTCACCCGAACCCAAGTTCCGGCCTTCTCCTCGAGCAGCCTTCCTTCCCGGTTTCTCGTCCCTCGAACGCTGCGCACGTTCTTCTCGTCCACCGATGTACTCTTCCGCGGACACCTCGTCCCTCGGACGCACCGAGCCCAATTCACCGAGCCTGATCGCTTAAGCTTCGAACAGAACCATTCTATTCGAAGCAAAAGTCATTGTAAGTGATTACCCTAATCGCTTACGGTGTCTTAATGGATTGCACCACTCGATTAAAGAATCTTTCTCATGATTCCAAGCTTAAGCGATTACCGTAGTCGCTTAAGCTATGGTAATCAACTACCTTAGTCGATTACCAAACCCTAACTTTCAACCTGAAGTCTAGGGTTCACTTTCCCAGCATACAGTCAACTGTGACCTATTGGGAGTCCTCCTTGCCTGACATCTGGTCAACCTTGACCTGCTAGGACTTCTTCACCAAATGTCCGGTCAATCCTTTGACTCACTTGGCTTTTCTCCTTGTGCTAAGTGTCCGATCAACCTTAACCCACTTACACTTCCCAACAGTAGGTGTCCGGTCAACCTTGACCCACCTGGATCTCCACATGTCTGGTTTCACTCACTAGGACTTTCATTTGCTCAGCTTCACTCACCGGTTCCTTCACCTGGCTTCACTCACCAGGATTTTCCTTCTGCCTAGCTTCACTCACTAGGGCTTTCATCTGACTTAACTCACCAGAGTTTCCTTCTGCCTAGCTTCACTCAATAAGGTTTTCCTTCTGCATAGCTTCACTCACTAGGACTTTCACCTAGCTTCACTCACCAGGATTTTCATACTACCTAGCTCCACTCACTAGGACTTTCTCTTGCCTGGTTTCACTTACCAGGACTTTCAACTGCTTGGTTTCACTCACCAGGACTTTCCAACTATTTGACTTCACTCACCAGGACTTTTCACACCAAGTGTCTGGTCAACAGTGACTCACTTGGATTTTCTTCTTCTGCCAACCTTTCTGTTGGACTTGCCCTTGCCTAACTTCTAGTTAGGACTTTCCAGTTAAGTATCTGGTCAACCTTGACCTACTTGACTTTTCTTCACACAAAACTGGTCAAACCTTTACCAATGGAGAATTACACCAATAATCTCTCCATACGGATAATTGCACCTACAATCTCCATATATTGTCAAACATCAAGACTCAAGCTTGAGACAACTCAAGCTTAGTCAACTTAGTCAACCTTGACTTAGGGGATATTACATCAACAATCTCCTCCTTTTTGATGTTTGACAATACATTTAAGTTAGGCTAATCCCAAAGCCTCAACTTCTTCTTCATGTCAAAGCATGAATGAGAGTTTCCTTCATTCTCTTCCTTTCCTAGAGGGCAAACTCCCCCTTTAAGTAATGAAGACCTAACTTAAGCCCTACATTATCCCCTTTTGGCACACATCAAAACTCTCCTCCTGAAGAGTTATCCATTCATTGTTCACAACCTCACAAGTTGTTTATAACATCACAAAGAAGGCTCCATACACTTCATTGTTTCCCATGCTTACCCTTGAGCATTAATCATTCAATGCTCATCCTAGAGCATTCACCGATTACAATGAAGATATCCAATCTTCCATTGTTTTCAAATGCTCAGCCTTGAGCATTCACAATAACGAAGGTTTACAACCTTCCATGGTTTTGAAAATGAATAAAAGTTCATGTTTTTAAGGAGTAACCCTCCCTTAAAACATGTTCCAAACTTCTATCATTGCACCAACAATGACTTAGAATTGCTAAACCTTTAGAAAAATCAAAATATGAAATTATGAGGTTCAAATATCAATATTTAATGTAAACCACATTTTAAACTTCAACTTAGTCTTTCTTAACCATTCCAATATGTTTTCATCAAAAAAGCTACCCTTAAATGATCATAAATGATTTTTTTAGGGTTTAGGATGGTTAACACGACTAAATACGGCTTATTAAACTCAAATAACATTATTTAAGCTGAAAACATGCTCTTAAGCACTTAAAGAAGGCTCTTAATCGCTTAAGACTAGTCGTAATCGACTGAAGTTAGGATTCAATCGATTCCCAGAGGTTGATCGATTGCTGTAATCGATTAAGACCTTTAATCAATTGCTGTAATCGATTCCGTGAGCTACTGTGCTCACGAAAATTCACCTAATCGATCAACTTGATCGATTAGGATGTGGTAATCGACTAGCCTAGTTGATTACCATTTTTTATTTCTGAAATTGATTTCAGCCGAATTTTAAAAATGCCTCAAAAATTCTATACATTTTTAAAAATCATGAAAATTCTTGTAGACATTATTTAAGGCATATAATATCGTGGAAAAATAGCTTTCTAAGAAAATATATCTTATTTTCAAAGATTGATATAAACTTGAAAATTCTTTAAAACTTCAATGTTTTACTCTAGTTTGTGTCTAACTATCCAATGATGATTACTATTAAAAGATAGCCTTCATCAAGGTTTTCCAAAAGTATTTTAAAATGACTTTCAAAACTAATTTTCAACCATATTCTTTGGGTTAAATGCACATGACTTGTACATTAACTTTCCCAATAATTGGATAACACATAACTACGTGTTTTGATGAAATTAACATCTTGAACTTTGTTCATCATCCTAACATCTTACTTGTATCTAATGTGCATTAAAACACATACAAGTCAACTTATAATTTTTGTGAGATATAGATTTTGATTTTATGCTAAATTAGGGATCATGCATATCTATCTAGGCATACTAAATTGATCATTCACCTAGGATGTCACTTGTTGATAAATTTCTTTATCACTTCTTATTAGTAAATATCATTATCCTTAATTACAAGGAATTTAAAATAATACATGATAATTTATGACATACATCAAAATGAATATTTTTTAAAAGAAAAATACTTTTATCTACATGATATATGTATGACATGACATGATATTTTTGTGCATTTTCATAATAAAAATACATGTAAAATACGATGTTATGACATATGATAGACAAACAATTATGATAATTTATCATAAATAAATATACCTAGATTAATTATTTGCTAAATTAAAAATTACTCCTAGATTGCTATTATCTTCTTAAGAAAATGTCCAAATCTCAACTTGGCATTTCTTTAGTTTTTCTTATTTTTGTCAATTTTAATTAAATTCAATTCTTTAAATTTTGACATATTTTACTCTTCCAAAGAGTAAGCATTTAAACTTTCTCATTTTCAAGGAGTACAACTACCTTGAAAATTCCCTCCAAGTGTTAACTTCACCAAGGTTGGGTTAACTACCTTTTCAATTAGAATTGACACTCTCTAAATCCATCTAAGGTGTAGAAAATACACTCCTAGGAACCCAAAATCGATTGGTGCTCCTTGGATGTTCTAGGTATTCACTAGGGATGACTTCCTTAGATACCTTCCTAATGACCTTTCTAAGCTTCTTAGAAGCCTTGGTCACACTTGACTCACTTAGGTCAACTCTAGGGATAGCTTCCCTTGTGACCTTCTTGGTGACTTTCTTTAACTTCTTAGAAGTCTTAGTTATATTGATTTTTTCAATGTTAATTCTAGGAATGACCTCGCTTGTAATCTTGGTTTGACCCCTAAACCTAGGGTTAGTTCCATAGTTATATGGAACCCTATGATAAGAAGGGGCATTCTTCTTGGCTTTGGGTTTGTATCTCAAACTTCTATGACCATTGGATGGCTCTCGCATTCCTAAACCTAGGTTTTTGTTCTTGGACCCTTGTTCTTCATGTGTGATTTTTCTAAGGGTCCTCTCTAATTTATCAAGTCTTTGACCTCAAGACTTGATTTTCCTTCCATAACTCCTCAACCTTAGATTTTTTTTATTAAAACCTTAATTTTTCTTTCTCTTAGGCATATACCTAATATCCTTAGAGTTATTGTCTAAGTTGTTATCTACCTTCCTAACCTTAGGTTGAGTTAATCCTATCATGCTTTCTATTCTCATGATAAATAGCATTGAAATGATATAAATTATTTCTAGCATGATTTTTACCATGACTTAAAGGAATTGGCTCAATAAATGATACCTTGGGGTTGCTCTTGAGAGCTCCCCTTGACTTGTGCTTCCTCCTTTAAGCTTGGTCGGTTTCTTCCCATTTGAACATTGACTTCTATAATATCCTCTTTGATTACAAGAGAAGCACACAATGTGCTCCTTGCCTTTTCGTTCAATGGGACCAACTTCCTTGGACTTCTCATTGCCCTTTGTACCACTTGACCCTTCTTCTTAGTCAATTTAGGGCACTTGCTCTTATAATGCTCACTTTCCCTACACTCAAAGTAAATAATTTGACTTTTATTTTTATAAATTGAAATAGTTATACCTTCTTAGCTTGTAGGGGTGGCACATGATCCTCCATTTGATTCGGATGAAGAAACTTCTTCTTGATCCGTCACTGATGTTCCACGCTCCCCCTCAATCTTTGAGGTGGAGGCTTCTCCATCTTCATCCTCTTGTACATGAAACCAAGAGTATACTCCCTCTTTTCCTTTTTCATTGTACTCCTTTGAGGATGAAACTTCTTGAACTTCTTCTTCTTTCGATGTTGAGCACCTCTCAATCTCAGAGTCCTCTTCTTGTTGATCCAATGAGTTACCCTCTTTGAATTTTTCTTGACTTGGTGTAGTGGAGGATTCGTCATGGATCTTCGCCAACTTGCTCCAAAGCTCCTTGGCGTCTTGATATCCCCCAATTTTGCACATAATAGTGTTAGGCAATAAGCTAACCAATAATTTGATTATCTTATCATTTGCCTCACACCTTTTGACTTGTTCCTAGCTCCATTTGCTCCTTTTGATGATTTTGCCTTTTCTATCCTTTAGAGTTTCGAAACCTTCCATTAGAGCAAACCATTTCTTTATCTCCATCATGAAGAAATTCTCGATCCTTGACTTCCAAAGATTGAAGCTTGTCATTATGAATGGTAGAGGCACCCTTGTCTCAAATTTGAGTCCATCTCGGAATTCCATCTTGAAGTTGAGCCTTTGATGGAGACTTTGACTTAATGAGATTTGGGCTTCAACTTCTCCTTCCTCTAGCTCGTTGCCCTTCCTGCGATGAGTCCGGTGAAGAGTAGCCTCACTCTAATACCGCTTGTTGGGACACTTTGGAGCTAGGGGTGAATAGCTCGTCATGCTTGTTCGTTTGCTTCGGTATTATTGATTTGCAGCAGAATAGACTCAAAGCAAACTCTCCAATGCTAACACGTAAATATACTAGGTATCCATCTCAAGAAGAGGTGACTAATTCAAGGATTCACACACAATGCACTCTCTACTATGAAAACAACTCCTTCTCATAAATAATCCGGAGGTGGAGAAACCTCATATAAACTCACACACTTATACAACTCGAAACAAGAAGTAAATACACAAGAATATAAATGAAAAACCTTCTTGCTCGCTTCCTTGTTGCTTGTAAATGCCTCTTGAACCTTGGAAGTGCAGTATCACTCGTCCCCAAGAGCTTCCAAGAATCTGGCGGTGAGTGTCAGAGAGATCGTGAGTGCTCGGAGAAGAACTATCGAGAACATTGCATGCGAAACCTTTTATCATGCGCACAACGACTAGTTTTTCAAGTTTAATCGATTACCCCAGTCAATTAAGCCTTGCTGAATCGATTAGCCAGATCCATTCAGCAACATTTTATTCGATCACGAGAAATAGCTTAAGTGATTAGCTTGATCGCTTAAGCTTCAAACAGAACCATTCTGTTCGAAGCAAAAGTCATCTTAAGCGATTACCCTAATCACTTACGGTGTCTTAATCGATTACATCAATTGATTAAAGAATCTTTCTCACGATTCCAAGCTTAAGCGATTATCTTAGTTGCTTAAGCTATGGTAATCGATTACCTTAGTCGATTACCAAACCCTAACATTCAACCCGAAGTCTAGGGCTTACTTTCCCAACATCTAGTCAACCGTGACCTGTTGGGACTCCTCCTTGCCTGACATCTGGTCAACCTTGACCTGCTAGGACTTCTTCACCAAATATTCGGTTAATGCTTTGACCCACTTGGACTTTTCTCCTTATGCCAAGTGTTCGGTCAACCTTAACCCACTTGGACTTCCCAACACCAGGTGTCCAGTCAACCTTGACCCACCTGGATCTCCGCATGTTTGACTTCACTCACCAGGACTTTCGTCTACCCGGCTTTACTCACTGGAACTTTCACCTAACTTCACTCACCAGGATTTTCCTTCTACCTAACTTCACTCACTAGGACTTTCACCTAGCTTCACTCACCAAAGTTTTCTTCTGCCTAGCTTCACTCACAAGAACTTTCCTTCTGCCTAGCTTCACTCACTAGGGCTTTCACCTAACTTCACTCACCAAGATTTTCACATTGCCTAGCTTCACTCACTAGGATTTTCTACTTCCTTGCTTTACTCATCACGACTTTCTAACTGTCTGGCTTCACTCACCAGGACTTTTCACACCAAGTGTCTGGTCAACAATGACCCACTTAGATTTTCTTCTTCTGCCAACCTTCCTGTTGGACTTGTCCTTGCCTAATCTCCAGTTAAGACTTTCTAGTCAAGTATCTGGTCAACCTTGACCTACTTGACTTTTCTTTACACAAAACTGGTCAAACCTTGACCAATGGAGAATTACACCAACAATCTCCCTATATGAACAATTGCACCTGTAATCTTCATATATTATCAAACATCAAAACTCAAACATTAAGACTCAAGCTTGAGCGTACTCAAGCTTGAGCTGACAAGCTTAGTCAACTTGGTCAACTTTGACCCAGGGGATATTGCACCAATAATCTGGTCGAGCGGAAACAAGCTACCGAGTCAAGTCACCGCAAGGAAGAGCAGCCGAGTCTGACCGAGCGGAGAAGTTCCCAACCGAGTGGCCCGCTCGGCCGAGCAGAGGGATTATTGATATATCTTTTAATATCCTTCAGGGTGATAGTGCCGCTAACACAAGGCATGACTAACAAGTGGATCATACGACGGAAGCTTCTACTATCTTGTTAGAGATATACATGCCCTATTAAGGTATGGTGTAAGAGGTACTTTCCTAACAGGTCCTTTCATAGGATAAATTAGAGAATGTGCTCATGCCTTGAGGAGCGTGCACATCATCCTCTGGGGTACTATATAAAGGGGGGCCCATGCACTGACGGAGGTACACATTATTCACTATTCACGCTTGTGCTCACTATTACTCCGTCTTCTTCCCTCTTTCCGGTGACTAACTTGAGCGTCGGAGGGTCAATACCTGGAACCCCTTCCCTGACTCAGCACTGACGTTTCTTGTGTTGCAGAGTGGAGAGAGATCTACATCTAGTCAACGCAGCAGCTGCATCCCTAGCTAGTCATCTTCCCGATTTTCGGGGAGGATCAGATTTATTTTTGAGATCTACCAAAAATGTTTCATATCAATGGAGATATATTCCATCTTATAAACCGATAATCTTTTCTATATTTTTTTCAATATGAGACTTTGATAGTATTCACAACAATACTCTCCTCAAATGAAGGACCACTATTATTCTCATGGTGCAGGCCTCTCCTCAAGCATCTAATCACCCTTGATCTGTTCTAGGCCTCCCCTCAAGCATCCAATCACTATTGACCTTCTCCGAACCTCCCCTTAAACATCTGGTCAATCGAGGTCACTCCTCTCCTCTAAGACTTTTTCACCACTTAAGGTTCACTCCCCTGGGATTTTCGCTAAGCATTCGGTCAACTTTAATCTGCTTAGATTTTTTTTCTTATAGTTCACTCCTCTGGAAGTCCCTACCTCTTTTGTTTAAGACCACTATTCACCTACATGTCTCAATCTAGACTATGACTTTAATACCACTTGTTAGGACTAAACGAATTCATTTATCTGCACAATGGTATGATACTGCCCATTTTGGACCTAGACCCTCATGGATTTAGTTTTTGGGCTCTACCCAAAGGGTCTTATACTAATGGAAATATCTTATAAACTCATATTTTTTTCATATATTTTCAATATGAGACTTTAATTATATTCCCAACACAAATAATGTATTTAGGAGTGAAAGTGTTGATGAATATTATCTTTGACATTTGAGATATGGTCATTTGAATCTTAAAGGCCTATAGTTATTGAAACAAAAGAATATGATTGTTGGACTTCCAAAAATTAAGCAATAACATGAAGTTTGTGAAGGTTGCATTTATGGGAAACTGCATAGGCTTTCATTTCCAAAAATAACCTAGGGAGCTCAATTCCCTCTTGAGCTAGTGCATGCAAGTATTTGTGGTCCAACTACAACTCCTCTCGGCAACAAGAGGGAGTTTCTTCTATTTGTTGATGATTTCACTAGAATTATTTGAGTTTATATTCTTGAGAATAAATCTAAAGCTTTCACTAAGTTTCTATACTTTAAAGCACTTGTTAAAAAGCAAAGTGGTTGTGTTTTAAAGACCTTAAAAACAAATCATGGAGGAGAGTTCTTTTACAACCCTTTTCTTAATTATTGCAAAGATTAGAGTATTCAAAGATAGTTTACAATCAGATATACACCACAACAGAATGGTGTCACCAAAAGGAAAAATAGAGCAATTATAGAAATGGCCAAAAGCATGTTGAAAGGGAAATGACTTTTGGGTGAAGCATGACATGATAGAAAACCAATTGTAAGTCAATTTAAGGTTTTTGGGTGTGTTGTTTATGCTCTTGTCCAAAATAGAGAAAAGTTTGATGAAAAAAGGAAAAAAAAAAAACTTATTTTCATTGGTTATGTCGATGAACCAAAAGGTTATCGACCTTTCAATCTATTAACTAATTAATCATGCTTACAAGAAATGTAATTTTTGATGAAACAATAATATGGAAATGGGAAACTAAAGAAGTTGTTGAAGAACATATGGAAGACTTATTTTTTGAACCAAAGCAATTAGTTAAAGATTAATGTTGTTGGTTTGTTAAGGAGTAATTATAAAGATGATTCAAATTCAAAAACTCCGCCAAGAAATTATCATTACTTGGCAGATATTTATGAATCCGATAATGTTGCATTTTTTACTTGTGAACCATAATATGTTGAGGATGCTGTAAAAGAAAAAGTCTAGAGAAAATTCAAGACACAAATGAATAAGGAGCATTGAGAAAATTCATACTTGACAGTTAATAGACCTTCCAAAAGAAAAAGAAGAAATTGGCTTAAAATGGGTCTATAAGACCATGTATAATGAAGATGACAGTATACAAAAATGTAAGACAAGATTGGTAACAAAAGGGTATTCTCAACAACTCAGTGTGAATTTCACTAAAACTTTTGCTCTTGCAATACGAATGAAGACTATTAGAATTGTTCTTGCCTTGGAAGCTCAACTAGAGTTACAAGTTTTTCAACTTGATGTTAAATTAGCTTTTCTAAATAGAGAGTTAGAAGAAGAGGTTTATGTGAAACAACCTCAAGGATATGAAGTCAGAGGGAAGGAAGAGAAAGTTCATAAGCTGCATAATGCACTTTATAAGCTTAAACAATCTTCAAGAGCATGGAATTGCAAATTGATGCTTATTTCCTACAAAATGGATTTATCAAAAGTCCATTTAAACCATCACTTTATGTGAAGAAAAATGAAGGTGATTTTTTGATAGTTTGTCTTATGTTATTGATCTGATTTATGTAGAAACTAATGCTAGAATGGTGCAATCATTCAAAGAGGCAATGATGAAAGAATATGAGATGATAGATCTTAGATTGATGAAGTATTGTCTTGGAATTCAAGTGAAACAATCAAAACAGAGAGATTTTCATTTCTCAAGAAAAATATGGAGTAGATTTGCTCAAAAGAATTCAAATGGAATTGCAAACCAACAACAACTCCTATGGGTTTCATTGAAAAATTACAATAGAATGATGAGAAGAAAAGTGTGATCTAAATATTTACAGAAGTCTTATTAATTCGTTGATTTATTTGGCCAATACAAGACTTGATAAAGTATATCCTGTCACCTTAATATCTAGATTTATGAATGATCCAAGCAAGTTTCATTTTGTAGTAGCAAAGAGGATACTTCGTTACCTTCAAGGGGCTAAAACATTGGGAATCAAATATTTGAAAGAAGAAGACAAGTTCATTGGTTTCTATGATAGTGATTGAGTCGGAAGCCTTGATGATAAAAAAAGCTCTTCCGCATGTGTTTTGTTTGGGATCTAAAATCATTTTACGGAGTCCAAAAAAAATAGAGTTCAACTGCATTATTATCTATAGATCAAGCTAAATATATTGCAGCATGTGAAACTCTTCTTGGTTAAGAAGAATTTTAGTTAATTTATAGCAAAAAGGAATAGATCATACCCTTATTTATTATGATAATTAATCTGCAATTCGCTTTCATGGAAGATCAAAACATATAGAGTTGCGACATAATTACATTCGTGATATGTTTAAAAAGAAAGAATTTTTTTTGGACTTTATCAAGACCATATATCAGCCATCAGATGTTCTTACCAAGACTGTATCTATTGAAAAGCTTCAATGGTTCAAGGATATTATGAAAATTACAATTTAAGAGATGTTAAATGATAACTTGTAATTGATTAGCATAAAGTATTAATTGTGTTTATATTTCTTAGGAGTCAAAGTTTAACAGTTTGAGTATTAGCTATCTTTATCTTTTCTTAGGTAGTTAAAGTTTATTTCCTAAGCTAATTAAAGTTTAGTTCCAGTATATATTTCCATGTAATCAATGTAATTCAGAAATATTTCTCCATAAATTAATGTACTACATATCCTTGGAAATAATGAGAAAAAAATCAAAAATTAGAAAAGCATATTTGGAGCTTTTTATAATTTTCTTTCTTCATTCTATAGCACAATCGTTTGGGGGCATGGTGTGTTATACTATTGATTGTGAGATATGTGTTATACTATTGAAGTAAAAGATGATATCATTCATCCAAAGAACTTAGTATTATCTGTCTCACAGCAAGATACATACAGATAAATTATAGGAGATATTTTACCTTAACACAATGATCATTTGCCTGATTAAAATAATGTGTTATACTATTGTTGATGAGCTGCATTGTTATGACCTTGTTCAATATCAACATGCGCATGAATTATCTTTAAAACTTTTTCATTACTTTTTTTGTTCCGAATGAATAGAGCATAGTTAATTCAATAATGATCTTATTTTGTCATATTGACTCAAGATGTTTTAAAGCATCTTAATAGCTTTTTCATTGATCAAAATTTAAAAGTAATAACAAGATGGTAAAGATAAACATGCTCGTCTTCAGCGCTTTCGTCAATTTGTCAGGGTTAACATCGAGGAAGTAAATCACGGACGACTACTAATCTTTGGAATAATGACTAACATATAAAGACAATATTTATCTCGACTTTATCGAAATTTGAATTTCAAATTTAAAATTTAAAAGTAATAACAAGAATGTATTGATAGTATTATACTATTATTTTCACCATTAAAAATGTTAATTAAGCATACTTGGATGTTTTTGACAAAGCACCTTGATGACTTTTCTAATGTTTTTGACAGCGCGTGAAGGGACACGGTGGCGGCGGTCTAAGCAAAGGCGGAAGAAAGGGAGCGGCGAGGATGCACCGGCTATGCCGAGGAACCCGCAGAGGCGCAAGCCCAAGAGTCAAGAGATGCGCCTCATTCCTCGTCGTCCTCGCGGTGGTGAGGTCGGGCGCGACCAAATGCCAGCAGATCATTGACGCGACCAAATGCCGCGAGATCGGGCGACCTCGCGGTGGTGAGGTCATGCCTCGCTCGAGAACTAGCGGCGGCGAGGTCGTGCCTCACCTGTGAACCCGCACTGGGCAAGGTCACGGCCGGTTTGTGGCCCCATCGTCGAGATGTTCTAGCGGCGAGATCGAGATGAAGACGTGGCGACGGATGGAAAGCTAGTTCCATCCGATTTGGACGGATATTAAAAGGAGTTAAATTTGATCACCATAGGAATTTAAAATCCCTTTCCCTATGTTTTTTTTTCGGAGTAAACGGAGGAAAGTGTAGCATTATTTTGTAAGCTATCTACCATTCACGTTCCGAACTCAATAAAAATAATAATAATCTTAATTAATTGAGATACATCAATTTGATTTAAAAAAAAGTTTTATCTGTTATGAAGATAAATTAAGTACACACAGTAGATAGTCCAAAAATTTAATTTCCTTTAATTACACATTTTCATTTGGAGAAAAAATTCCTATAAATATATCATAATTAGAGATCGAACTGTGAGTATCTGGGAGACAATCTAGATATCCTATCGCACCACCATAGTCCCGAAGATTAAATGATAATCCCAGTTAACTTCATTAACCATCCTGGGATGACCAGCTTAGTCTCACATAATTTTTTCATATGCCACCCGGATAAATCGGGAAGTACACACGGACAATCTAAAAACTCAACATCCTTTGATTGTGTATCTTATTTAGAAGAAAATTTTCTACAAATACATCATAATTAGGGATCAAACTACGGTACCAGGGTGACAACCCGAATGTTCTACCATAGGATCATAACCCTTGGGACGCATTTTGAATTAAATAACACATTAGACTAAATGACTTTGATCTTTCATTAATAATTAAACTTAGAATACTTTTGGTTTAAATTATCATACATTATATGTTGGTGCAAGGAGTACTAGACGATCAAATCTAAGTTTTGATTATGGCAAAGGGTCAAAAGTTAAGATGTATTGTTATCTAACAAGTGTGAATGAACTTGCAAGAAAGTCCTAAGTATTCTTAGGTAAAAGTCCTAGTGTATTAAAGGCAGGTGGAAAACCCTAGGGGGAGATAACCCTATGTCTTAGGGGGAGGTAACCCTAGGTGATAGAAAGTCCTAACTGTCACGCCCCAGAGGAGTCCCTGTCGGAAGAAATTTCGGCAACATCTCCCCTGTACGAGTGACAATCTGAAGCATTACTACATACAAAATATACATCAGCCACACTCGGCTGGAATATATATACCATAGAAAATGGAAACAACACAACCACGCAGTTTAATATACTCAGCCTACTCGGCTGGACAAAAAAATAAAACAAGCACAGCGGAAAGAAAACGAAGAGAAAACCCACAAATTGCAAAGTTATCAAAACATCACAAATACCAAGTCCACACCACAAGTATCAAAACCTAGTTCTCACAACACCAAATCCAACGAATACGAAATGCAAGTAAAGAGAAACAGAACCAAAATCAATTTTCGAATATGATGCGGGACCCAGGATTGCCAGCCGACATCTCTCCAAGCATCCATGATTCATCTATCTGTTACCTGGCGAAAGAAAACCATTTTACGGGGTGGTGAGTATTGGAACTTAGCGGGTATAGAAAAGATAGTGCATGAACATAATCAACCAATAAAGAATACCCAAAAGGAATACAGTCTCATAAGGGAAGTAGCATATACAAAATGAAACTATAATCAATGCTCATACCTGGAACCATATCCTAGGCTAGATATAGAAGGTCAAGAATGGTACTAATCTGCTACAATACTGCTTGTAACTATAGAGGTAATGTGTCAGACATATAAACATTTCCAATAAATACACCAAGGTCTATTCGCCTACAACGAGAGCATATCTCAACATAAGACAGCATATCAGCATAAGTGAACAACCGCAAGAAGCAACGACAGCATAAATATACCACATCATCATAAGTAAGCAATAATAACATACGTAAACAGCAGCCAAAGCAGGCATAATAACAACGTATGCACGGATGGTCACCCCGCCCACCGCTCTGCACCATGACCCCTGTATGGTCGAGAGGCCGGATCAATGACAACTGTACCACTCAAAGGCCGCCACTCCCATGAGTAACCGGATGGACAGGTGCTGAGTAGCTAACTAGCTACACAGCGAAGGGGGTCCCTGCTGCTCGCAACTCCAGCTACCACCAACTGCAAGTGGCCGAGTGTGGCACGACAGGACAAGCGGCATCAACTCCAGCTACCACTCTCTCGAGTGGCCGAGGATGCGGCATGCATGCAATGACATGATGCATACAATGCAACAGTCATAATATATACATAAGCAGAAATATGTATGCTACATGAAGCCAGCATGCTCAATATCGTACATAAACAAACAACAGTTAAAGCATACAAATATGATATCTAGTATCTGCTACGAATCATGGACAACAAGAAGAGACTGTATAGATATAGAAACGAATTTCTCAAAGATTGCGTGGAAGTATCAAGCGCAGGAAAAATAAGAGTGGAGTCAAGGTAAACAGTCCTTATCCAAAATAATTCATGTGCTAAGGTCAAAGTACTAAAAGAAAACAAAACAAGAAGTACCCGCCTTTATATGCAGATCGTGTCAACCGTCTTCAAGTAATGTCCTGCAAATCACGTGATGTACAATTTAGCTAATTTCATAAACAACACTAGCTAAACCGAAACCCAACTTAATTAGGGAAAAATCCTAATCCAACTATGAACCTCAATTCACCCAAATCTATCAAAATTCCCAACTCTTTTCCAGTTAGCGCAAGAGGTAAAGGCACAACAAACCACCTTTAAACACTTCGAATCTGTCTAGGAAATTTAACTAACATGAAAAGAAACAACGACCATCTCGAGTTCGACTCCAATCCACCAAATCTGTCACAGAAATTATAAAGCCAACACAAGTTAACAAAGCTCAATGACTAGCCCATCCAAACCCCTCAAACCTGTACAGAACTTCCACTAATAAAAGGAAACAAGCTTGACATCGAAAATCAAATCTCATCCCACCAATCTGCACCAAAGGTCCAGAGTCATCATGAAGGAGCAAACCTCATAGAAATCAACTTACAACCTCTCAAAACTATACCAGAAAATCCAGCCAACACAAAGGAAACAACATTGAAATTGAATCGAACTTCCCAAAGCTGATAGAAGGTACGACAACAAGAGGGGACATCAAGCAACATTTCAATCGAGTCTCAGCCATCGTATTCTGTTCCAAAATTTCTACAACTATCACAAGGAGCATATGCACAACAAAATCCATACCACACCTTGAATCTGCCCAAACAAAAATCTGAAACCAACATACCTAGAACTCCATCCGTATCTACCGAGGAAGAAACTTACTGGATAGCTTTTGTTGCGGCCGGAGGTGGAAGAGATCCGGCGGCCGGAGGTGGAAGAGATCCAGCTACCGACACTAGGACAGGGAGATGCCATCCGGCGCTAGGGCAGAGATTTGGCAGCCAACGTGGGGTAGCGATCAAGGGCAGAGGAAAGGGTCGGCTGTTGGCGCTAGGGCTGGAATAGCGGCGCTGTGGTGCCCGCGTGAGGAGCATTGCAGGCGACTGTGGCTCGAAAGGAAGAAGATGTCGGCAGCTCTGGTTGCGGGAACACATGAGAAGGAGATCGGCAGGTCGGTGTCGAGAGCAAGAGAGGAAGGTAGGGGAAGAAGATGAGTTCGGCGCCGTGAGGGGAGGGGATGACTTCGGCGTGATTGGGGCGGAGAGGAGCGGAGGCTAGGTTAGATTTTTATAACCAAAACCTAGCTTTAAGAAAAATCAAGACCTAAGTTTATTTCTCAATCAACTCCTATATTTGAGTATTCCAAATAGACCTTTTACAAAGCCTATAATTTTATCCCCTCAAAATACGCCATACAAGTTCCGAAAAATCCTCAGAAAATTTCTAAAAATTTCAAAAAATTCCAATAAGATTATTTGTCAAATAACCCTATTTTTAATTATTATTTTGGGCACCGTATTTTACACTAACTGCGGTTAGGTAAGGCGAAATCTTAGCGAGTCGAGTATTTTGGGTGAAATCCTAGAGTCGGGGACTCTAAGTGAAAATCCCGGTGGTCGTAAATCAGGTGGAAGTCTAGAGGGGATCAGACGTCCAGCAGAAAAGTCTTGAAGACTCAGACGCTGAGCAAAAGTTTAGTCGATTTGGAGGACCGATGTGGCAAAAGGTAAACTCTTCTGAGAGGAGTAGATAAGGACATATTCCCCAAAGAGGGAACAATAGGCGTTGGTTCAACCTAGAGTTTTAGCAAAACTCAAAGTCAGAACCGGACAGTCTGGAGACTGTTAAAATAATTTATCATTTCATATTTTATTGTGTTAACTCTGTTTTGAAGGGTATGTTTGGTAATTTGGACTAACGTATCTTGCAGGGAGCGAAAATGACTTAAAAGGCTCTGATGAACAGTATCTGAGATGCCTCTGGGACTGTTGGAGGCGACTCGGGTGCTTTAGGCGAAGGCTCCGCGCAGCAGGGTGCGAAGGCGTTGGATGCTGGATGGAAGGCGTCTTCCATGGAGCTTGAAGGTGCCTTTAAATGGATAAACAGCGTAGGCCATAGAAGCTATCGACTCTGACGCGGAAGAGATAAGTATATCTACCGGAGGCGCCTTCCATGGAGGCTGAAGGTGCCTTCAGCAGGCTATATAAGGCTATCTCGACCAGATGCACAACAACAACATTCCAAGCAACTTTCCCTTCTTCGTGTTGATGTGAAAATGCTTCCTCGATGCTCAAAAGCTATCCCGACGACCACTGTGATGAAGATCTTTATTTCTGAGTCGTTGGTATTCTTTAAATCTTATAATTACTTGTAATCAATCATTGTACTTGTACTTCTTTCGATTGATTAGTGATGCCCATCGAAAGTACTCTCACGTGCGGGCCTTGTAGTAAGAGTCATTACAGGCTCCGAACCAAGTAACTCTTGGTATTTGCGATTGTTTTGTTGTGTCTTTATTCTATTGCCTATCTCCGAGTTTAGTTTTAAAACGAGCGTTATTCCCCCCCCCCCCCCCCCCCCCCTCTAGCGCAATGATCCTACATCGTTGGCACAGGTAGGGTCGGCAAGAGGATATTGAATTGCCTGTAAAATAAATAATACAAAAATCATTCTCGATCTTTCAACTCAAATTAGTAGCATACTTATAAACAGGAAATTAAGCAACTAATAAGTAAAAGCCACAAAGTGTTGGATCATGAAACGTCGATAGAGGGGGGAGGGTGAATATCGATTCGAAAAACAACGAGTATAAACACAGCGGAATAAGAAAATTGAACACAGTGGATTTACTTCGTTCGGAGCCTGTGACGACTCCTACTCGAAGGCCCGTACTCCGTGAATACTTTCGTTGGGCAATTCACTAGCAATTCAAAATATAGATTACAAGTTAAGTACAATATTGCTAATAAGGAAAAATTACCGACAATAAAAAGACTTAGAACAGAAAGGAAAAGCTTGTCGGAGATCGCAGCGCAGCAGGAGCACAAGGAAGCAGATTCTTCGTTCTGAGAGTTGTTTCCTTGAAGCTTGCTCACCCCCTCCTTTTATAGCCCTTTGGAGGGGTCTCCAGAGCTTATCAGATCCCAAAAATTCGGATCAGATGAGGAGAGTTCGAATCTGGCTGATCCGAGTCGTCTCCAACTACTTGTTTGACATAGTCATCTTCCGAAGGTCATAACTTTTGACTCCGAACTCGGAATCAAGCTCTGTCAGTTGCTACGCGTGCAGAATTTGAAGATCTACATTTTTATCTACAAAATAGAGTTATAAAAATATATGTATAGACATTTTATATAGATTTATGAGTTAGGTCTTGTCTTCCCGAGACCAGAACCTAGTCAGGGTCTCAATTTAGGGATCCAAAATGAACCTAAACTGGACCGACGCCTACTGTCCCTTAACTGGGATGCGTCCTCATAGTCACTCTCCTCCAGTGACTTACCTTTACTTACCTGCCAGACGTTCGATCAGCCCTTCGACCCGTCTGGACTTTGTGCCAGCTATCCGGTCAGCCCGTCGACCTAGCTGGACTTTGTGCCAAGCGTCCAGTCAGCCTGTCGACCCGCTTGGACTTCGTGCCAAGCGTCCGGTCAGCCCGTCGACCCGCTTAGACTTCGTGCCAGACATCCGATCAGCCCGTCGACCTGTCTGGACTTAGCCTGCATACTCGATCAAAGCATTAGATAACGACAAACCTAACTTAACCTATTTGTCATTCATCAAAACCTGGGTTAAATCGTTAGTGCTAACCGCACCAACACAAAGGAATTACTTAGTTACAACCTACGTAGTTGTTAATCCAAGACAGAAGAAAGCGGTGAAAAAATCTCCTTCGTGTAGGCGAAGAAGCCTATTACAGTCATTGAATGCTCAAACAGTTGCTAGGAAATGAATACAGGAGTTGTTGTTAATTTCCTAGATCCATGGGTCTTTTTATAGCCACTTGAAAATCTTATCCAAGGCTAGAAGGCGCCTCCAACAGACTGGAAGTCGCCTCCAGTGAAGCAAGAAAGGATAAAGCTTTATCCTTTCCCAACGTTCACTTTTGCCCAGTCGAATGCACCTTTAAGTGCTTGAAGGCGCCTTCCATGAAGGCTTGAAGGCGCTTTCCAATAGCTTGAAGGCGCCTTTAACAGCTGCTACCGAGCTCCACTTTCTTTATCTTGCTCTTTCATTGCTCCTCTCACTTGAGTGATTTAGGCTAACCGAAATAGGGCTCACCTGAATCCATTTTTCGGCCTTCTCCTCGAGCAGACTTCCACCCGGCTTCTCGTCTCTCAGACCGCCACGCGCGCCCTTCTCGTCCACCGGTGTACTCTTCTACAGCACCTTGTCGCTCGGATACACCGAGCCTGTCGACTCCCTTCCCGTGCAATCCTTCTCGCTAGCTGCGTCTTCCGCTCCACTTCTTGTGTTTCTAAGCTCCTGCACACTTAGATACAAGGATCAAACACAACAAGACCTAACTTAATTTGGTTGATCATATCAAACCTATCACGGGGTTCCAACAATCTCCCTCTTTTTGATGTGCATCAACCCAAGTTCAAGTTAGGGAAGAAAAAAAACAAACAAATTTCAATAACATAAGTATTATTGCAAAATAAATGAATTTAAATAGGTTAGTCACAAAATCCAAAATTGATAAAAATCCTAACTCCCCTAAACTTGTACCTATCCCCCCCCCCCCCCCCTCCCTCCTCCTCTTTGATCACATCAAAAAAATTGAAAAAAATTATATAAAAAGTCAAGTTGAAGGGGTACATAATAATAGACAGAATGTTATCAATTTTTCAAAAAAAAAATAATATCATAAAGTCATACTTGTTATTTGACAAGTAATTAGACCAAATTTTTGAAAAGAATTAATTTTTCCAAACAAAAAAAATTTAACTTGTTAAAAGATTATAATACTCAACCCTTTAATAGTTAGTCAATTAAATATTTATTTCAATAATTGACTTCCAAGCTATGACGAGGCACTAGGCCTTCTTAGATATTAGAGCAACAACCACTTTCTCAAAGTATTTTAAAGAAATTAATATTTAATTTCCTTTTTGACATTTAAAATTATAAGTTTTTTAGTTTAAACATGATCTTGGAATCCAATATAAATTCCTACCTACTGGATTAATCAGAAATTTTAATGGAGCATAATTTTTAAGAATTTTTCTAATTTGTCCGTAGTGATTTCTAATATATCAGTTGATTCTTCCATAATTTTTAAATCTTGGTTTTTGATAGGAATTAGAGCATGCATAGTTATCTTTTAATTTCTCTATTTATATTTTAAATTTCTCATTTTCTAATTTCAGATTATCATATAATTCTAGAGGGCATGCATTGACTAATTATCTTTTTAAATCAATAGTTTCTTTTTCTAATTTGCATAAATTTTTAGAAAGTATTTTGATAAAATTAAAAGACTGCTTAGGAAATAGTGCACGTACCTCACTTACCTTGTGATCTGATGCTTCCCCTTCATCGCAGCTTTCCTCTGATAATCCTCCCCCTTTATCGATGCTCATCTCTGAGCTGTTTTCATCTTCTTGGTGGTCGGCCAGTAAGGCTAGTCCGGAGAAAGCTTCGATATCGGACTCAGAGGACGATAATTCATCTGATGTTGCCTTCAAATTCTTGTGCTTGGATCTTGTTGGTATATTTCCCTTATCCTTCTCTTTTTTCTTTAGTTCTGGGCAGTCGTCTTTGATGTGCCCTTCCCCTTGGCAGTTGTAGCGTCAGAGCTTTCTCTTGCTCTGAAGTGCTTCTTTGCCTATGACTTACTAAATTTATTAGATTTAATGAATTTACTAAATTTTCTTACCATTAGAGTCATTTCGTCTTCATCAAATGACGCTTCGGGGTCTGGATCATCCGTTCTTGTCTTCAGGGCAATGTTCTGACTAAGCTCCCTTTTCATCTCTGCACATCTAGATTCGTGAAGTTCAAATGTGGAAAAAAAATTTCTAATGAACTGACTTCGAGGTCTTTAGATATATAAAATGAGTCGACTATAGAGGTCCACTTAGGTGTCCTAGGAAATGCATTTAAAGCATACCTTAATGAATCTTAGTTTGTTACCTTTTCTCCGAGATTCGTTAGTTCGGTAATGAGTTCTTTGATCCTCGAGTGCAGATGTGCGACTGTTTCACCTTCTTTCATCCGAAGGTTTGTAAGTTGGTTCCAAAGTAGGTCCCGTCTCGCGAGCTTTGCTTCGGAAGTTCCTTTGCTGATTTGTAATCTTCGATCTGATTTACTTCCTAGGGTGGAAGTACGCTGAGTAGGTGGAACTCGACTCATCCGTTGGCTACGAAGTCTGCTTGCTCCTTCTTAGTCCATTGATATTCTTCCTTTTCATTTCCTTGGGGGTTTTTGGGAGCTACAAAACCATATTTAATTATTAACAAAATTTCAAAATCAATTTTGAAAAATACCTCCATGACGCAAATTCTCGCTCGAACTTTGGTGGGTAGATTGTCGGTCCGACCATTTTTTTGGTGCTTCAGTCGGCGGTTAGTCCTTCTGAGACGGTTGGGCTATGAGACCACTTGTTGGCACAGGTAAGGCCGACAAGAGGGGGGTGAATTACCTGTAAAATAAATAACACAAAAACTCTTCTAGATCTTTCAACTCAAATTAGTAGCACACTTATAAACAGGAAATTAAGCAACTAATAAGTAAAAGATACAAAGGAGTTACTTGGTTACAACCTAGGTGGTTATTAATCCAAGACAGAAGAAAGTGCTGAAAAATCTCTTTTGTATTACAGTCATTGAATGCTCAGACAGTTATTATGAAATGAATACAAAAGTTGTTGTCTATTTAATAGATTCAGGAATCTTTTTATAGTCCCTGGAAAATCTTATCCGAAGCTGGAAGGCACCTCCAACGAAGCAAGAAAGGATAAAGCTTTATACTTTCCCAACGTTCACTTTTGCCCAGTCGAAGGCTCCTTCAAGTGCTTGAAGGCGCCTTCCATGAAGGGTTGAAGGCACTTTCCAATAGCTTGAAGGTGCCTTCCATAAAGGCTTGAAGGCGCCTTCTAATAGCTTGAAGGCACCTTCAGCAGCTGCTACCGAGCTCCACTTTCTTTCTCTTGCTCTTTCACTGCTCCTCTCACTTGAGTGATTTAGGTCAACCAGAATAGGGTTCACCCGAACCTATTTTTTGGTCTTCTCCTTGAGCAGACTTCCTCCCGGCTTCTCATCCCTCAAATTGTTGTGTGCGTCCTTCTCATCCACCGGTGTACTCTTCCGCAGCACCTCATCCCTTGGATGCACCAAGTCTGTCGACTCCCTTCTCGTGTAATCCTTCTCGCTAGCTGCGTCTTCTGTTGGATCGAGACGCGCTAGGGGGGGTGAATAGCGCTCGCGGCTATTTCGTTTTTCGAATTCGTAAATCATACGAGAAACTAACAGAGTAATAAGCAGCGGAATAAAAAATAATCAAACACAGAGACACAAGGAATTACTTCGTTCGGAGCCTAAGGCGACTCCTACTCGAAGGTCCGTGATCCTTGATCGCTTTCTGTGGGCAACAACTATAATTTTGAATAGAGTACAAGTATTGCAAATAAGTACAGTAGAAATAAATACGATTATACCGACAACAGTATTGAAACCACAAGTTACGGAGCTCCGGGTCGTCGGAATGTTGCAGCAGCACTTCGGAATGATCTTGTTAGCAGCACGTTGAAACAGAAAGCCTAGAACTTGATTGATTAAGGTGCTGCTCGAAACCCCCTTATAAAGGGTGTTCAGGGCGCCTTGAAGGTTGTTCAAGGCGCCTCCATGCTGCCGAGTCCTCCGTGTGGATCAAGCTTGAACTGGTCGAAGTTCATCTGCATAAGGCGCCTTATGCCCTATCCAAGGCGCCTTCCAAGGCGCCTTATACCTCCTTCAAGGTGCCTCCATGGGTGCTTCACAGCCAGCTCCAGCTTTGCACCCGAGGCGCCTCCAAGCTCCATGGAGGCATCTCGAGCACTGTTCATCCGAGGGAAAACTTCATTATTTTGTACCTGCAAGACATGTTAGTCCTAAACAATATCCTGCAATACAAAGTTAGCATAAACAACAGCATGAATATGATAAAGAATGTTATGACAGTCTCTGGACTATCCGCGTCTGACTTCGGATTTCCGTCCGGAAACCCTAGGTCGACCCGACGCCTACTGTTCCCTCTACGGGGAACGCGTCCTCACTTACTCCACTCAGGAGATTTACCTGTTGCCAGTGCGATCCTCTAGATCGACTGGACTTTTGCTCAGCACTCGACGCTTCAGGACTTTTTGCTGGACATCCGCTTCCCGGCTAGTCCAGTCTTTCACCTGGTTCGCGACACCAGGACTTTCCACCTAGGATTACCACCCCTAGGACTTTTGCCTGAAGCCATCGACCTGCCAAGACTTTCCGCATAGGGTTACCACCCCCTATGACCTAGGGTTACCACCCCCTAGGGTTTTCTCTTTGCCTAACCGCAGCTAGGACTTTCCTGAAATACTCAAGCAGACTTGTTAGATTACAAAACACCTTAACTTTGAATCCTTTGCCATTATCAAAACACGAGTTCGATCGTCGGATGCTTCCCGCATCAACAATCTCTCCCTTTTTGATTATGGCAACTCAAATTCAAAGTTAAGTAAACAGATATCAAAAACGAATAGATGAACACATTTAACACAAGCAAATTTGCTAAAGTAAACCCTATGAATTTAAAGTATAGCGCCAAGTATAGGCTCCCCCTTAACTGTTACTCCCCCTTTAATATTCATTATTTTAAATTTGAATTTTACAATTATTTTGAAATTGCTACTCTCCCCCTTTGCCATATATCAAAAATAAGCAAGAATAGTTATTTGATATAACTAGATTTTGAAAACACTTAACAGATTTATAATTGTCATTTCTTATTTTTAGCTAAGTGAAAAGATGATGTTAGCTCTTTGTTAAAATTATAAAACTACTAGAAAGTGGATCTTTTTGATAGTTTAAAAGGCTAGTAAAACTATAATTTTTACTTAGGAATTTTTTTTTAAAGTCGCTTTTTAATTTTTGAAGGCAATGAGTTAAGTTTTGCAAAACTGTGCAGGAATTTACAAAGTTAGATTTCAAAGTGAGCTAAGTTTTACAAGTTTTGAAAATTAAGATTGGAACTTAGCTTAGCTCTTTACAAGTATTGAATTTTGAAAACTATAGCTTAGGTTAAAAATAAACTTAGCTTAATTTTAAACAATACTTAAATTTTAGGACAAGGAGGGAGTAACGTAGCTAAAAATTTGGTTTAGGTTATTTATGCAAAGTCAGTTGGTCCTTAAGTCCAAGCATGAGTCATGTTCAATAGATTGACTTTAAGAGGTATCAGAGCCCTAAAGATCAAACATGCTTAACTAGAAAATTGAGTATCCTTTACCAACTGTCCAACCTTTAGCTACTTGTTGATTGCCTAGAGGGCAACAGCTTTCACATGGTTAGTCAAGTTAAGTCAATTTGGTCCAGTTAGTTTTGACTAGAGCTGGAAAACTTGACTTGATTGATGTATATTATGTGTTTAACGCCCAGACTCATATTGATGCACAAATATAAGCATTCTTGAGTCCAGGCTGTACCCTATGCATCTCACAATGTTCTATGTCTTTCAAACACAATCAAGGTATACCTAGGTGTTTGTGAGATGCTCTGGCTTAAGTCTAGGGGAACATGATTTCTAGGGGAAAACTTAGGCTAATTCTAACTTTTTGAAAAATCTAATAAATTGGAATTTTGAAAACTGTTTTTCCTAGAATTTTAAAAATAATTAAATAGAACGAGACACCTACTCTACCCAACACATTCCTATTTGCCTTCTAAGTGCAATGAACTCAAGTTCAGGTAAGGGTTTTGTAAAAATGTCAGCTAGGTTTGATTTGGACTCAACATGGTTGAGTGTAATTTCACCCTTAGCTACGTGATCCCTTACAAAATGGTGTTTTACCTCTATGTGTTTAGTCCTAGAATAGTGAATAAGATTTTTGATCAGATTAATTGAGTTGATATTATCAATAAAGATTTTTGTATTTTTATATTCTAGTTGATAGTCTTTTAATGTATGCATCATCCACAACAGTTGAGATGCACATTCTCCTAGAGCTATGCATTCAGCTTCTGTAGTGGATAGAGCAACACAATGTTGCTTTCTGCTTGACCAACTTACTAGGCACTGACCTAGAATCTGGCAGCTACCACTTGTACTTTTTCTGTCTAATTTGCACCCGGCATAGTCCGAATCAGAATAGCCATAAAGGTCAAAGGTGCAAGTTCTAGGGTACCAGAGTCCTACATTTAGAGTTCCTTTAATGTACCTAAGTATTCTTTTAACATATGTTAGGTGTGACTCTTTTGCACAGGATTGGTATCTTGCGCACATTCCTACTGCAAACAATATGTCGGGTCGGCTTGCAGTTAGGTAAAGTAGGCTACCTATGACACTCCTATAGTACTTTGGATCTACTGGTTTTCCTTCAGGGTCAGAATCAATGTTAATGTTGGTTGTCATTGGAGTATTTATAATTTTTGAATTTTCCATGCAGAATTTTTTAATTAATTCCTTAGCATATTTAGTTTGATAAATATAGATTTCATCTTTGGTTTGTTTTATTTGTAAGCCTAAGAAAAAGTTGAGTTCTCCCACCATACTCATTTCAAATTCATTTTCCATTAATTTAATAAATTCTTTTAAAAACTTAGAGTTAGTTGAGCGAAAAATTATATCGTCAACATAGATTTGGGCTATAAAGATATCTTTCTCTATAGTTTTTACAAATAGGGTTGGATCTATTTGTCCTTGGTTAAAGTCTTTGGATATTAAGTAGTTAGATAATCTTTCATACCATGTCCTAGAGGCTTGTTTTAGTCCATATAACGCCTTTTTTAGTTTAAATACATGGTTTGGGTAGTCCAGGTCTTCAAATCCTGGGGGTTGACTTACATAGACCTCTTCCTTGATGAACACATTTAAAAAGGCTGACTTAACATCCATTTGGTATAACTTAAACCCTTTATTTGCTGCATAGGCTAATAACATTCTAATGGATTCGAGTCTAGCTACCGGTGCATAGGTTTCATCATAATCTAAGCCTTCAACTTGACTAAACTCTTTGGCTACTAGTCTAGCTTTGTTTCTTATTATATCACCCTAATCATCTAACTTGTTCCTAAAAACCCATTTGGTGTTTATTATTGATTTATCTGTGGGTTTAGGTACAAGGTCCCAGACTTTGTTTCTCTCAAATTGTACTAATTCTTCCTGCATTGCAATGATCCAATCTGGGTCAGGTAGGGCTTCTTCTATAGTCTTAGGTTCAATTTTAGAAATAAGGGCAATCTGACTAAGGTTTCTATAGGAGGATCTAGTTCTGACTCCTAGATTTGGGTCACCTAAAATTTGGTCAGGTGGGTGAGAGGTACTTACTCTAGTTGGTCTTATCTGTGGGTCAGAAACTGGTTCTTCTGACTCATTAAGGTTAGGTTGGATTTCATCATCTTCTATAGCTCTTGGATTGATGTCAATATTTTCATTTATATTAGATAGGTTGTTTTCTTCATCAAATATTACATTAGTTGTTTCTTCAACTTTCAAGGTATTTTGATTATATACTCTAAAGGCCCTACTGGTTGAGGAGTATCCTAAAAATATTCCTTAGTTAGACTTGGGTGTAAATTTTTCTAAGTAATCTTTAGTATTTAAAATGTGAACTTTACAACCAAATACTTTTAAATAATTTAGGTTGGGAATTTTATGATAGTAAAGTTCATAAGGTGTTTTATTGTGAGGTTTGTTAATTAAAATTCTGTTTTGAATATAATTTGCAGTATTTATTGCTTCAGCCCAAAATTGATGATTTAAATTATATTCGTTTAACATAGTTCTAGCGGCTTCTTGTAGTGTTCTATTTTTACGTTCTACTAGACCATTTTGTTGGGGGGTTCTAGGACATGAAAATTCATATTGGTATCCATTTATTTTACAAAATTGAGTAAACCTATGATTTTCAAATCCCCCCCCCCCTCGCGATCACTTCTTATTTTTTTAATTTTAGTATATTTTTTCATTTTCCGTTAATTTTCAAAAATTACTAAATATTTCATAGGTTTCATCTTTTGTTTTTAGGAATTTTACCCATGTGTACCTAGAGTAGTCATCAATTATCACTAAGCAATATTGGTTCTTGCTTAGTGATTTGGCTCCATGTGAATCAAATAGGTCAAGGTGAAGGAGCTCAAGAAAGGAGTTAGTTCTTTCTAGGTTGGTTGACTTGTGGGTTGACTTGGTTTGTTTTCCTTTTTGACACGCATCACAGATTGAGTTTTCAATAAATTTTAATTTGGGCAAACCTCTAACTAGACCATTTTGACTCGTTTTTAAAATGAGTTTAGTGTGAGTGTGACCCAGTCTTCTGTGCCACAGCTGGGTTTTCTCTTGTTGTGTCAAGAGACACTTTATTGAGGATATTGATAGGTCAATTGTGTAGATGTTATGCTTCCTAAGTCCCTTAAGTCTAATTTCAGGATTTTCTATGTTTTTAACTAGACACCCAGATTTATCAAAATTGACTAGATATCCACTGTCACACAATTGACTTATACTTAGTAAATTAAAGTTAAAATTTTCAACCAATAAAACATTTCGAATAATGAAATCGAAACTAAGTTCAATATTACCTTTTCCGATTACTTTAAGTTTACCATCGTTGCCGAATGCAACTGATCCTAAATTCTTGTACTTGAGTTTAGTAAACTTCAACTTATCTCCAGTCATGTGTCTGGAGCATCCACTATCCAACATCAATTGATCCAATTCCTACACATGAAGTAGTTGAATTGGTTTCTTTTTAATGGATTTAAAGATAGCTTAATTGAAGTAGACTCCTTAGATTTTCTATCTCATTCAATCAAAGTTAGCAAACAATTAATCCTATGGTTGTTTTTAATTAACGTTTTGAAAAGTTTTGGAAAATATTTTGAAAATAATTTGAAATTAATTAATTTTGAACATGATTAATTTTGAAAATAATTTTTAAGTTTGAGAATAATTTTAAGTTTGAGAAATTTTGGAAATAATTTTAACTTAATTAATTTTCATTTAATTAATTTTGAAAATAATTTTAAGTTAATTAATTTTGAAAATAATTTTAAGTTAATTAATTTTGAAAATAATTTTACAGTTAATTAATTTTTAAAAATAATTTTAAAGTTAATTAATTTTGAAAATAATTTTAAAGTTAATTTTGAAAATAGTTTTACAGTTAATTAATTTTTTAAAATAATTTTAAAGTTAATTAATTTTTGAAAATAATTTAAAAGTTAATTACTTTTGAGAAAAATAATTTTAAAGTTTACTTAATTTGGAAAATAATTTTAAAGTTAATTACTTTTGAAAATAATTTTAAAGTTAATTACTTTTTGAAAATAATTTTAAAGTTAATTAATTTTGGAAATAATTTTAAAGTTAAATTAATTTTGAAAATAATTTTAAAGTTAATTAATTATTGAAAATAATTTTAAAGTTAATTAATTTTGGAAATAATATTAATGTTAATTACTTTTTGAAAATAATTTTAAAGTTAATTTATTTTGAAAATAATTTTAAAGTTAATTACGTTTGAAAATAATTTTAAAGTTTAAATAATTTTGAAAATAATTTTAAAGTTAATTAATTTTACAAATAATTTTAAAGTTCAATTAATTTTGAAAATAATTTTAAATTTAATTAATTTTGAAAATAATTTTAAAATTAAATAATTTTTTAAAATAATTTTAAAGTTAATTAATTTTGAAAATAATTTTAAAGTTAATTAATTTTGAAAATAATTTTAAAGTTTAATTAATTTTGAAAATAATTTTAAAGTTAATTAATTTAGAAAATAATTTTAAAGTTAATTAATTTTTGAAAATAATTTTAAAGTTAATTAATTTTGAAAATAATTTTAAAGTTAATTAATTTTTGAAAAATAATTTTAAAGTTAATTAATTTTTGAAAGTAATTTTAAAGTTAATTACTTTTGAAAAAATAATTTTAAAGTTTAATTATTTTTTAAAATAATTTTAAAGTTAATTAATTTTGAAAATAATTTTAAAGTTAATTAATTTTGAAAATAATTTTAAAGTTAATTAATTTTTGAAAATAATTTTAAAGTTAATTACTTTTGAAAAAAATAATTTTAAAGTTAATTAATTTTTGAAAATAATTTTAAAGTTAATTACTGTTGAAAAAATAATTTTAAAGTTTAATTAATTTTGAAAATAATTTTAAAGTTAATTAATTTTGAAAATAATTTTAAAGTTAATTAATTTTGAAAATGATTTTAAAGTTAATTAATTTTGAAAATATTTTAAGTTAATTAATTTTAAAAAGAATTTAAGTTAATTAATTTTGAAAAGATTTTAAGTTAATTAATTTTGAAAAGATTTTAAGTTAATTAATTTTTGAAAATAATTTTAAAGTTAATTAATTTTTGAAAATAGTTTTAAAGTTAATTAATTTTGAAAATAATTTTAAAGTTAATTATTTTTGAAAATAATTTTAAAGTTAATTATTTTTTAAAATAATTTTAAAGTTAATTAATTTTTGAAAATAGTTTTAATTAAAGTTAATTAATTTTGAAAAGATTTTAAGTTAATTAATTTTGAAAAGATTTTAAGTTAATTAATTTTGAGAATAATTTTTAGTTAATTATGTTTAAGTTAATTTTAGTTTTAATTTCTTAGTCATCTCACCCGATCTAAATTTTCAATCAGGGAACCTTATAATTGTTGTGAGATGAATTATAGTTGAATTTAAGGGTCTGATTTAACTTTGTGTTAGATTCAGGTTTAGCTTTGGGTTCAATATGTAAATATTCTTTGGATAAACTTCTGGGCTATGGTGAGTCACAAGGAACCCATTAAAGTAACTATGCCTTCGAGGTTTTCCAAATAGTCCTACCCATTGAACTTAATACTAAACCTTGGTCTAACTAGTTAGGATCCATTTAAGGGTAGCTTCGGTCAGTTCCACTTGGCCAAATGCACCAGGTCGAAGTCATATCTTCCTAGACATGTGATGCCCAAGCTTCCCTAACGTACTATCATCCAAAAATTTCACCAGTACTGTGGGTCAAGTTAAACTTGACTTGTTTTAATCTAACATTAATTACCCTGTCAGGTAATCTACTCTTGTTTTACCCATTACGGGTAGATTAAGTTCAGTTACCCTGTCGGGTAGTTCAGTTGGAGGTGCCAGCTATTCTGGATCCTCCATCTATCTTTTATTTGATTTTAATTTCGGATTTTTTAATTTGATTTTTGATTTTTGATTTTTGATTTTTGAATTTTGAATTTTAATTTTGAATTTTTAATTTATTTGATTTTGATTTTTGAATTTTGAATTTAAATTTCAAATTTTTAAGATCGTTTTTCTTTTTGCTCCCCCTGGATCATGGCCTCGATATGGTCTATCGAGGTAGTGTATTTAATCCTTCGGGACCCAGTATTGACCAAGTCCAACTTGATTGATCAATTTGGACTTGGGGACCCATGCTTGGACTGATTTACTATTTTGTTTGTTTATTAAAGATAAATAAGATTTATATTTCTTTTTACTTTTATATCCTAGCCCAGTTCTATTGTAAACGGCTCTTTGTGTCCCAAGGATTAGGTCAAGATTCTTGGAGCCCAAAGAAAACCGTTCTAAGGTATTTTTTAAATCCTTGACCTGATTTTTCAAATTAGAATTTTCTTTCTCAAGTTTTTGAACTTGAGTTGAATTTCCAATCTGAACTTGATCAGGTAAGGATTTAGTGTTAGTCACTTCTTTAAGGACAGCTACTTCCCTTAGAAGTGATTTAATCCTAAGGTTTGATTTAGCTAACTTGCGTAATAAATAATTGACTAAATTATTAAGTCTAGGGATACTTACAGTGGAGTCTGGCCCTTCGGAAACGGATGCGGATCCGTGGCTTCGCTCGAACTCGGCCTCCGACTCGCCCTCGCTCTCGGATTCGACGATCTGGTCCCGGGCCATCAGTGCGAGTAAACTCGTCTGATCGAGTTCGTCGTCCTCCTCCTCCGAAGAAGATTCGTCCCACGTCGCCTTCAGGGCCTTCTTTCTTCTTTGCTTTTTGGCTTCCTTTTGGTTAGGGCAGTTGGCCTTGATATGCCCTTTCTGGTTGCACCCGTAGCAGGTAACTTCAAACTTTACCTTCGGACTCGGTTGGGTCTCCTTGGATTGAACTGCCTTCTTCAGGTCTTTCTTGTCGAAGTCCTTCTTCTTCTTGTAGAGCTTCTTCACGAGGTTCACGAGTTCGCTAGTCAGTTCATCTTCTGAGTCGGGTTCGTCTTTTGATTCCGGTTCAATTTTTCGCCGGGATCTCGGTTCGCGCGTTCTACTGGTACCTGCAAGCAAAGCTACACCTTTCTCGGATGGTTGTGCATTAGTTTGTTCATGAAATTCAAATTCACTAAATAATTCATCTAACTTTAAAGAAGACAAATCCTTGGAGACTTTGTAGGCATATACCATTGATGCCCACAATGTACTCCTAGGAAACGAATTAAGAGCATACCTTATTATATCCCTATTTTCTACCTTCTACCCGATTCCGTGAAGGGAGTTAAGGATATCTTGAATTCGAGCATGTAACTGGCTCGCCGTCTCATTTTCCTGCATTTTTAAGTTATATAATTTATTAAGTAAAAGATCCCTTTTACTTACCTTAGTGTCGGAAGTGTCCTCGTGGAGTTCGATCAGTTTCTCCCACAGCTCCTTTGCGGAAGAGAACGGACCAACTTTGTTGAGCTCCTCCTTGGTAAGACCGCACTGGAGGGTGCAGGTGGCTTTGGCATCGGCTTCCACCTTTTTGATAAGGGCTGGCTCCCAGTTCTCGCAGGATGTAGGCTCGCCGTCTGCATCAGTTGGTAGTCGTAGTCCCGTCTTGACTATCATCCAGGTGTCGAACTGGATCTTCAGATATATCTCCATTCGCCCCTTCCAATATCCGAAGTCTTCTCTGGAAAATAGTGGGGGACGAACAGTGATATATCCTTCTTGTTGGGCCATATAAATCTTGCAAAAACAAAAACAAGAAGATCTATTCCAAGACTGAGTCTTGGATTAGTAATGCGGAAAGAATAGAAAAAAAACGAGCTCAAGTGGTTTTGACCAACTTTGAGCAACACCGATTTTGAAAAGAATTAGAATTTTAGCTACTTAGCTAATTTCTAATTGACTCCGAAAGATAAACAAAAAATACCACGAAAAAAAATGTTTTGAATGGTGGTTGCACCAATTCAAAACAACCCCGCTCTGATACCAATTGTTGGATCGAGACGCGCTAGAGGGGGGGTGAATAGCGCTCGTGGCTATTTCATTTTTCGAATTCGTAAATCGTACGAGAAACTAACAGAGTAATAAGCAGCGGCATAAAAAACAATCAAACACAGAGCCTAAGGCGACTCCTACTCGAAGGCCCGCGATCCTTGATCGCTTTCCGTGGGCAACAACTATAATTTTGAATAGAGTACAAGTATTGCAAATAAGTACAGTAGAAAGAAATACGATTATACCGACAACAGTATTGAAATCACAAGTTACGGAGCTCCGGGTCGTCGGAATGTTGCAGCAGCACTTCGGAATGATCTTGTTAGCAGCACGTTGAAGACAGAAAGCCTGGAACTTGATTGATTAAGGTGCTGCTCGAAACCCCTTGAAGGCTGTTCAAGGCGCCTCCATGCTGCCGAGTCCTCCGCGTGGATCAAGCTTGAACTGGTCGAAGTTCATCTGCATAAGGCACCTTATGCCCTATCCAAGGCGCCTTATACCTCCTTCAAGGCGCCTCCATGGGTGCTTCGCAGCCAGCTCCAGCTTTGCACCCGAGGCGCCTCCAAGCTCCATGGAGGCATCTCGAGCACTGTTCATCCGAGGGAAAACTTCATTATTTTGTACCTGCAAGACATGTTAGTCCTAAACAATATCCTGCAATACAAAGTTAGCATAAACAACAGCATGAATATGATAAAGAATGTTATGACAGTCTCTGGACTATCCGCGTCTGACTTCGGATTTCCGTCCGGAAACCCTAGGTCGACCCGACGCCTACTGTTCCCTCTACGGGGAACGCGTCCTCACTTACTCCACTCAGGAGATTTACCTGTTGCCAGTGCGATCCTCTAGATCGACTGGACTTTTGCTCAGCACTCGACGCTTCAGGACTTTCTGCTGGACATCCGCTTCCCGGCTAGTCCAGTCTTTCACCTGATTTGCGACACCAGGACTTTCCACCTAGGGTTACCACCCCCTAGGACTTTTGCCTGAAGCCATCGACCTGCCAAGACTTTCCGCATAGGGTTACCACCCCCTATGACCTAGGGTTACCACCCCCTAGGGTTTTCCTTTTGCCTAACCGCAGCTAGAACTTTCCTGAAATACTCAAGCAAACTTGTTAGATTACAAAACACCTTAACTTTGAATCCTTTGCCATTATCAAAACACGAGTTCGATCGTCGGATGCTTCCCGCATCAACATCTTCCGCTCGACTTCTTGTGTTCCTAAGCTCCTACATACTTAGACACAAGGATCAAACATAACAGGGCCCAACTTAACTTGGTTGATCACATCAAAACTATCATGGGGTTCCAACATAATCTTATTTATGTAATTACCAAGTAATCATATAATTAATTTTATAGGAAATAAAACTTAACCTAATGTTGTTTGGTTCGACCTTTAGAATACACTAACTCATCAAAATCGTCCTTAACAAAAACTCTTCCACCATTATTATAACCACCTACAAGGTGTCCAAGTCCCCTTGAAAAAGGGCTAAGTGTGACCTAAACTGAAAGGGTCTAAACTCATTGAGCAAATCGTTCCCCTGCAACCCACCATAATCTGATGCGACAGTGGTGGCGGTGGAGGAGGAAACTGAGACTGAGGGACGAAGGCGAGCCTCCATTGTCACATATCTAAGTAGTTACAAGTGATGAAGGGTGAATCCATATTAGGAATCGACGTCCGGGTGTGGGACTCGTCGATGTTGATGGTGACAACGTCCAAGGTGGTGCTAGGGTGATTGAAGGGTTTCGAAGCTTTCTTCCATCAGGAATCAATGGTAATTGTGCTACAAAGGGAAGAGGGAAAAGCTTGAAATTGAGGTGAGAGACCCAAGAAGACGTACGTAGGGTTTGAACTCGCCTATCCGTGAGGGAAGAGGAGCCTCGGTGACCTTTGCCGTTGAGGCCGACGTCTCTTGCCATCCACAAAGTTCTTCGAAGAAAAATGGATTGGGTGAGTGGCCATAACACAAAGGTATTTTTGTCTGAAAGAGCTAAAATCGGAAGATAATTTTGATAAATTTTATGTTAACCCCATATCCATATAAAAGATCACACTTTCAAGGTATTCATATTCCAAGTTATATCCCTCATTTCTTGACATGGCGAGCATGCTCCATTACTTATTACTTGAACCATAAAAGATTAAATAATATAACCTTAGGTAAATAACCAAAATTTGTTGAGAATATAATAAAGTTCTATATTGAAAATACATAAAAAAAAAAATCATGAGTTTAAAAGATAAAATATATTTCCATTGGTATGAGACATTTTAGATAAATCCCAAAAATAAATTCATGAAGGCTTAGACCCAAAGTGGACAATACCATACCATTGTAGAGATATACAAATTCTTTTAGTCCTAACAAGTGGTATTACAGTCATGGTCCAAATCAGATGCTGTGCAGAGGCCCAGAGCAGGTTAAGAGTAACCGGATGTTTATGAGGAGATCTAGAGCAAATCAAGAGTAACTAGATGTTTGAGAAGTGGCCCAGAGCAAGTCAAGAATAATCAGATGCTTGAGGGGAGGGCCAAACCATGAGAAGAATGATGGTCCATCGTTTGAGGGAAGGATTATTGAGAATACAATTAAAATATCACATTAAAAATATATGAAAAATATTATGAATTTGAATGATGAAATATATCTCTATTTATATGAGGTATGTTTGATAGAATCTAGTCTCTTCGGATGAGTCTAGTGGTTAGCGCATGAGCGTTGCCATCATGAGGTCTGAGGTTCGAATCTCGGCAAAGCCGCCCGTGATTTACCTCCTCCGTATTGATCCTGAAACGTTGCTGGATACGAACATATTCATTTTTTGTCATCATATTTGATAGAATCTAAAAATCATCATTATTCACACTATTACATTTATAATAATGACCATTGAAAAAAAAAAAGTCGTTAGCCCATAATAATTTAATAGCCTCTCTAATATTTAAAACGACAATATGTAAGAGTGTATTCTCTGTATGGATTCTAATAAATTTTAAAATCAATTCTCAGTGAGTATAAATATCTCATTGCTGTCTAATTTTTTTTCATGTATGATTAAAGAACCGTTGTATTAGAATGACATGTGACCGATATTATCTTTTGCTTCGGTATTCATGTTCTTAGTTTTTATTTACTTTTGAAAAGGACAATGTGAGAACCCGAGTTGAATAAGATTTTTAATAAATAAAATTAAATAAATAAATAAATAATCTTAAACACGATTAAATTGATCTGGACTCTTTTCGCCCCTAATTAAAAAAAATAAAAATATTGGATTCGTCATGGCCTCAAGAATTAATTAATACTCTTATTCTTTATCCAAGTATTCTCTTAAAATTCAATTATAAAGTGCATTTTTTTGATAAATTAAAAATTATAGTGTTTGGTTTGATAATGATTAAGGCTTAACTGTTCCCTTTGCTAAAACATTCACATAAGTACTGATTAGTTAAGCGTTCAAAATGGCCTTAATAATTTCTTATTCTGAAAGTTAAGAGAAAATGATTACTTCCGAAAATAACTATTTATAAAACAATTTGCAATCAATTTTTCATAGATATAAAATCTTTTGTGTATAACAAAATATCAATATTCTACTTAGAGATTCTAGAAGCTTAAAATGGGAAAAGAAAATTCCATTTTGAAAGTGTAAATTGACTTTCAAATTAGCTTGCACTTTAAAAATTGACATAAAATGTTATTTTATAGAACAGTTACACTCATATTTTTCATCAAAATAATTTTATTTGAAAAAATATTAATATTCTTAGAAAATTCAAAAGCTTATAGTGATTTCAAAATTAACTTATACTTTTAAGATTGACAGAGAATAATTGCAAAACACTTTAAAAAGCAATTATTTTTCTTAAACAGATACTTTTAGAGATAAGAACAAACATAAATATTCTAGTTAGATGTTTCTTAGCTCCTGTGTGTGTATTGTGTGTAGTGGCAGATTCAAGAATTTAAGCATGAAGGGCGATCATGATCTGAACTGAGTGTAATTAATTTTTATACGGAATAAAAGACGGTATCCTCCATCTTCATTAATGGAACCCTATAATATTACGGATTGTACCGCCGACAAAGAGAGGGCCCAACCCCTTTGGATCCGCCCCTATATATATATATATATATATATATATATTTATTTATTGATTTTTTAGGTGCAAGTCAATTTGCGAATCAATTTATGTCTTCAAAATTATTAATTTTGAATGCTATAAACTTTTAAACACCCTTCATGCGCCAATTTTCAAAGTGCATGCAAGTTGGTTAACTTGCGCCTTCAAAATTAAAGATGTTTTGCCATTATAAACTTTTAGGTAGTCTAAATAGAACATTAATATTTTTCTTATATGCAAGAAAAAATTATTTCAATGAGAAAAACTAGCCATGAGTTGTCTTATAAAATAGTTTATCTCCTATAATTAAGGATATTATATTATAGAGATTAGAATACCTTTTAATAAGAAACAAATACAGAAGTGCCTTTTAATCATTTTAAATTATAAAATGCATATTTTTTTAAAGAACAAAATCCTCTAGAATAACTAGTGAGATATCAATTCATGATATTGAAGTGTTCTTGTAGATCGGTTACCTGCCTCTGAAGATAAATAATTGAGCAGGTGGATTAGGTGGGCCAAAAGCAAGATTTTCTTAAGCATGTGGATAGTTGAATCTTATTAAATTTATCAAATAATTGTCCTTTTTGAAGAAGACTTCATACCAAACAATTGTCCATCTTGAAGAATGAGTTGAAATCAAATAACTGTTCTCCATCGGCAGTGCCCTTCACCAGATGGAGAAACTTAATTATTAAGTTTTAGGATTGACTAATCCAAATTATCTTTTCACTGAATGCTATATATACTAATTTAATTGTATATTAGTATAAGGTGTTTAAAAAAAGGTATACGATATAAAATATAAAATATAAAATATCAACGTATAATTTGATCCCGTCGGAAAACGATTAAAATGATTAGCTGAAAATGTGATTCTGTTATTAACTAAATGAACAATCCATATTGTCCTGCGTAACACAGAGAGCACTAATGTTGTGTTAGGGAAGGGGTCCCCGGTGTTGATGTCTGTTTTCTAAAGCATGATTCACAGAAATACGAAATTAAAAAAAAAAACTCACAGTGCTCGGCTTGGAGAATAACACTTGGAAGAAGTCGTCGTGTCCCTGCGATAATCACCACGAAGAAGAAGATTCTATCTCGGAGAAGATCACCTCGTAGGAACTTTCTCCTTTCTCCATAGACCAAATCCCACTGAATGATGATGGACGAACCAAGTTATTCTTTCTTGCCTTCTCTCAGCATTTTATAATTTGGACGTTGGTACCAGTTACGTTCGTGCAATAACAAAGTTGTTAATGCCTTACGGCGCATGCCTTAGCAGTAACTTCATGAAGGTGTTTCCGCTGAACGTCGTTTAATGCACAGTAATACTAACATCTCCCACTCGTTCAAGTTAAACCACAAGGGCGAATGATCACAAAGATCATTAAGAATAAAGACCAATAGTCACCAAGACTATGTAAGAACGTTTAATTCATACTTTAGAAAAAATAGTTTATGCGACAACAAGCACACTAACAATTATTACTAAGAAGATTATTACACCTTACATAGATACTCTATAGAACGAATCAAAGACATCATTAACTTACGATTACCCCAAACTAAATTATTTACATCAATATGAACATCTCTAATCCCTCATAATGACTATTATGTCAAGAGCATATTCAACATCTCCAATCAATATAATTATTTTACAATTATATTTTATGTACTGAACAAAAATATAACTAGTACTAGTGAATAAATGCCAAAGATGTAAATTAATCTTAATATTTCCTTTTTAGTTAGAATCTATTTATTTTAATTAGTCAATTTACTAATTATGCTCCATAGACCGAATCAACCATGACCAATAGGGTACATACTAAAGTAGCAGATACCAATTAGAACTTCAAGTAGACAGCTAAATAGTCACTTAGAGTAAGATTGAGATTAACTTATAATATCAAGGGTCTCACATAGTAGAGAAGCAAGGATATATTCTCCTACTACCCTTCTTATCACCATAGTACATGTGGCATGAATCATATACTATGATGTTATTCTCTTTACTAAAAAGAGCACATATTTTTCACAAAAAAAATTAATATCGTAGAGATTTCGATCTAGACATATATAATATCTAATCATGAGTTCAACATATGAATTCAAACCTAGCTTTAAGCAGATTCAGTAAATGGTGGATTCATTTACTCCAATCATTATATAAATGATCTCATCTTAACACAATTATCAAGGCGACCTTAACTTATGAGTATGTCTCTATTCATAGCTACATAAGTTATCCCATAAGTAACTGTCTTACCTCTATTTATACTTAACAAATATAGATGATTGTCCATATGAGTAGACCAATCTCAACCTGCCAACATACTTATTGAGACTTTATTCATAGCATGTATATTTGAACAATCAAGTAGGGTGAATAGTTTTTCTATTTGCCCCCCCCTCCCCGAGTCATAACTTAGATATGGTCTATCTAAGAAATGAATTTGACTCTTGGGGACCTAATATTGATTTGTTTCAATTTGTTTAATTAAACATGATTTGGAGACCTATGGTTGGACTAGTTTTCTTACATTTTGACTAAGAAATGTATGATTTGTTTATTTTGTTTGGTTTGTAACCGATCTGCTATACATGGCTCATTGTGATCCAAGTGCCAAATTTAGACACTTAGATCCCAATTCATACTTTTCCAACATCTTCTTGAGTCGTTCCACTTGATCTTTCAAGTTAGAATTTTCTTTCTCAAGTTTTGCAACTTGAGTTGAAATTCCAACTTGAACTTGGTCAATCGAGTGACTCAAGCTAACTTGCTCCTTAAGGTGATACATTTCCTTATGTAGTAAGTTATTTTGTTCCTTGAACTTGGTTAACTTTTTAAACAAACATTTTATAACTTTAAGTAAGTTTGACTTAGAAGAAAATGTTACTATATCAAGATCTTCAGAAACGGATATGGATTTGTGGTTTCTCTCAAACTTGATGTTGGACTCAAACTCGTACTCTTCCTTAGACTCGGATTCTTCATTTCTTGCCATAAAAGTAAGGTGACTCGAGTTTTTTGGTTCTTTCGCGTCAGATTCCTCAGAAGACTATTCGTCCCAAATCCCTTGGAGAGCTTTCTTTCTTCTTGTGGATTTTGGCTTCTCCTCCTTTGGAGCTGTGACACTCGTGTTTGTAGTGGTCCTTCTTGTTGCATTCATAGCAAGTTACTTCTGATTTGGTTTGGTTCAAGTTGATTGGTACTTTCTTCGTGCTTCTCTTGAACTTCTTCCGGATGAGCATTCTTCAGACCATGTTTACCAATTCTTCATCATTTGTTGAGTCTAAGTCTAACTCACTTTCAGGTTCACTCTTTGTTCTGGATTTTATCTCCTTGCTTGGTCCTGCATACATGGTAATTCCTTTCTCGATTTGACTCAAGTTAGATTGTTCGTGTAATTCTAATTCATAAAAGAGTTCGTCTAACTTAATAATTGAAAGGTCTCTAGAAACTTTGTAAGCATCTACTATCGGTGCCCATAATGTGTTTCGAGGGAAGGCATTCAAGGCATACCTTATCGTGTTGCAGTTTTTCAGGTGATGTCCAATTAGATGGAGGTCGTTGAGAATGTCTTTGAGTCACGCGTGCAATTGGGTGGCTGTTTCTCTGGGAAGCATTTTGATATTGAATAGATTGTTCAGCAAGAGATCTCTTTTCGTTACCTTAGAGTCAACGGTTCTCTCATGTAATTTTACCAGGAGATCCCAAAGCTCTTTTGCATTCTTGTAGAGTTTGACTAAGTTTAGTTCTCTTTTACATTCTCGTAGAGTTTGACTAAGTTTAGTTCCTCCATAGTTAGGCCGAACTGAATGGTGTTTATGACCTTATAATTCATTTGTGTCTTCTTGATCATTGGGGGAGTCTAATCTTTCAGCTCTTTAAGCTGTCCATCTTCCATTGGTGGTGTGTATCCCTTCAATATAGTAAATCAGAGCTCAATGTCGGACTTGAGGTAACACTCCATTCTATTCTTCCAGTAACTGAAGTTTTCTATCTTGAATAGTAGGGGTTGAACCATGTTGTAGCCCTTTTGGTAGAAGTTTGGCATTCTTGCACAAAGGAATTAAAAGAAGGTTTCCAAAACTCTTGTCTTGGAATTAGCAGTACGAGATAAAAGATAAAAGTATAACTAAAGAGAAAAACTCTTTTTCAAGAAAGAAAATTTTTTTTAAAGGTGTTCGAAAAATTGTTAAGTAAATTTAAAGCAACCTGACTCTAATATCAATTGAAGGATCGAGTAGAGACGATAAAGGAGGGTGAATATCATTCGTTAAAAAAATCTTTTTTTTCATGTCGATTCATAAAACAAATATCAAAGTAGCGGTGAAAGTTAAACTAAAAAAGATGGACAAGTTCAGTTATTTGATTCGGAGCATGTAGCGACTCTTACTTCAAGACTCGCGATCCTTGATCGCACCATTAGATAATTCACTTATAGTCTTCTTTCTAAAAATTTCATAGAAGAAGTAACTCATACAAATAATGTATAGGATAGTAACAAGCTACTATCTTAACAAAGTTATGCAAACTTTAAAGTATACCGACAAAGATGAAAAAGTTGAAGCGCAGATCGTCAGAGAAGAGTTATAGTAGCTTGCACGAAGTTGAAGGACAGGGCAGTAGCACGAACAGTAGAAAAATGCTTAGAAGAATGCACAAAAGAAGAGTTGTCATTAGCTCGGATCTTGAAGTCCTTTTACAAGCTGAGTTCGGTCGACTGAAAATCTTTCGATTGACTGATCCTTTCGGTTGACCGATCTCCCTATTAGTCAACTGATCATATAGATTTCCTTCTTTGCCAAGATCTGATCATTGCCTCATTAGATAGCATTTATTGTTCAATCAACCAATTCGCCTTATTTCCTTCTTCGCTGAGATTCTATCTTCTTTGTCATTAATGTCTTTAAATGTTCGGTCAACTGATTTCTGGGTTCGGTCGAACGATCAGCCTGACTTCCAAGTTTTGCTCTGCGTGATCTAACTCTACCACATCAACTTGATTCGTTCAACTAAACCTCTTGTTCAATTGACTAATCTCATCGGTTTCTACAAAATAGAGTTAGTTTCACAATATAAAAAATATCCCTACAACACAAAGTTAGCACAATAGTATAATGATACATAAGTAAGAAAAAAAGTAAGATCTATCTTGATCTTAACTTGGAAACCTCTGTATTTCTTCAGTTGGATTAGCGACATAGGGTTTGCCCCTTCCGTAGATATAACATCCCTGTCGCTCCACTCCAGTTGCTTATCTCAATCTATCTACCAAACATCGGGTCCTCAAGACCTGTTTAGACTTCGGCTTAGCATCGGATTGGCTCACCAGGACTTTCCCTCGATATCAGGTACCTATCAAATTCAACTACCAGATGTCAGGTTCTCGACCCACCTGGACTTTTCTGTTTGGCTTCCATGATCTGCTAAGACTTTTCTGTCTAGCCTCAACTAGGACTTTTTCGATTGAATAAATAGCCTACACACTTAGTCAATTCATCAAATCACAACAAAACTTAATTTGAACCTTTGACAATAACAAAATTCAAGTTTGATTCTGGTGTACTGCACCAACATAAAATAACTAATTTAACACTGCAAGGAAACTCGTTAAATTCATATTTTCAACTTAACAAATGTGTGAGGTGAGATTTGGTCATGGTAATTGTTCGTGTCCAAAAGCGGATAAGATGGAAAGCTAGGGATGTGGCTCGATGATTGAGGGGGCGAAGACTTCACGCGGTCCTGCAACAAAAAAGTGTCAGTGCTAAGTCGGGAAGGGGTTCCCAATATTGGTCCTCTGACACTCAAGTCAGTTTCCGGTGATATGGAGAATAACAAAGATGTTGTAGCAAAGAGCGTGTAGAAAAATAAAGTTGCTCATACTTCTACCTATAGATGGGAACCCCTCTTTGATAATGTTACTGTAGTGCATGCGCACACATCTCAAAGTAAGTGCACATTTTCCCAAGCATCCAAGGAAAAGATAAGACCAAAAGTGTCTCTGACACTTTTCCTTAAGCAAGCATGTAAATTTCTCATGTGACAGGCTATAAGCTTCTATCGTACAATTTACTTGTGGAACATGCTCTGTTGTCAGTGGCATATGTTGGTGCAGGTTGCATAATAATCAGGTTTTGATATATGACAAATATGTTAAATTAGATATGTTGTTTGTCTAACAGTTCTACTAAGTGTGGAAGAGTTGACTGGTCTAAAGGACTTGACACTAGGTTGAAATCTAGCTAGGTCCGCAAGACCCGATAGCTGGTGCAAAGTCCAAATAGGTTTGTGGGACCTGATATCTGGCAAGAAGTCTGGTTTGGTCCGCTAGACTTGATAATCGGTCGAACTCCAGTTGGGTCCGTGAGACCTGACAACTGGCGGGAAGACTTGATGAGTCAAAGGAAAGTCAAGCGACTGTAGTTGGTAAGTGGAGGTAAACAGCCGGATGAGAGATTCAATGAGGATGCATTCCAGGTTGAGGGAACTGTAAGCGTCGGTCTAACCTAAGTCCAGTTTAAAAACCTAAGCTGAGATCTTGACTAGATCTTGATCTCAGGGAGACAGGGTCTAATTATTAATCATATTTTATTAATGTTGTGCTAACTCTGTTTTGCAGGATAAACATATTTTCTGTTGCCTAGACTAACCCTTTTTGTAGGGAAGAAGCTACTGAATAAAGGGAGTCCGAACGCCTAGAGTTTGGGCGCCCAGAGATGGTCTGGGCTCCCAGACCAGCTCGCCCAGGCACCCAACCAACTCGCCCGAGCGAGTGCCACAGACACCCGGGCAGTCTGGGCGTCCGAACCAAAATTTATCCAGGAGCTGAGTTGAAGTCCGTCGACTGGCCAAGCCACGTCAACATGGTCCAGGCGCCCGAAGGGGTTCCGCGTCATCTGCTACAACTTTCATATTCAAGTGGTCAAAGGCTCTACTAATGCGTCGTTGGTCGAAGGCCCTTAGATTCCGGAACTCTTTCTTCCCGACCGGGTGTTCTAGGGTTTAGAGTCGTCACTCGGTTGTTATGTTTACAGGCAAGAGGGTTTATAGTCGTCACTCGGCTATGATGTTCCCTGCACAAGAGTTTATAGTCGGTGCTTGACTGTGATCTTCCCTGCACAAGAGTTTATAACTGCCACTCGGCTATAATATTCACTGCACAAGAGTTTATAGTCGTCGCTCGGCTCTATCGTGAACCACACTTAGCCGTTTTTCAACTTCCTTCCAATCTTTGCTCTACTCGCTCAACCCACGTAGTGTCTTTTAATTGTCGTTGATACCACCATAATTTCTTGAAAACCGTTCAAATCTCTAGCCATTAATGCGAAACATGCTTGACCATGCCCTTTAATCATGCCTTCTGCTTCCTCATTAATGTCACGTGTAACCGAATGTCACGTATTGTGTTTACCTTGATGTCGCATGTGTGATGTTACAAGCGACTATTTGACTTCGATGTGATGACGCCCCTTTGAATTCAATAGTCATGATGAAGTTTCGTTTCCCAAAGTCCTGGAAAAGATGACTCAAGTTAGTCATCCATAGAGTTTTTAAATCCTTAACTTTTTCCTTCACCCTATTGTATTCTTCGACCTCGTCTCTGTTGTCTCCCTCTCCTCTTTTCTCTATTCATCGCCAACGATCTCTTTCTCTACAATAAGTTCCTTCTCCTTTCTCCCTTTTGATCTTAAATTTTATAACAGTCTTTTCTTCTCCACCTTCGGCTATCCTCAGGTTATAATATACTTCCACTAACTCTAAATTTAATGCATGGTGATAAAATCGACTAAATCAAACTCACGTATCACTTTCCTAACATTTATCAAATCGTCATTCTCGATAACAATAGTGCTGGATTCACCTAAGACCCAAGGAAGGAATTGATCGGTGGTTATACAATGTAATAAGTAAAAAAAAAAAAATTAGCAACGAACTGACCGTGATTTGGGGAATTATTTGGATCCGGGAATGGGAGAGTTTAGTTGTGTCGATAGGAAAATTTTAGATAATTTTTAATTTTTTTAAATCAACTCGAAATAAATCCAATCCAACACGTTGGCATGTTCCAAACTATTTTCGTGTCGAATTAGGTCTACTCATTTTCAAATTACGCCAGACTTAGCCCTGTAAGTCGAGTTGCCATTGCCTTGTCTGATTTCTAGGTTAAAACCTAAATTTTAAGTTGACATTATATATTTAATTTATATTGGTTAATCTTAGGACAATTGGTCTAATTTTCAGATATCTAATTTACATTGATTATAATATTTAATTTACATTGATTAATTTTAAGAACGAATTGTTCAACCTCACAATTTTTATCAGTCAATCGTGTACTTCGAGCGTGTAGTAGGTTACCCATTACTTCAATATTCTTAAGTCAATCATCCATTAAAAATATATATCCGCTAATTTATCGAAGCTAAAAGTCGATCCTTCATCCTTATATGCTTGAAAAATTAAAATGACACCTTACCGCTAAACTATTTCATACTACCATAATTTATATAAATTACGATCCGGATTGTATGATTGTATGATCTTATGATCCGAAAGTAGGAAATCAATCTGGATCGTTCAATGATCAGTTTTGTAGTAGAATCGAAACGGGATCTTCGAAATTGTACAGTATTGAGTGGAATCGGCAATCTTACCTCACAAACGATCCAGCCTCGTCGGCATCTCGATGGGCAACAACAACGGAGGAGACGCGAGGCGGTGGTGGCTTGTGGAGGAGGTGGTGGCTTGTGGAGGAGGGGATGAAGAGAGGAAAATGTCAGCCGGTGATTGGCATCGGCGATGACATGGATGCACGCGCGTCGCGGGTGAGGCTTGAGTGGAGTGGCGGCGACGAGAGCTTCAGACGAAGAGGAGCGACGAGAAAAGAGAGGGGAGAGGGGAGAGGGAGACGGCACAGTAGATTTTAGGTTTTTAATTGAATTTTAATTAATTAATTCAAACCATTACTAATTTAAATGATATAGTTAATCCTGTCCCTGAGCTATGGTGCTACTATAGAACATCCAGATTGTCATCGTGCATCGAAATTATATATATAAATTGCCCTGTTAAAATATATATTTATTTATTTTAAAATTATAAATAAATTATATTTATTTATTATATATATTTCAACTCATTATTATTAATCATATTATTATTAATTTAATTTAATTTAAAAATATTCAAATATCAAATTGATTTAATTTTCATTGATTAATTTAATGTTCCTATTAAATACTAAATTAAATTTAAAAACTTTTAATAGCATCATGTAATTCTATGGTCAAATTCTGATCCTAAATTGATCAACTACGATCCTACAAACTATGCATACTACAGTCTAATCCTTATCAAACTACACGAGGCATGGTCCATCTTTGGCAAAGTCATGACGAAGGCAGGTGCTCAGCTCCTTTGTCACCTTCAACTAGCTTTATTTTGACATTTAATTATCTTTTAACCAAAATATATTACATAATGTGTGAGAACCACATTCAGTTCTAAACAATCACAAGATTAGTCGCTTTATTTTGTTTTTATTTTTTTTAAATTTGCATTCAAAACTCAATTATAGTAAATGGATAATAGGGATGGTAATTTTCTCCGTGAGTTTGGGATCCCGTGAAGAAAACTCGAAATGGGGATGACGATCTTCGATTTTTCTGAGATGGGACGGGTTAAGGGTGGATATGGGAATACTATCCTCATCCCCGAACCTACCCCAAATATTATTATTATTAATATTAATAAATAATAATATGATTTTTTAAAAAAAGATATTAATAATAGTGTAAATATTAATATTAAAATTTTTGAAAATATTAATAATAATAATATTATTAATATTAATATTAATATTATCATTAATAATAATTATTAAATAATAATAATAAATTAAATTTGGGAATGAGGTGGGGATGAGGATTTGATCCCTGTGAATTCGAATTCGGAGAATCTATGAATCCGAAAAAAAAAAAAAATAGGATATATATAGGAATGATAAATTCGTCCCGTCCTGTCCTATTATCATCCCTAATGGATAAGGATCGGATTGACAGCATTTTTGCAAATGAAGAGATGACCAGATAATTAAAAATAACACAAATATTTTTAATTATTCTTTTTTTTAAATGACACTAATATTTTTAATAAGTAAGAGTTGATGTTAACCATAAGGATTAGATCTTGACTGATTGATAGGGTCCAGCTGCAGGGCCCCACCACGTGAGATTTTTCTCTCTCTCCCAGTGTTAACGAAACATCTCTACTGTCCGATTTGACTAGCGACTCGATCGAACGGTTTAAATCAACCTACCGGTCGTTAGAGAGCAGTGGCCGACAAGTTCCACTGATATTTAACGTCAAGCTCGGGCCAGGCTCACGGATCACCGACCACGTGTTCATGTCTACACCGTTCGCCTTGCTCCGCCTGAGTATATGTAACCGCGTCCCGGCCGCTCCATCGCAGCAGCGAACACGGCGACTCATCCACCATCGCAAGCAGCCGGGCCATGGCCGAGGAGAAGCAACACCACCACCACTTCCACCACCACAAGGAGGAAGAGCAGCCCGCCAGCTATGAGCAGTTGAAGGAGGAGGAGAAGCACCACAAGCACAAGCAGCACCTCGGAGAAGCCGGCGCGATGGCGGCCGGCGCTTTCGCTTTGGTAATTGATTACTCGATCTTGATGCGTTAATTGATGTTATTACGGAATCGTCAGCGAACTGAAGTGTGGTAATTGTGCGTGATGATGAAGTACGAGAAGCATGAGGCGAAGAAGGACCCGGAGCACGCGCACAAGCACAAGATAGAGGAGGAAGTGGCGGCGGCGGTGGCGGTGGGCAGCGGAGGCTACGCCTTCCACGAGCACCACGAGAAGAAGGAATCCAAGAAGGAGGCTGAGGAAGCGAGCGGGAAGAAGCACCACCATCTCTTCTGAAACTATAAATTCCATGCCCTGTATGGTTGTTGCGTGTATTTTGCTTGTAGTGCTTGTTTGTGACATCTGCTTTCTGCCTTCTGATGCTTTTTCAGTTGTGGAACATAATTGCGAAAAATAAATGTTTTTCTTTCTCTTGATAAATTTATTTGATTTGAAACGCTAGCAGGTCAGTACATCCAGAGAGGTTGAAGTGGAGACAGAATCTTCTTGATCATTATTTTTTTTTTTTTTTTTTTTTTTTTTTTTATGATTTAGAGATATGTCATTCGAATTTATGGTCAAATCGTGATCATAATTTAATCATAAATGATTATGATTTCTTTTTGGGTTTATCATCTCCATCTGATTAATTTTTATTCGAAGCGAACAGCAGGAAGTCATCCGAAGGATATCTTCGTTCGGCACCTAATAATCTACCTATTTATCTATCACGGAGGTCTTCGGACGACCTTCGATCATTCGCTCCAAATAAAATTTTTAATATGATGATAATGATGAATTAAGAAAGAATCGTAATAATTTATAATCGAATCGTGGTCATAATTTCATCATAAATATGAGTGATATATCTTTTGAATTATTGAATTATAAAAAAAATGATCCAAAAGATGTCGTTGAAGTGACCTTTGTGTTTTTGTTTTTGCCTGCACACATGAAGTGGCTTTGATCACTAATAACATATTAAAAATATCAGTATTTTACTGTATACTGATCGCTAAAAACTGCGTACATATATTTTCATATTAGGTATGAAAATTTGAAAAATTTAAAAATACATAATATATTCCTATAATTTCCTTTTTTAAAATCATCGGCCGACATTTTTTTATATTTCACTATCCATCACCAACAATTGACTCATATAAATAATCGAGTGCACACATCATATTTCAACCGTCAAACTTTACATGTTCTAATAGAATCATGACAGCTCTTCCTTTAGATTATGAAATTTATATATAAGAGTGATCCTGTCCGGAAGCTGAGTCGGATGAAGACGGATTTTGTTGTACTAAAAGTTGACGGAGAGTCGTTGAGATACTGAATCAGTGAGGTACCCTCTGGACAGGTTCGCACGGGCGGTTCTACGGAGAGAAATGATCAGGATGATGACGCTATTGATCTGCACACACTCACACGAGTCCACCGGTCGTTAGAGACCAGAAATCAGAGAAAAAGTCTCCGGGTCAGACCCTCCGACTCTCAGGTCAGGTACTTTTTCCCTAGAAATCACAGAGAAAGCACAAAAAGTAAAAGACTGGTAAGAAATGACGAGTGAGCGTACCTGCTTACGGGACAAAAGCATCTCTTTTTATACTGCAACTGAGACTTCTGGAACCTGGCGAATGTCAAGGAATGTCGGATGTCAGGCTCTGTCTGGCGGTGGTTGACACGTGGCTTTTTCTTATAGGCTGGCGGAGGAACCAAGAGGAGTATGAGTCTCCCACCGTTAGAATATTCCCTGACATGTGATGATTGTTTTCTGACAGGTGGTTACGATTCCTTGTAGGCCTATTTGTCATGTAGTGTCTGGCCTCCTGACCCACCTTCGTCTGCGTCATTCGAAGTATGTACATCCCGACGACCTGCTGATTCCCGACCCGCATCTGCTTATCACTATCCAAGGCATGTATGTTCCGACCTGCACGCTGGGTTTAATTCCCGACCCGCATCTGTTTATTGCTATCCAAGGCCTGTATGTTCCGACCTGCACGCTAGGTCTAATTCCCGACCTGCATCTGCTTATTGCTATCCAGAGCATGTACGTTCCAACCTGCACGTTGGGTCTAATTCGCGATCCGCGCCCGCTTATTGCTATCCAAGGCATGTACGTTCCGACCTGCACGCTGGGTCTAATTCTCGATCTGCATCTGTCCGCTGTTATCCATGGTATAAACGTCCCGACCTGCACGCTGGATCGGCTCCCCGACTTGCGTCTGTCCACTATTATCTATGGTATGAACGTCCCGACCTGCACGCTGGGTCGGTTCCCTAACCTGCATCTGTCCGTTGTTATCCATGGTATGAACATCCCGACCTGCACGCTGGGTCAGTTCCCTGACCTGCATCTGTCGGCTGTTATCCATGGTATGAACGTCCCGACCTGCACGCTGGATCGGATCCCCGACTTGCGTCTGTCCACTATTATCTATGGTATGAATGTCCCGACCTGCACGCTGGGTCGGTTCCCTGACCCGTATCTGTCCGCTGTTATCCATGATATGAACGTCCCGACCTGCACGCTGGGTCGGTTCCCTGACCTGCATCTGTCGGCTGTTATCCATAGTATGAACGTCCCGACCTGCACGCTGGATCGGCTCCCCGACCTGTATCGCTTCATCGGAAGTCTTATTCGATATACTCATCCAATCAATAAGCTGGCCCCCTAGTCGCACCCAATCCCTGGTTATACCTGACCCATGAGTTCGATCCTCAATTGAATTTGGCCCTGTGGGTCGAGTCCATTTTCGATTCCCTTTGAGATCAGATCCGGCCCAACTCGTAAATTCTGTCCTTTGACCAGTCCATCAACTGAAGCTTTGACTTTAGCCACGTGGGCCGGAATCTTGACCTCCTTGTAATTCTGATTCCTGACCTCCACGATAGCGTTGCCACGGCGGCTAGACTTTTGACCTCCAGGCTGGTGTAACTTTTGACTAGCTACGGAGGCTAGACTTCTGACCTCCATGCTGACGTGACTTTTGACCCTTCTGTGGCTTTGACTCCGTGTCATATCATCTCACAGACCCCCACATTCATGCACCGTATTAGAGAGCATGATTACACTTAATAAAGATTATGAAATTTATATATGAGAGGATGATTACACATAGAATGATGAAAGAACAGCAATGAACCTAGACTTAAAATATTTCTAAATTATCTAAAGCCGCCGAGCAGTGGCCTAAGACACATCAAAACACTTCAAACTATGATCATTTTATTTATGAGAGCTTTCTACGTGAAATCATGCCCAAGACTTATATTTCACAGTTTAAATTGAGAGATATGAATTTTTAAAATTTTTATAATTTTAAAATAATTTAGTACAAACTCATTGAAAGGTCATACTTACTCATCAAAACTACCAAAAGGGTTCTTAGTATTCCCTTGGTTCAGACCATATCTAGATTTAAAATTTTTTAATGTTATAGAGTCATCATCGAGTTTTGGTTAAAGGGTATAGGTTTGTTATACTTACTCATCAACGACATCATAGAGTTTCAAAGACTCCCCTAGTTTAGACTATGTCAAAATTTTAAAATTTTGAACACTATAAGGTCTCCAACGAATTTTGATCAAAACTCGTTGTTTGCCGAAGAAACCTCAAAATCACTTCAAATAAAGATCATTATACTTTTGAGAACCTCTTAAGTGTAACTATGCCCTAATACATAGATTTTACCATCTAAATTAAGAGATGTGGATTTTTAAAATCTTTACAACCTTACGATAATTTGACACAAACTCAGTGAAGGGTCTAAGCTTTTCATGTGGTGTATAGAGCACCAGAATTGAATCTATGTTTTAATGTTACCAAAGGTTTAACGTTAAGTCTTATTGGGATCTAATATGTTTACCAAGTATGTAGACAAAAGGACTTGATGGATCTAAAGGATCAAATACCATGTTGAAGTCCAGTTAAGTAGGAAGGATCAGATAACTAGTAGAAAATCCAAATAGGTCAGGAAGGACCTAATATTTGACAGAAAGTCCAATTCAGTCAACAAAACCTGATAACTAGATGAAGTCCAGATGGAGCATCTGACAAGAAGACCTGGTGGGTTAGACGTCGAGTCAAGTGATTCTACAAATGATAAGTTAAGTAAGCAACTGGAAAAAAAGGGATCCAGTGAGAAACGAGTCCAGTGAGACTATAGGTGTGGGTCCAACTTAAATCCATTTTAAAAATCTAAGTTGAAACCAAGGCTAGATCCGGGTCGCATTAGATAGGATCTAATTCATAATTTTCTTAAGTGTGCTAACTCTGTTTTACATATATTTTATTATTTTTATTATATTTGAGAGGTGACCTAAGGCAATCACCTTAGATATTATATTATTTATTAGATAAATAAATTTACTATTTGAGTGTACATTCTCTGTGTATGTGATATTAATTTTAAACACAATTAATGAAATCCACAATACAATACAAAGCATGAGAGAAATTGTGATTATATCACAATTAGTGTGTATCGCTCTATGTATAATTATATATATATTAAAATATCCCTAGTCGATGAATTGATAAGATTGGATATCATCAATTCTATAAGACTAGCATATATTATGCTCCTTGGTTTATCCAAATAGTCGGTCCTCACTGACTGAAAACATTACGATGTTGAGAGTTAACAAATGGATGTTGGTTAAGGGTAACTAGTTTATTGGATGTGACCTGCTATGAGACTTCATGTGGTTCTATACATGTCTATGAAGATCTTATTACAGCTCGAGTGCAAGTTTCCTTTGACTTGAGATATTTAAGTCATCTTGATCATTGAGACTTATGTTTTGATATCTTAAGCAAGCATCTCTTTGAAGGTGTCACCCTAAGATGATTAGGTATAAGTCAAATTATTTGAAGGTCTTTAAATATATCACAAAGGATTTACCACTCCTTCTTATAAGGAGACGTATACCCTATGACATCTTGTCAAATTATTACTCATAAATCTTTGGCCAAAGAATTACATGTCAAGAGGATGGTCTTCTTAGACACGTGTTTAAATAATTTGAATTTGTAGGATAAGGAACTACTAATGGTTAATTATGATCAATCCATAATTAATGGTTAATTATAGACGGTCAACATAAATCAGAAACTTATTGGGTCACACGCATATGAAAGACATAAAATAAGTTTGAAAATTAGATTCTCAGATTGAGAGAGATTAAATCTGATAGGATTAGACAAAGGGCAAATATGGAAGATATTTGTTGAACTGAATATGATCGTAGGCAATGCCTATTGTAGGCAAGGTTGGATCCCATTTGGGTTTAGTTATGAACCAAAATTAGTTTGGTTTAATAATGAACCAAGAGTCGTTAAGTTTTAAACCAAGTTGGTTTGATATGAACCAAGCTTAATGATAGAAAATCGGGTATTAGATTTTGGGTGATCCTGTCCGAATCACCGAGCCAAAGGACGCTGGGCACGTGGCACGCTCCCAGTCGATGGCGCAGGCCTCTGAAGCTCCGGCGAACCTGCACAGAAGTCGGGCCGGGAAGGGGTTCCCGGCGGCGACCCTCCGACGCTCAAGTCAGGCGAAGCTCAAAAAAGAAGAGGTGGCTTCAGAATTCGTAGTAGTAAAGAACCGTACCTCCGGCGAGGAATGAGGGCCTTTATATAGGGCAGCGAAGAAGTGAGTGTACACCTTCCGAGGTGCACACGTGTCCATAGCCCATACTCCAGTAAGGACTTGTCAGTGAGCTTCCCTAACCCATACTGCTACAGTCTCAGCATGTCCTTGATGGGACATCGGAATCCCCTGTCACAAGATTTGGAGCATGACCTACACGTGAAACATACCTGCTGTCAGAAAAAGACCTCCTTTGTCCTTTTCCCCTTTGCTCCAAATCTAGCGTCCGGGCGGACAGCTCCCTCAACATCCGGCCGGACATATGCGGTGGTTTACTTGGGGAGATCCTCCATCACGTGCTTTATGGGGACTGTTAGCAGTGTTACCTTATGGCTACGGCCGAGCGTGAGGTCCGCTCGGCCCACGACCTTTTCCACTGAGCGCCGGAACCCTGATTTCGACAGGGCGCCTTTAACCATCAGCCGTAAATCGTCCGGTCGGCACGCTGATCGGACCCATCCCTTTCCGGGCGTTCGATTCCATCGGCTGGCCGGACGTCCTGTTGGACCCCTGCCCTTTCCGGCTGGACGACTGCCACTATGGCTTCCACGTGGCGTTGGCTTCACAGGGCGGGGCCCCCCTGCTCTTACTACCGGATCACTTGCCTCCCCTTCAAGTCTAGTCGAAGGAGGCGAATAGTCCGACTAACTGGACTAAGAATCCGGCCGAGCGGTTCCTTGCGCTTGTATCATCCACTCGGCCGACCCTAGAGGTAGCCTTAAAGCGCATCAACAATGGTCTTCACCGGATCTCCTCGTATTCTGCGCCAATCTTCGACATTAAGGTTGAGCATGCTTTCATTAAATGCTCCGAATGATTGAATGCCACGTGGAGCACTGCCATCGGTGTAAGGCGGCGGTGGCGTGGTGTTTTGATGTGATCGAAGCGATTCAAAATGGACGGCTCGATGCATGCTTTGATTCCCGTGACCTGGATCCAACTGTGGAAGCCGCCCGGCCCTCACCCTATAAATTCTTCGTTTTTCCCTTCTCTTCCTCATTTGCCTCCGCGATTCCAACCATTGCCCCCTGCGCTTTGGAGCTCCGGCGATCCTGTTTTTGCTCTCAGACGCTCTCCGGCGCCTTTTTCGCGATCCCTTTCCCCGCAGTAAGGTTTTATAGCTTTCCTTCCTCCTTTCCGGTGTTTCCTCCGCATTCCTTCCTCAGTTTCGATCCTTGAAACCTCCTTTCGTTTGTTGTTGTTCTTTTCCTGCCTTTTTGCCTTTTGATTCCTTCCGATCGGCCCATGGCTAGTTCTTCCAATCCCACAGATCAGTCGCTCGGCCCATGGTACACCACCATGCAGTCCCGATTCGAACAGCGGGACTTTGATATTTTGACAGACAATTTTGAAATCCCAGAGGATTTCAAAATTCGTTTAGCGGGTCCTTCCGCTCGGCCTCACAGGCCGCCGCGCGGAGCTTTCTGTGTCTTCCGAGACCAGTTTACCGGTACCCTTTCATTATAGATGTCTGTAATTTTTTTGGTGTGCCGCTCGGCAGTTTGGTACCCAATACCTTCCGTTTGCTCTACGGTGTTGTCGTTTTGTTCAAGATTCACAGCATCCCCCTCCGACCGGAGGTCTTTTTTTATTTCTATTACCCCAAGCAAGCCGAGCCGGGCACTTTCATGTTCCAAGCTCGGCCCGGCTTGGTCTTTTTCAACAAACTCCCTACTTCCAATAAACATTGGAAGGATTATTTTTTCTACATCCGTATGCCCGATCGGACCAACTTCCCGACCCAGTGGCAGGTCAGCCTACCCCCCACTCCCGAGTTGAAGAAGTTCAAGACCCGACCGGACTACCTCCACGCTGCAAATATACTGGCCGGTCTGCGACTTGACATCAACAAACTTCTCCACGAGGGAGTGATGTACATCTTCGGGCTGAGTCCTATACGAACCCCTGTTCCGACCGGCTTCGGTAAGAACTTTGGTTGGGCACTCGCTTTGATTGCTAACTGATTTCTTTTCCTTTCTTTGCAGCGGACATCGTTATGGATTCGGTCATGGCCGGCGTTTTGAAGAGGAAGGCGGCAGCTCTGGAAGCCGCGGCGGCCAAAGAAATGGAAACTTTGGGTATCCAGCCGGTCGGATCCCACGAAGGAGAGAGCGGGACTCAAGCTGAGTCGACCGCTCCCGCTTCTCAGCAAAACGTGGCCAGCGGAGCCACTCCTTCTGGGGAACCAACTGCCCCTGAGGAAGGTTCCGCTCGGGAGGAGGAGCAGCCTTTACATAAGAGGCGTCGAGTGGAGACTCCACTGCGGTCGGCAACCTCTGCGGTCCAACCACCCGAGCGGGTCACTGCAGCTGCTCGGGGCAAGGCCCTAGAGACCGAAACCATCTCGTCCGACCGGACTCCTTCGGATTGGGACGAGCCAGCTGCTCTAGTGGAGGCTGTTCCAATCAGAACCCTACCGCCCGTTCGCCAACCAGTCCGACGCTCAACCATTCATTCGCAGTTTTCTGCGCCGGCTTCTGATCCCGGTCGGACGATACCTGGTCATGGCCACACAATACGGGTCACTCTTCATCTTCCGACTGAAGAGTTGCTGCCAGAAGCCGACCGACCAACCGCGCCCGAGAACACCATCACCTTGAAAGGGCCTCTGGCCGAGATGTGGGCCGACGCGCGGGCGCGCGTTGCAATGATCCCCCTCCGGAACTTGGCCAACAGCCACATGCAGGAGTCCACGGGGGTAAGTTTGTTTTTCTGGAGCTTCACTCGCATTTCTCCGCTCGGCCTTTAACACTTTCACCTTTTTGCATCAGCGATGGGTGGAAGAGATAGCAGTCTCCAACCGCCTGGCTATGGCGGATGAAGAGCTGCGACAACTGAAGGCAGCGGTTGGTCCGTCCGGCCTTCAGGGCCCTTCATATTCCGATCTACAGAAGGAACTGAAGAAGGCCCAAGATATGCTGGCTGCCGAGCAGAAGAAGACTGCCGACCAGGCCCACGCCTTAGCTGAGTCCGAGCGACAAGTCAAGTCGCTCGACACTAAAGTAACTTTGGCCACCACTCGAAAAAATACAGCTATCTCCGATCTGGAGAAGAAGAACATGGAGGCTCGGGGCCTGGAGCTGAAGATAAAAGAGTTGACGGAGCAGCTCGACAGGGAGAGGGCGGGACGCTCGGCCGACGCGGAAAAGCTTAAGAATCTGAACGAGGCCCTCACAGGCTCCCAGGCGGCTTTCAAAGAATATCAAGATGCCGAGCCGAGCCGAGTCGCCGCTCTGCGACAGAGCTACATCCGATCGCCCGCATTCTTGGAGAAAATTTGCGAGCGGATGTACTCAGCCTTTGACTTGGCCATGACTGCCACTATGACCTATCTGAAGTCGAAGGGCCTTCTTCCGGAGTCCACCAATATTCCGGTCGGCGATCAGGTGGCGCTCCTAAATGACATTCCCAAGACCCTCTACGATTATATCGAGTAGTTTTTGTAATTTGGCCACTCGACCAAATATGATCCCTTTTGTACTTAGGCCGCTCGGCCTGGGATTTTATTTTTAATGTAATGCTTTCCTTTCGTGCAATCCATCTTTTTGCACTCTGTCCTTTTGCTAATTAATATGTGTGTTGCCCGCTCGCCTATTATCGCACCTCTGGCATTCTAAAGGCATTCTTGCGAAGTACTTGGCCACGCCCTTCCGCTCGGGCAAATATTCCGGACGCGTCACATTCTGTTTTGCTAGCAAGGATCGCTCGCTATAGGCCGACCAGAACTTTTGGTCATTGAGCTGAGCGGAACGTAGGGTCGGTCGAACAATATTGGCGGCGAACTTCTCGGACACTTGCAGTCGGAGCTCGACGGTATTCCGCTCGGAGGGTTTATAGACGCCGGCTCGTCTCTCGATATTTAACGTCGGAGCTCGACGGTCTTCCGCTGGAGGGTTTATAGACGCCGGCTCGTCTCTCGATATTTAACGTCGGAGCTCGATGGTATTCCGCTCGGAGGGTTTATAGACGCCGGGTCGTCTCTCGATATTTAACGTCGGAGCTCGACGGTCTTCCGCTCGGAGGGTTTATAGACGCCGGCTCGTCTCTCGATATTTAACGTCGGAGCTCGACGGTCTTCCGCTCGGAGGGTTTATAGACGCCGGGTCGTCTCTCGATATTTAACGTCGGAGCTCGACGGTATTCCGCTCGGAGGGTTTATAGACACCGGCTCGTCTTTCGATATTTAACGTCGGAGCTCGACGGTCTTCCGCTCGGAGGGTTTATAGACGTCGGCTCGTCTCTCTATATTTAACGTCGGAACTCGACGGTCTTCCGCTCGGAGGGTTTATAGACGGGGTCTTCACGCAGTAAGCCGTTCGGCGGAGGATGCTCAATGTGTTCATCTTTTTGCTTCCTGCATTACAAGTACACAGGCGACTAGCATATACACAAAAATGAATTACATTCGTGCACCTTTCATCCAGCTCGATAAGGCTGGAGATGATTTGCACTCCACGGTCGATCTAGCTGCCGTCCGGCTTCATCCTCCAAATAATATGCGCCAGAGCGGAGCTTTTCAATAACTTTGAAGGGGCCCGCCCACGGTGCCTCCAGCTTGCCGACGTCGCCGACCGGCCTGACTTTCTTCCAGACGAGATCGCCGACCTGGAATGATCTGGGGATTATGCGGCGATTGTAGTTTTGCATCATCCGCTGCCGGTACGCCATCAGCCGAACGGACGCCTTGGCTCGCTCCTCGTCGACCAAATCCAGCTCCATATTCCTCCGTTCGGCGTTGCCATCATCATAGCTCATCCTCCGGACGGACTCAACACCGACTTCAACCGGAATGACCGCCTCGCCGCCATACACCAAGTGGAACGGTGTGACGCCCGTCCCTTCCTTCGGAGTCGTTCGGATGGCCCATAAGACGCCCGGCACTTCATCTGGCCAACTTCCTCCACGAGCTTGGCGGCCCTTATCTCGATCAGAGCGTCGAGTTCCTCGTTCGAAAGCGTCACCATATGCTGTCGTCCAGCCTCGTCCATTGTCTCCGATCGGATGCAGGAGCGTTCCCACAGACGGCGCCAATTTGATCCTGTCCGAATCACCGAGCCAAAGGACGCTGGGCACGTGGCACGCTCCCAGTCGATGGCGCAGGCCTCTGAAGCTCCGGCGAACCTGCACAGAAGTCGGGCCGGGAAGGGGTTCCCGGCGGCGACCCTCCGACGCTCAAGTCAGGCGAAGCTCAAAAAAGAAGAAGTGGCTTCAGAATTCGTAGTAGTAAAAAACCGTACCTCCGGCGAGGAATGAGGGCCTTTATATAGGGCAGCGAAGAAGTGAGTGTACACCTTCCGAGGTGCACACGTGTCCATAGCCCATACTCCAGTAAGGACTTGTCAGTGAGCTTCCCTAACCCATACTGCTACAGTCTCAGCATGTCCTCGATGGGACATCGGAATCCCCTGTCACAAGATTTGGAGCATGGCCTACACGTGAAACATACCTGCTGTCAGAAAAAGACCTCCTTTGTCCTTTTCCCCTTTGCTCCAAATCTAGCGTCCGGGCGGACAGCTCCCTCAACATCCGGCCGGACATATGCGGTGGTTTACTTGGGGAGATCCTCCATCACGTGCTTTATGGGGACTGTTAGCAGTGTTACCTTATGGCTACGGCCGAGCGTGAGGTCCGCTCGGCCCACGACCTTTTCCATTGAGCGCCGGAACCCTGACTTCGACAGGGCGCCTTTAACCATCAGCCGTATATCGTCCGGTCGGCACGCCGATCGGACCCATCCCTTTCCGGGCGTTCGATTCCATCGGCCGGCCGGACGTCCTGTTGGACCCCTGCCCTTTCCGGCTGGACGACTGCCACTGTGGCTTCCACGTGGCGTTGGCTTCACAGGGCGGGGCCCCCCCTGCTCTTACTACCGGATCACTTGCCTCCCCTTCAAGTCTGGTCGAAGGAGGCGAATAGTCCGACTGACTGGACTAAGAATCCGGCCGAGCGGTTCCTTGCGCTTGTATCATCCGCTCGGCCGACCCTAGAGGTAGCCTTAAAGCGCATCAACAATGGTCTTCACCGGATCTCCTCGTATTCTGCGCCAATCTTCGACATTAAGGGTGAGCATGCTTTCATTAAATGCTCCGAATGATTGAATGCCACGTGGAGCACTGCCATCGGTGTAAGGCGGCGGTGGCGTGGTGTTTTGATGTGATCGAAGCGATTCGAAATGGACGGCTCGATGCATGCTTTGATTCCCGTGACCTGGATCCAACGGTGGAAGCCGCCCAGCCCTCACCCTATAAATTCTTCGTTTTTCCCTTCTCTTCCTCATTTGCCTCCGCGATTCCAACCATTGCCCCCTGCGCTTTGGAGCTCCGGCGATCCTGTTTTTGCTCTCAGACGCTCTCCGGCGCCTTTTTCGCGATCCCTTTCCCCGCAGTAAGGTTTTATAGCTTTCCTTCCTCCTTTCCGGTGTTTCCTCCGCATTCCTTCCTCAGTTTCGATCCTTGAAACCTCCTTTCGTTTGTTGTTGTTCTTTTCCTGCCTTTTTGCCTTTTGATTCCTTCCGATCGGCCCATGGCTAGTTCTTCCAATCCCACAGATCAGTCGCTCGGCCCATGGTACACCACCATGCAGTCCCGATTCGAACAGCGGGACTTTGATATTTTGACAGACAATTTCGCTCGGCCTCACAGGCCGCCGCGCGGAGCTTTCTGTGTCTTCCGAGACCAGTTTACCGCCGGTCTTCGTTTTCCTGTGTACCCTTTCATTATAGATGTCTGTAATTTTTTTGGTGTGCCGCTCGGCAGTTTGGTACCCAATACCTTCCGTTTGCTCTGCGGTGTTGTCGTTTTGTTCAAGATTCACAACATCCCCCTCCGACCGGAGGTCTTTTTTTATTTCTATTACCCCAAGCAAGCCGAGCCGGGCACTTTCATGTTCCAAGCTCGGCCCGGCTTGGTCTTTTTCAACAAACTCCCTACTTCCAATAAACATTGGAAGGATTATTTTTTCTACATCCGTATGCCCAATCAGGCAAACTTCCCGACCCAGTGGCAAGTCAGTCTGCCCCCCACTCCCGAGTTGAAGAAGTTCAAGACCCGACCGGACTACCTCCACGCTGCAAATATACTGGCAGGTCTACGACTTGACATCAACAAACTTCTCCACGAGGGAGTGATGTACATCTTCGGGCTGAGTCCTATACGGACCCCTGTTCCGACCGGCTTCGGTAAGAACTTTGGTTGGGCACTCGCTTTGATTGCTAACTGATTTCTTTTCCTTTCTTTGCAGCGGACATCGTTATGGATTCGGTCATGGCCGGCGTTTTGAAGAGGAAGGCGGCAGCTCTGGAAGCCGCGACGGCCAAAGAAATGGAAACTTTGGGTATCCAGCCGGTCGGATCCCACGAAGGAGAGAGCGGGACTCAAGCTGAGTCGACCGCTCCCGCTTCTCAACAAAACGTGGCCAGCGGAGCCACTCCTTCTGGGGAACCAAATGCCCCTGAGGAAGGTTCCGCTCGGGAGGAGGAGCAGCCTTTACATAAGAGGCGTCGAGTGGAGACTCCACTGCGGTCGGCAACCTCTGCGGTCGGCAACCTCTGCGGTCCAACCACCCGAGCGGGTCACTGCAGTTGCTCGGGGCAAGGCCCTAGAGACCGAAACCATCTCGTCCGACCGGACTCCTTCGGATTGGGACGAGCCAGCTGCTCTAGTGGAGGCTGTTCCAATCAGAACCCTACCGCCCGTTCGCCAACCAGTCCGACGCTCAACCATTCATTCGCAGTTTTCTGCGCCGGCTTCTGATCCCGGTCGGACGATACCTGGTCATGGCCACACAATACGGGTCACTCTTCATCTTCCGACTGAAGAGTTGCTGCCAGAAGCCGACCGACCAACCGCGCCCGAGAACACCATCACCTTGAAAGGGCCTCTGGCCGAGATGTGGGCCGACGCGCGGGCGCGCGTTGCAATGATCCCCCTCCGGAACATGGCCAACAGCCACATGCAGGAGTCCACAGGGGTAAGTTTGTTTTTCTGGAGCTTCACTCGCATTTCTCCGCTCGGCCTTTAACACTTTCACCTTTTTGCATCAGCGATGGGTGGAAGAGATAGCAGTCTCCAACCGCCTGGCTATGGCGGATGAAGAGCTGCGACAACTGAAGGCAGCGGTTGGTCCGTCCGGCCTTTAGGGCCCTTCATATTCCGATCTACAGAAGGAACTGAAGAAGGCCCAAGATATGCTGGCTGCCGAGCAGAAGAAGACTGCCGACCAGGCCCACGCCTTAGCTGAGTCCGAGCGACAAGTCAAGTCGCTCGACACTAAAGTAACTTTGGCCACCACTCGAAAAAATACAGCTATCTCCGATCTGGAGAAGAAGAACATGGAGGCTCGGGGCCTGGAGCTGAAGATAAAAGAGTTGACGGAGCAGCTCGACAGGGAGAGGGCGGGACGCTCGGCCGACGCGGAAAAGCTTAAGAATCTGAACGAGGCCCTCACAGGCTCCCAGGCGGCTTTCAAAGAATATCAAGATGCCGAGCCGAGCCGAGTCGCCGCTCTGCGACAGAGCTACATCCGATCGCCCGCATTCTCGGAGAAAATTTGCGAGCGGATGTACTCAGCCTTCGACTTGGCCATGACTGCCACTATGACCTATCTGAAGTCGAAGGGCCTTCTTCCGGAGTCCACCAATATTCCGGCCGGCGATCAGGTGGCGCTCCTAAATGACATTCCCAAGACCCTCTACGATTATATCGAGTAGTTTTTGTAATTTGGCCACTCGACCAAATATGATCCCTTTTGTACTTAGGCCGCTCGGCCTGGGATTTTATTTTTAATGCAATGCTTTCCTTTCGTACAATCCATCTTTTTGCACTCTGTCCTTTTGCTAATTAATATGTGTGTTGCCCGCTCATCTATTATCGCACCTCTGGCATTCGAAAGGCATTCTTGCGAAGTACTTGGCCACGCCCTTCCGCTCGGGCAAATATTCCGGACGCGTCACATTCTGTTTTGCTAGCAAGGATCGCTCGCTATAGGCCGTTCAGAACTTTTGGTCATTGAGCTGAGCGGAACGTAGGGTCGGTCGAACAATATTGGCGGCGAACTTCTCGGACACTTGCAGTCGGAGCTCGACGGTATTCCGCTCGGAGGGTTTATAGACGTCGGCTCGTCTCTCGATATATAACGTCGGAGCTCGACGGTCTTCCGCTGGAGGGTTTATAGACGCCGGCTCGTCTCTCGATATTTAACGTCGGAGCTCGACGGTATTCCGCTCGGAGGGTTTATAGACGCCGGGTCGTCTCTCGATATTTAACGTCGGAGCTCGACGGTCTTCCGCTCGGAGGGTTTATAGACGCCGGCTCGTCTCTCGATATTTAACGTCGGAGCTCGACGGTCTTCCGCTCGGAGGGTTTATAGACGCCGGCTCGTCTCTCAATATTTAACGTCGGAGCTCGACGGTATTCCGCTCGGAGGGTTTATAGACACCGGCTCGTCTCTCGATATTTAACGTCGGAGCTCGACGGTCTTCCGCTCGGAGGGTTTATAGACGTCGGCTCGTCTCTCTATATTTAACGTCGGAACTCGACGGTCTTCCGCTCGGAGGGTTTATAGACGGGGTCTTCACGCAGTAAGCCGTTCGGTGAGGATGCTCAATGTGTTCATCTTTTTGCTTCCTGCATTACAAGTACACAGGCGACTAGCATATACACAAAAATGAATTACATTCGTGCACCTTTCATCCAGCTCGATAAGGCTGGAGATGATTTGCACTCCACGGTCGATCTAGCTGCCGTCCGGCTTCATCCTCCAAATAATATGCGCCAGAGTGGAGCTTTTCAATAACTTTGAAGGGGCCCACCCACGGTGCCTCCAGCTTGCCGACGTCGCCGACCGGCCTGACTTTCTTCCAGACGAGATCGCCGACCTGGAATGATCTGGGGATTATGCGGCGATTGTAGTTTTGCATCATCCGCTGCCGGTACGCCATCAGCCGAACGGACGCCTTGGCTCGCTCCTCGTCGACCAAATCCAGCTCCATATTCCTCCGTTCGGCGTTGCCATCATCATAGCTCATCCTCCGGACGGACTCAACACCGACTTCAACCGGAATGACCGCCTCGCCGCCATACACCAAGTGGAACGGTGTGACGCCCGTCCCTTCCTTCGGAGTCGTTCGGATGGCCCATAAGACGCCCGGCACTTCATCTGGCCAACTTCCTCCACGAGCTTGGCGGCCCTTATCTCGATCAGAGCGTCGAGTTCCTCGTTCGAAAGCGTCACCATATGCTGTCGTCCAGCCTCGTCCATTGTCTCCGATCGGATGCAGGAGCGTTCCCACAGACTGCGCCAATTTGATCCTGTCCGAATCACCGAGCCAAAGGACGCTGGGCACGTGGCACGCTCCCAGTCGATGGCGCAGGCCTCTGAAGCTCCGACGAACCTGCACAGAAGTCGGGCCGGGAAGGGGTTCCCGGCGGCGACCCTCCGACGCTCAAGTCAGGCGAAGCTCAAAAAAGAAGAAGTGGCTTCAGAATTCGTAGTAGTAAAAAACCGTACCTCCGGCGAGGAATAAGGGCCTTTATATAGGGCAGCGAAGAAGTGAGTGTACACCTTCCGAGGTGCACACGTGTCCATAGCCCATACTCCAGTAAGGACTTGTCAGTGAGCTTCCCTAACCCATACTGCTACAGTCTCAGCATGTCCTCGATGGGACATCGGAATCCCCTGTCACAAGATTTGGAGCATGGCCTACACGTGAAACATACCTGCTGTCAGAAAAAGACCTCCTTTGTCCTTTTCCCCTTTGCTCCAAATCTAGCGTCCGGGCGGACAGCTCCCTCAACATCTAGCTGGACATATGCGGTGGTTTACTTGGGGAGATCCTCCATCACGTGCTTTATGGGGACTGTTAGCAGTGTTACCTTATGGCTTCGGCCGAGTGTGAGGTCCGCTCGGTCCACGACCTTTTCCACTGAGCGCCGGAACCCTGATTTCGACAGGGCGCCTTTAACCATCAGCCGTATATCGTCCGGTCGGCACGCCGATCGGACCCATCCCTTTCCGGGCGTTCGATTCCATCGGCCGGCCGGACGTCTTGTTGGACCCCTGCCCTTTCCGGCTGGACGATTGCCACTGTGGCTTCCACGTGGCGTTGGCTTCACAGGGCGGGGCCCCCCTGCTCTTACTACCGGATCATTGGGTTTGGGAGATGACTTACTCCCCACGTCATTGTGAAGAAGTGTATATATACCCCTCAATTAGGAGGAAATTAATTATTGGGAATTAAACCTTAGGTTTCTCTCTTCTTCTCCCTCTCTGATGTCGTCGATTTTGATGTTGATGCCACTTGTTGCTGATTTCGACACCGATGGCACTTGTTGCCGATTTCAGCACTGACACCCATTACTACCGATTTTGGCACCAACATCCCTGATTACCTATTTCAACACTGATGTCCTTTGCTGTCCATTTTGGTGCTGACGCTCCTTGCTGTTGATTTTGACATTGACGCCCGTTGCTACTAATTTCGGTGCCAACTCCCTGTTGGAGCAATCTGGGTACCCTAGGTTTTTTATGTTTGGGCAAAGGTTTAAGTTAGGTTTATTATTGTATTTAATATGCATTGTGAGTGTGCAGGATATAGATTCAACAAGGAGAGTCCAAGTGTGATCTTGGCAAAGAAGGAAAGTCCAAGGGTGAGTCTTGGTCGTGTAAGTCCAAACATGTAGTCTTAGCAACGTAAGTCCAAGTGTGACTTGGCAGTGGATGAAGTCCTGGAGGCACGACCTCTTGGCAAAGAAAGACCTGATAATAATGATAAGTCTGATGGAAGCTCCAGAAGACAAGGCGTGAAGGATGGAGAGGCATCTGAGGGGCACGAGGCTGATGGAGGAGACTAAAAGGCTAGGTCTAGGTTGTGCGGGCCAAGACGAGTGCATAAGAGACTGTACTCAGGGTAAAATTTCATATTATTGTAGCGATACTATAGTGTTATTCAAGCAATAAACTGGTATTTTCATCAGTCGACTGGTAGCCGACCATTGTCTTGTAACGATCAAATTTCACTTATGACCAGTGGACTGGTGGTTGTACCAGTCGACTGATGGCGGGAAAATAGTTTGGTATTTTTCTCTTGAGTTCTATTTAATAAAGCACAGGGTGCTTGGGCATAGTTGATGAAATAAAGATGGTTAACCCCTAGTAATAGTCTTCCAAGTGCCCTAGCTTCTCAAGAGTTCTTGTGACAGTTGTGGTGAGGTTTCTCCACCCACAAGGAGCTATGTGAGCTAGCCGAAAGTTTTCTGGGGAGTCATCCATTGATGGATCAGGATCATCCACCTTATGGACAATCGTAGAGTAGAAGTTTTATCTCCAAACCACATAAACGAGCGTGTCAAGTTTGGTTTGCTTTCTTATCTTTAAGAATAGCTTTCTTTATATTATTTGTATTTCCACTACGCACTAACATTGTAGGAAGAAAGCAATAGACTTGGGGTGACGTCTATTCAACCCCCCTTTAGCCTGCGAGCCAAGGTTGTAGTCGGACCGTCCGTCGGCCTGTGGATCCATATCGTGCCCGGCTTCAAGCCACCGGAGCCAGTACTCCTCTGGCGGGCGTCTATCTGCTCTTCATGGCCGTCGTGACTCGATCAACATCACAACTAGCTCATCCATCCATCTGAGGGCGCCCCCCTCGGGCCGGGGTACGTCATCGTACATTTCCTGCATTTATTTCACTATTCTGTCATTAGTGTTCGGCTACTTATACATTTGTGGGACCCGCCTCGAGCATCGGGGCGCCAGGGACGGGGGCAACCCGATCACTGGACACAGGTACTGTCGACCCGGGGGCTTCGGACGACTTGGTCAGTCAACACAGAAGACAGCTCATCACCAGCGTCATGGAGATGCGGTCAACCTTCCAGACACGACACACCGGCAGGTCCGTCTTCTTAGCTTCCCGACGAGATCAATGGTCATTAGAGGTCAAAGAGTCTAATAATTAGGATATTGTTGGAGCTCTTTTTGATGTATAACAAAGAGGGAGAAGTTTAGGTTTAAGTGGGAAACCTAAATACCTTTGCTAGAAATCCTAACTCAAGGGGGAGCTTAGGTAAAGGGGGAGCCCAAGGTTAGTTTCCATGACTTATGCATGTATAGATTGCATGTTTATTACATTATTATTGCATTATATGTTTCTCTAACTTAAACAAGTTGTTAAACATCAAAAAGAAGAAGATTATTGGAGCAATCTGGGTACCCTAGGTTTTGATGTGTGGGTAAAAGTTTAAGTTAGGTTTATTATTGTATTTAATATGCATTATGAGTGTGTAGGATATAGGTACAACAAGGAGAGTCCAAGTGTGATCTTGGCAGAGGAGGAAAGTCTAAGGGTGAGTCTTGGTAGTGTAAGTCCAAGCATGTAGTATTGGCAACGTAAGTCTAAGTGTGACTTGGCAATGGATGAAGTCCCGAAGGCGCGACTTCTTGGCAAAGAAAGACCCGACAACAATGACAAGACCGATGGAAGCTCTAGAAGACAATGTGTGAAGGATAGGGAGGCATCCGAGGGATGCGAGGCTGATGAAGGAAGCCAAAAGGTTAGGTCTAGATTGTGCAATCTAGGATGAGTGTGTGAAAGGCTGTACTCAGAGTAAAATTCCATGTTACCGTAACATTACTATAACAATATTGTAGCGTTATTGTGGCAATCGACTGTGTTTTTATCAGTCAATTGGTAATTGATCATTGGCTTGTAACGATTAAATTTCACTTAGGACCAATCGACTGGTGGTTGTACTAGTAGACTAGTGGGGAAAAATAGCTTGGTGTTTTCTTCCTGAACTCTATTTAATAGAGCTCGGGGTGTTTGGACATGGTTGACGAAATAAAGGTGGTTAACCTATATTAGTAGTTTTCCAAATGCCCTAACTTCTCAAGAGTTCTTGTGAGAGTTGTGGTGAGATTTTTTCATTCACAATGAGCTATGTGAGCTAGCCAGAAGTTTTTCGGGGAGTCATCCACTGACAGATCGAGATCATACACCTTATGGACAGCCGTGGAGTAGGAACTTTATCTCCAAACCACATAAACGAACATGTCGAGTTTGCTTTGCTTTCTTGATTTTTAGAATAACTTTCTTTATACTATTTGTACTTCCGCTGCGCACTAACATTGTAGGAAGAAAGTGATAGACTTAGGGTGACGTCTATTCAACCCCCCTTCTAGCCGGCCACCGATCTTTGACACTCCCTAGCCATCGGCAACTATCTATGTTCCGGATAGTATCTCATAAGAGAGTTAGACATCAACAGAAGGTTGATGCCCCCTTCTCACTTTGTGCCGCCCGGTTGCCCTGGCCGTTGGGCATAAAGTCGAGCTGGGGTTCCTCTCTTGGATCGTGTTGTCTCCGTCCTTTGGCTAGTACCGAAGTAGAGACATGGCTTGCGACTTACAGAAGTTGTCTTGAAGGTATCTTAGTGTGAATATCAATAGAGACAATCCTTATGAGGATTGTTAGTTGATGTCATTTCTGTTGGATCGTAAAGTCGGTAGAGGGGAGTGAATAGCCATCGTTATTTTTTTGGAAATCGAGAATACATAGCAAAAAGGAAATACGAAAATTCAAATGCCACCACAAGTAATTTTTACTTGGTTTAGAGCATGTGATGACTCCTACTCCAAGACTCACACTTGTCGAGTGCTTTCATTGGACAATCACTATTAGTTCAAAAATAGATTACAAAAGATTTAATACGAGAACTAAAATACAAATGTTATCGACAAATAGAAAGGAAATTTGAACTTTATAGTTGTCTTTAGGTGTCATTGGAGCCTTTTCGGAGCAGTGCGCAAGAATGAAACTAGTAGCAATTGTAATTCTGAAGCTGCTGGTCGAAGGCCTTTATATTGGACCATTTTGAGTGCCTAGACCATGATGATGGGTAGGGATGACAATGGGGCAGGGCGGGGGCGGGTTTGTCATTCACATCCCCATCCCGTTCTCATTTTTTCGGGTTCGGGGATTCCCCGAACCCGAACCCACGGGGATCAAATCCACATCCCCGCCCCCATTCCCGCCTCATTCTCAAATTTAATTTATATTATTATTATTATTTAATAATTATTATTAATGATAATATTAATATTAATATCAATATTAATAATATTATTATTAATAATATTTTCAAAAATTTTAATATTAATATTAACACTATTATTAGTACTGTTTTTTAAAAAAATCAAATTATTATTTAATAATAATAATAATAATAATAATAATAATCGAGGCGGGTTCGGGGATGAGGATAGTATTCTCATACCCGCCCCATCCCCGAAAAATCGGGGATCCCCATCCCCATTTCGGATTTTCCCCGCGGGGCCCCAAACCTGCGGGGAAAATTGCTATCCCTAATGATGGGGCGACCTCTCATCCAAACTTCATCCGTAAAATTTTATCCACCTTCGGGTGCCCAGACCCCCTCCGGGCACCTGAACCGTTACGTGGGTTCGGCCAGTCGACGCGCTCTAACTCAGCTCCTGGATAATTTTTCTGGTCCGGGCAGCTGGACCAATTTTGGGTGCCTAAACCAATTCCAAGCGCCTGGACCGCCCAGGTGCCTGTCCAGGCACCCCACCCCACCCCCCCTGGCGAGCTGGTTCGGGTGCTTGGACTCCCCTTTTTCGCATTTCTCCTTATTGTAAAAAAGAGTTAGTGCAGGTAAATAAAAATATGCTTATCTTGTAAAATAGGGTTAGTACAACATAATAAGATAGGAGTAGTAATTAGATCATGTCTCCTTGAGACCAGGATCTAGTTAAGGTCTCAGCTTAAGTTTCCCAAATGAATCTAAGTTGGATTGACGCCTACAGTTCCCTCAACCGAGAACGCGTCCTCACTGGATCTCTCCTCTAGTTGCTTACCTCTTGCTTACCAACTACAGTTGCTTGACTTGCCTTTGACCTATCAGGTCTTCCCGTCAGTTGTCAGATCCACAAACCCAACTAGATTTTGGTCGGTTGTCAGGTCCCGCGGATCCAACCAGACTTTTCTCCATATATCGGGTCCCGCAGACTTATCTGGACTTCACAACATCTATCGGGTCCCAAGAGCCTAGCTGGATTTCAGCCTGGTGTCAGGTCCTCCAGACCCGTCAACTCCTGCACACTTAGTGAAGCAATTAGATCACAACATTCTAACTTTAATATATTTTTCATTCATTAAAATCTGAGTTAGATCATTGATGCAAATTGCACCAATAGTTTCCTCTTATCATACGACATGTATAATTTCTTTATAAAATTTTATTCTATGATTATGTCTGCGAATGTGTATATCATGTACGTGTGTTATGCATGTTGTGTAATAATTTTGAAAATTATTATGCTTTTGTTGCTTGTTTACAAAATAAAAATTTAAAACGCATGTAGAGATACCCAACAATTTTAGACTAACATTTTTTACAAGAGTTTAGAGTAAACAATGAAGTTTGGATGAACAGTATTCAAGGCACTTCAGCTAATTGGAGGCACCCTGAGTGAAGGATTGGAGGCGCCCTGGATGGGTGGAGGCGCTCCAAAGGAGATAAACTTCGAGAATAAAGTTTTAGCAATTGAAGACGACCTGGGTTGATTAGAGGCACCTCGAAGTTGACTAGAGACGCCCTCAGCCGAATGGAGGCTCCTCTAAGTGGATAAAGGCCGCAAATCTTGAATCTGATCAGCATTCATAGATGCACCCTAGGACATTGGAGGCACCCCTAATGCACTATATAAGGAGGGTCCAGCCACAACTCACATTATCAATTCTTCGACAAGGTCTAGCTTGATTCTGCTACATCGTCTCTTTGCAACTGTTGTGTTGCGACCTGACTACATTGAATCTACGCTCAAGCAAGCTTCTACTGTAAGAACTGAAACTTCATCAAGATACAAGTGTTGGTAAAAGTTTAAGTTGTTTATTATTGTAAAGTGTAGGGTGTTACACTTTCTTCATTTCTGTATTCGATCTTTTTGCCCGAAAGTTCTTCGAGAGATAATTTAGTGGATTGCTCAATTGAAACAGTCTAAGGAATCGTAGGTCTTGGAGTAGTAGTCGTGGGGTTACAAGTTAGGGTTGTAAACGAGTCGAGCTAAGCCGAAAAGTAAGAGGCTCGAGTTCGGGCTCTGCTCATTATCTCTAATCTCGAGCTCAGTTCAAGTTTGATTTGAGCTTTAGTTCTTAAGCTCAAGCTCGGCTTATAATAAAATTAAATAGCTTGAATTTAACCCGAGTTCACCTTGAAAAAATCTTGTTTAAAAATTTAATGAGTTTAGTTCGAGCTTGTTTAACATGATTAGCTATAATAATTAATAATATATTATTATATTTATTATTTAATATATATATATAATAAAATAAACGAGTCTCTTAATGAACATGTTCGTGAGCCTCTTAACGAACACGTTCACAAGTCTATAAACGAACATGTTAGCGAGCTCACGAACCAAATACCGTTAAGCTTGAGCTCGGCTCGATAATATTTTCAAGTTCAAAATTAGGCTCGAGCTCGACTTGTTAGCTTAATCAAACGAACTTTTTTTTCTAATCGAGACACGAATAGCTTATGAGCGGCTTGACTCGTTTACACCCCTATTACAAACCAAGTAAAAAACAAATGAGTCTTTTTCTTTCCACTTTTCAGCTAACTGTTTTCTTCCGCTATGTAATTTGATTTTTGAAAAGGCTTTTAAAATAAAAAAAAAAGTTTTAAAAACAAGATTCACCCCTCTTTCTCGTTCGTTTCGATCCTACATTTCATACTTACTCACCAACACCACTAAAATTGTGTTTTAAAATTTTAAACACTATAGGGTCATTCACGAGTTTTGATCAAAACTCGCTGATAATTGTCTCAAGGTCATGAAGATTTTAAAACTCACATCTTTCAATTTAGGTTGCAGAATCTAAGTTCGAAAGCATGATTATACTCGTGAGGCTCCTAAGAGTGTATAGGCTTTGATTTGAAGTGATTTTGAGATTCCTTAAGTCATGATTGAGTTTTGGCCAAAAATCATCGACGACCTTATAACATCTAAAATTTTAAAATCTTGGCATAGTCTAAACCAAGGGAGTCTAAACTAAGGGAGTCTTAGGAACCCTCTGATTGTGTTAGTGAGTATTGATAAGCTTAAATCCTTTAATGAGCTTGTGTCAAACTATCTTAAGGTTGTAAAAATTTTAAAAACTCACATCTTTTAATTTTTAATTCTTGGCTACGGAATCTAGGTTAAGGGTATGCTTCCACTTAGGAAGCTCTCAAAAGTATAATGATCCTAATTTGAAGTGATTATGAAGTATATAAGACCATGAGCGAGAATATTTGACCAAAACTCCTTGATGACCCCTATCTTTAAAATTTTAAAATATTGACATGCTTTGAACTAAGAGAGTTCTAAGAATCCTTTTGTGGTATTAGTGACTAAGTATGACAAATTTAGACCCTTCTATGAGCTTGTGTCAAATACTCAAATTGTCTAAAGATTGTGAAGATTTTAAAAATCACATCTCTCAATTTAGGATATAAAATCTAAGTATAAAAATATGATTACACTCAGGGTACTCTTAGAAGTGTAATAATTCTAGTTTGAAGTGTTTCTTAGGTTCCTAAGATCATCAGCTAGTTTTTTTTTATCAATTTTGGTCAAAACTAATTAATGACCTTAGATATCTCATAAATACTTCAAATCAATTTATTGCACTTCTTAGATTATCCCGAGTGTAATTATACCCTCATATATGAATTTAATAACCTAAATAGAGAGTTATCGATTTTTTAAACTGACACAGCGTGTTATGTAATGATATTACCAGAGCACAAAAAGTTTAACAGTTGATTAATGAGTTACGAATTTCAATACTTATGCTGCTCGATGATCTACTTTGTCTATTGATTCTTTGGAAGCATAAATATAACAATAGTTGATGATTGAATGTGAGCTAAAAAATAATATAAATAATGTAATTTTCAAATGATGAGGTAGAAGTGTTTGATATGAAAAAATTAATACTACGTGAACGGAAAATAAAAATGAATAACAATATCATTTTTTTTACATAATAAAGGTAAAAGGTAAGTGTACATGACCTTTGATTATCTTATATCCTAAGGGATGTTTAGGCAACTTAAATAAATTGAATTTTTTTTATTTTTAAAAATTGATAAAAAAAACTTTAAATATTTTCAAAATAATAATAATAATCATTGTGAATCATGAATCAAATCATATTCGACAATTTTGAATAGTGAACGATAACTGCATCTGAAGATTAAAGTTAAAGTTTTGAATTTGGCAATTTAGAATTATTGAATCATTAATAGGGGCGGATGTTTTTAAAATAATTATTAGTACATCCTTAAAAATAAAACCCTAGTTTTGAAAATTTTTCACACAACCACTTGTCTCTTTTTCACAGCCAGCAACTTCTTTTCACAGCCTACAATCTCTTGGCTTCTTCTCACAGCCGACAAGCTCTTGACTCTTGCCCTTTTCTATATATATATATAATATGTTGTTATGCTATGTACCTTATTTTACGGATTACTATGGACTAAGCTCCACGTTATTTTTTTTAATACCGCTTTTTAATGAAACTTTTTCTCTTTCCTTCGTTCTTGCAACCGAAGCTCACCGCGGCTCCACCTCGCGCCTCCTCGCGCCCCGCCGCCGACCGGCAGCCCCGCAGCTGGCCTCGCGCCCCGTCGCCGACCGACCGCCCCCGCTGCTGGCCCGGCAGCCTCGCGTTCGGTCGTGACGCGTCCGGAATCCGACCGCGATCACGCCAGATTTCGGACACGATCGCGACCGGAATCCGGAACACGATCGCAGCCGGATTCCGATGGCGATTGCGGAAGCACCGGATTCCGGCTGTGATCTCGCCGGAATCTGGCACGATCGCGTCCAGTCGCGATAGCGTCCGGAGTCCGGCCGCGATCCCCGACGGGTTCACCCCTTGGCCTATAGTATGGGTGGGTCCAGGCGGCCGGAGGCCGCCGGCGGTGGGCAGATGCCCGGTGGGCAGGGCCGGTGGCGGGCGCGCGAGGAGGCGCGGTAAGCACATTCGTTTCGGCGAAAACGAAGAGAAAAAACAGAGAAGAAGTTGTATTTAAAAAATAAACAAAATATTAAAAAAAATCAAATTATGTGGTTGCGGACGAATCCGCATGCCAAGGTCCGCATTTTAACAAAACTCTCTCTCTCTATATATATATATATTTATTTATTTATTTATTTCCCTTCCCATTTGACCTTTATATATATTGTAGATAATTATAAATGCATGAAAAGAGGAATTAAATTAAAGCGGTAAAAATTTACAGTGATCTCTCGCAGATCCGCAATCGGCAATGGCGAAACTCGCTGTCGAAAGAGTGATCACAGGATCGGAAAGCCCTCCGTAATTCCACAAACCAAATCCCACCGCCTTGAATATTCTCCTCGCTTACTCTCGTCTCCAACCCACGCATGATCATTGGACGCACCACCTTTATATAGGGAAATAAACCAAGGGCATAATGGACTTTTCCATTATGAGTAGTGGGGAACGAGGGCTATGTTCCCACATCCCCACTCTCCCCATTTCCAGCATCTCCCACTCGTTCAAGGTAAGTCACAAAGACTTAATAAGTCACATAGACTATTAGAGAGTTTGGTCACATAGACCATATGAGAACATCCAATCCATACTTAGAGAAAATGGTTCGTGCGACAGCAAGCACACTGAACGATACTTGCTAAGAAGATTGTTACACCTTGACTTAGCCGCTCTTTGAGCAATCAATGCAACTAAAGTTGTTACACTTTACTTATCTGCTCAAATAAATTAGAGACGCATTCTTTATGGCACATAGCCTTTATCCAGAATCCATCCAATCTTCAAGTGACACACAACCATTATCTTGGAGATATTCATGTCTTGCTTTTTACCCAGATTAAATAATTTTTATTTACATCGATATGAACATCTCTAATCCCTTATAATGACCATTATGTCAAGAGCATGTTCCATATCCAATATTCACATTCATTTCTATACATAACAGAAATGGATCGACCAGTGAATAACAACAAAAGATGTAAATATATTTAATTTTCATTTTTAACTAGAATATATTCATTTTAATCAGTCGCTTTCCTAATTATGCTTCATAGACCGAATCATCCATAGTCATAGGATACACGCTAAAGTAGCAGACACTGATTAAAACTTCAAATAAACAGTTAAATAGTCACTAAGGCAAAAAATTGAGATTAATATATAATCTCAAAGGTCTCACATAGTAGAGAAACAGGGATTCATTCTCCTACTACTTTTATTATCGCAATAGCACATGTGGTATGAATCACATGCTACGATGTTATTCTCTTTACTAAAAAGAGTACATGTTGTCTTCAAATTTTAACATCGTACAGATTATGATCTAGACATACTTAACGTCTAATCTTGAATTCAGCATATGAATTCTAATCTGGCCTTCAACAGGTTCAGTAAATGGTGGGTTCATTTACTTAGATCATTATTTACACATAAATGATCTCATCTTGACACAATTATCAAGGCGACCTCAACTTATGAATCTGTCTAATTTCATAATTTCAGCTACGTAAGTTGTTTCATAAGTAACGGTCTTACCCCTATTTGTACTTAACAAACAGAGATGATTGTCTATGTGAGTGAACCAATCTCCACCTGTCAACATGCTCACCAAGATCTTATATGAATGTAACAAATACAACATATACACTGAATAAATTATGACAAATTACACAATCATAACAAAAAATCTGATTGTTATTTCAATATTGTTACATTCTACGAAGTCCCAAAGACTTTACATGTTCTTTAAATGACTCTTTAGTCATTGGCTTAGTAAAAGGATATGCAAGCATAACACGTGTAGGGGCATACTCAAGAATGACTTTTCTTTTAGCTACAATATCCCTTACAAAATTATATTTAATTTCTACATGCTTGCATTTGCTATGATATTTGGGATCCTTGGAAAAAGCTATTGCACCTTGACTGTCACAGTAGACAGTTACTGGACTCCCACTATCCTCAGCAATTTTCAGATGCTTCAGAAACCTTCTCAACCAGACTGCTTCTTGCACAGCTGCTGAACATGCCACATATTCAGCTTCCATAGTCGACAAAGCAACACAAGCTTGTTTCTTGCTGTTCCAGGAGATGGCGCCACCATTGAGCAAGAATGCATAGCCTGATGTGGATTTTCTATCATCCAGGCCTCCAGCCCAATCTGCATCTGAATAACCTTTCAGACTCATATCTGATCCTTGAAAACAGAGACAATAATCTGTTGTCGCCTTCAGATATCTGAATATCCTTTTTACTGCCTTCCAGTGTCTCGATCTTGGATTTAACTGGAAGCGACAGACCAAGCCCATAACATAGTTGATATCAGGACGTGTACACAACATAGTGTATATCAAACTATCAATAGCACTGGCATATGGTTTTTTATTCATCTCAGCTATTTCCTCTGGAGTTTTAGAACACATACTCTTGCTCAACACAGTACCTTTCACAATAGGTGTATGTTCTATGTTGCAATTAAACATGCTGAAATGATGTAACATCTTATTTATATAAGACTCTTGTGACAAACCCAAAAGTCTTTTAAAACGATCTCTTATGATCTTCACCCCTAAGATGTATTCAACTTCTCCCATATCTGTTGTATCAAATTGTGATGACAGCCACTTCTTGACTTCATTCACATATCCTATGTCATTTCCAGCTATCAGCATATCATCAATATATAATGATAAAATGACATACTTTCCTTTTTCCCTTTTCAGGAAAACACAATGATCCTCATTAATTATCTCAAAACCATAAGATAAAATGACTTCGTTAAATCTTATGTTCCATTGTCTTGACGCTTGCTTTAGCCCATATATAGACTTTCTAAGTCTACATACTTTCTGCTCTTGGCCTTCAGCAATGAAACATTCTGGCTGAACCATATAGATTTCTTCGTCGAGATCACCGTTAAGGAAAGCGGTTTTTACATCCATTTGATGTAATTCCAAGATATAATGTGCCGCAAAGGCCAAAGTAACTCGTATTGACACAAATTTCACTACAGGAGAAAATGTCTCTTCAAAGTCAATACCCTCCATTTGGGTATATCCTTTTGCAACTAAACGAGCTTTGTATCTGTTAATCAATCCATCTGCTTTCCTCTTTATTTTGAGAATCCACTTATTTCCAATAGCCCTTCGGCCTGGAGGAAGATCGACTAAGTCTCAAACATGATTTTAAATCATGGACTCCATCTCTTCAACCATTGCAGCTTTTCATTTTTCTCTAACTCTACATCCCAATGCTTCCTCAATGGATTGAGGTTCGTCGTCGTCAATTGGAAGTGTAACCAATGCCTCATTCTCAATATCAAACCTCTTCTTAGGTTTGATCTTACGAATACTTCTCCGTAAGTTGGGTTGTCGAGAAGTCAACTCATGACTCGGCATATCACTCCCACTCGGTTGATTAGACTCAGGTATCCCTTTTGACACCTCTCTTGTTGATAATATTTCATCCTCCACAAATAGAGGAACATTTTTATCAACATCACCTCTGATTGAGAACTCTGTTTCGAGAAAAGTCACATCTCTCGAGTCTATTTCGGAGATGGTTCCATCTAGTTGCTCACCTATGAAAACATAACCTTTGGAGGTCTCATGATATCTTATCAAGATACATTTCTTACCCCTAGGCCCTAGTTTTCCATACTTGTGAGAACTATCATGAACATAAGCAGCTGACCCCCAGGGTCTCAGATTACTTAAATCTGGTTTTCTGTCTATCCAACGTTCATATGGGGTAGATGGAACTGACTTTGAAGGCACTTTGTTAAGTATATAGGCTGCAGTTAATAATGCATCTCTCCAATAGGAGATCAGCAAATTAGCTTGCGCCATCATAGACCTAACCATTTCAAGAAGAGTCCTATTTCTTCTTTCAGCTACCCCATTTTACTGTGGAGTTCCAGGGATTGTCAACTGTCTAATAATCCCTCTATCATTACATGTCTTGAACATATCAGACAAATACTCCCTTCCACGGTGAGTGCGTAAAGTCTTAACTTTACGTTCCGTTTGATTCTCAACTTCGTTCATATAATGAATGAAGCAATCTAATGCTTCAGATTTGTGAGAAATCAAATACACATGACCGAACCTAGAGAAATCATCAATAAATGTAATAAAATAGGAAACTTCATGTCTAGCCTTCACATTCATTAGACCACAAATATCCGAATGAATTAACTGCAATATTGTTTCAGATCTAATAGCCTTACCAAATGGTTTCCTAGTTGCTTTTCCAGCAAGACAATGCTCACATATAGACAATTGAATCTTAGCCCGAGTGCCCAATAAACCCTCTCTAGCTAATCGATTCTTACGTTCTTATCCTATGTGTCCTAATCTAGCATGTCAAACCTCATCAGTTATATCTGCATCACTAGTTAAAGCAATGTTTGAAAAACAACCATCAATAGCATAATTGACATCTGGTTCTACATCAAGAACCATAAAACCATTTGTTAAAAAATCATGTCTGATTGACACTGAGTCAATCTTAAGTTCAACAGACCGACTATAAAAATTAATACAATACCCTAAATCAAGAAGACATGTTACGGAAATAAGATTCCGTCAAATTTCAGGAGCATACAGGACATCATGTAGAAACAAAACTCTACCACCACGGAGGTTGAGTTTGCAAGTGTCGACTCCTTTGACTTCAACTCTTACATTGTTTCCCACATAGATCCACTTGTTGTCAGCTGGTACCCAACGGTACTCAACAAATGTAACTCGTTCCGGAGCTACATGGTTGGTTGCTCCCGAATCTATAATCCACAAAGGATAAGAATCAGCTAACAATACTGAACTAGCAACAAAATGCTCTTGAAAAGAAGACACACTTGGATTTACCTTTTTTGGCTCAGTGCACTCCCGAGCAAAGTGGCCCTTTTTGCCACAGTTAAAACAAGTCAACTTGTTTTTAGGTTTCTTTCCAGTCTTCTTTACTATCTTCTTGATTGGGTCTTGTCCCACAACAGCAGCTTCCCTCTTCTTTCCCTTCCCTTTCTTGAACCATTTCTTTTTCTTGGATCCATATGATCCTGCAGAACTTACAGCCACATAGGCTTGTCCAGAAATCCTTACGGATTCAACTCTCTCCACCTCCAATTCTACATAGCGTGAGACGTCAGTGAAAGTCTTGATACTCTCACTATGAGTTAGGGTCTGTTTCATGGTCTCCCAAGAATCTGGAAGTGAACGAATAACTGCTTGAACCTGTTGTTCATCAGTCAACTCTTGACCAGCAGTTTTAATCTCCCGAATCATGTTCGACATCTCCCTGAGGTGTTGAACCATTGATGCATTCGGACGATTTTTGTAGCTGTCAAACTTGATTGTCAGCTGGCGAAGCTTGCTCAGACTTACTCGACTATATTTTTCTTTAAGGGCTACCCAGACTGCATGAGCCGAAAGATACGACTCATACTCAAAAGTTAGGTCAACTACCATTGAACTAATCAATATGCCCTTTGCAGTGGAGTTCTTTTCTTCCATGCCTTATAGGCATCAAGATCTCGTCTGTGTTGTGTAGTGGGGCCATCTACAGGTACTTCCATAACCTGATTTACAGCCTCTAAAACTTTTTGTTCCTCAAGTACATATTGTATCCTGAAGTGTCAGATCTTATAGTTGTCCCCATTAAGTTTTTCACCTTTATTGAGTTCAGCTATTATGTTTTTGTTTGTCATAATCTATCATAAATAAACACATTATTTAGTATTCAATGTATATTATATGTGTGTAATTTATGATTGACTTAATATTACTTTGAGTTGGTTTACAAAATCAAGTGGCAACTATGTTTTCACTCATCATTCATATGACCAATCAAATCAATATTAATCAATTCTATTATATACATCCCAACAAATGAACTAATCATTTATAATATCATGAATTCTTTAATTAAATGAACTAATCATTTAATATATCATGTTTTTTTTTAATTAAATGAACTAATCATTTAATACTTCATGAACTAATCATGCATCATGTCAAACAAACAGCATAAATAAATGAACACGTCATTAATATAAAATTATGCTGCAAATTTTAACATATAACTAACTAACATGAATGAAATGGACGAACATATTATTCATACAAAACGACAATAACAATAACAGAACTTTAGTAAACTAAATAGGTAACTACCACTCCCACTAGGACAGACACTAGTACAGTGGCCAAAATAATCTCTCTCAGCATGGACTCATTTGGGGTAATCTCAAGTAGAACAACTTCAAGATTCTGTATTGGATCCACAATTGGATCCTCTTCTGGTTCCTCCTCGATCATTTCCGGATCCTCTTCGAACTCTTCCGGATCCTCTTCAATCATATGATGAAGCAGCTCCTCACATAATACAGAATATGTGACGCGTCCTTGATGACGCCCCCAAATATAGTCTGCTATCATCCTTAGATTTTCTGGCAATGAACGCATCAAAGCCCATATTCTATAACTATCCAGGACTGGAAACTCTTCTCGCTCAAGTTTCCAAAACAGATCATCAAGCCGTCAAATGTGTCTGTCGACTCCATAAGTAGAGTTATACTCTATCTCTTGAATCTCCTCCCTAAGCTGATTTGGTCGCACTTCACGACGAGTCAATGTGGTAATCGTCTGTGTCATCTGAAAAATTGAAAATAAAATAAGTCAGTACAAAACTGACTTATTTTAATTTATACAGGCATAGTACCAACATAATAAATCAAGAAAAACAAATCTTCTCGATTTTCAGGAGTTCAAGTCGACAATTAGAACTAATCTAATTGGTAAGACCCATTGGATCGGTTGATTAGGGATCCAGATCTTAAGCTCAGTCTATTGTCCTTAATTAAAACTAATCTAATTGGAGAGGGATTTTTATACATATGTTCTGTTACTTTTTAATCTAAGTCCATTTCGACCAATTTCAGACTTATTGATCAAACTCAGGTCCGTTTGATCAAACCAATGCCCATTGGTTTAAGTAAGACCAATTAGAACAAATCTAATTATTTTGATCAAATCTAACCCATTAGAACAAATCTGGTCATTTGATCATATTTGGTCCAAGTCCAATTAATCAACCCAAATTGATTTCAGGTTTGGATCAAATTGGTTCGATTAAACCAACTAATGATTTAAACCTGAACTGAATCTAAATAAACTAAAATTACTCTAGATCATTTATCATAAATGGTGAATTAATTGGAAGTAATTTTTAATTAATTAACGCATGCAAATAAAATTAATTACATTAAATAAAAATAACTAAACATGCATGTACGCATTTAAACCATGAATTAATGAGAAATTTTAAATTATTTCATACAATCTTTTGTTTTTTTTAAAAAAAAAAAACTTAATCCTATTTCGTTGCACGATTCCACGCTACACGCTACACGTTGCACGTTGCACGTTGCAGACCGCACGCCGACCATGCCACACGCCGTCTCACCCGCAACAGCCAGCCTCAGAGTGACAAACGCGGGGCATAAATTGCAAGAGGCCACCTCAATCTTCTGCATGCACGCTGCGCACGTCGTGCATGCCACCTTGCCTGCGACGAACACGGGTCGCAGAGGTGTCCAAGAGCACTCCGCCGGCCAACCTTGATGTTGTCGTCGGACTTGGATCGTTGCCGCCATCCATCATCGGAGATAAACTCCATGGATGTTCCTCGAGGCATATGGCGTCACGATTTCACTCGGCTACGGTAAAACTAGACGGAGACAAACTCCGTTCAGGGCAGCGATGATAATCGCTGATCACGACTCAGTCATGATTTCGCCCAACAAAAACGAACATAACCAAGTCATAATTTTGATTCAATGCAGAGATAAGGATTTAGGAATTTATCATGCATTTAGAACTAACACAGCTCTGATACCAATGTAGATAATTCTAAATGCATGAAAAGAGGAATTAAATTAAAGCGATAAAAACTTACAGTGATCTCCCGCAGATCCGCAATCGGCAATGGCGAAACTCGCTGTCGGAAGAGCGATCACAGAATCGGAAATCCTCCGGAATTCCACAAACCAAATCCCACCGCCTTGAATATTCTCCTCGCTTACTCTCGTCTCCAACCCACGCATGATCCTTGGACGCACCACCTTTATATAGGGAAATAAACCAGGGGCATAATAGATTTTTCCATTATGAGTAATGGGGAACGAAACTCATATTCCCATATCCCCACTCTCCCAATTTCCAACATATATATATATATATATATATGAAGAGTTTTTGATAAATTTCAGATGTAATTGATTTCTATTGGATCTAGATTCTAGACTAAGATTTAAGATGGATTATGAACTTAATATTCAGAGAAGGTATTATCTAGGAGGTCCATGCTAATATTTTAATTTTTCTACTCATTTTTTAATTAATATAAATTATATTTTATGATTTTACATAAATTAAGCCCCTAACTAAAATTTCTAGGTCCCTGATCATCAATTCCAAAATGGTCGGGTCTATCTCTAACTAATTTTCTTGAATGTAACTTAACATATTACAATTATTGATGTGACTTATAAGCATCTTAGGGACTACGTTACTAGTGTGGAAAGACACTTTAGCTGCCGCTGCCCTTTAAAGAAAAATATCTCGTTAGCAATATTTATTTATTTATATAGATTATTTACTTCACAACGGAGTTTCAATGTTGACATAAGCAAAGAAATGAACTTTTTAAAATATTAATAATAATAATTTCTTTTGGGGTAATCGGATTATCTCCCAAACACCCAACTGCGATGCATGCGGATCGGTATCCACCGAACCTTGTAAGCGTCTTCCATCGGACAATATGTGTATCATCCACTGAATGGCATGAACATCTTTCACTAAGCATTAGAGGTATCTTTCACTGAGCTAATAAGTATCTTCCACCGAGCAACATAAATATCCTCCTCCGAGCATTAGAAGTGTATTCCATCGAGAATCATAAGTATCTTACAAGCATTAGTAGTATCTTACGCTGAGCATCAGAAGTATATCTTCCACAATATCAGAAGTATTTTACACCGAGCTTCAAAACTATCTTCCATCGACGATCAAAGGTTTCGAAGTTGTTAGTTAAGGATGTGTGGCTAGTGGAAAAGTGAGTAGTGAATGTCGAATTTGATTTCCTTGATTTTTTCCTTATAAGTTGAGAAATGAGTAATTGATGTTAGATATGATTCCCTTAAATCCTTCCTCCTAATATATGATGATTAATGAATGGAGAAGTGAGTAGTGAATATCAAACATGGTTCTCTTAATTTCTTCCTCTCAATATCTGACGATTAATGAATGAAGAAATAAATAATGGAGGTTAGATCTGATCTCTTTAATATCGTTCTCCTAATACGTGAGTGGAAAAATAAATAATAATTGTCAGAGGCACTGATATGAAAATATTTTTTTAACAACTATATAAATATCAAGAGGGTGGTCACTCTTCTTCGTTAAGTTTTTTTCTTTCTCGTCTTCTTTTTCTTTTCTTAATTCTTACTAATATTAAAGTAACTTAAGCATCAGAAAAATCATGCTACAAGAGCCGACAAAGTCCTAACCTATCTTATTCTCTCAAGCTACTGAATCTGATGGGAGTCTGACGACCAATCTAATTTAATTTCTAGAAATGAGGAGTTCGTGTAAGTATACAATCATTTTTTAAAAAAAAATTGTAAAAGACATCTAGAACATCAACTCCACCTTTTTCATTATTCCCCACCTCATCCTCAAGCTAAATTTTTTAGTTTTTTTCAATCAATAGACGGTGACATGATATCTTTCCAAAATATATATATATATATTTATTTATAAACAAAATCACTCATGTCTTGTAATTTACGAAAGGGGCACCTAAGTTTTAAGTTGACAAAAAAAAAACGTACTGTATTTTAGTAATTATCAAAAGAGTATATTAATTTTATTTAGGAGTATATTCAATGTTGTATTTTTAATTATTTTGAATGATTTTTGTTGATTTTAAAAGTTTAGGTATATTCAATTTAAATTTTTATAAACTTTATAAAAATTGGTATCCAAATTAGATTTTTATATAATTTTAAAAAATCATGTGGTATTCAAATTTGACTTTTTAAATCTCTATAAAAATTTTCTTGTATTATATTTTTATGGATTCTTTTAAAAATCTTTGGATATAAATTTTAACCAATAAGAGCTCTCCAAAATACTTTGTATAATTTTTAAAATAAAATAAAAAGTCGTCTCCTCATCCTTGAAATCACTTCAAATCGTTTTAATTTTTTACAAATAAATCATTTCTCTTTCTACTATTTGATTTTGATTATTTCTTTAATCTTAAAGGTCCTGTCCTTGCTCAACCTCTCGTCGGCCTGCATCAACCTCTCAGCATGCATTTCATGTGAAGCTAAGAGTCTTCTAAAATGTCGTTCTTCGACGTTATAATAGCAAAAGAATGAATCAGAACGGCTGGAATGGAACAGCAGCCGCTTGCAGCCTTTTCTTCGATGGCGACTCATGGCGGAGTCACCGTCTCATGGCGGCGGGCTACAGGCGAAGATTTTTTCTCCGGTTGCTCATGATGGGAAATAATGAGTGTTATCCAGTGAAGCATGAGGTGCGCCGGAAAGGAAGAAAACAAATAGAAAAATTGTTTGAGGCAGTCGGTAATGTTTCCGTCGACTACTTACGAGCAGGTCGAAGTCAAAGTCGATTTGGACGACGGCGAAATACATAGAGAGAAGAGAAACTTGAGACAGTAGATTTTAATATAAAATATATATTAATAAATCAAATTAATTCTCAACTTAATTCATAGATAATTTAATAAAGTCTAATGAAATTTAATCTAAAAATATTCTATAAAATTTATTAAATTTTAAAAATTCCTAAATAAATTTTATATATTTATATTTATTTATTTTAATAATACTATTACTAATAAAATTAATAATATTATTATTAATTTTACTACTAATCAAATTTATCAATTCAACATTTTATTAAAAATTTGACCAAATTAAAAGGTTGACCAACATTTTAGGTTAATTTGGATCAAAATTATAAATAAAAATATTTAAAATTATTCTAATATTGTTGGATTTAAAATTATATTATTAATTTTTTTTTTAAGTGAGACGTTATCTTCTCTAAGGATGTCCATTCAGGTGGGTCGGGTCGGGTTGGGTAGGGTTAAAAAAAATTTTTAACCGAACCCAAATCCGAATTCAACCTGAAACCCCTAAACCTAAACCCGAACCCGACCAACCCGAACAACCAGAACACGACCCGATTAACCCGAAAACTCAATTCAAAATGACTTTTTTTTTTACTATTTTTCTTATAATTTTTCACTTTATCCCAATACTCCATCATTATCATACTAACATTGATATTAATATACATAAAAATATCTTAATTTTTAAAATAAAATTAGATTTAACCCAAAAAAATTGAATAAACCCTATATTTGGGTCAACCCGAACCCCGTTCCGACTCAATCCGAAAATTTTCAACCCGAAGACCCTTCAACCCAAACCTGATTTTTTTTCAGATCGACTCGAGTTGGGTCATCGAGTCGGGTTCATTTTTTGCACCCCTAATCTTCTCTTTATTTTTGGCCAAAACAAGATAAAGTATAAAAAGTTGAAGAAAAAAAATTCTTTGGACAAGTATGTTATTTATTATTTTATTAAAAAAAAATTTAATTAGGTATTTTAGATTTTGTTTGAAAATAAATATCGTACGCGACCATGACCGCCTACGCTTTTCCAAGATTGAATACACTCCTTTAAATCCATAAGTTTTCGTAAAATTTACAAATATTTGTAAAAGTCTTGCAAAAAAATCTATAGAACTTCGTGAAATTCTTTTCACAACTATACGAGACTCTATCAAAATTAATAAAAATCTATCAACTATATAAAAATCTATCATTAAAAGAAGTTAATGGAAGTAAGAGATTGAATACATCCTATTAATTTTTTCATTCTACCTCTTCTCAAAATCATATGCAATCTCTCAATCATAGTTTGTAAAATCGTGATCCGGATCGTAGGATCGTACGATCCTACGATCCGGAAACCCAAAATTGATCCAGGATCGTGCAGAATCGTTTTTGCAGTAGGATCGCAGCAGGATCGGTAGGATCGGAGCAGAATCTGTAGAATCGGAGCAGGATCGGTGGAAACTTTGAGAGGTCATAACTTTTGACTCGGATTGAACCACGGGACCTATAATATATCAAATTAAAGCTCGTTCAGAGATCTTTAATAAATTTCAAAGTTTATCCTTACCCATTATCTTTTTTTCATCTTATTAGAGTTTTAAATTATTTAAATGTATGTTTAATTATTTTTGAGTTAGTTTTTTATCAATAATATTTTGTCATTTATTTTCTCAAAATAATAAGTTTTTGGATGCCTATTGTCTAGTATTGTGTGACATCAACCAGTCTTTAGAAGATTATTTCCGGCATTCATATTTGAATCAAAGGATTCAATAGCTTCTGTTATATACGTTAGATGTTTTGTTGACATTTAAATTGAATTATCTTATAAATCAAGGAAATATTTTTGACATTGTATGTGTTATTATTATTGTGTTAATAGATATTTTATATTCTTTCATTTTATGATATGAAAATATAAATATTATTACTATGCGAGAATGATAGTTGAATTACAAGTTAATTTAAATTTGTACATGTAGTAATGTAATTTGATGTGTTGAGTGTAAATAATTGCATATATATACAAAATTATTTATTTATTTATATGTAAATAAGTTTTTTAGGTATTTTTTCTAATTATTAATCATGTATGATAAAATTTTAAGGATTTTTGGTAGGATCGTACGATTCTACGATCCGATCCTGACCGATCCGATCCTGACCCTAAATCGATCCTGCGTAGGATCGCGATTCTACAAACTATGCTCTCAATCCTCTCTGTCCTCTTTTTACCCATGGAAAATAAGGGTGTGTTTGGTTTATGCATGTTCTATTTTTATTTTCTGAAAAATGTACGTTTTCTAGAAAATAGAAAATGACTTTTCATCATTTTATATTTTTTCAGAAAATGCTATCTATATTTTTAGAAAACAAATATGAAAAATACAAACCAAATATCATTTTTCATAAACGTACGTTTTTCAAAAAATGAAAATAAAAAACATCCAAACCAAACGCACCCTAAATATCTCTTTTTTTATTTATCAATTTATTCAAAATTTATTTTTTTTAAAACACTATCTAAAGAGACTCAATTGTATCCATTTAAATTCAGATCAATTATGATTTGATAAGAAATTTAAATATATCATCTATCTATTATTATTTTCAATCTTTCTCGAGTATTTTGAAAAATAAATTCAATGTTTCTCGAGTATTTTGAAAAATAAATTCGAATAAAAATGGAAAGGCGAGAGAAATTTTTCCATGAGTAGAGAGCAATATTGAGATGGTGTTGACGAGTGGCTCATATTTGGATGAAGGGATGTCATGGAAGAAAAATCTGTTAAGATTTTTCATAATAAAATTCTGTTAAGATTTTATATAACAGAATTTTGTTATGTTTTTCATAACAAATTCTGTTACGTTTTTACCGGGTCTGGGGGTTTAGCAGTATTTATAGGGATCATTGTAAACCCATTGTAGATTAAGAAAACACAAGAATCATTAGATGTGATTCTCTTGTGTAGAAGAGAATTCTAATAAAGCTTCGGCCGTTTCGTGGAGTAGGCAAGTCGCCGAACCACGGTAACTCTTTTTCTTTCTCTTCTTCTTCTCTTTCCTGGTGTTTGCTCTCTTTTGTGCGTCTTTGTCTTGTTGTTCCGCGCGATCTCTTTTCTCTCTTCCTCTTCTTCCGCGGTTCAGAAAGGTTGAGAGGTATTGCCCTCTCTTTGCACAACAATTGGTATCAGAGCTCCAGGTTTTTGGCAGATTTCTTCAACATGTCGGGGACGACTTCTGCGAAGTTTGATATGGTGAAGTTTGACGGAATCGGAAACTTTGGATTATGGCAGAGAAGGGTCAAGGACTTGTTGGTGCAATAAGGCATGGCGAAGGCGCTAGGAGAAAGAAAACCGGAAAGCATGGAGAAATCAGATTGGGAAGAACTTCAGGCGAAGGCAGTAGCAACAATCAGGCTTTGTCTTACGGATGACGTGATGTACCATGTCATGGACGAGGAGTCACCGGTGACAGTTTGGCAAAAGCTGGAAAGCCGGTACATGTCAAAATCATTGACAAACAAGCTGTATCTCAAGCAGAAATTATTCGGGCTGAAGATGACAGAAGGAACCGATCTGAGCCAGCACATCAACGTATTGTAAGTGACCTGAAGCGGATTGATGTGAAGATCGAAGACGAAGACAAGGCGCTGATGTTGTTGAATTCTCTACCTTCATCTCCTACGTACGAGAATTTGGTTACTACTTTGATGTGGGGTAAGGAAACTCTCAAATTAGAGGAGATCACAAGTGCGTTGCTAGGTTTTCACCAAAGGAAGAAAACAAGCGATGAAATTTCTCAAGGAGAAGGACTTGTGGTAAATAGCAACCAAGAGCGTGGTAGGAGCAAATCTCGACATGGATATGACAACAACAATAAGACTCGTTCTAAGTCGAGAAGGAAGAAGGTGATCACGTGCTACAAATGTGGAGGTAAAGGTCATATCAAGAGAAATTGTCCAGAGATAAAGAAATATGTTGCAGAGAACAAAAGTAGTTCGGCAAAGTCTGCAAACATAGTTGAAGAAGAAAATTCAGAAAGCGGTGATGGAGATATGCTATCAGTTATGTCAAGTTCGGAGCAGCTGACGGATGCATGGATTTTAGACTCTGCATGTTCATATCACATGACTCCAAACAAGGATTGGTTTGACACCTATAGGGCAGTGGATTCTGGTTCAGTGTTGATGGGAAACGATGCATCATGCAAGGTTATCGGCATAGGGAATGTCAGAATCAAGATGTTTGATGGTGTGATCAGAACTTTATGTGATGTCAGATATATACCAGAGCTAAGGAAGAACTTGATCTCACTAGGCACACTGGATGGTATTGGTTGTAATTACAAATTAGTGAGCGGGGTGATGAAAGTCAGCAAGGGAGCTCTGACGATAATGAAAGGACAAAAGGTAGCAGGAAACATCTACAAGTTGATAGGGACTACAGTTGTAGGTGGAGTCGCCTCGGTGGAGTCTGAATCAGGTAGTACTGTCTTGTGGCATATGCGGCTAGGGCATATAGGTGAACGTGGGATGCTAGAACTTCACAAGAGAGATTTGTTGAAGGGTGTCAAAACGTGCAAGCTTGAATTCTGCAAATTCTGTGTTCTTGGGAAACAGAGCAAAGTGCAATTTAAGACGACAACAAACAAGACGGAGGGGATTCTGGACTACGTACATACGGATCTCTGGGGACCGGCCAGTGTAGCATCACGTGGAGGGCACTTGTATTTTGTGAGTTTTACTGATGATTTCTCACGAAAGGTATGGGTATATTACGCAAAAGAAATCTTTTAATACTTTTTTAATAAAATTTAATTGTGATTTTTAATAATAGAATTTTGTTATTATTTTTCATAATAAAATTCTGTTACGATTTGATTCCAGATTTATACATTATTTATAAGAATCATTATAAACCTATTGTATAATGACAATCACAAGAATAATTACATGTGATTCTATTGTATAGAGAGAATTTTAAGAAAACTTCGACCTTCTAGGGTCTCTTTAACAGATCACCAAGGGCAACACTAGAAGGCAAAGTATCAGAGAAAATATGGATAGTGAATCAAGCAGATTACTCTCATCTTCGAGTTTTTGGATGTCTAACCTATATATATATATCTAGTGAAGAAAAAAAAAACTAGATGCGAAGTCAAACTAGTGCATTTTTCTAGGGTATCAAGAAGGAGTTAAAGGCTTCAAGCTCTGGGATCCTAAAGCAAATAAGGTGGTGATCTGCAAAGATGTGGTGTTTGACGAGAAACCTATGCTATAGAGTACTCAGGAATAAGGAAAAAAATACCACAGAGCAACATGAAGAAAGATATTATGCAGGTGGAGCTAGAGACTCATGACTCCAATAATTCTAGCTCAGAGCACATGGAGCATCGCACTATAGCTAGTGGTAGAACGAGACGAGTCGTAAAACCACCCACTAGATACGGATTCGAAGACTTGGTATCTTATGCACTTACCACTAGTAGAGGAGACCCTACATCTTTTCAGGAGGCAATACATAGCTCTGAGAAGGACAGGTGGACGGGTGCTATGGCAAAGGAGATGGAGTCGTTGCATAAGAACCAAACGTGGGATCTAGTGGAACTTCCTGAAGGAGAGAAAGCTATAGGGTGCAAGTGGATATTCAAGAAGAAAGAAGCAATGTCAGAGGGAGAAGAAGTGAAGTTTAAGGCTCGGTTGGTAGCAAAGGGGTATTCACAAAGAAAGGGAATTGACTATGAAGAAATTTTCTCTCCAGTGGTAAGACATACGTCAATTAGAGCGGTATTGGCTTTGGTGGCACATCACGATTTGTATTTGGAGCAAATGGATGTGAAGACGGCATTTCTTCATGGAAATTTGGAGGAGCAGATTTTTATGTCACAACCTGAGGGATTTAGTCAGTCCGGACAAGAGCAGTTGGTTTGTAAGTTGAAGAAATCGCTCTATGGACTGAAACAATCTCCTAGGCAATGGTACAAACGTTTTGATTCATACATGATTCAAAACGGATATAGGAGATGCGAGTATGACTGCTGCATATATGTGAAGGGCCTTGAAGATGAATCACTGATTTTCTTACTACTATACGTAGATGACATGCTCATTGTTGCGAAGAAGATGAGAGAGGTTGACAAATTGAAGAGGCTACTGAGCAAGGAATTTGACATGAAAGATTTGGGAGAGGCCAAGAAGATTCTTGAGATGGAGATTCACAGGAATAGAGTTGCAGGGAGATTATGGTTGTCTCAACGTAGCTATGTGGAGAAGGTGTTGGATAGGTTCAACATGAAGAATGCAAAGTCGGTGAGCACACCCCTGGCGCATCACTTCAAGTTATCCAGTACACAGTGTCCAAAGACGGATGACGAGATCCAAGAGATGTCAAAGGTTCCTTATGCCAGTGCAGTTGGTTGTCTGATGTATGCCATGGTTTGCACGAGACCAGATTTGGCGCAAGCAGTTAGTATGGTAAGCAAGTTTCTCTCAAATCCTGGTCGACCACATTGGGATGCAGTGAAATGGATTTTCAGATACTTGAGAAATACAACTAATTATGGCATCATGTTCAGTAGACAACCGGAAGATCCTTTGGTTGCTGGGTACGTAGATGCAGACTATGCAGGAGATTTAGATAACAGGAGGTCTACTACAGGATACGTATTCACTGTGGCAGGAGGACCTATTTGTTGGAAATCTATGATACAATCTATTGTTGCATTGTCTACTACGGAATCCGAGTACATGGCAGCAGCTGAAGCAGCGAAGGAAGCTTTATGGCTTACAGGGTTGGTCAGAGAACTGGGTGTTCAGCAAGGTGGAGTCAAGTTGTTATGCGATAGTCAGAGTGCTATCTATTTGGCGAAGAATCAGGTGTATCATGCGAGAACCAAACACATTGATGTGAGGTTTCACAAGATTAGAGAGTTGATTGCTTCCGGGGAAATTCAACTTGAGAAGGTTCACACTGCAGACAATGCTGCAGATATGCTGACAAAGTCAGTGACCACAGAGAAGTTTAAGCATTGCTTGAACTTGATCCATATCTCTAGATGCTAGAGGAAGGAAGCCCAGACCCAGAGATTCAGATGGAGTTTTGTCCATATATTCGTATTCTTCGAAGGGGTGAATATTCGCCAAGGTGGAGATTGTTGACGAGTGGCTCATATTTGGATGAAGGGATGTCATGGAAGAAAAATCTGTTAAGATTTTTCGTAATAAAATTCTGTTAAGATTTTATATAACAGAATTTTGTTATGTTTTTCATAACAAATTCTGTTACGTTTTTACCGGGTCTGGGGGTTTAGCAGTATTTATAGGGATCATTGTAAACCCATTGTAGATTAAGAAAACACAAGAATCATTAGATGTGATTCTCTTGTGTAGAAGAGAATTCTAATAAAGCTTCGGCCGTTTCGTGGAGTAGGCAAGTCGCTGAACCACGGTAACTCTTTTTCTTTCTCTTCTTCTTCTCTTTCCTGGTGTTTGCTCTCTTTTGTGAGTCTTTGTCTTGTTGTTCCGCGCGATCTCTTTTCTCTCTTCCTCTTCTTCCGCGGTTCAGAAAGGTTGAGAGGTATTGCCCTCTCTTTGCACAACAGATAGGCATACGATTGAACGAAGGGGCAGAATGAAAAGACATAATTACCAAAATATAACATGCATTAATTAAAATAAGTGAGTAGTGAATGTCGAATTTGATTTCCTTGATTTTTTCCTTCTAAGTTGAGAAATGAGTAATTGATGTCAGATATGATTCTTTTGAATCCTTCCTCCTAATATATGACGATTAGTGAATAGAGAAGTGAGTAATAAATATCAGACATGGTTCCTTTAATTCCTTCCTCTTGATACATTAATGAATGGAGAAGTGAATAGTGAATGTTAAATCTGATTTCCTTAATGCTATCCTCCTAATACGTGAGTGAAGAAACAAGTAATAGTTGTTACTCCATTCTCTCAGGCTACTGGATCTGATGGGAGTCTGACGACCAATCTAATTTTCTAGAAATGAGGAGTACGAGTAAGTATATTCTTTTTCAATTGTTGTAAAAGACATCTAGAACATCAACTCCACCTTCTTCATATTCCCCACCTCATCCTCAAGCTAATTTTTTTAGTTTTTTTCGATGCAGACAGTGACATGATATCTTTCCAAAAAAATATATATTTATTTATGAACAAAATCACTCATGAGTCATGCCTTGTAATTTACGAAACGTGCACCTAAGTTTTAAGTTGACAAAAAATACCGTACTGTATTTTAATAATTATCAAAAGAGTATATTAATTTATTTAAATGATGTATTTAATGTTAGGTTTTTAATTATTTTAAATAATTTTTATGAATTTTAAAAGTCTAAGTATGCTTCATTTAAATTTTTATAAATTTTATAGAAATTTAGTGGTATCCAAATTAGATTTTCATAGAGTTTTAAAAAGTCATGTGGTATTTAAATTTGACTTTTTTAAAACTCTATAAAAAATCTTTTGGCATCAAAGTTTCAATGGATTTTCATGGATTCTTTTAGAAATCCTTAGATATAAATTTTAATCGATAAAAGCTCTCTAAAATACTTTGTACAATTTTAAAAATAAAATAAAGATTCTTCTCCTCGAGATTTCTATAGACTTCAAATCGCTTTAATTTTTGATAAATAAGTCCCTTCTCTTCTTGCTCCTCGATTTTGATTATTTCTTTGATATTAAAGGTTCTATCCTTGTTCAACCTTTCGACGGCTTGCATCAACCTCTCAGCATGCTTTTAATGCGAAGTTGAGAGTCTTCTAAAATGTCGTTCTCCTATGTTATAACGACAAAAGAATTTATCAGAACGGCTGGAACGGAACAACAGCCACTTGCAGCCTTTTCTTCAACAGCGACTCACGGCGGTAGGTTACAGGCGGAGATTTTTTTTTCTCCGATTGCTCGTGATGGGAAACAATAAGTGTCATCTGGTGAAGCCTGCGGTGAGCTAGAAAGGAGGAAAACAAATAGAAAAATTATTTAAGGCGGTCGGTGATGCTTCCGTCGACTACTTACGAGCAGGTCAAAGTCGAAGTCGATTTGGACGACGGCGCTGTGCATAAAGGGAAGAGAAACTTGAGATAATATATTTTAATATAAAATATATATTAATAAATCAAATTAATTCTCAACTTAATTAATAGATAATTTAATAAAGTTAAATAAAATTTGACTAAAAATATTCTATAAAATTTATTAAATTTTAAAAATTTTAAATAAATTTTATATATTTATATTTATTTATTTTAATAATATTATTACTAATCAAATTAATAATACTAATCAAATTTATCAATTCAATATTTTATTAAGAGTTTGACAAAATTGAAAGGTTGACTAAATGGATCAAAATTATAAATAAAAATATTTAAAATTATTATAATATTGTTAGATTTAAAATTATATTATTAAAGTTTTTTTTTTAAAGTGAGACATTATCTTCTCTAAGGATGTCAATTCGGATGGATTGGTTCAGGTTGATTTTTTTTTAACCCAATCCAAACCCAACCCGAATTCGAATTCAACCCAAAACTTCTAAACCTGAACTCAAACCCGACCAACCCGAACTCGACCCGGATAACTCGAAAACTCAATTCAAAATGACGTTTTTTTACTATTTTTCTTATAATTTTCACTTTTATCCCAATACTCCATCATTATTATACTAATATTGATATTAATATACATAAAAACATTTTAATTTTCAAAATAAAATTCGATTTAACCCCAAAAAATTAAATAACCCCTATATTTGGATCAACCCAAACCCCGACTCGACCCGACCCGAAAATTTTCAACCCGAAAACCCTCCAACCCGAACCCTATCTGAATCTGAAATGTCCAACCGAAGCTATTTTTTTTTTGGGTCGACTCGGGTTGGGTCGTTGAGTCGAGTTCATTTTTGACACCCCTAATATTCTCTTTGTTTTTAGCCAAAATAAGATAAAAGTATAAAAAGTTGAAGAAAAAAAATTCTTTGGACAAGTATGTTATTTATTATTTTATTAAAAAAATAAATTTAATTAGGTATTTTAGATTTTGTTCGAAAATAAATATCGTACTTGGCCATGACCGCCTACGCTTTTCCAAGATTGAATACACTCCTTTAAATCCATAAGTTCCCGTAAAATTTACAAATGTTTGTAAAAGTCTTGCAAAAAATTCTATATAACTTCATGAAATTCTTTTCACAACTATACGAGACTCTATAAAAATCAATAAAAATCTATCAACTATATAAAAATCTATCATTAAAAGAAGTTAATGGAAGTAAGAGATTGAATGCATCCTCTTAATTTTTTCATTCTACCTCTTCTCAAAATCATATGCAATCTCTCTATCCTCTGTTTACCCATGGAAAGTAAGGGTGTGTTTGATTTACGCATGTTCTATTTTTATTTTCTGAAAAATACACGTTTTCTAGAAAATAGAAAATAATTTTTCATCATTTTATATTTTTCCATAAAATGCTATCTATATTTTTAGAAAACAAATATGAAAAATACAAACCAAACATCATTTTTCATAAACGTATGTTTTTCAAAAAATGAAAATAAAAAACGTACAAACCAAACGCACCCTAAATATCTATTTTTTTATTTATCAATTTATTCAAAATTTATTTTTTTTAAAACACTATCTAAAGAGACTCAATTGTATCCATTTAAATTCAGATGAATTGATAAGAAATTTAAATATATCATCTATCTATTATTATTATTGATCTTTCTTAAGTATTTTGAAAAATAAATTAAATCTTTCTCGAGTATTTTAAAAAATAAATTCGAATAAAAATGGTTAGGCGAGAGAAATTTATCCACGAGTAGAGAGCAATATTGAGATGGGCATACGATTGAACGAAGGGGCAGAATGAAAAGACATAATCACCAAAATATAACATGCATCAATTAAAAAAAGTTGAGCGTCCCTTTTCCTAAATTGCGGTTTTTATTTATTTTTTTAGTTACATTGCGTTTGGACAATGACTTCAAGCCATCTTGCAGTTTAATTTTATTTTTGAACCACATCAAACCATTTAACCACATTTATTTATCCATAGAAAAACCTTTATTTATTATTCCACCACAACTGAAATTCTCAGAAAGCAGAAAGCAGAAAGCAGAAAGCAGAAAGCAGAAAGCAGATATATCAAAAGCACTGTATGCAACTCCGACGACACACAACAGGCAACAGCCACCAACCAGCTCGTAGAATTAAGATTTCAGAAGAGATGGTGGTGCTTCTTCCCGCTCGCTTCCTCAGCGTCCTCCTTGGCTTCCTTCTTCTCGTGGTGCTCGTGGAAGGCGAAGCCCCCGCTGCCCACCGCCACCGCCGCCGCCACTTCCTCCTCTATCTTGTGCCTGTGCGCGTGCTCCGGGTCCTTCTTCGCCTCATGCTTCTCATACTTCAGCACAATTACCACACGATCAGTTCACCTAAACGATTCCGTAATAACATCGATTAACGCATCAAGATCGAGTTAATCAATTACCAAAGCGAAGGCGCCGGCGGCAATCGCGCCGGCCTCTCCGAGGTGCTGTTTGTGCTTGTGCTGCTTCTCCTCCTTCTGGTACTTCTCGTACTCGTCGGATGCGGAGTCGTCGGCGATCACGGTGGTCTCCGAGTAGACGGCTTCCTCGACGGGCTGCTGCGAGTAGTAAACTTCCTCGGCCGGCTGCTCTTCCTCCTTGTGGTGATGAAAGAGGTGGTGGTGGTGGTGCTTCTCGTCGCTCATCCTTCAGCGCCTTCTCGTGCTCGATGTGTTTGTGATGGAGGCGAACTGCAGGGATGAGCTCCATATATACCGTTACGGGAGCGAGGAGAGCCGTTTGATTCGAGCAGGTGGACGGTGATCCTCGCGCGAGAAAACATTAATTATTATCGCAGTCAATGGAACGGTTGCCTCTCACATTTGATAATCTGATCTCCACCGTTCAATATTTTTGACTATCGAATCAAGGGACGAGATGCTTGGTTAGTACGACAGCGTCGGTTACGCGGTTTGTGATTCGTGTCTACCCAAAAACTGACCGAGCAATCGCGTGCGAGTGTTCACACGGAAAGGGCGAGACGGGCCCGCACTGCTTTCGGGTGCGGTTAGAGAAGCGCGTCGTCGTAGGATATCGGGTTTAGCCGGGCAGAACGAGGAGGGAGATGGCGACCACGCAGGGAGGAGTGGCCGGTGAGGCATGTGCGTGTCTGGTGGGCCCCGCTCTGTGTCGGCAGGGAATAGGATAAGGGCGAGGGCATCGTGGGCCAGGGAGGACTTTGGCGGGCATATTCTTTTCTCTCCCATCTTGACGGCTCGTTTCGTGATTAGGTCTTATATCCGCCGTCCACTTTGCTACCTTTCGGTTGCCGCGAGATTTATTGTTTACTTAATTTGATCCAAAAACGGATCTTAATTGGCGTAAGCAACACAAGATGTCTGCCTTACTTGCATGTTGTGCCCCTTTTTCTATAAAGTTAATATTATATTATACAACATTAAAATATGTTTCTTTAAATTGACATTAAATATCTAACTTATTTTGATTAATTTTAAGATGATAAATATATAAATTTTTAATCTATTGTTAAAATAAATCAAAAAATATTTACAATAAACGATCTAGCAACCCAACCCAGTATTCTTAGATTAAATGTTTCAATCTATCCGTTAAGTCATAACTATGTCGGCCGTTCCACCGTTCTTAAAATACCTTCATAAACATTAAATAAGTAAAAATGAATTAGAATAATCAAAGTAGGTAAGAAATAATTTATAAATGGATCGATACAAGTGCTATTGGATAGATTAGTGAGGCTCTACCATGCTATTAAAATGTGTAATATGATTTGGGCAATCATATTGGACTTCTCGGTTTACAAGTCACTCAAAAATCTTACTAAAAATAATTCTCATTTAAGATGTAAAGAAACATTACAGAAAAGCTCTTCTTTTATAAAAATACCAACAATATAAGAACGAACGGAAGAGAAATTGAAAAAGAAAAAAAATTATAAGAGTTGAAGTATATCTGATTGATATGAGGTGTTAAATAGAAATCTCGGGCTGACATGGAAGGTGAAATTAAGATGAAGATGAGGCCTAAGTAAAAAAAAAGGTGACGGTCAATGAGTCATTCTTAAGTAGAGCTCAGTCTCTCATTCAGTATTAAGATTCTCAATTCAAGGATAATCAGTCTCGCCTGAGGAACGAGCATCGTAATCCCAAGTACAATTAATGACCTAATCGGATCTGAACAGTTTGAGATATTACTTCAGTAATTAGGGACCATTCCCTAGTGATGGGGACGCTCAACGTATATTTGAGATACCATAAGAGTCGGACAGTATTTCACTCAGATCTCTAGACGCCTAGCATATATTTGAGTAACCGAATGATATTTCACTCAGATCTACAAACACCCAGCATATATTCGAGCGACCTAAGAATCAGACAGTATTCCACTCAGATCTCCAAACGCCCAGCATATATTCGAGCGACCCTAAGAATCGGACGGTATTTCACTCAGATATTCAGCATTACCACACATGTATATCAAAGTAGTGCAGAGTGCAGACCAGCCTTATAAAACTCAAGGTCCCATGCATTATTCACCCAGGCAGGTCAACGCCCAGTCGAGATATACTAAGAGAACAACATTGTCAAAGAATCATAATAACTTGTCAGAAAATAACTATTGTCTGTCAGAGAATATTCTTCTAAGATGGTGCAGGTCTGGGGAACCTTCCTCAGAGACGATTATGCTTCGCCTCAGTCAATACATTATGACAGTATATTATTTCAACCGCCTCCTTAATGCGTTAGTTAAAAAAAGGGTGCACATGGGCAGCGAAAGATTCCTCGAACTGGCTATACGCCATCCAGGGTGCATATACTCTGTTGCTCAATAACTTCTGACACCCGACATTCTCTGTCATCTCATGAATGCGGAGATTATAGAGGTGATATATAAATAGGGGTCCTCTCCGATGGCAAGGTGTGCACACTTCATTGCATTAAGTGTGCATCCTATTGTTCATTACTACTATTCTACTTCCCGCTCGGGCAATACATTGATTTTATCATCGGAGGGTCTTCGCTAAGGACCCCTTCCTTGGTTTTTGGACGCTTATGTTCTGTTGGCTCATTTAAATGTGTGCAGAGAGTTTAGCGCATCATTCAAGAGTCTTTAATCCAATACGGAGGTCTTCATCCAGTAAATGCCTTAGCGACCTACCCAACTTGCCATCTCCAGCTGTCAGACAGAATTATATTTGGCACCATCTGTGGAAATTTTCGGCTGAATCTGAAGCTCAGAGATAGAAGAAGTTGGACGACTCATCACTGCCACATTGACTCCATAGGAGCTAGAGATGTTCATCAATGTTCAAGCACAAAAACTAGTGTAGCAGCAACAACAAGCAGCTACTGGTGGTACTTTACCACCCAATCCCATCACGTCGACAACGACACATCAAAGGGAAAGAGGAGCTCGGGAGGGAGGCTAGGCGGAACGTTAGCCCATTCCCCTGGCAACTGGTTTAGACGCTCCTTATGCTCTACTAGCCCATCTGCCTCCTACGCCTTACTCACCAATTGCGCACTATTGGATGCTCTTCTGCATGTCGCTCGAGTACATAGGCTAAGAAAAACAACTTCAAGAATCTTCCGGAGAAGCACCTATCCAAGAAGGGGGCAAAGGAAAAGCCTCAGTAATTTACAGTTCAACTGAACAAATTATCATCCCATTATTTCAGGAGGTGCTAGAAACAAGCTGCCAAAACATTATCATACTCTGGCAATAGGAGAGTACTCGAGAACAATTGATAGTGCAATTTACACTAATGATCTAACTCAAGTTTTGCTGAATGACAAGTGGTTTAAAGTTAGAGTATTTTATGATCTAATTGCTTTACCAAGTGTACAGGAATTGACGGGTCTAAAGGACCTGACACTAGGCTGAAATTCAACTAGGTTCACGGGACCCGATAGCTAGTGCGAAGTCCATATAGGTCCGCAGGATCCGATATCTGGTGGGAAGTCTGGTTGGGTTTGCAGGACCTGACAACCGATCGAAATTCAGTTGGGTCTGATGGACCTGACAACTAGCTGAAAGACCTGGTGGGTCATAGACAAGGTCAAGCGATTGTAGTTGGTAAGTGGAGGTAAGCAACTGAAGGAGAGATCCAGTGAGGATGCGTTCCCAGTTGAGGGAACTATAGGCGTCGATATAGCTTAGGTCAATTTGGGAAACCAAGCTGAGACCTTGACTAGATCATAGTTGGAGAGACAGGATATAATTACAACTCCTATATTATTATGTTGTGTTAACTTTATTTTGCATGATAAACATATTTTTTATTTACCTTGACTAACTCTTTTTTATAGGAAAGAGAAATATGAAAAAGGGAGTCCGAGCGCACGGAAATGATACGGACGCCTGGACAGTGAGCACTCGGAGCTGGTCCGGGTGCTCCAACTAGCTCGCCCGGGCGGGTGCCTGGCCAGGCACCCTAGCGGTCCAGGCACTCGGAGTTGGACCAAGCGCCCAGACCACAAATTTCATCCAAAAATTGAATTAGAGTGTGACGACTAGCCGAACTCACGTCAACGATCTATGCATCCGAAAGTAGATAAACTTGACGGATCAAGTTTTGACGAGAGCTCGCCATGTCAGCACGATTCAGGCACCCAGGAGGGACTTTAGGCGCTAGGAATAGGCCTATATAAAGGCCTTTGATCAGCATCTTCTATATAACATCTGCTATAAGTTTTATTCTTGCATGTTGTTTTGAAAAGGCCCTGATAACACTGAAAGCTGCTCCTAAGTTAAAGCATGAAATATTTTAATTTCCTTTTTGTTTGTCGGTAATAATTAATTTTAATTCTTGTACTTAATCTTTGTAACTCATTATTCGAACTGATAATGATTGCCCAACTAAAGCAATCAACAATCGTGGGACTTAGAGTAGGAGTCGCCATTGGCTCCAAACCAAGTAAAACTTAGTTTTATTAGCATTATTTTTGTTTTCTTTATTCTGCTGCATAACTTATTTTAAATCTCGATTTTTGACGAGCGCTATTCACCCCTACTATAGCATTTATATGATTCAACAAGTGATATCAGAACAAGGTCGCTCTTCATCGGACTAACCACCTGAAGAAGCAAAAGCCAGAACCATGATCCAAGAATGAAATATGTGGGTGAAACCTTGAACGAAGTATGAGAGGCCCTGAGCAGGTCAAGAGTGGTCCGATACTCAAGGGGAGAGTCTGAGAAGGTCAGGAGTGACCCGATACTTAAGGAGGATCCTGTGGTCCTTTGTTTGAGGGGGGATTATTGGGGTTGCAAGGTTGTAAACATAGTCTTATATTGAAAACACAATGAAAAGATCATGGATTTATAAGAAAAAGATATCTCAATTGGTATGAGGCCTTTTGGATAAAGTCCAAGAGCAAAACCAAGAGGGCTTAGTCCTAAAGTGGACAATATCATACCATTATGGAGATATCTGAAATCTTTTGGTCCTAACAAGGACCACTTCCTGAAGTTTGAAAATGCGCCCTCCTCCATTAATATACGGAAGGTTAGATTTTGAGGGATGTCCTAAGGCAATTACCTTATGATTTTACTATTTATGTGATAAATATACTATTTAAGTGTTGGGTTTTTCGGGCCGCGAAAATCGCGTTTTCGCGTCGCGGAAACCCCGAATCACCCTAGCCATTGGATCTCGTGTGAAGAAAACTTTCCGAAAACACGAGTACGAGTTTTAAACTACGATCTACAATAGATCTACAAAGGAAAAACATTTTACCTTCGAAGCGTGCCCTCGCAAATCCCGCTCGTCCAACGGTACGCCGGATCTCAAAGTTGTCAACGTAGACAACTCTCTAGTGATATCCACACGAACAAGAGGTGTTCTCTAACACTCAAAGATGGAGAAGAGAGCACCCAAGTGTGCTAGCACTCTCTAGGGCTCTCGGGTAGGATTTAAAAAGGGGAGAAAGGAGAGAAAGAAAAGGGATCTCACATAATCCTCTAGGTACCCTCCTTTGTGACCTTCACTTCACCCTTTTCTTGGAACACAACTCATACACCTTCTCCCTCCATGAAAGCTCACGGCAACCACAGCAAAGGAGGAGGAAGAAGCTAGGAAGAAGATGGAATAATTACCACCTAATCAATTGCCACAACAAATGAAACCTCCTTTCATTATGTGGCCGACCACACATGGGTAACCCCCTCATTTAATGTGGTCGGCCACATTAAATGGAGGATTGTAACCTCCTTGACAACTAGGAGATGATGTGGCTGCCATGTAGGATGAGTCATCCTCCATGAAGTGGCAATTCATCAAGTCAAACTTGATGTTTCAACTTCCCATTTTGGTCAAGTCAAAATTGACAAAATCTCTTCCATGTTGAGTTGAATTCATTCTTTGATTCAAGCCAATTTCAATCTAATGAATCTCAATTCATTAATATAAATTGACTTAATGAATCAAATTTAAATTAGACTCATTCAACAATTGAATCTAATTGAGTCTAACTCAATAAGTCTAATTTAAATCAATCCGAATCCAATTGGTTCATCATATGAACCTAATCCAATTGGTTCATCATATGAACCTAATCTCCATCCACTTGTTCTTTGTGTGTGACCCAATAGGTTCTTGTAATGTTGGCAATGTTTCTAAACTCCTTTAAAAACATAAGCAATGAGCGGCATCTAGCAATACATCATTGCTACCTAAGTTACAAGAAATGTTGAGATCCAACATCACCTTGTGACTATTAATTGTGACTCCTCACAATATATGACAAGTGTCCTTCTATCATAGACATCTAGATTGATCAATATGAGGCATAGACCGTGTTATCCTCTGATCAATCTAATTCCTGAACTCTAATTAGACTCACTAAATCAAATGAGCTCAATATCTCATATTGACTCATTTAGGCATGGCCATGCACTTCGTGGTCTCACTCTATCAGGAATACCGATATCTCTCCCGTCATATAGGAGGGATAGATCCCATCTACATCACTCACATCCCTCCGCATAATTTGTTATATACCCAGTAGTCGCCTTTATAGTCCACCCAGTTACGGGCGACGTTTGACGAAACCAAAGTACATAACTCCTTATGTAGGGAACCATGGTGACTTCAGGTCTAAGGACTAGTAGTCATACTAATAGTCACATGAGAAAGTATATGACACTCATATAACGATCCATGATACTTTCTCATGGCGGGTCATTCAGTATACATTCTCTAATGTATACCCATGTGTCAACTTGATATCTCTATATCCATGACTTGTGAGATCAAGTCATCGAGTTGACCTACATGCTAGTCTTATTGCATTAACATTGTCCCTGAATGTTAATACTCGACTAGGAATGATTAAGAGTAGTGTTCCCTATATCATCTCACTATCGGTTCAGCTAACCGATTGATATAGGTAAGAACCTTCTACTCAAGGACGTTATTATACTTAGTTTATTTGGCACCAATATAAGTAAGTATAATAACCAAAAACCAAATGCCTTTATTAATATAGAATATGATACAATAAGTCCAAAATACAATCATCAAATGATTGGCTCTAGGGCTCTAGCTAACAATCTCCCACTAGCACTAGTGCCAATCAGTGTAGGTTCAAAGCCCAAATGACCTAGTGTGACCATAATGCTTCCTCTGTGCCAAAGTCTTGGTCAAGGGATCTGCGATGTTAGCCTTTGTAGGTACTCTGCAAATCTTCACATCTCCTCTCTCGATGATCTCTCGAATGAGATGGAAGCGCCGTAGTATGTGTTTGGTCCGCTGGTGCGAGCGAGGTTCCTTCGCCTGTGCTATAGCTCCATTGTTGTCACAATAGAGCTCAATAGGGTCAGCAATGCTAGAAACCACCCCAAGTTCAGTGATGAACTCGTGAATTCAAACTGCCTCCTTTGCTGCCTCTGATGCAGCAATATACTCGGCCTCTGCCGTAGAATCAGCTACTGTGTCCTGCTTCGAACTCTTCCAACTCACAGCACCACCATTAGTGCAAAATACGAACCCCGACTGCGATCTATAGTCATCCTGGTCGGTCTGGAAGCTAGCATCACTATAACCCTTTACAGCTAGCTCATCATTGCCTCCATATATTAAGAAATATTCTTTAGTCCTTCTTAAGTACTTAAGAATATTCTTGACCGCTATCCAGTGACTTTCACCTGGATCTGACTGGTATCTGCTCGTCATGCTCAAAGCATACGAGACATCAGGTCGAGTACATAGCATGACGTACATGATCGATCCTATGGCTGAGGCATAAGGGATCTGATCCATACGGTCTCTCTCCTCTCTAGAAGAGGGACCTTGAGTCTTCGAAAGACTCACGCCATGTGACATCGGCAGAAATCCCTTCTTGGAGTTCTGCATGGCAAACCGAAGGAGTACCTTGTCAATATATGTACTCTGACTTAGGCCAAGCAATCTCTTAGATCTATCTCTATAGATTTGTATCCCTAGAATGCGGGATGCCTCACCTAAGTCCTTCATTGAGAAGCAACTCCCTAGCCTGGTCTTGACAGACTGAAGCATAGGGATGTCCTTCCCAATGAGCAGTATGTCATCCACATACAATATGAGGAAGACAACTATGTCCCCTACAACCTTCTTATAGACACAATGTTCATCTTCGTTCTTGATGAAATCAAACTATTTGATTGCATCATCGAATCGAATATTCCAGCTCCGAGAAGCTTGCTTTAGTCCATAAATGGACCTATGCAGCTTGCATACTCTACTAGTATGCTGTGGATCGACAAAACCCTCAGGCTGTGTCATGTACACATCCTCGAGTAGGTTTCCATTCAGAAATGCAGTTTTGACGTCCATCTGCCAGATCTCGTAATCGTGGTAAGCTGCAATAGCAAGCATGATCCGAATGGACTTAAACATCGCTACTGGAGAAAAGGTCTCATCATAGTCAATACCATGAATCTGCTTGAAACCTTTAGCTACCAAGCGGCCCTTATAGATAAGTCCATCCATGTCAGTCTTTCTCTTAAAGATCCACTTACACCCTATGGGTTTTACCCCTTCAGGTGGATCAACCAAAGTCCATACTTGGTTGGTGTACATGGATTCCATCTCGGATCTCATGGCTTCTAGCCATTTCTCAGAATCTGGTCTCATCACAGCTTTCTGATAGGTGGTAGGCTCATCCTCTATGAGCACAACGTCATCATGGTCAGACAAGAGAAATGAGTATCTCTCAGGCTGACGACGTACCCTATCAGACCTGCGAAGAGGTATGTCTACTTGAACTGGTTGTTGTTCCTCAACTCTTTGTGGAACAACATCATCCACAATACTTTGTGGTTCCAGTTCAACTTCCATCGAGGCATCAGTGCTATTGTTCGCATCTTGAACTTCTTCAAGATCGAACGCGCTCCCACTAGTCTTTCTAGAAACAAAGTCCCTTTCTAGAAAGACCCCAGTCTTTGCCACAACTACCTTGTGCTGACTGGGAATGTAGAAGTAATATCCCTTAGTTTCCTTGGGATATCCAATGAAATAGCACTTGTCGGATTTGAGTCCTAATTTGTCTGAGACTTGACGTCGTACGTAAGCCTCACAACCCCAAATCCTCATGAAAGGCACCTGGGCATCTCTCCCAGTCCATATCCTATATGGTGTCTTTATCACGGCCTTTGATGGAACTCGGTTGAGTATAAAAGCTGCCGTGTCTAGAGCATAGCCCCAAAGGTATGCCGGAAGATCTGTGTGACTCATCATAGATCGTACCATATCTAATAGGGTACGATTCCTCCTTTCAGATACACCATTCCACTGTGGTGTTCCAGGAGGAGTGAGTTGGGATAGAATCCCACACTCAGCTAGGTAGTCACGAAACTCATGACTAAGGTATTCTCCACCTCGATCTGATCGAAGTATCTTAATACTCTTGCCAAGCTGGTTCTGTACTTCATTCTTGAATTCTTTGAACCTTTCAAAGGATTCTGACTTATGTGTCATCAAGTACACATAACCATATCTACTGAAATCATCAGTAAATGTGATGAAGTACCTATAACCGCCTCTAGCAGTGACATTGAAAGGGCCACATACATCACTATGTATGAGTCCTAACAAATCAGTCGCCCTTTCGCTGTGCCCACTAAAGGGAGTCTTGGTCATCTTGCCTCGTAGGCATGACTCGCATATCTCATATGATTCTAAATCAAATGAGTCCAGCAAACCATCCTTATGGAGCTGGGATAAGCGCTTGTCATTTATATGACCTAAGCGACAGTGCCAGAGATAGGTTTGGTTCAGGTCATTTGATTTGAACCTCTTGGTATTTGTGTTATAGATAGGGCTCTCAAGGTCTAGAAAATAGAGTCCGTTTATCAGAGGTGTACTACAATAGAACATATCGTTTAAATAGACGGAACAACATTTGTTCTTTATTATAAACGAGAATCCTTTCTTGTCCAAACAAGAAACTGAAATTATGTTCTTAGTCAAGGTAGACACATAACAACGATCATCTAATTCTAGTACTAGCCCAGAGGGCAGAGATAGATGGTAAGTTCCTACAGCAATAGCAGCAACCCGTGCTCCATTGCCTACTCGTAGGTCTACCTCACCCTTCGTCAATGCCCTGCTATTTCTCAGCGCTTGTACATTAGTACAAATGTGCGAAGCACATCCGGTATCTAATACCCACGATGAAGAAATAGAGAGGTTGACTTCTATAACATGTATACCTGAAGTAGAAATCTTATTTCTCTTTTTCTTAAGATCTTCCAGGTATTCTTTGGAGTTCCTCTTCCAGTGCCTTGCTTGTCCTTGATATAGGTGACAAAGATGTTTCACCCAACTCGAGTTGTAAATTCCTCGCCCCTTTGATTTTAGTCGTGCATGTTATACATGTGAATCTAATGTGGTAGAAGCATCTTCTTTTCTTGATGCTGTCATGGCCTGTTTTGGTACGTTAATCGACATCTTGCGTTAATTAGAACTATCGTGTTCAGAGTAGGGCAAATTTTATCTTTGCTTCGCTTGAGCTTGTCCTTCTGAGATGAATCGCAGAGAAAGTGTTCGTATTTGACGTCATGGAAATTCTACAACAGAAATAAATGCAGAAATAAGTATCATATTCTTAATCATTTAATTAGGCCTTTAACTAAATGAAACTCCCACTGAATTCTATAATTCATGTGGGACAAGATCCACATCATACTAACCCTTGAGTTAGCTTTGGCTAATACGCCCAAGATTTAGTATGATCGGCAGGTAACGATTACCAATTACATCTCTATGCAACTCTTGTTTATAGGATGAAATCCGCATTTATATTAAAACTCGAGTTAGCTTTGGTTAATACGCCCGAGAATTAATATAAACGTGATTTTGTCCTACCTTTCCAACCATTGGAAGAATGCCTATAGTTGTACTCGATCCAACCAAGTAAACTAGGAATACTCAATCTAATTGAGTTTGTACTCGCCCATGCGTTGATAGGCGGTACCAAGATTGTCCCTCCGTACCCTACCAAGATAGTATGTGTTGCTCTGCTTTGGCAGATTCAACAACATCATGCGATCGAGGTAGTGGTAGGTATCACGGCATGGTAGGCATTTTGAGTTGTGGTGATTTAGATCTAATCTAAATGATGTTGTATCATATACACGAAATAGATCTAATCTAATCGATAGAGTGCATCTTGTACACGATGTAGATCTAATCTAATCGTAAGGGTGCATCTTGTGCACGATTTAGATCTACTCTTAATCGCTAGGCACTAATTAATTACTTAATTAAACATGCATCATATACACAAGTAATTAACTAAGTTTTGTGATTAGTCATGGCCCTACTATGATCTTCTCAAGCCAATGAGAAGATCGGATGGTCAACCTAAGGTCAACTTCTCAAGCGCCTTCCTTTTTACCACCTTGTGTTGCTCGCGCCTTCCTCGTAACTCCGTCTCGAGTGGACCTTCCACAGCTCCAATTTTGTACATTACAATTTTGAAACTCGAGTTACATTCAAGTCTAAATCTAATTTACAACCAGAATAAAAGAAAGGCATGACGCGCAGGTCGCGAAAAATAAACCAAAAATAAAATAAAATACAACACGCACATCACATCACGGCGCGCAGGCCGTATTATGAATTACAACACAAATTGTCCAATCAAATTGGGTCTTTGGGCCATGACTATCACAAAATTAATATATAATTCAAAATTATATACTTTTCATAATTTTCTGTAATTTTTCATAATTTTACAGATTTTATGAGTAAAATTTTCCCGGCGGTCCCGATTAGCGATTTCGGGCGCAATCGCGGAGCAAATCCCCTTGCGGGGTTAGGGGCAGTACCCCTACCCGCGATCTAACCATCGCGAGTTGCTCCTAAGAGATCCTATAGCGCCTAAGTCCGCTGTCCCAAAACGATTTGGGTCGAAACATTGCCGTTTCAGAAAATTCTTCTCGGTAGTCGAAGCCTACAAGTGTAAAAACACTTGTGCTTCGCTTCTACGAGAAAAATACCCATAAAATCATAAAAATTAGGAAATTCACAGAATGTTACAGTATGCATACTTTTCATAAAAATACGAATCTAAACTCGTACTCGCTTCGCACGTGGCTCTGATACCACTGTTGGGTTTTTCGGGCCGCGAAAACCGCGTTTTCGCGTCGCGGAAACCCTGAATCACCCTAGCCATTGGATCTCGTGCGAAGAAAACTTTACGAAAACACGAGTACGAGTTTTAAACTACGATCTACAGTAGATCTACAAAGAAAAAACATTTTACCTTCGAAGCGTGCCCTCGCAAATCCCGCTCGTCCAACGGTACGCCGGATCTCAAAGTTGTCAACGTAGACAACTCTCTAGTGATATCCACACGAACAAGAGGTGTTCTCTAACACTCAAGAATGGAGAAGAGAGCACCCAAGTGTGCTAGCACTCTCTAGGGCTCTCGGGTAGGATTTAAAAAGGGGAGAAAGGAGAGAAAAAAAAGGGATCTCACATAATCCTCTAGGTACCCTCCTTTGTGACCTTCACTTCACCCTTTTCTTGGAACACAACTCATACACCTTCTCCCTCCATGAAAGCTCACGGAAACCACAGCAAAGGAGGAGGAAGAAGCTAGGAAGAAGATGGAATAATTATCACCTAATCAATTGCCACAAAAAATGAAACCTCCTTTCATTATGTGGCCGACCACACATGGGTAACCCCCTCATTTAATGTGGCCGGCCACATTAAATGGAGGATTGTAACCTCCTTGACAACTAGGAGATGATGTGGCTACCATGTAGGATGAGTCATCCTCCATGAAGTGACAATTCATCAAGTCAAACTTGATATTTCAACTTCCCATTTTGGTCAAGTCAAAATTGACAAAATCTCTTCCATGTTGAGTTGAATTCATTCTTTGATTCAAGCCAATTTCAATCTAATGAATCTCAATTCATTAATATAAATTGACTTAATGAATCAAATTTAAATTAGACTCATTCAACAATTGAATCTAATTGAGTCTAACTCAATAAGTCTAATTTAAATCAATTCGAATCCAATTGGTTCATCATATGAACCTAATCCAATTGGTTCATCATACGAACCTAATCTCCATCCACTTGTTCTTTGTGTGTGACCCAATATGTTCTTGTAACGTTGGCAATGTTTCTAAACTCCTTTAAAAACATAAGCAATGAGCGGCATCTAGCAATACATCATTGCTACCCAAGTTACAAGAAATGTTGAGATCCAACATCACCTTGTGACTATTAATTGTGACTCCTCACAATATATGACAAGTGTCCTTCTATCCTAGACATCTAGATTGATGAATATGAGGCATAGACCGTGTCATCCTCTGATCAATCTAAATCCTGAACTCCAAGTAGACTCACTAAATCAAATGAGCTAAATATCTCATATTGACTCATTTGGGCATGGCCATGCACTTCGTGGTCTCACTCTATCAGGAATACCGATGTCTCTCCCGTCATATAGGAGGGATAGATCCCATCTACATCACTCACATCCCTCCACATAATTTGTTACATACCCAGTAGTCGCCTTTATAGTCCACCCAGTTACGGGCGACGTTTGACGAAAATAAAGTACATAACTCCTTATGTAGGGAACTATGGTGACTTCAGGTCTAAGGACTAGTAGTCATACTAATAGTCACATGAGAAAGTATATGACACTCATATAACGATCCATGATACTTTCTCATGGCGGGTCATTCAGTATACATTCTCTAATGTATACCCATGTGTCAACTTGATATCTCTATATCCATGACTTGTGAGATCAAGTCATCGAGTTGACCTACATGCTAGTCTTATTGCATTAATATTGTCCCTGAATGTTAATACTCGACTAGGAATGATTAAGAGTAGTGTTCCCTATATCATCTCACTATCGGTTCAGCTAACCGATTGATATAGGTAAGAACCTTCTACTCAAGGACGTTATTATACTTAGTTTATTTGGCACCAATATAAGTAAGTATAATAACCAAAAACCAAATGCCTTTATTAATATAGAATATGATACAATAAGTCCAAAATACAATCATCAAATGATTGGCTCTAGGGCTCTAGCTAACATTAAGTACATATTATATATTTAAATAGTCTTAAACTCATTTACTGAATATCCGCAATACAATTCATAGAATGAAAGAATTTGTTATTAGATCACAACTTGTGATTATCTCTACATGTGTAATTAGGGACATATTATAATTTCCCTAGTTATCGAATTGGAGTATTTGGACATCATTAATTCTGTAAGACTAGCAAAGTTATACTCCTTGGTTCAGCCAAATAGCTGTTTCTTACTAGATGGAGATAATGAGATATCGAGAGTTAAATGTGGATGCTATTAATAGTTACTAGTTCATTGAAGTGGCTTGCTATAAGACTTGATTCTCTACATATATGGATATGTCTGTGAAGTTTTTACTACGGCTAAAGTGTAAGTTTCCTTTGACTTGAGATATATAAGTCATCTTGGTCATGGAGATTTATACTTTGACATCTTAAGCAAACATCTCTTGGAGGTGTGAAACTGAGATAATTAGGTATAAGTTAAAGTGTCGGAAGGTGTTTGGATAGTACACAGAGGATTCACCGCTCCTTGCAAGGAGACGTATACCCTTGACTACTCGTTAGGATTATTACTCAAAGTGTTTGAACAAAGCATCATATGTTAAGAGTATGAGATTCTGGTATACATGCACGAGTAATTTGAATCCATAAAATGAGGAAATATTACTTGGACTAGGTGTGACGTAGTCAGCTAGTGGGGGCATACACACAGACTAGTCTTGAACCAAGTGGGTATAATACGAGTAAAAAGAACGAGGCATGACTCAATGTAACTGCTGAACGATTCAGAATTTGTTTTGAGATCAACTGTCACTACAACAAAAACCTTCATAGACATCGGTTTTCCACCGGTGTCTATTTCATTTTCGACCGATGTCTATGAAGCCGATGTTAAAAGTCTGCCATTTTAGACATCGGGTTAAAACCGGTGTAGTATCACTTAACGACACCGGTCTTCGAATCGGTTATTAACCGGTGTAGTATCACTTAACGACACTGTTTCATCAACGGTGTAAAACCGATGTAATATTGTATGTTAATAACACCAGTTTTGGCAGCGGTAAATGACCGATGTAATATTAGTTAATAACACCGGTTTTACAGCGGTGAAAAACCGATGTAATATGTATATTTTTTAACAGCACAATTTGATTTCCGAAACAATGAAAAACCAACAATAACAAAAAAAATACACAAATATTCATAAATTATACAAATATTCTTCATTCAATAATATCCATAAAATACACTAATATTCACAAATTATATAAATAATATTCTTACAACAATATCCATAAAATACCCAAACATTCTTTTTACATCAAAAGCTAGCTAATATATATCAAAATCAAGGTAGAACATTCTTTTAACACATCAAGGTAGAACCGCACTTCAAATGTAATCTACCATGCATTCAGCCCACTCGAACCGCACTTCATCAATTTCAACTCTGGAGTACTTGAGATTTGTAAACTATAAAAACACATAAATCCACCATATGTCAAATAACTAAAATAAATGTATACATGTATCAAATAAAATAGAATACTGAGTTTTTAAAGGCTGCTATGGAAGATAACAAATATAACATAGAATCTAAAACTTTCATATATGACACTTAGTATATGCTGCTTAGAATATAACATAGATAATTTGCTCCTTCTAATTCAAGTGTGCAGATTGATAAGAACCGACAGCATCATACAACAACTTACTAGGCATGATAATGGTTGAACAAAGAAATATGACTACACAACAAATCCAGTGAAGGAAGCATAGAAGAACAAAGCTACCTCTGATGAAGAGATATATTATTTATTGTACTACCTCTGATGCCATCTTGGTATCCTGAATATCCTCCAGGCAGAGATAATCCTCCAGAACTGATGCTTCTTCCCATGTTACCACTGCCAACAATGTTGCCTACAGAGCTTGTAAGTCTTGGCCCTACATTACCCAATACTGGAGAAACTCCCAAACCAGGAACAGAACTACGATTCCCAGAAGCTGAACTTGAGGAAATACCAGTTATTGACCCAGTGACTTCATTAATATTACTACTACTAAAAGCATGATTTCCAACAACATTAATACCCCCTCTATTTGTGACACCAGAGCCATGAGGCATCTGCATGAAAAAAAATCCAGAATCAATACTATAAAACACATTCAAAGGACCATATGATGCAGTGAAGTAATGTGGAAATAAACTCATGCCAGACCTAAGATAATGCAACCAAAAGATTGTTTGATGAGAACCGTCCACTAGGAATGCTTCCTCCTGGTTGCTGAACACCACCTGATGGCACAACACCCATTGCGGCCTCTCTGGATGCAAGCGAACCAGGCACATTTGGCAGGTTGAAGCTTCCATGAATATTATGCAATCCTTGAAGACCACCTATTTTTTTACAAACCGTAATCAAAATTCCACATACAAGCAAAATTTCACATGAATATGTTAATAAAGTTTATGCAGGAATGTCTAACCAGAAGGATGGAACCCATGCACTGCCGCAGACTGGCCAGAAAACAATGTGGTATAGGGTAGATTAGATGTTGAACCATTAAGAGTTGACTGTACCAAGAGACCCAGTAATTTGATCTGCAAAAGCAAGACTAGTAAAAGCACAGGGCATGGGCTAGGTGCTAACAAACTTGGTATGCTAACCAACAAGAAAGAAACAACCGCGTCAAGTTAGTATTTACATAAACTGTATTGAACATCTGCACCAAACAACAAAAGCTACTCATCTCTAACAATTGAAACTCAGCTAAGAATAAGGAATTATATTATTAATAACAAGAGTAAAATTACATCAGATACAAATCCCATACATAAAATAACAGATAGGTAATTTGGGATGAATATTGAAGTCTACAACTATTTATTCTACTTCTCTCCATCAAGCTAGAACATAATGGAGCATAGACATTGATGGTGCTTAGTTTGTCAAGTTGTACTCAATAAAGATTTGAGTAGCACTTTAGATATTAAGTTAGCAAATCATATGAAGTGGCTGCACTGGTAGCCGCTAGAAGAATAAATGATGCTAGTCATACTATAAATACTGAAGACTTGTTTAAAGTACTACTAAAAAATTTCTTAGAAATAAAGATTATAATGCAATGTTTTTATCTTCAAAGGAGAAACTGTAACCATAAGATGTAAGTGATTGGCTTCAGAGCCCAATTACAACCTAACCAAAAGTGATTCCTTCTTCCTTTTTTTTCCCCCATGAAGAATAAATTAAGCGAGTTAGAAAGACAAGATTTTATCTGGAAACACTCCCAAAGTAAAGCAGGCATGCATTTGTATTAATTTAAGATGGCAATCTATGGCAAGCCTAAAGACAACTAACAAATAAAGGTTTTATCCTATACTCATGCATTATCACACTCCATGAGTCTAACCTCTGACCTTTATACTCTTGAAGCCAACATCACTAATGAACAAGATATCAAATATAAAAATGTCTCTAAAACTTCAAGCATACCAAGATAAAACCCTGACGAAGGGTAAGGTAGTCAGCCCGTACGACCGACTTTCCAAACTGACGAAAGAAATAAGTCTGCATAATGTGATGTGACGATATTAATAAAGGAAACAAGTAAGATACATTCCTAGGCTCTATAAGATCATTTAGGCAAAGAGCATTTACACCTATCATCCATAAACTGGAGTTAGGTGTTACCTTTGATAAGGAATCTTATGTTGCTAGAGATTCTTGTATGCTTTTCCTAGTGTATTAAAAGTTCATACAAAATTTTGGATTTAAGGAACTTACCACCCAAATGACAAAGCTATTTCTGCTCCAAGAATTTGACGAGTGGAACTTCATAAAGCTTGACTGCCTTCTCATTGTCAATGCCTGCATCAACACTCTTATTAAATGTTTCATTTGCTTGACAGAGCACTAGAAGAAAGATACTTTCTTTGAAGAACAAAATGGCTTAAACTAGAGATGATTAATCACCTTTAATCGCTGATTTAGTTTTCCTATAGGCAAGTAGTAATTAGGCAAGCAACCTACTGAATAAATCACATTCATTCTACTTTACTGCAGGGCTGAAAAACTCACACTGCCTTATATCCTAATTCAATAATCAAAGTAAAAAACTGCAAGCCATCATAGCAAAAAAAAATTAACAAGGTTGTGTAATACCACAAACTTGGTGAAGGATCAATACACACAAGAGAAGATATAGAAACAAATTATTCAAACCATACAATTGGAAGAAGCGATTCTAACTTAAAAAATATGGGCATCAGACAAGTATTTGAGGAACAATAAAAGCAACTAAGCAAGATTCATCAAGAGGCTGAACTAATAATCACACTCACCTAAGGTCCTGAACAACTAAACTAAAATATAGAAAGCCAAGTGAATCCTCAGGCAGCAGTCCTTGGCAAAAATTGCCAAAAAAAGTACGAATATTCTCGGTGCACCTCATCATACTGTCCTAGTTTTTTCCTCTACCTTCATGTAGCTAACTCTTCAGATTAAATAATCTAAAAGAAGATTGAAGGAATAACTATAAACTTGATTGTTCTTCAGTCATTTCTTCTTCGTGGGTGGAATTCAGTTCTTAAGAGAGATTTCACTACTATATTATTTATATATGGTAGATCCAACTCAACAGTGAAAGTTTTCTAGTTCAACATAAATCAAAGAAGATCAAATAGAACAATTTAATTAGATACCGCTAATATGCATTTTGATCAAATGAAATCACTGGCATAAATATATAAAATGGCGAGCATGTAAGAAAGCACAACGATCGATAGTGCTAAAGAGATAAGGAAACAAACGGATTCGTGTGATCAGGATGTCAAAAGCAGAGAATCGTGGCTTGGATGTCGTCATCGGGGGAAGGGAGAAGGTTAAGATCAAATGGAAGTGTATGCCGGTATGTGGAAGCGATGTCACGCTCATCGTCAACGATGGAGGCCGATGACCCGCAGTCACTGTGGCAGTTTTCGTCGTTGTCTGGAATTCGCTGGGGAAGTGGTTTGGCCTTCTTCTCTAGCTGCGACACACATCGGCGGCTCAGCTTCGCGAACGCAGGCGCAGGAAGACGTGGCTTGCCGAAGTACTCCACGGTGCTGCTGTGGCTGCTCGACGTCGGCCGTTGCAGAGAGGACAGCGGGGGGTCATGGTGGTCGTCGCAGAAGGGAAACCGGGCGGAGGGAGGGCAGCGGAATGCAGGAGTAGGGGTGGGAGACGCAGCAGTGGTGGCGGCGAGGGGAAAGTTGGTCTTGGCCTTGGAACCACGGAACGCGCGAGCGGCGGAGTCGTAGGCCAGGGTGGCAGCCTCGGCCGAGTCGAAGGTTCCGAGCCACACCCTGACCTTCTTCTAGGGGTCCCTGATCTCGGCCGCGAACCGCCCCCACGGCCGCTTGCGCATGCCGCGGAACCGCGTCTCCGCTACTGCCGCCGCTGGCTCCACCAGAACTCGGCCTTTCTTCATCTGGCCAACAGATCGACGGAATGAAAAGGAACAAAAGAAGGGGGAAGAGGGAGCGAGAGATGGGATCAAAGGAAGAGGAGTGCTGATTTCGCCATGTCGAATTGTTCAAAATTGGGGAGATAAATTGGCTGGTTGCTTCATCCACACGAACCAGTAGACCGCGACAGCGCCGACGACGGCCGCCGTCCACATCGCCGTTGAGAGATCCATTACTCGTCTTTCAAATGGTAACTCCTAAAAGGAGGATGTCAGAGGATTAGGGTTTCGATTTATGGTGGGCGAGGAGAAACCCAAAAGAAAGGGCGCTAAGAAAGTCCGCCAGAATTTTGGTTCATAGACACCGGTTTTAAAAACCGCGGTTAAAATCGGTGTCTGTTAATGAAAAAAAGGCGCTCATATACATCGGCTAAAAAACCCAATGTCTATGAGCGAAAATCTGCGCTCATAGACACCGGTTTTTGGAAAAATCGGTGTAAAATACTCAAAGACATCAGTTTTTACTTAAAACTGTTGTTGTTCCACTGATGTCTATGAGGGTTTTTCTTGTAGTGTGTGTTTTTTTTGTTAATTGGGGATCATGATGTACTATTAGGTGTCACCTGTGATATTCCATAATTAACTTCTTAATTATGTACAATCAAGATAAATCGAGAACCTATTAGGTCACACTCACTATGAGTCTTTAAAAGACGTAAAACAAGTTAGAGAATAAGATTCTCATATCAAGAGATAAATATTTGGTTGGACCATACATAAGACAAATTTAGAAATATTTATCAAAATGAAAGCTCGAATGAGTCGCATTTCTTATGAAAGAGTTGGACCCTTTTTGATTTAGTCATGAAGCAATTTGGTTTAACCATGAACCAACTTGATTTAGTTGTGAACCAAACCAAGAGGTTAATGAGTTAATTTTTGGTTAAGGCATAATATGTTGGATTTGACTTTCTAATCCAACTCATTAAAGAGAACTATATATTGATATGGTTAAGAAAAAATTAATAGACAATTCATTATTTGCTTGATTAAGTTTTGGAAACCAAAACCCAATATCTCTCTCCCCCTTCCCCTCTTTCTTATCACAGGCCATAACAAGAGGTTCTCCTCTTGTTGCCGTGAGCCACCAAAGGGAAGAAGATCTTTCTTTTGCTTCTTCTTCCTCTTCTTGATCCTTCTCCTTTGCTTGTGGCTAGTACCTTCCGAAGGTGAAGCTTGTTCTCTTAAAGTTGTCTTGAAGAGCTCAATATAGATACGAATAGATACGAGGTTAGATAACGTCACAAAAGGTTGATGTCCTTCTCGTTACAGGTCATCTGTAAGGTACACCTAAAATAATTGTTATTCGATTTTGTTTTGTTTTATGATCTTGTCCGCGCGATTATATTTTGCACGCGTATGGTGTGTGTGATGTAATAAATTAATTTATTTATCGTTAAGTCTTCCGCTTCGCATATTTATGAAATATGTTTTTAACACACTCTACATCAGGCATATCCTAACAGTGGTATCAGAGCTCGATCGTACTTTAACATGATCATAAAATTATTTTACAGTTCATAATTAGTGTTGTAATTATTTTTTAGATTTTTTCTAGAATTATTAAAAAATTTCTATTTTTGAAAGTTTCATAAATTGTTAGGAAATTTCACTTTTGAAATAATTTTAGAAAATTAAATTTGTAAATATTTTATTAATTTAAAAATTATTATTTCTGAAATTTTTTATAATTTTAAGAGGGTTGAAGCTTGCACGGGTCTATCTGCAACTACTCGAACTCTTGCTTGAAAATAATGTTGACTGAGTTGCCTATGTCAATAAAAGTATGATGAATGTTATAATTGGCTATAGCAACCTTAATTATCAAAGCATCATCATGGGAGATTTCCACCCCATCTAAATCTTTAAGATCGAAGATAATTTTGGACCCTTGTGCCTTTTCCTGGCTACAGCCGACTGGGTAGATTTTCAACCTGCGGGCATGCAACTTTTTCGTTTGGTTGGAATCCCCATCAGTCGATTGTCCGACGATCATACTAATATCACTCCCGAGCGACTTTATTACAATTTTCTTCATGCCGCGTTTGGGGGTGTTCCTGTTGAACTCAAACGGCGGCTTGAGCTCGATCTCCTTGACACGGAAGGGTCTTTGATGGCGATCGGTGCCTCGATAGTCTCTTATGGGTGTACCGTCCTGTCGTTGATATTGACGATGAGGAGGGGATGACAATGGAGTCCATAATCCAAATTTAATTAACATATCTCATCTAAAATTTTTCTATCGATCAAGAATATTTAATTATTTTATAAATAAAATTTTAAATTAATTTCCTAACAATTTAGGAAATAAATAATTAATATTTTTTATTAAATAATAATTCAAATATGTTTTTTTATGATTTTCTAAATCTTTCTAAATTTGGTATTTCCTAAAAATTTAGGAAACTTTTCAAAAATAGAATATTTTAATAAATTCAAAAAATCTAAATAAATCTAAAATTTTCAAAAAAATATAATTTCTATAATTTAATTCAGAATATCTCAAATATAGATTTTTAAAGAATTTTGAAATCTTTCTAAATTTGATATTATCTAACAAATTAGGAATTTTTAAAAAAAGAATATATACCTCTGTATGTCTTCACGGGCAATGTGGTTCAGTCGCTCGGTCAAATAAAGTTTGTCGTATCCATAGGAGAGAAGCCCCTAATGAGGATGCACCGATCGACTTTCATAGTAGTGAACCCACCCTTGGCCTACAACGTCATTTTGGGTTAGCCAACCCTAAATGTGTTTCAGACAGTCGTCTCAACCTTCTGCTCGAAAATAAAATTCCCTGTGGACGACCAGGTGTGAGAGGTTAAGGGGAATCAACTGGTAGCACGAAAGTGCTACGTAGAAATCATTAAGATAGAGGTCAATGCTGCCCGGAAGAGCCAAAGAATGGAAGTCAACACCATCTGGGAAGCACCGGCCACCCTAGTATATGAAGAAAGGGAGGAAGTCCAAATTTGACCAGGCCGGCTGGAAGCCACTACTCAAGTAGCCGCCAACCTGCCCTTGAAACTTAAAGAAGAGCTTGTTGCATGTTTGACACATAACAATGATGTTTTTGCTTGGGAGCCCAAAGAGATTACAGGCGTTTCGCCCATGGTCATAGAGCACGTACCCCATGTCTTCCCGGACACCCATCCGGTCAAGTAGAGGAAGAGAGATTTTGGAGCTGACTAGAATAAGATCATTTAAGCAGAGGTGGATAAGTTATTGGAGGTTAGCTATATTCGAAAGGTGCATTTCCTGAACTGGCTGGCCAATGCTATCCCAGTATCCAAGCCAGGAAACAAATAGAATGTCTGCATCAATTTCAGGGACCTCAACAAAATATACCCCAAGGATTACTATCCCTTGCCAAGGATTAACTAGGTAGTAGATTCTGTTGGAACCCCAAGGTTATTTTGGTGTGATAAACAAGTTAAGTTAGGTCCTGCGTTGTTTCTAACCTTGTGTCTAAGTGTGCAGGAGCTTAGGAGCACAGGTACTCAAGCGGAAGACGCAGCTAGCGAGAAGGACGACACGCGGTGCGTCCGAGGGACGAGGCGCTGCGGAAGAGTACCCCGGTGGACGAGAAGGAAGCGTGCGGTGGTTCCGAGGGACGAAAGCCGGAGTGGAAGATTGCTCGGGGAGCAAGAGACGCAGCTAGCGAGAAGGTCTGCACGCAGTGCGACCGAGGGACGAAGACTGCGGATGAGTACGCTGGTGGATGAGAAGGAAACACGCAGCGATTCCGAGGGACGAGAAGCCGGAGCGGAAGGCTGCTCGAGAAGACCAGAAGTTGGGTTCGGGTGAGCCCTTTTCTGGATGACAGAGATCACCAAAACGAGCGGATCCGGAGGAGAAGAACCGGACCGAGGCAGGACTGAACCGGAGAAGAAGTCCCGGACAAAAAGTCAACAATTGTTGACTTTGGGCTCCGGGGCGCCCTGAGCAATAAAATTGACCAGATCGAGTTTTGACTCGATCTGAACGTTGGGGGATAAGTCTTATCCCCCCCAGGGCGCCCGGAACCCTTCCAGGCGCCCCGACCAAGGCTATAAATATAGCCTTGATCTAGAAGCTTTTCAATGAACTCTGAATTGTAATTCCAAACACTTGTGCGCTTCTGTTCTAGTTTAACTTCTGTTTTCTGCACTACATTGTTGTACGAGGCTTCTCTGCCTAAAGGAGTTTTTAGTGAGCTTAATCTTCCTTGGATTAACAACCACATCGATTGTAACCAAGTAAACCTTTTGTGCCTCGCTTTTTCTTTATGTTTTTAATTTATCAGCTTACTTTAATTATTTTACAAGTGTTAGTTAAAGAGTTCGAGGAGAGTTTGTCTTTTTGTGTTTGCAGGATATCCAACCCCTCCTAGCCGGCCGCAACGGTCCTACAGATTCAACTTCCAGCCGCGAGTTAATTTGTATGTTAGACGCCTATCAAGGGTATCACCAGGTGTCTCTTACCAAGAACGACTAGGAAAAGGTTAGCTTTATAATTGCTGAGGGCACTTATTGTTATAATGTTATGTTGTTCGGACTAAATAATACAAGGGCAACTTACCAACGGCTTATGAACAAAGTATTCTAAAAATAGATCGGGCAAAATACGAAAGTTTATATGAATGACATCCTTATCAAATCCCTCCATACATCATATCAGTGCATAGATATAGAAGAAACTTGCTAGACTCTAAGGCAGTGCGGATTAAAGCTCAACCCCAGTGTTATGCAACCGCAAGTGTACGGTTTCGTCATCAGTAATAAAAATATCAAATCCATAGGGACTGTTGATTAAGCACTAGAGATATCGCAAAATAAGTTATCTAGACAAACCTAAGATTGGTGAGAAAGGAGAGTAAGAGAGAGAGAAGAGGAAAGTGAGAAGAGAGAGAAGAGAGAGAATCGATCTTGGAGGGAATGAGCTTCGGGAGATGGATTCTAGAATTTCAGTTTCATTATAATACTAGGAGATACTACATAGATTGCTTAGTTTCTATCCTTTATGTCAATGCTCTTGTAGGAAGTTAGATTGGCCAGTATCCCTAAGTATCACGTAGAGACGATCCCTGTGAAATTCTGTAACGATTTACCTCCCTGTCACGAGGACGCCTCGGTAGATCACTGGGATACATATCTAGTAAAGAACAATAAGATAAGGGTAGAGGTTCGGTACGGTTACCTACTTCCTTATGGAGGAATTGTCTCTCCTTTCAAGAGAATGTCCTAGACGTCCGTGAACGGGTTACCCTTGTAGGGCCCCTCGGGTATACGATCTAGAGCACTCTCTTTACGAGAGTAGCAGTTCCTAAGGGATTGTCTCTCCTTTTGAGGGAACGTCTTAGACGTCCGGAAAGGGTTACCCCTGTCACTAGGGTACCTTGGTCAATACGCTCTAAGGTATCCCCTTTGCGGGATCAACAATCCTCCACATCAATCAATCAAAGAATAGAAATATAAACATCTCACACAAGCATGAATAAGACATTAACAAGTCATCGTATAGAAACAAAGTGAACCTACATAGTTCTACATCTCAATCGCATTATAAATACTCCCTAATCCTAGAAGAGGACGTCTACTCCATTGTGGGGGAAGAACAACCCCATAACATAAAGAAAAGCATACTTACAACCCTAGAAGGAAAGGAAGAAGAGATGTTTGATTATTCCGATGTCTTGGGGATGCTTCCTTGCTCCGGAGATGGACGGATCGTGAAGAGACGGCGGTGGATGAAGCTCGACGGATTTCCCTGAGGGGAGGGACGAAGTCCCGAACCAAAGATGTCCCAAAAATAGGTTTCTTGACCCTTTTATAAGCTAGGGTATGGGCGCCGCACAGCCCGTGGCACGACTTTGCAAGGTTGGCACGGCCACGCCCATCCTCTCCTCTGGCGAAGCTGCACGGCCGTGCCGATTGGCACGGCCGTGTGGTCTCTGGCTTTTGCTCCCTGAGGCACAGCTGTGCAAGGATGCACGGCCGGGCATTCCTTTGTCTCGGCCTGGGGTGGCACGACTGTGCAATGATGCACGACCGTGTGCTGCTTGGCCTCTGCCATGGCCGCACGACCGTGCAAGGGTGCACGGTCGTGCACTGCTCCGCCTCTGCCATGGTCGCACGGTCGTGCAAGGGTGCACAACCGTGCACTGCTCCCTTTTGTCTGGTCACACGACCGTGTGTTGCACGGTCGTGTTCTTTGGCTTATTTTGGTGTGTAGATAATCGTCGTTTTTTCTTCGAAAATCATCCCTGTCAACACAAAACCAAACAAAGAGCAGATATCCGAACAAAAGAATATATATAATGAATACAGACGAAAGAGGCAATCATGCAATGGATATATATGAATAAAGTACGTGGATGTGCGCTAAAAAATGCGTAAATGATCATAATATTTGCGCACATCACCCAGCAAATGTTTGTTCGGGCAAAAAGTGGATGGTTCCTTAGATATATTATGACTGAGCGAGGGATAGAAGCCAACCCAAGCTACGTGTAAACCCTCCAAGACATGTCTCCCCCACATAATCTAAAGTAACCACAAAGACTGACTGGTCGGATCACAACCCTATCTCGCTTCATCTCTCGATCGACCGATCAAAGCTTGCCTTTTTTCAAGATCCTCCGTCGAGTGATCAAATTTCAGTGGGATGTCGACTGTGATAAAGCTTTCGAGAAATTAAAAAATTACTTGTCTGCTCTACCTATACTAGCTAAGCCAGTGACGGGCGAACCTTTATGGGTGTATTTGTCAGCCAATGAGCATTCAGTCGAGTCAGTATTGGTGAGGCAGGAGAGAAAATATCAAAAGTCTGAATACTTTCTAAGTCATTAATTAAAAGAAGTCAAGTGTCGGTACACTGCACTCTATAAATTAGCATATGGACTGGTCTTAGATGCTTGGAGGTTACGTCCTTATTTTACTTTTCATCCAATCGTAGCACTTACTAACAACACTTTGGGTCGAGTACTTATCAATCCAGAAGCCTCTGGGAAGTTGATTAAGGGGATCACAGGGCTTAGTGAGTATAATATATAGTACCAACCCCGAGAGGCCATTAAAGCCTAGGTCTTAAGTGTGGATCATCCACTCGGCAGGGCAGTGAGATAGACATTTCTTATGATATCATTGAGGGAGAATAGAATACAGTTATCCGTGTGGTTAGACTATCGAGCTACTAACAATGAAGTGGAATGTAAGGCATTAATAGTCAGACTACAGGCCGCCCGACACGTAGGTTCCACCCGAGTTTTACTCTATTCAAATTTTTAGTTAGCCGTGCAACAGTTGTCTGGCAATTTTGAGATTAACAATGAGCGACTCAAGTTATATGTAGAGGCATTCGACAAGTTGAAGGCTGAATTTCAAGAGCTAATTATACAGAAAATTCCTCGTGTAGAGAATCAAACAGTAGATAAGTTAGCTAAATTGGCCTCTGTCATAGTCCCATGAATTTTGGATAAGCCCATGGAATATACGTTATTATGGCAAAAGGTGATTCGCTCGCCCACAACGACTCCGCCAACCCGTCCCTAGGTCAACACGGACACATTGAGAGGCAGGTTGAGATAGAACTACAGGATGACTGGAGGATGTTATTGATTTCATTTCTTCAGAACGACCTCTTACCCGAAGACTGGGAGTAAACCAGGATGCTCAAGAAAAGAGTAGGGTGATTCACCTTGATAGGAGATAATCTTTACAAGCGAGCTTTTTCTCAACCTCTACTCAAACGTGTCAGTCCCGAGGACATACAATATATCTTACAAGAAGTACATCAAGGGTTTTGTGAAAGTCACCCAGCGGACGCTCACTTGTCCGAAAAATAGTGCTAGTTGGATATTTTTGGCCTATCTTGTAGATTTATACAACTCGATTGGTGTTAATTTACTTATCTTGTCAAAAATATCAGAATATCTCGCACCGTCTCGCCGAGTTATTACAGACTTCTATGATTTCATGCCCATTCAACAAATGAGGCACAGATATTGTGGGACTGTTCTCAATGCCACCCACTCAAAAAAGGTTCCTCCTGGTGGTAATAGATTATTTTTTCAAGTGGATAGAGGTCGAACCACTGACCAAAATAACCCAGAGGATGGTCATCAAATTCTTATGGCAGAATATTTTATGTCGGTTTAGGATTCAATATAAGCTTATTTCAGAAATGGGAGGTAGTTTCAAGGGAGGAAACTTTGAGAGTGGTGCGTCGGCTACGACATCATGCAAGCTTTTACATCAGTAGCTTATCCACAGAGCAATGGGCAAGCAGAAGTTACCAATAGAGAGATTGTTAGAGGACTCAAGACTAAGCTCTATCATATTGGAGGGAGTCGGGTCGATAAATTATCTAACATGCTGTGGGCTTACCGGTGCTACTTCTTGTGAAGTAATAGGTATAACTCTTTTAATCTTGTCTATGGTGGTGAAGTAGTCATCCTGACTGAGGTTGGTGTCAAATCCGATCGACAATGGCTATATCATGAGGACAACAATGGTTGGCGCCTTATGGAGCTCGACTTAATAGAAAAAATCAAAGACAAGGCAACAACTCCGCTAATGTCTTACCACCAAAGAATGAAGGAAAATTATAATAAAAGGGTTATCCAAAGATTCTTTCAGGTGGGAGATTGGGTCTGGAAACAGATTAAGTCGGTTGGAGATGTCAACAAGTTAGAGTCACAATGGGGGGGTGGGACCTTATAGAGTGGTGCAGAAGCTCACCTCCGGATCCTACTACCTTGAGGATGTAGAAGGAAAAAGATTAGAGAGGCCTTGGAGTGTGAATCATCTATAGCCCTATAGGCCCTAAAAGTACGCCTGTAATTAGCTTATGTATTATGTTATATTTTTACGCTTAATGAGAATACATGCAAATTCAATATAAAAATCACTCAAGTCCCAGACTCCCGAGCATCAGGCTGGGTTATAAGTGAGCATACTCTCGCGTCTATAAAAAGTCCTAACTCTCGAGCATCAGGTTGGGTTATAAGCGAGAATGCTTTTGCGCTTATAAAAAAGTCCCAAACTCTTGAGCACTAGACCGGGTTAAAAGCGAGCATGCTCTCGCTCCTATAAAAGATCCTAGACTCCCGAGCACCAGGCCGGGTTACAAGCGAGCATGCTCTTGTGCCTATAAAAAAATCCCAGTCTCCCGATTACTAGGTTGAGTTATAAGCGAGCATTATCTTGCGTCTATAAAAAGTCCTAGACTTCAGAGCATCAGGCCAGTTTATAAGCAAACATGCTCTCACGCTCAGTCCTAGACTCCTGTGCACTAGGGCGGGTTATAAGCAACATGCCCTCGCGCTATACATGCGTCCCAAACTCTCGTGAACTAGGTCAAGTTATAAGTAAGCATGTCCTCGATCTTATACATGTGTTCTAGACTCCCATGCACCAGGCTAGGTTATAAGCGAGCATGCCCTCACGCTTATACATGTGTTCCAGACTCCCGTACACTAGGTCGGGTTATAAGCAAGCATTCTCTCGCACTTATATATGTTCTAGACTCCCATGCAACTGACCGAGTTATAAGCAAGCATGCTCTTGCGTTTATATATCTCTCAGACTCTCGTACACCGAGATGGGTTATAAGCGAGCATGTTCTTGCATCCTTATACTATTCTTAAACTCAAAATGACCACTTAAGCTCTAAGTGAAGCAACTCCAACATATCTTGTTTATAATTTCGCTCGGTCAATTTCTCGTTTGAATGAATTATATATCGCAAGCTCTTGCGCTTATATATCTCTCAAACTCTCGTACACCAGGATAGGTTATAGGCGAGTATGTTTTCACGTCCTTATAATCTTCTTAAACTCAGAATGACCACTCAAGCTCCAAGTGAAGCAACTCCAGCGTGTCTTGTTTATAATTCCGCTTCGGTCAATTTCTCGTTCGGATGAATTATATACTGCACAGGATACAAAAAATTTATTCGCCAGGGTCAATTTCTCGTTTGGATGAATTATATGTCACATAGGATACAAAACATTTATTTCACCCATAATATCCACGCCAGTTAATGAGATCATAAGCATGAGCAATATCAAAAGGTTCGACCTAGATCAGGGATTCTTCTACTCAATTTTCTCATTATAACTGGCCAAATGATTGTTCTGTACGGGGGTATGTCTTGCTCAGGGTAATATTCATATTAGAACTATTCTTACAAAAGAGGAGCTATTAATACAAAGACTAAGCATAAGAAGATAGGTATGATTTGATTTTGACCTGAGCCAGTTTATCATTCCAATCTTAGCATTCAAGTTTTGCGATAGTTACTGTTGGTGCAGGAAGCATTCGACGATCGAACCTAGTTTTGATAATGGCAAAGGGTTCAAACTTAAGGTTATTTGAGATCTAATGTGTGTGAATGAGTTTGTAGAAAAGTCTTAAGTGTACTTAGGCAAAAGTCCTAGCTGCAGTTAGGCAAAGGGAAAACCCTAGGGGTGGTAACCCTAGGCGGAAAGTCTTGGCGGGTCGAGCGCTTCGGACAAAAGTCTTAGGGGGTGGTAACCCTAGGTGGAAATGTTAGGACCGATATGCCCGCTAGAGGGGGGGTGAATAGCGTTTCGTCGCGCTCCTTGCGTCGTCTTAATGATGATTGCTTCTTATGATGATGTGCAGCGGAAAATACAAGAAACAACACACTACAACGCTAACACGTAGATTTACTTGGTATCCACCTCAAAAAGAGGTGACTAGTCCAAGGATCCACACACTCACACACCCTCCACTATGAAACCACTCCTTTACGGTAACTACCGAAAGCGGAGAAATCTTACAAGCTCACAATACAACAAGAATATAAAGAGTGTAGGACTGTTGCGGCCGGCTAGAAGGGGGGTTGAATAGCCCTGTAAAACTAAAACAAAAATACTCTTCTCAAACTCTTAAACTAACACTTGCATAAAATAAAAGCAATAAATAAAATCAGAAAAGTAAAAGGCACACCGAGATTTACTTGGTCACAACCGGGGAGGTTGTTGATCCAAGAAAACGTAGCACTAGTGTCTCCTTCAGGCGGAGAAGCCTTTTACAGCAATGAAGTGCACAACAGAAGCTAAACTACATAAACGTGTACAAGTGTAGAAAGAATGCTTGAGTTCAGAATTGATTGAAAGCTTCTGGACCAAGGCTATATTTATAGCCTTGGTCGGGGCGCTTGGAGGGGTTCCGGGCGCCCTGGGGGGGATACATTTTATCCCCCAACGTTCAGATCGAGATTTGACTCGATCTGGTCAAAATTCAATCTCCGGGCACCCGGAAGGGTTCCGAGCGCCCTGGGCTGGTTCGGGCACCCCGGACTGCTCCGGGCGCCCCGGACTGCTCCGGGCGCCCCGGGCAAGTCGGGGCGCCCCGGACAGTTTCGGGCGTCCCGGACCCTAAGTCAACTCCGATTAACTTTTTTCGCCTCGGTCTGGGTCTTCAACTTCGGTTCCGCTCGCTTGGGTGATCTCTGTCATCCGGAAAAGGGCTCACCCGAACCCAGGTTTCGGTCTTCTCAAGCAGGCTTCCCTCCGGCTTCTCGTCCCTTGGAATCGCCATGTGTTTCATTCTCATCCACCAGCGTACTCATCCGTAGACTTCATCCCTCGGTCCCACCTCGTGTCGACCTTCTCGCTAGCTGCGTCTCTTGCTCCTCGAGCAGTCTTCCACTCCGGCTTCTCGTCCCTCGGAACCACTGCACGATTCCTTCTCATCCGCCGGTGTACTCTTCCGCAACGCCTCATCCCTCGGACGCACCGCGTGCCGTCCTTCTCACTCGCTGCGTCTTCCGCTCGACTACTTGTACTCCTAAGCTCCTGCACACTTAGACACAAGGTTAGAAACACACAGGACCTAACTTAACTTGTTGATCACACCAAAACCACCTTGGGGTTCCAACAATCTCTCCCTTTTTTGTGTGAGCAACCCAAGTTAAGCTAGGGTAAAAATTAGACATAAAATAAACTTATACTAAAACATTTGGTCTACCACCCCCTAGACTTATACTAATCCTTCTCCCTCTTTGATCACAAAAAAATGGGGTTTCCAGAAAAAATCTAAGGGTTAAAGACTTAGAAAATTTTGAGATCCTTAAAAATTTACAATAATTTTCACATAAAGAGTCTCTGAAAAAAATTTAAGTAGAATTTTCTAAGTGAAATTAAAAAAAAATTCTAACTTAGACATTTTTTGCAAAAACATCTAAAAACTTTAAGTAGAAATTTTCAATTTCATAACAATATTTAACTTAAAAAATATCTTCTGAGAATTTTTCTAAGTATTGAAGAGAATTTTCTAAGAGGAAAAATACCAAAAATTTTTTCTAAGTTTAAAAAAATATTTTTGAAAAAAGATTTTCTTATATCTTTGAAAATTTTTCTAAGTACTTAAATTTCTAAGTCAATTTCATGTAAAAGTATTTTAAAAAAAAATATTTTGAAATTTTTTTTGAAAAACTTTGACAGCATTAATTAATTCTAATTTTAATGCTTTTGACAGAAAGTTAATTAAATATTTATTTCAATATTTTGGCTTCCAGGTCGTGGCGAGGCACTAGACCTTCTTGGTTATTGGAGCAACAACCACTTCCTTAGACAAAGCCTCATAGAGAAATTCATTATTTAATTTTCTCACTGAAAAGTGCTAATTTTAATTTTAAAACTTATACTAAGCAAGATTTAGGAACCCAATAAAGGTTCCAGCCTACTGATTAACTAAAAAGTTTTTAGAGACATACTTTCTTGAAATGTTTCTAATTTGTTCCGGGTGATATCTAAAGTACCAATTCAAATTATTAGATCTTCTCAAATTGGTTTTAGATGAACATGCATAATTTTTCAAGTTATCTATTTGAATTTTTCAAATTTTGATTTTCTAATTTCAAATTTTCACTTTCTAATTTTGATTTGTCTAATTCTTCTAAGGGACAAGATTTAGCCAAAATTATTTTTAAAATTTTGATTTCCTTTTCTAATTTACAACAGCCTTTAGTTAATAACTTAACGAACTTAAAAAGTTTATCAGGAGGAAGAGAACGTACCGGACTTACCTTGTCAAGTTCGTTGTCCGTGTCTCCCCCTGAACTGCTGCTTTCTTCTGACGGAGCTCCCCCTTCATCAATGCTCTCGATGCTCATCTCGGAAGAGCTTGAATCGCAGTCGTCATCTTGATGACTCGCCATCAGTGCGAGTCCGGAGAATGCTTTGATTTCCGATTCGGACGACGTATCTTCCCACGTCGCCTTTAGGGCCTTTCGCTTTTGGATAAACTTCTTACTCTTCTCCTTGTCCTTGTTCTTCAGCTTGGGGCAGTTATCTTTGACGTGCCCTTCTTCGTCGCAGTGGTAGCAGCGGATCGTTCTTTTCTTCTTTCCCTGCGGATGGTTAGTAGATCTGGATTTACAAAGTTTCTTGAATCTTCTTACCATCATTACCATTTCCTTGTCGTCGAGAGAGGATTCTGACTCTGGTTCATCTTTCGAAGCTTTGAGGGCGATGTTGTTCTTGGGCTCCTTCATTCCTGCACATCTTGACTCATGCACTTCAAATGTTAAAAAGAATTCTTCTAATGAAATCTTTTCTAAATCTTTAGAAATGTAAAATGCATCTACTAATAATGCCCATTTGGTATTTCTAGGAAAGGAATTTAGTGTGTACCTGAGCAAATCTCGGTTACTTACCTTTTCTCTGAGATTCGAAAGTTCGATAATAATGTCTTTAATTTTCGAGTGCAGATGCGCGACTGACTCGTCTTCCCCAAGTCGCAGGCTGGTGAGCTGATTGCGAAGCAGATCTCTTCTGGCGAGCTTGGCTTCGGACGTCCCTTCGTGCAGCTTGAGGAACTTCTCCCAAAGTTCCTTTGTCGAGTCATAGTGCCCGATCCTGTTGACCTCTTGAGGTGGAAGAACGCTTAGCAGATGGTATTCTGCTTTGTCGTTCGCCACGAATTCAGCCTGCTCCTTTTTTGTCCATTGACATTTTTCCTTACCTTCTGGAGCTACAAAGCCAAATTCCATTGTTAAAGTTAATTCAAAGTCTGTTGTAAAAAATGCCTGCATCAGATTCTTCCAGGTAGCGAAGTCCCCTTCGTATTTCGGCGGGTGGATGCTTGGTCTGGCCATCTCGTTGCTTCGTTCGGCGGTTAGTCCTCTTGAAGCGCCTCGGCTCTGATACCACTTGTAGGACCGTTGCAGCCGGCTAGAAGGGGGGTTGAATAGCCCTGTAAAACTAAAACAAAAATACCCTTCTTGAACTCTTAAACTAACACTTGCATAAAATAAAAGCAATAAATAAAATCAGAAAAGTAAAAGGCACACCGAGATTTACTTGGTTACAACCGGGGAGGTTGTTAATCCAAGAAAACGTAGCACTAGTGTCTCCTTCAGGTGGAGAAGCCTTTTACAGCAATGAAGCGCACAACAGAAGCTAAACTACAGAAACGCGTACAAGTGTAGAAAGAATGTTTGAGTTCTGAATTGATTGAAAGCTTCTGGACCAAGGCTATATTTATAGCCTTGGTCGGGGCGCCTAGAGGGGTTCCGGGCGCCCTGGGGGGGATAAATTTTATCCCCCAACGTTCAGATCAAGATTTGACTCGATCTGGTCAAAATTCAATCTCCGGGGCCCCGGGCTGGTCCGGGCACCCCGGGCAACTCCGGTTGACTTTTTTTTCCTAGGTTCGGGTCTTCAACTCCGGTTCTGCTCGCTTAGGTGATCTCTGCCATCCGGAAAAGGGCTCACCCGACCCCAGGTTCTGATCTTCTCGAGCAGACTTCCCTCCGGCTTCTTGTCCCTTGGAATCGCCGCATGTTTCCTTCTCGTCCACTAGCGTACTCATCCGCAGACTTCGTCCCTCGATCGCACCCCGTGCCAACCTTCTCGCTAGCTGCTGTAGGACCGTTGGGCTGGCTAGAAGGGGGTTGTTAGATAGTCCTGTAGAATAAAAACAAAAATAACCTTCCTCGAACTCTTTAAGCTAACACTTGCATAAATAGATTAAGCAGTAAATTAAAAAGCATAAAATAAGAGGCACGAGTGTTTACTTGGTTACAACCGATGTTGTTGTTAATCCAAGGAAAATTAAGCTCAATATCAATCTTCTTCAGGCGGAGAAGCCTCTTACAGCGTTGACGTACAAAAAGAAAAAGTTCAACTGAAACTCTAAAGTGCATAAGTGTTGGATTTACAGTTCTAAGTTCGTTTAAAAGCTTCTGGACCAAGGCTATATTTATAGCCTTGGTCGGGGGTGCCCCGAAGGGGTTCCGGGCGCCCTGGGGGGGATAAACTTTATCCCCAAATGATCAGATCGAGTCAAATCTCGATCCTGGTCAAAAGTCTGGTCCGGGCGCCCGGAGGGCTCCGGGCGCCCCGGAGCCCAAAGTCAATAGATGTTGACTTTTTCGTCCGGGACCTCTTCTCTGGTTCAGTCCCGCCTCGGTCCGGTTCTTCTCCTCCGGATCCGCTCGCTTGGGTAATCTCTGCCATCCGGAAAAGGGCTCACCCGAACCCAAGTTCCGGTCTTCTCGAGCAGCCTTCCGCTCCGGCTTCTCGTCCCTCGGAATCGCCACGTGTTTCCTTCTCGTCCACCAGCGTACTCATCCGCAGTCTTCGTCCCTCGATCGCACCCTGTGCCGACCTTCTCACTAGCTGCGTCTCTTGCTCCCCGAGCAATCTTCCGCTCCGGCTTTCATCCCTCGGAACCACCGCACACTTCCTTCTCGTCCACCGGGGTACTCTTCCGCAGCACCTCGTCCCTCGGACGCACCACGTGCCGTCCTTCTCGCTAGTTGTGTCTTCCGCTCGAGTACCTGTGCTCCTAAGCTCCTGCACACTTAGACACAATGTTAGAAACACCAGGACCTAACTTAACTTATTGATCACACCAAAACAACCTTGGGGTTCCAACAGCTGCGTCTCTTGCTCCTCGAGCAGTCTTCTGCTCGAGCTTCTCGTCCCTCGGAACCACCGCGTGCTTCCTTCTCGTCCGCCGGTGTACTCTTCCGCAGCGCCTCGTCCTCAGACGCACCGCGTGCTGTCCTTCTCGCTGGCTGCGTCTTCCACTCGACTACCTGTGCTCCTAAGCTCCTACACACTTAGACACAAGGTTAGAAACATACAGGACCTAACTTAACTTGTTGATCACACCAAAACCACCTTGGGGTTCCAACAAAGAGAAGCAAATACAAGGGAAATCTTACAAGATTTGTACAATAAACCCTAACCCTAGCTTCTTCTTCTTATTGTAACTCGCCTCTTGACTTGGACGTGTCTCCAAGAACCTTCAAGACTGGCGGGGAGAGCTGTGGAGAAGTCGCTGTGAAGATCACACAAACTCGCAAGAAGAAGAACGCAAAGTTTTGCGGAAAAAACGCTCCGCCCATGCTTTAAATAGTGCTCCCAATCGATCCAATTCATCTCCAATCGATTGCCACGTCAGCACCGCTTCATCGCAGCCGTTCATCGCTCATTTCTTGCCTAACGGTCGAATCCTAATCGATCAACTGATTGATTGGGAACATCTGGATCGATCGGTGGATCGATCCAGAAGCATTCTGTGCTTCTTGCGATCATGCGAGAACACCCCTGCCCAATCGATCGACCAATCGATTGGGCAGCTCCCAATCGATCGCCCGATAGATTAGGAAGGCTTCTGTGCTCGTGATTTCACATCCCAATCGATCGACTGATCGATTGGGCCTTCCCACAATCGCAGTACACACCAATCGATCGACTGATCGATTGGACCCTGGTTCAATCGATCGCCCGATCGATTGACCAGCCTGGACTTGACTCAAACTCAAGTCCAAAACCTCCAATCCAACTCCCGGTCAACCGTGACCTGTTGGGTCTCTGTGCCTAGTATTTGGCCACACCCGACCAACCTCGAACTAGCCTTCTAGCCTCCTCTATCAGCCTTGCGTCCCTCGGATATCTCCCATCATTCACGCCTTGCCTTCAGGAGCTTCATTCGGCCTCATCCTAGTTATAAGATTATACTGCCACACTCGACTAACATCGAACTAGCCTTTTAGCCTCCTCCATCAGCCTTGCGTCCCTCGGATATCTCTCCATCCTTCACGCCTTGTCTTCAAGAGCTTCCTTCACCTCATCCTAGTTATCGAGTTCTCCTTGCCAAGTCACACTAGGACTTACCTTGCCAAGACCACATGCTTGGACTTACAACCTGTGTTAAGATCACACTTAGACTTTCCAATTGCGTGGCTCCTCACCAGGACTTTCTCACTTGCCAAGATCACACTTGGACTTTCCAATTGTCTGGCTCCTCACCAGGATTTTCCTTTTGCCAAGATCACACTTGGACTTTCCAATTGCCTGATCTCACTTATCAGGACTTTCACCACCAAGTCTGGTCAACACTGACCTACTTGGATTTTCACTCTTGCCAACCTTCCTGTTGGACTTACCTTTGCCTAATCTCCAATTAGGACTTTCCCAGTCAAGTCTCCTGTCAACCTTGACCTACTTGACTCCTCTCTTGCCTAACCTCTAGTTAGGACTTTCCCGGTCAATGTTTTTTATTATTTAATCATTATGTATTTAGGAGAGTTTTGTGATGCTAGAGAAGTTTGTGATGTACACTTATTGCAGGGGATGTTCTCTTTCCATGTATTGGTGAAAATTGATGGTCCTCATCTGTAAAATAGATAGGGATCATCAATTCTTACCAATACATGTATAGGGACCATCCTCGGTCCACGATATGTGGACGGATCTGACCTCTACTTATTTAGATGCGTTGCTGGAAAAGCTACTAGGTTTATAGAAATTTTGTGTTTTATTTAATGATATTTGAATGAGTTATTATGATGTTATTTTTTTATTATTTAATGCTTAATGAATTCTCCGATCAATTCGCGAAGCTGTCGTTGCTCCTCACCTGTGGTGGTTAAAAGGCTCGACGGCTCGAGCACCTGCTTGTCGACATATGACAAGTTGAGGCTCACTATTCGACATATGCCATTAAAATTACATTTTTTTTAAATGGGAAGGAGGTCTATTAAATCATAATAGTTAAACAATCTCAATATTAGTAAGGATCAAAATCAATTTGCTCCTTATGTTTTTTAAGGATCTAACACTTTGTCTACGTGATAATCATGTATTGGATAAAATAAGTGTCATGGATCCATTGGGATTTTGATATTATTTACCATTGGATTAGAGTCAATCCAATGGTTGAATATTGCATCGCTCAAATTAGAAATACCCTTTCTTTCCTATTTAAATGCATGCCTCTTTTCATCACACGTCCCGCGAAGTCTACTGGCGGCAAGGCGCTGAGGAAGTCAGATCCCATGATTGGCGGCATAAATAAGCCACATCACTTCTTTTTGGGCATGAGATCGTGTAGGACTTCAAGAGTAGATGAAGCAGATGCTACAATTCCAACCACCCCATGAAGCTAAACACTGGCAAGTCCCTGCACCAGCCATGCCTCCATGCCACAACCTGCAAGACCTCACTGGTGAGCCTTGCTTTCTCCTTCAAATTTTAACTCAATCACTAGCAATTAATCTTACTGTTGCTGCGACTCCATTGCTCTATCCCGTGCAGGGGAAAAGATCCATGTCCTTGTCAGGCCGGGATCGATAATGCAAGTGATGACATACATGACATTGCAATGGCAGAGGATGGCATCTCTGATGATGATATGCAAGTAGGGGAGAAGAGGAGGCGACTGAGCATGGAATAGGTGAGGGCACTGGAGAGGAGCTTCGAGCTGTAGGGAAACAAACTAGAATAAGAGAGGAAATTGCGGTTGGCTACCACACTTGGGTTGCATATAAGGCAGGTGGTCATTTGGTTCCAGAACAAGAGGGCCAGGTGGAAGACCAAGCAGCTGGAGATGAATTATGAGCTGCTTAATACCCAATTTGATGCATTCAGATCACAGAACGAGACCCTAAAACAGCACAACAAGAAACTCCAATCTAAGGTAAATTTAGAATTTTCAAAAATGATTACTGGGACATGAATAACTCTGAGGAAATGTGCAGATCTTGGCTCTCAAAGGCAGGGAAACAACATCATAAGTCATCAATCTCAATAAAGTAACTGAATGTTCTTGTAATAATTGAAGTCAGAACACCTATGAGATCGAATAATATTGCAAATGTTGGAAATATTTTGGAGGATGGAAGTTTCTATAACTTGCTATAACTTTTAATTTGAAAATGACGTATGGAGGCTTTCATTTGGACTTATCGTATCAAGTTTGCAAAATGTATTTGAGTAGAGATCTTTGAAGAATATACAATTGGAATTTCTTCTTTAATGAGTTGAAAATTATTTTTACACCTATTGGGCTCTAGTTGAAAATTGTTTATACATCTAATGAGTTTTAGAGCTAGAGTTGTTTGAATTGTTTCTAAATTTTAACTTTAACAATGTTTTGAAGTACTCTTATACTCATGGCATTTAGGTGTGGTTTGAAACCGCTCTTAAATTTCATGAATTATATATATATATATAACATCCAACATGTTCTAGAGTGGTTTGAACTGTTCCTAAATTTTAAACTTTAATAGTGTTTTGATGTGCTCTTATACCTACATTTAGGAGTGGTTTAAAATTGCTCTTTAATGTCTAACATTAATAGCATTTCAAAATCACTCTTATATCTATAGCTTATAGAAGTGGTTTAAAACCATTCTAACACCTAAAGAGTTTAAGAGTGTTTTGAACTGCTCCTATATTTATAGCTATAGAAGTGGTTTAAAACCATTGTTATATGTACAACGTGTAAGATCAGTTTCAAACCATACCTATAAAGTATAATAGGAGCGGTTTTTTAATTTTTACCAACGTTTACGAAAATCGCTTTTATAAGATATAGGAACGGCAAAAAGAGGAGCAAATTTTAAACTATTGGTAAAAGTATAGGAGTGGTTGAAAATCGCTCTTGAAAGTCAAAAAAACCACCCCTATATGGGTGTATTTTTTGTAGTGATCTCACTCAACCCTACCGGATGAGTGTAAGTTTGTAGAAATTCAAATAGTCTAGGTCCGTCAAGAGGTTTCGGTTAAAATCCCTAGTCAACCTAAAGAGCTTAAATTGCAATCATTTTTAGATCTTGTGGATTTATGAGGTTGTAAGTAGTTCAAAGATGCCCTTCATTATTTATTTTAGATTCCCCAGAGGTGCTTTAGTATTATGTTAATTTTCAATTGAACATTTGGGTTTGGTCTCCTAGAGATTAGGATCATGTTGGGCCTAATCTGATAGTAGATTAGGACCAAGTTGGTGTTGATCTCCCCACCGCTATGTGCTAGTGCTTAGAAAAAAAAAGTTTAATCGAATGAAAGAGATGAGAGATAGTTGCATGTAAAGGAGAGAAAAAGAGATTAAAAAGTCAATTTTGATAGGAGGGGTAGAATAGAAAGACTAGTTGAATTAGTGTATTTTTTTTTGTTATTCTCAAAGTATGATAATTTTATAAATCTACGTGCATCTTTTGATAATAATAACAATAAAAATAACAATCAAGTCTTATCGTACTAGATGCGTATTGTCATAGTTTCACATCACCTAACTGGTGCATTTATTGGTTGTCTAAGTATATGCTCATACCATCTTAAATGTGTCCCTCAGGTTTTTTTTCATCAATAGATGCAACTTCGATTTTTTCTCTAATGCTATCATTTTTTATTTTGTTCATCCTCATTATCTACACATCCTCTTTAACATCCTCATCTCTACAACTCTCATGTGCTCAAGTCATTGCCCAACATTCAGCTCCATATAATATAGCAGGCCTGACTGTAATTTTTGTAAAACTTTTCTTTAAGTTTTAGAGGCACTTTAAGATCATATAAAACACTCGACGCTTTCTTCCATTTTAACCATCCTACTTGTATTTTATATAAGATATCTCTCTCAATCCTTCCATCATTTTGACAAAAATAATTCTGAATATTTAAAGCTTTCAGTTTCAGACAACTCATCATCTCTTATCTTAACAATTGTCTCATTATGTCTAATATTGCTAAACTTAAATTTTATATATTATGTTGTTATTCTACTAAATTTAAAACCTTTCTCTTCTAGTGTTTTCCGTAAAGATTCCAATTTAACATTTACTCCTTCATGTGTTTCATCTTTTAAAATAATATAATATATAAATAACATGTACCACAATACTGTGTCTTGAATGTGTGTAGTGAGTTCATCTATAATTATTATAAAAAGATAGGGACTTAGAGCTGATCTTTGATATAACTCTATATTTATTAGAAATACTTTAGTTACTCTGCCTGAAGTATCCTCATACATATTCTTAATTAATTAATATATGTTACGCTAACACCTTTCTTTTCTAGAATTCTTCATATAGCTTATTTTAGGACTATATCATAAGTTTTTTATAAGTCAATGAATACTATATGCAGATTTTATTTTTTTCTCCCGATGTTTTTCAATTAGTTATCTAAGAAGATGTATAACTTCTATTGTTGACCTTCCAGGTATAAATCCAAATTGATTTTCATTCATTGCGGCTTTCTTTTTTAATTTTTTTTCTATTACTCTTTCCCAAAGTTTCATGGTATGCCTTGTTAGTTTAATTGTCACGCTCCTAGAGGAGTCTCTGGCAGACAAAAATCCGACAGCATCTCCCCTGTACCGGTGACAATCCAAAACATACATACATACAAAATATACATCAGTCAAATACGGCTGGAATATATACACAGCCACGTAGTTAATAATCTTAGCCTACACGGCTGGATAAATATAACAACAACCACACAGTTATATATATTTTTATCAGCTCACTCGGCTGTAATCAAAACCAACACAGCGGAAAAACATAAAGACAAGCCCATACAAAACAAATCAAAACACTGCCAGCCGGCTAAACTTTATACAAATATATCATCAAAACCATAAGATAGTCACATGGCTAAACACAAATACAATGCCAAAATAATAGAAGGATATACCAAAAGAAAACAAAAACGAGATGAAACCGTCTTCGAATGTGACGTAGGACCCGACAGACAGGATACTCCAAGTGACATACCAACCATCTACAAGCTACCTGAAAACATAAAGATATACATGCGGTGGTGAGTATAGGTAACTCAGCGGGTAATAGAAAGGATAGTGCATGGTCCATAAATAAACATAGAGATCAAAAGTATACAGTCTCAGTAGAGAATAAAGAACATGATCATACTATCATAATCAATGCACCTAAACATATCTGAAATAATAACCTGACATACAAACTGTACAAACCACAACTATCATAATGATAGATACATACTCAATCTGGAATCGACACATAGTACAATGATCAGTAAACTCACCTGACCTGCAACAGACCTCATCGCGACACCTGTGCAATATAAACACGACTGCATATACATGTAAAATAAATGACATGTATGCAGCATGACAACCATATGCAACAAGCATATCTCAAACAAAGTGTAACAACCACAATCACATGTAACTAGTATCTACTAGGCATGTATATAAATATAACTCCACAGATGCACCGTGCATCATATGCAAAAATGCGTATGCATGCTCCATGGTCACCCCGCCACCTCTCTAGACACCATGACCCCTGTATGGCTGAGAGACTTGGGTCCATGACGACTGTACTACCCTCCAGCCCACTATAAAGTGGTCGAGGTGGATAGTCCGCTAGTAGCTATCTAACTACATAGCATCAGGGTCCCTAACTGCTCACAACGCTGGATCTCACAAACCTCGTGACCGGGTGGCACGATAGGACGAGCGACAACTGCTCCAGCTACCACTACCTATGAGTGGCCGAGTGTGCGGCGCTAAACCAAAACAACTGATGACTCTCTCACACAAGGAGACAATGGTCGACAACATGCAATGAATGATGAACATGATATATATATATATATATATATATATATATATATAATCATGATACAAACATCGTCATCATCCATGCAACCTCTAAATCCACATAAGTACCCCCACGACATGAATATAATCATAATGATATCTCCACATATCCCACCAGCATATGTATACAACTACATATGTATAGTCAACCAAAAATCTTCAATAACCCCACCAGACATACGTACACAACCTCACATGTACAATCAACATGTATCCTCTAGTAAAAACACATCAGACACGTTATAAACCACAAATATACAATCAACACAACTCTTCTAATCATCACACCGGACAAATGTATACACGACATACCGATGGACCATCATCATATGAACACCACCAACGAAGTATCCCCTACTATACATACTCTACATGTAAACATATCATAGAGTATAAATAATCCAAAGTGTAGACTGTATAAGAATTAAATAGATCATCACAAGGGTCAAGCATAAGTATCAAGAAGGAAAACAACAACTGAACACGATATAAGGTAAAGTAGCATAAACCATCACATAATAACCATGCACTAAGCTTAATAAAAATCTACATAGAGCTAAGGAAGAAATACCCGCCTTTATCTGTCGACCGTGATAAACCAAACCCGCGTCAAGACACTCGTCTCAAACTAAAGTCCTGCAATACAGGATGCATAGATTTAGCTAATCACGTATAAATTAAATAGCTAAATCAAATCACCAAATCTATTTAGGGTAACTATAAATCGAATATGATCCTCAATTAACCACCTAACTAGAGTTAAGTCAGCTTAACCCTAATTAATCCATCCTCCTCCTTAAATTAGGTTTTAATCTCTCTAATTAACCCTAATCATTCCACAACCTAATTAAATTAGGTTTATACATGCATATCTCTAAAAACTCACCCAATTTCATAATAATCCAAATGATCACTCACATCTAATCAAGTTTAATTCCATCAACTAAGCATCAAACCAACAAATCCACCATTCTACTCCTAGCAATAACTTTAGCTTTAATAATTACCAAAATCTGATAATGATCACGGGTGACTCAAGATCGAAGTGTAACCCACGGCTGGAAATTGTTGGTGATGCCCACTGAAAATCTTCAGTAACCTAAACCAAGCCATTCAACCCATAGAAAACCTAATTTAGCAACATACTAATTAGAATCACAAAGGTACCTCTCTGGAAAATACTTACCGTGAGGTTTAGCAGCAGTTTAGTATCTCACAACCCACAAGAACTTCTTGCCGATAGCTACCAAAGATCCCTACACTACTTCTTTCCAAAAATCAATCCCGAACCTAGCTGTAGAGCAATTGATTTACTAAAATTCTTAACAAACAAAGCTCTGCTCACCTTAAACACTCCACCTCTTCACCGAGACTTCAATCGACGGAGAGGATTGCAGATCCGATGGAGAAAGCGATCCCCAACAGAGTTATGGTGGCCGGAACCAAAATACAATCTCTACTTCCCAGAAAACCACCCAAATCAAACCATCAAGAAGAACACATGCTCGAATCCATGACCCAATCTAAACGCTTACCTCCAAGATCAAGGCTAGGGCAACGATATGCTCTTGCCGATAAACAGAGGAGAAGATCGGGGAAAGAAATAGTGAAAACAGACACTGCTACCTCACCCCAATGGCCGACACTTGACAGATTCGATGTCGGTGTCCTCGATTTCATTTTGACGGAAACAAGTGGTGCGACGATGGCAATGAAAAGGAAATTCATCGCTGCCGCTTGCCGAGACTGGAAATGAGGAGGCCAGAATGAAGGATCGACAGTAGTTAGCTCTTCCCCCTCACCGCTCCAAGATCAGCTCCTCGCCGGCGACACCGAGAAGAGGCGAGGAAATCACCGATCGTCGGGATCAGAGAACGCGAAGAACAGAGGAGGGAGTCGGGGAAAATGAATGGGAAGAAGTTAGGTTTGGGTTTTTAAACCTAGGATTTAATTAACCAACTATAAGTTAATTTAATCAATCAACTCCCACTTAATTTGTGTATTCCAAACAAGCCCCCACTTAACACAAACGATTCATCCCCTCAAAACAAGTCATACGGACTTCGTTTAAATCCCGAAAAATTCTTGAAAAATCCAATAAGATTTTTCGTCCAATAACATTTATTATTTTAAATTTTGCGATATCTTACATTAATACCTCTATAGTTTACACAATTTTATGTATCTCCCTTGTTCTTATATATGGGAAGTAGAGTACTTACCCTCAATTGATCAGACATATTTTTTTTTTCAATATCATGTTAAATAACTTTGTAAGTCATTCCAAACCTTGTTTCCCTATACATTTTCATACCTTTGTTGGAATATCATATGGTTCAATGAGTTTTCCATTGTACATCCTATTTAAAGTTTATTCTATTTCTGAAGTTTGAATTCTATGATACAAATTTAAATTTTTATACTTATTTGACCTACTTAAATTACCTAAGTTAAGTTGGTCACTTAAATCTTCATTAAAAAGTTGATAAAAATACTTTCACCGCTCTTTTATTCTCCATCATTTATTAGTACTCTATTGCATTCATTTTTAATACATTTTATTTGGATAAGTTCTCTTGTCTTCCTTCCTCTCATTTTAGCTATTCTATACATCTCTTTTCTCATTTTTATATCTAATTTTTTATATAATTATTCAAAAGTTCCATTCTTTGATTCATTCATTACTTTCTTAATCTCTTTCTTAGCTATTGTATATTTTCTTAAGTTTTTCTCATTCTTACAAATATATAATTCCTTATAAGTTGTTCATTTTTCCTTTACTTTCTCTTGTACATTCTCATCCCACCATCAAGATTTCTTACTTAGTGGTGCATGTCCCTTTGACTCATCGAGTACACTCTTAGCTACTATTTTCAATTTTGATACTATATTATCCCATGTCATGTTAGAGTCACTGTATATTTCACTTAATACTTGTACTCTTATATTCTTTTGATGCTTGTACTTGTTAGAGTGTATACTAAAAGCCTAGCTTTTGTAAACATTTATTTTCTGAAATAAAAGAATCACATTGGTCAATATCTGCATTTATTTATTAAATGTAATTGTTCAATTAATTTATATAGTAGACAACATGGAGTGTGGTGTCACACTCAGAAGATCATGTCGTCGGTTCTCTATAAATTATAAATAGCTGCTCGCAACTAAGATGGAAAGGAACAAACCATCAGAATAGTCGTAGTGTAATTAAGTATTAGTTTATCTTGACTAATAAATTACACTGATACACTTTAAGTGTATTGAGTAGGATCATTTAGGTAAGTTCTTTTGTACTGACTTAGTAAAAGAACTACACCTTAGTTATTATGGAAGTGTGTGCTCTTAATCCTAATATAATAACAAGCACATATATTTAATATTTATTTCTTTGACTTATCAAAGGATGAGGTTTAGCTCGATAAATCAATATGCCCGATAAGTTGGGAAATAATATTACTTATAGTGTGTGTTGTTGATTATAGAAGGAATCTGTGTCCTAGTTATCTAGGTTGAGAATGTCTCCAAGAGGAGCTCATAAGGATTGCTATGTTAAACCCTGCAGGTGGACCTAGTCCGACATGACAATAAAGTTGAGTGGTACTACTCTTGGAGCTAGATATTAATTAAGTGAGTTGCCAGTAACTTACTTAATTAGTGGACATTCGTAATCTTAAACACAGGGAGACTAACATACTCATGATAAGAATGAGCCCATAATGTAATTTGGGATTGGTGCGGTAGTGCGGTAATAACTCTCTAGTGGAATGAGTTATTATCTATGAACTTGAGTTGTGTGTTTGGGGCGAACATAGGATACTCAAGCTCATCGGAAGGCCAAAACCAATTTCTCCTCTAGGTCCCTGTCGTAGCCTCATTATAGCCTCAAGTCCATCCAAATTTAGGGCTCTTCTTGGTGTCCAAGAAGTGGGTCGGTCCAATGCTTGGTGACCAAGCAAGGGCCGGCCACATCCTCTCCTATAGGGGCCGCCCTTTGCTTGGTGACTAAGCATGAAGGGGCCGACCACAATATTCAAACAAGGAGGGTCGTTTTTGAATTTTTAAAATCTTCTCTTTGTAGAAAACTATAAGTTTTAAAAGAGAGATTTTAATTTTAAAAACTTTCCTTATTTGAATTTGGCCACATGTTTTAATAGAGAGTTTAAAAGTTTTAAAACTTTCCTTTTTTAACCATCCTCATGGTTTAGGAAAAAAGGGAGATAAGTTTTTAAAATTAAAATTTTCTATCATCATGTTAAAAAGGAAATTTTATAAGAGAGTTTTTAAATTTTAAAACATGGTTTTAATTTTTAGAAACTTTCCTTTTTTAACTCCTACTTTAGGAAAGAGAGTTTGTAAAATTTTATAAGAGTTTTTCTTGTAAAATTTTATAAGAGTTTTTCTTGTAAAATTTTATAAAAATATATTTCCTTTATTCTCTTGATGAGGTGGCCGGCCACCTTGTTTGGTGCCCAAGCAAGTGGCCGGCCATCATAAAATTAATTAAAATCATCACAAATTAAAATTGGTGATTGATTCAATTAAGAAGAAAGAAAAGGAAAAATTATAAGGGAAAAGGAAAAACTCTTTGATGATTTTATTTTTTTATAAAAGTTTTTCCTTATTTGCCTTGGGCCAGTAATATAAAAGAAGGGGTGAGGGAGCTTCATGAGATACAACTCTTATTCTATTGCTTGGAGGTCTTTTGGTGGCCGACCCTCTCACTTCTTCCTTTCCCTTTGCTCTCTTCTCCTTGGTGGTGGTGGTGGCCGAATCTTAGAGGAAGAGGAAGGACTCTTTTAGGTGGTGTTCATCTTGGAGGATCGTCGCCCACACGATGTCCAAGGCGAGGCAAGGAATACGGCAGAAGATTTCGAGGTCATTAGCTTACAAAGAGAAGGTATAACTAGTAATTTTCTTCCGCATCATACTAGTTATTTTCTTTGTAAGAATTCTAAATACAAGAGGCAATTAGATCTAGTTTATCGAATTTATTTTTCGATTTTGTGTTTTCTACTTTTTCGAATTTGTGATTCGATTGTTCTTTTTGGTTAACCTAGAGTTATTTAAGGAAATAAATATTAGCTTTCCTTAAAAGGCTTTGCCTAGGCGGTGGTTGTTGCTCCCATATCCAAGAAGGCCATGTGCCTCGCCATGCAGTCCTAGAAGCCAATTTTGAAAATTAATATTTATGGAATTAATAACTTAGGTAGATTTGAATCAATAGTGTTAAGTTCCGCTTGCGATTCAAATCTAAACCATTAAGAACAGATAAGTTAAATTTGGAATCAATGATGTTAAGTTCCGTCTGTTATTTCTTATTTAACTTCTAAAGAACACAATAGGTTATTTAAAGAAAGGTTCGATACTTGTACAAAAAATTTTGTACAGTGGAACCAGTACGTTTTCCTAGGATTAACCAACAGTACTCTTACCTTCTTTTTAATTGATGTCTTATAGGCTTGGTTTACTCTAATTCCTTATAAGTTATTTGTTTTTCCTTTACTTTCTCTTGTACTTTCTTATTCCACTACCAAGATTCCTTATTTAGTGGTACATGCCCTTTGACTCATTGAGTACACTCTCAATTACTATTTTTAACTTTAATATTATCTTATCTCATATCATATTATAGTCATCGTATATTTCATATAATACTTGTATTTCTACCTTTTCCTTAAATATATTTTACTTCTTATCCTTTAACTTTCACCACTTAATTTTAGGAGTCGTATATATATTTTTCTATTGATATTATATTTGAGTCATATATCCAACACTACTAACATATATTAAGTAGTTAATGTTTCTCGAAGGATGATCTTGTAATTTTTATAAATCTTTCTATCTCTCTTTCTAACTATAATAAGTAAATTTATGATTTATTATTCTCATTTTTGAAATCAAGTATTCTTCATTTTTCTTAAAACATGTATTAGCTAATATAAGGTTATATGCTATCATAAAATTCAATATAGTTTTCCTTTTTTATTTCTTATTCCAAACCCATAATCTCCATATACTCTCTCATATTTCTCATTTTTCACTCCGAGATGCCATTTAGATAACCTATTATTAAACATTATTTCATTTGACGGAATGTTTTGTAAAATTTCATCTACGTCGTCCCAAAATCTTGATTTAGTAGTTTCATCTAATCCTACTTATGTTGCATATATGATAATTACGTTCATAGTTACTTTAACTACTATTATTTTAAGGGCTATAATAATATCATATTTTCTAACTACTCTTTAATGAACTATTTACAACAATACTCACTTATTTCTTATTTTTTACTATTTCCTGTATATAATTTAAAACTTGAGTTTTTTTTTTTTTATGATTTTTACCTTCTCCCCTACTTATTTTATCTTTTATATAGATAAAATACTAATTATTCTCCTAATCATCATATTTACTATCTCTATTGATTTACAAGTGAGAGTTCCTATGTTTCATATTCTAAATCTTAGATTATTAATTTTTCTATAATATTTATTCTTATCCAACCTATGGTGTTAAAATTATTGCTATTTAAAATTACATCCAAATTTTCATGGAGATGTACCGATCCTTGCACTATACCCGAGTTCTAGAGATGTAACAGTAATCATTGAGATATTACAATCGGATCTTATGAGATGTTTCTTTAGGAATAACCTAATTAACATAATAATTTAATAAATATATTTATTAAATATTTATCATAACTTAATATTGACTGATAATCTAATATAACCCTCTTCGTGTATATGGGTTTGGACTGAAGTTCATGATGGGCGGAGTTAAATTATTCATCAAAAATAATTTGAAGAAATCCATCGTCAAAGATAGTTTGTGGACGTAACTCTAAAACTTTTATGAAAAATGATATGCTCAAGAAAAAAACTCAAGGAAAAATTTAAAGATAGACACATAAAATTATGAGGCTCACAGAAAATAAAATGATGGTCTGCTTTATGGATTTATACTTGAATTTTTTCCTTAAACATATAATTGCTCAACTTTTATTATGGACTTTTTAAAAATATGGCACATAAAATTGTATAGCCTCTTTAAAACCCTCAACGACGCCGCGTCTCAACCCGACGGCCGTAAAGCAAGCCAGCACGTAACCCTCAACCACGCTCTCTCCCGGCTTGCAGCCATCTCCTCTTCTCCACCCCCCACCGGAAGGAGGCAGCCGTGAGGTGGTCGCGTTGCGGTGCTCAAGCATCGGCTGTGCCTTTGCGTCCTCTGACGACTCGGCGAAGGTGGCCTCTTCGCGACTTTTCGGAAAGGAGGATCTCCTCTGAAGTGGTTATCTCTTAGATACTCGACGACGCTGGGTTGGCGCTGGATTGCCTCTTAGGACGAGTTCTTCGAATTCGCCTAGTTCTATTTCAGGTAGTTCTCCGTTCGCCGATCTCCTTCCGTAACCATAACTTTGCTGCAGGCATTAAGCCGCAAACACTGGGCGTTCCTTTTTATTGCGCAGAACAAACAAGTAGAGAGAATTGTTCCCTAATCGCCGTGCAATCTATCACCAGTCCGCTAAAATAATCGCTCTCGAGCAAGGGTTTTACTCCCGAGCGGCAGGGAGATGGCCGTGGATAAGGCCGTTTCCTCTGCATCTTCTCCCTCAACCCTCCATCGCTTCCAGAGAATCGTCCTCGGTTGGGACTATCTCCGGCTTGTTAGAGAAACCAGTGTACTGTTTCTTATTCTCGTCTCTCCTTTTTTTTGTTCCCTACCTGGTTCCTGATGTTTTCCCGGTAATTTCCTTAGAAGAACAAAAATGCTCGGAATGAGTCCACTTCCAAGCTGAAGCGTGTGACGAACACCTTCAATGACGTTGACGAGTACATTAGTATTTTCGAGCCTCTTCTCTTTGAGGAGGTCAAGGCCCAGATTGTCCAAGGCAATGATGACGAAGGTGACTCCTTTTTCTATACTATAGGACTCTGATCATTCGCAGGTTCTTTAAATTTTAGCTTTTCACTCCTTTTGTTCTTAGACACAACGGATTGGCATAAGGGAGCAGTGGCTTCTTGCAATGAAATAGATGGGTTTCATAAGGTATCATTAGCTGTTCTGGATGAATTTCGAGGAGATGTGTCAGAGAATGATCTGTTGCTCCTTTCAAAGACTAAGGTCAAATTATTTTTTGTATCCTTCATATTAATTATAACAGTAAACGATAATGTTTCTCAATTTGGTGGGAATTGTTTTGCATCATGCAGTTCCAAGAGGGTTTTGCACCAGAGGCGTATGCATTTGCACTGGTTGAAAATCGTGGAGGTAGAGAAACTCTTGCACTCCGAACCTTCCTTGCAGGAGAGGTCAAGCATCCTGAGAAAGCTGAACCTGAATCCAGCCACAGGTTGTTGAAGATGCTTTCTGTTTTTAAAGCAACAGAGAGTTTCTTATGGGTTCTAAAAGTAAGTTTGCACTTTCTAGCCTCTAATGACTTGTAATTTACTGTTTTCAAGTTCTGTGGACTCCATATTGAAATTACATTTTAGCTTTAGGTTAATTCTTTTATTTACTTAGCACATGCTTTTGCAGCATTATTTCTTTTTTTCTATAATTTTTAAATTATTTGGAAATAACCATTCGATAGTCATTCTACATTATTTGTTTTTTTTGAGCTTTTGTATAATCTATACATTATTTCTTAACCAAGCATACGAAAATAATGTCTGTGACTTGCTATCATGATACATGTTGGATCCTATAATCACATTCTATTATTGATTAGTAAGGAGGATGGATGCCATTGTGTGTGCCATCGTATGGTGTCACATTCTGAAGAACCACTTTCTAGTATTTTGTAACTATGTGCCACTGAGACATCGAGTGGAGGAGCCAAGAAATGATTCGAGTGAGTCAAATACTATAAAATAAACATTAAAATTTGAAATATATGATTTTTTTTACTAAACTGTATGATCAAATATCCAGAAATCATTCACATGGTATATATACAACAACAACAACAACCAAACCTTTTCCCACTAGGTGAGGTCGGCTGTATGAATCCTTTTACGCCATTGAGCTCTATCTCCTATTATATCATCATCTATATTTAAATAAATTTTATCTTGTTTTATTGTTGCTAACTAAGTCTTTTTTGGTCTTCCTCTTCCTCGTTTTATATGCATGTTTATCATAGTTTCACATCGCCTAACTGGAGCATTTATTGGTCGTCTAAGTACATGTCCGTACCATCTTAAACGTGTCTCTCTGAGTTTGTCCTCAATAGATGCAACTCCTACTTTCTCTCTAATGCTCTCATTTCTTATTTTGTCCATCCTCGTATGTCCATACATCCACCTTAACATCCTCATCTCTGCAACTCTCATCTTCTGCTCATGTGCTCAAATCATATAATAGGTCTAACTGCGGTTTTATAGGACTTACCTTTAAGTTTAAGAGGTACTTTACTACATAAAACACTCGACGCTCCTCCATTTCACCCATCCCGCCAGATTCCATGTAAGACATCTCTCTCAATTCCTCCATCATTTTATAAAACGATCCTAAATATTTAAATCTCTCGCTTGCGCAACTCGTCCTCTCCTATCTTAACAATTGTTTCATTACTTCTAATATTCTAAACTTAAATTCCATATATTCCGTCTTTAATCTACTAAGTTTAAAACCTTTCCTTCTAGTGTTTCCTCCAAGATTCTAGCTTAGCATTTACTCCTTCACGTGTCTCATCTATCAAAATAATATCATCTGAAACAAGCAAGTACATCAGTTTTTCAATGCGCGTGAGTTCATCCATAATTAATGTAAAAGATAGGGACTTAGAGTCGATCCTCATAACCTATCTTTATTGGAAATGCTTCAGTTACTCCGCCTGAAGTCTTTACTCTGGTCGTTACATCCTCATACATATCCTTAATTAGTTCAATATATGTTACGCTAACACCTTTCTTTTCTAAAATTCTCCATATAATTTCTTTTGGGACTCTATCATAAGCTTTTTCTAAGTCAATGAATACCATTTGTAGATCTTGTTTTTGCTCCCGATATTTTTCAATTAATTATCTAAGGAGATGTATAGCTTCTATTGTCGACCTTCCAGGCATGAACCTAAATTGATTTTCTGTCACTGTTGTCTCCTTCCTTAATCTTTTTTCTATTACTTTTTCCTAAAGTTTCATAGTATGACTCATTAGTTTAATACCCCTATAGTTTGCATAATTTTGTACGTCTCCCTTATTCTTATATAAGGGAACTAGAGTACTTATCCTCCATTGATCAGACATTTTTTTCGTTTTCAATATCATGTTAAATAATTTTGTAAGCCATTCAATACCTTGTTTCCCTAAGCACTTCCATACCTCTATCGGAATATCATCTGGTCCAACAGCTTTTCCATTGTGCATCTCATTTAAAGCTTGTTTTACTTCTGAAGTTTGAATTCTACGATAAAAATTAAAATTTCGATACTCATTTGGCCTAATTAAATTACCTAAGTTAAGTTGGTCTCCTAAACCTTCATTAGAAAGTTGATGAAAATACCTCTTCCATCGCTCTTTTATTTCTCCATTACTTACTAATACCCTATTACATTCATCTTTAATACATTTTATTTGGCTAAGATCTCTTGTTTTTCTTTCTCTCACTTTAGCTATTCTATAGATATCTTTTTCCCCTTCTTTTGTATCCAATTTTTGATATAACCGTTCAAAAGTTTCTTTTTTTGCTTCACTCACTACTTTCTTAGCTTCTTTCTTGGTTATTGTATATTTTTTTAAATTTTCCTCGTTCTTACAAATATATAATTCCTTATAAGCTATTCGTTTTTCCTTCACTTTCTCTTGCAATTTCTCATTCCACCACCAAGATTCTTTACTTGGTGGTGCATGACTACTATTTTCAACTTTGATACCATCTTATCCCATATCATATTAGAGTCACCTGATATTTCACCTAATGCTTGTACTTCTACCTTCTCCTTAAATATGTTTTACTTTCTATCTATTAACTTTCATCACTTAATTTTAGGAGTTGTTTATATTTTTCTTTTAATGATACTATAATTGAGGTGTATATCCAACACTACTATTATATACCATACTATGGCTCGGTGACTAAGGTGTCGTTCGTAAGGACCATAAGATGTTGGGTAGTTCTTCCACTCAAGTTCCTCCACAATGCTTCAACTTAATCTTCAAGTCTTGCACCAACTCTCGATTAGTTACTTTCGTTTGCCTATTGCTCTAAGAATATGCCACAAACTTTTAGTCATGTTTCATGTACTCTCTCATATTCCTCATTTTTCACTCCGACATCCCATTTAAATCACCTCCTATTAAAATCCTTTCATTTGGTGGAATATTTTGTAATATTTCATCTAAGTCCTCCCAAAACCTTAATTTAGTAGCCATCTAATCCTACTTGTGCATATACGCTAATTATGTTCATAGTTTCTTTCACTATTATCTTAAGGGTTATAATTCTATCCCCTTCTAACTACGCCTACAACTTCATCCTTTAACAAACTATCTACAATAATACCCACTCCATTTCTTGCTTTACTCTTTCCATGTACCATAACTTAAAACCCGAGTTCTCTATCATCTTCGCCTTCTCACCGTTGTCTACACATAAAATATTAATTTTTCTCCTAATCATCATATCTACTACCTCCATTGATTTATCAGTGAGAGTTCCTATGTTCCATGTTCCAAATCTGAGATTATTAATTTTCCTATCATATTTGTTCTTATCTAATCTATGGTGTGAGAACTCTTGCCTATTTAACACTACACCCAAGTTCTCATGGAGATATAGCGGTCCTTGCTGAGACGTTACAGTCGGACCCTGTAACGCGAACTCTTGCATATTTATCACTACACCCGAGTTCTGGAGATGTAGCGGTCCTTGCCGAGACGTTACAGTCGGACCCTGCAACGCGTTCCTTCCGGGGAACAATCTAGCATTAACACAATAGTTTAATGGATTCATTCATGAAATATTTGCCATAGTTTGACGCTGGCTGGCAACCTAACACAACCCTCCTCCTTTATCCGGGTTTGGGACCGGCCATGACCGGTCATCATGGGCGGAGTTATTCACATGGTATATATATAAAATAAATATATGAACGTAGTGAGTTTTTTTTCCTATTACATAAGTTTAATATCGATGCATTTACACCCTGTTTGGAAATAACTTAAGTCATGGAATTGAATTGAATTCCATTATGAATTGAATTCCATAAGGAATTGAATTCAATTATCATGTTTGGAATGAATTGCAACTTAAGTTATGGAATTCTTATGTTTTACCATTTTATCCTTCTCTCTTTTTTCTTTTCTTTTTTTACAAATAAGAGAGAATGATGGCACAATGGACATAATATGGAGAATTGAATTCCCTACCTAAATCACACATAAAGAGGTGCGATTTACTTTTGCCTTGTTTGATGGAATTGAAATTGAATTCCATATCAATTCTTAGCTAAAAAATCATTCCAAAGCATGGAATTCAATTCCAATTCTAAAAGGAATTGAATTCCATATCATTCCAAACAGGCTGTTAAACTTCGTGAGGTGAATTGACCCTGCCTCTTCCACTTAGCTCATCCCTTAATGCATCAAAGTTCACAATAGATTGATCTATTGTGTAGGTAGCAATCACATCCTCGTGTTCTACTATATATATCATTTCTTTAATGCTAGAATCATGTTTAGCTTGAATTACAATATGGGGCTGTAGGACCCAATGCCATTTGAATTTCTGTCAGTTGGCCAGCTGTTTAGCTTCCCCTTCCTTATTAGGTCATTTGTTTTCCAACAATTCCTTGAATAATCATAACTAATTCTAGTATCTTCGATCATTTATGTTAACCCTTGCCTAGGTTCAACCTATCTGTTCTAGATATCACATAGAAGGATTTGATCTTAATGGAATAACTCCTAGTTCCAAAGCATAACATATCAAATAAACAAATATCATCAACACTCAAAATATCTGTTCCAACCAACTCAATAATAATCCTTGAAACCCGAGGCAGTATCAATGAGTGAACATGCAAAAATGCCAGTAGGTTTACAATAAATATCAATATATTCATATTCACACAAACCTTAAAAATCTAAGCTACCATGAGCATATCCAACATCTCTTAACAATATAGTCTGCTACCTTAGTAAAGCTATCAGGAGTGATTCTAACTAGTAGGATCTCCTCAGACAACTTCTACCAATCAAAGAAGTGCTATCACATCTGAAACATGGATTTGTTTGATTATTGAAAAATAGATACCTTGACCGATGTAAAGCCTTGACCATCATTGCATAGTTTCTACATGTCAACCCCTGGACACCTATCAACTATTATGTATAAAAAGGGTAGCCCGGTGCATGAAGCTCCCGCCATGCGGGGTCCGGGGAAGGATCCATTGTATGCAGCCTTACCTGTTTTTTGCAAGTGGTTGTTTTCAGGATTCGAACCCGTGAAGCAACAACTTTACCGTTGCAACAATTATTATGTATGCCAAACATAATTGCAACTTGATGCTTCACATATTTGGTTGGGCAGTGTTGAGTTTAAAGATTTGTGCTCATGAAACTCAGAGCACTGCAATTCCTCGGATTTCAATTACATGTGGACTGTGTGCCCGATAGTTAGTCAAGAATTACTTCAATGAGAATGAAAGAGGTATCTAAAAAAAAGGGTAGATCCGCTACCTTAGCGGCCCCCCTAGTGCCGGTCCCACGGATATGGAGGGAGGTTCATGCAGGTACACAAGTCATAGGCGCATGACGGGGTAAACCCCAGGTCGTCAGTTCCTGAGAATCGACCCTTGATGAAAGAGGTATCTAAGAATGCATATCTTGTTGACTTCTTCGATACCTAGACAAAAAAGAATTAGGTCAACTTGGATACTTGGTATGTAATATAGCCTGTGCGATAGATCAGCTCATGCAAAGAGTGGGTAATTATGTTCCCACTAATACTGGTTCTCTGAAACTATATGCCAATATAAAACAATTCACAACTTAGTAGTAAATGCAATTTTTGAAAGCCACAGTGGCACAATCCAATCCCATCTGCCAAGAAACTCAGCTGAGAGATCTCTTGATACTTAAGCATATACCCAAGAATACTTAATTCACATATTTATCCCATCACTTATGGAAATGCAAAGTTACATCAGACATGAAATTCAATTCTTACATTTATAGGTACACAATTGCTTTAACTCATATAGTATTATGATTTGACAAATTCTTCTCATAACTACTTTACATTATGACATAGACTAAAAATAAAAACAAAAAAACAAAATGTGCTCTATATAAATAACCATGCATTTTATTTTCAAATGAATTGACCAAATTAAATTACTGAATGCTATTAACCTATGTAAATAAAGTGCCAGAATCATACAATGCCATTTTTAATTCTAGGCAAAGTTGCCTAAATACCTTTTCATTAGAGTTCATTTCTTTCTTCAGTAATAACAAAACTAATTTTAATTGACAATATGATCTTTAAAATTTTAAACACATATAAAGTGTCAGACACTCACGGTTCGATTCCCAGCTACGGCGTATTTGTAAGGATTTTTTCTCCAAATGGTACTTGCGACTAAGGGATGCTGGACTTCTGCCCCAAGTGCTTCCTGATTTACTCAAGTGGTCAGTGGGAAACTTCCGTAGGGCCAGGCCAATCACCTCAGGCTCAACGTTACTTGGTTAATTATTTTTTTTGATAGATATATTTATTTAATGTATTAAAATAACATTTATATATCTTAGAGTGATATTCAACAAAATGAATAAATGAAAGAAAAAAAATTAAACAAATGTTAAATTTTTTAGAATGACATTTTGTGCATATAATATCCACGAGAGATTCGTAGGTTTAGAATGATATATATGCAATACAAATAAATTTTATAATGTTAAATGTTAGTTCATTATTTTTTTTAAAAAATGTAAATATGTATTTTTTATGTAATTTTATAATTTTAAATTAATTCAGAATGACATAATAGTGTGATTCATTAGATTGAGTCTTGGTTTTTGTCGTGAAAGTAAAAGAAAGTATATCTTTTTTTGGTCATGGGTATGTAACAAAATAAGATTTTCTTTGAACAACTAGAAAATGATTGAAAAATAATAACATAAGCTTCAAGAAGAAAGATGGAAACTTCATTTGTAAATTATTTAATCTCAGAAATTATTTTAACAATATTAGAGAGCGTTTGGTTTGAGTGTTTTCTGTTTCATTTTCTATTTTCTACTTCTCATTTTCTATTTCTATTTTTGTGTTTTCTAATATAGTTTTTAGAAAACAGAAAATGCGTTTGGTATGATATGCTGTATTTCTATTTTTATAGAAAAGAAAACTAGAAAATGCGTTTGGTATGTTAATATGGAAAATGGTCAGCAAAATAGTTAATATATTAAGGGCAAATATGCTATAACATATTGTTTTTAGTTTCACATGTTCATATATATTAAACAAAAATACAAAGTTATTCACGTATGTTTCCATGTGAGTTGTTTGGCTTGGATCAATTGGAATCGGCTCTTGATCGCTAAAATCATCTTCAACTCGAGACATGAGCATATCATCAGAAGAGTATTCCATAAACAAATTATCCATTGTATGATGTCGACATATGAAATTATGCACCGCGCAACATGCAACTGGAATTAATCTTTGCCTAGTAATTGGATAGTTTAGCATATCTTTTAAAATTTGGAATCTTGCTTTGAGCACTCCAATGCACCACTCTATAATATTACGACATGTACCATGCCTATAATTGAATAACTTCCTTCCCCCTTGGTCTGCCTTGCCCTAGATAATCTCTCTAGTGATAGCGTCGACCTCGATATGGAGCGAGGGGTAACTAGAATCAACAAGATAAAATTGATTTGTGATAGTGTTTTCATATTAATGATGTAAAACACCAACATAAATGAATGTATATATATAGAGAGAGTTTTATATGTTATTTACCACCGCGAGGTTTAGGAAATTGTTTTCATGCCTTGTCATGCGTTTATGAACACCCTAGAATCGTTTGTTGTCCCCTCCCAGCCAGTATACACAAATGTGAAAAGCATATCAAAGTCGCATGCAAGCATCACATTTTGTGTAACAATAATCTTTCTACCATGAAAAGATATCTGAATTGATGTTGGTACCCATGCCGACACATTAGTCCCATCGATAGCTCCAAGACAATTCTAAAAATCGACAATGTGTTATTAAGGATATATTGTTAATGTATCTAGACACATTAGGGTACAATATATACCTTAAAATATGGAAACCACTTTGGATTGTTCAATATGTGAGGATGGACGCCATTGTGTTCATACGGTCGAATAATATACGTGCCCAACGTATAAACAACTCGTAGAACTCGTTTGAACCACTTGCTACTAGTGTAGAATGAATGTTGAAATCGGTATGCACATATCCGATATTGTGTGTTGTGCCTGATGATTAGTAAGAACATAGCGATACCTTCTTCAACTGTAATTTATGTTCCATTTTGCAATAGATTCATCTCTTTTAGTGTTCTACAAAAATTCACAAACATATGTTTTGACATACGAAAATTGTCAAAGCAAACTTGGGGATGCCTATCAAGTATTTCTTGCATGAACATCCTCCTGGTAAGAGATGAAGTCTAACACGACATTCGGTCAATGTATCCAAGAAATTCAGTCATCATGTCATGAAAAAATTAATTTGCGATACCCAAAACTATAAGTAAATTGATATCTGGGCCTACTTCATCAGATTCATCATCAGAGCTTGACATGATTTGCAACAAACCGATATTAAAATCAACACACACATGCATAAAATTCTTGATAGATTCATCTCAAACTAATAAACAATTCAAATTGAAAAGCTCAACATAGTCTTCCACATTAAATTCCAAAATATCAAACAAGTATTAAATATTCAAGCCAGGAAATCAAACAAACTCCATTAACATTAAATAGTCTTCAGCTAGGTAATAAAAGCAATCCCCATCAACTTGGCAACATATGATCCTACACGTGCTCAAGATTGAGGTAATCCAACCATTTAACTCTCCTATTTGATGGAATTTTCATTAAAATTTCACGTAGACTAGGTTTAAGGAAAGCTTCTGTAGCTTTTGTGTACACTTGGGTAGATAAATTATCCATCCCATTTAAAATCTACATGCACATGTCTATAGAGTAGGGATCATTGAACACGCTAGTTCCAGAAGAGTAGGATATATCTTGTTCACGTTCTACCTTTGCAACCCTCAACTCTAGGTATTTTTGCCTAGCAAAAGATTCTCCACTTAGCTGTTGTATGGTATTACTCCACTTGTCCATACAAGCCTCATATTTTTCAATTTTCGAAAGTTTAGGATCTTTACGTGGACAACTATTAGATGATTCTGCACCACGACATCACCGATTATTAGGTTCCCTTCCAACATCCTCATTCTTGTCATCAACAACTTCAACATATGAGTTAATACCTCTATTAATGAATGTTTCTTCGAGCTCTCTCTCTTCATCAGATGTGGAAGGTAATTGAGTAGAAGCCCTGTGCATATCACCTGTTGCAGTTAGACTTCTAGTATAAAAGAATCAAGAAACTTGCCCACCAAAAACTTCACTAAGAATGTGGAAGTGATCACAACCTTCCTTTCTTATTGCCTTGTACTCCTTTTTACTTTTCTGTACCATTGATTAGGAAAATTAACATTTTATTATACACTAACATATAATACAAATATATAGGTGAATGGATAAAAACATTTACCATATAAAATTCTACCCACACTTCCTTGGAGCATTTATTTTACCGGTGTCTGGATCCATTGTCACACCAGTATGAGCAAGCAATGTAGCAAAAAGTCGTTGCCTGGTGTGCAGATGATTCCATTTACCTTTGAGTTTATCTATATCATAATTCGTCTTCGTAGTTAGATATAATTCTTTATTGATTTTCTCCCAAACCGTATTACTAAAGGTAGATGTTTGTAACTTATTTTGCTTTGCTTTTTCGTAAATGATCTTAACAAACATGGCAACATTAACCGTTGACCACGCATATTTCTCGACTTCGATATTGAGATTATACGCTCCCATATTGTCTTCTATAAAAAATTGCCTTAGTATTTATGAAATTTTAATGTAATTCTAGAGTAAATAAAACATATGAAAATACCAATATATTGACAATTCTACTTGTAGAAAATTCAGTATAACATGCTTCTTTGAAGACCCTTTCAAATTAGTAACAAATAGTTCGGTCTTATTTTCCTTTTAATTCTTGATGGACTAAGCATTATCCTTATTGACACCTTTCTTTTGGGCATCACTTTGAATAGATAAGAAAGATCATTATCTGATCATAAAGTAAAAATGCTCTCTGGAGCTCCACCATAATCAATAAGAAGGTATTGTGAATCTGCAACTGATCATAAAGTACGAATGCTCTCTAGAGCTCCACCATAGTCCTATTGTCCGAGACTACTAATATCAAGGAAGAAGGCATGAGATTAAAGGGGTGTTCTATGACAAAATGTTGTCAGAGGGAACGATAACGTCAAAGGGAATGATGCGCTGCAGCTGGCGAGCTATGTTCACAATCGAGAGGAAGACGACTGCAAAATCATTGGTGGTACTAGAAAACGGCTGCGACGACTGTGGGAACACATGGCTGCAATGTCGGGACTGCACGCGGCGAAAGGGGAGGAGCAGCAGCAAGTGAGCAACAGGAGGCGAAGGAGGAGCGGCGGTGCGGCGAAAAGGGAGGAGCGGCGAAAGGGAAAGTAGGGCATGCGAGGTCTTGTTTTGTGCAATGGGTTTGAGTATCCATGTTTTTTCCTTTTCATGGAAAATAACTTTGAGGCATTCTCTACTTTTCTCGAGACAGATATGGAAAATACAAACCAAATACTATTTTTCAAAAAACCTCATTTTCTCATAAAATGAAAACAGAAAATTCTCAAACCAAAAGCTCTCTTAAATATTTGTACAAATCATATCTAATCATCTTAAATAATACTGCGGAACATGTATAGGAAAACTCTAGTTGTTTAATAACACTGGTTTTTAATTAGATAGACTTGAGGTAAAACCTCATTAATGATGGCCTTTGAGAACATCTTAAATCTTAATGTTTTTAAAAATATTCTAATCAAATATTAATTGAGTATTTAACATGTGCATTTTTTTTTTTTCAAATTCTGGAAAAATATAATTTCTAAAAATTATGCCACTTTTCATCTTTTGAACATAACGAAGAACAATTGGTTATTACATGTGAGGTGAGGAGAAGATAAACAGAAAATTGGGTGTTATGTATACAGTTGACAGATTATATGTGGTTGGTAGGCAGGATTAACACATGAATAAATGGACAGATGGTGGTTTAATTTGCTATTCATATAGAAGTTTAAATGCTTAGTTGGTGCTAATATATGAGGAACATTGTGCAATGACTTATTCCCATTGTGCACTTGAGCTTGTATTGGTGCTACTTCTAGTTCACACAAACTCCCTAAATCAAAGGACCTATGCGCTAATTTATCGAGCATCTTATACTTCCCGGGCTACCCAGTACAATAAGATAATTTAAACCTTGGTTAAAATATATGGTGTGGTAATTTAGTAGTAGGATATGATCCATGCAACTAATCTCAACCAGTTGAGACCAAGTTTTCTGATATGGTTGTTTGTAGAATAGAAAGTCTTAATAATATTACAGAATTTCCATTTTCTTTTTTGGCATCTGAATAATACTCTTATTGATATTGATTCTATCAGATTTGTAGTTTATCAACTATCATGCGAGAATTTGTGGGTCTGCATTCTGTTTCATCTCTTCCATTCAAGGACTTGATATTATCAGCAAGTGAAAAGTCACACCATGGAGATAATGAACCTTGGGGTTGGAATGTTCCTAGACCACTCATGGATAACCTCATTACCAATCTCAATCAGTCACAAGTAGATGCTATTCGTGTATGTCTTTTTTTTTTGCGCCAAATAAAACTGGTAATATTCTTAAGACAGCTGTACATTCATGGTGCTGACCTTTAACTTCTCTTTTGCAGGCAGGCCTGTCACGTAGAACTTTTGTTCTAATACAAGTATGGCTGTAACTTTATTTCCTGGACTGTTTTCAACTGAGCAATATGTATACCAATACTTATGGAAATATATAGATATGATAAAAGACTAGGCTCCTAATATTATTTTCTAAGACTTTCGATTCAAATATATTTTAGATTAGATGAATATGATCAATAGTACAGTCAATTTGCATCTGTTCTGCATTTGTCGAATAATTTAAACAAAATCACTCATGGTAGGGTTTTGACTACATTTGTTCTGCATGATTAAAATAATTTCAAGACTCGGACTAAATTGTTTATCTCTATTTTTCTTATTACAATCTACCAACAATACTTTTACAGTTGCTGAGGACTAATTTTGGTCCTCTTGCACGTTGGCACTCATAGTTTTCACCTTTCTGGCAATTCCAGCGAATATTCTTATAGTTATGCGTCAATTTGTTTTCTAAGATGAAGACTGTGATAAGTGCATCACAAATGATAGTGCAAATTCTCACAAATTATAGTGCAAATCCAAAACTTTCCATGCCCTTATTTTTATTGTCTTGTTGTAGACTCCCCTCTCATTGGGCAGACACAACCATACAAGCATGGATATATATTCTGTTCTTTCTTTCCTTTTCTTAGATATGTTAACAATATTTTGTTTGGTATGTCTGTAAAACATTTAATTTATTTAAATATGGATGATGATATAGTAGGGGATAGAACCTAATGACATAGGAGGGTCTATATAGCCAACCCCACCTAGTGGGATAAAGCTTAGTTGTTGGTGTTGTATGTCTATAAAACATCTACCCAGATCCTCCTGACATCTTGTTTCCTAGGGTCCACCAGGAACGGGGAAAACTCAGACAATTCTGGGTCTTCTAAGTGCTGTTCTTCATTCATCTCCTGAAAGAGGGCAATCAAAGTAAGTATTCACTTTTTATGATCTGCTACATTGTCCAAGAGGATATAGTCATCATTGGATCCTCTTTGGTTGATTATTTCTATTAGTATAATTAATGCACTCCAGAGGTTATTTTCCTTTTTGTTTCAAATTTTGAAAAGTAATGGATTAATACTTTTGGTCAGGGGAGGTTTCTCGGCTCAAAAACGCTTGCCAGAGATGCAAATTGAAGAAAAGTATGGTGCAAGTACTTGATATCATCATTCATGTTGTAGATCAAATTCTTGCGGATTTTCTAGAGGAATTTTTTTACATGTTTTCCTTTCTCTACAATTTTGACAGTAGTAATTTTGCAGTTTTAGATTAGAAATTATTTATCCTCAATATTCTGGATATTTATTATGTTGCTGCGACATTTATAAATGCTATGTAGGAACCTTGTAGAAGTCCAGGGTTTAGGCATCGAAATCGTCAAAATTATAATGGATGTTGCAAATAATCTCTATGGTCTTGTTGATGGATTTTATCATTGTTCTAAATTGTTTAGGCATATTTTCTCTAACTCAACTCCCTCTCATGGGATTGCATCAGAGCAGAAAGTTTGTAATATTTGATTTGTGCAGTTTCCGTGCTCAATTATTTGTCTTTTCTTCTGTGTTATGTACTGTAGATGATGTAACCATGGAGCCAGTTGTGTAGTTAAACCAATACTTTATGCCAACTGCTTCTTACTTTTGATGAAAATTCAATTCTCAGGTATTGCCAGTGGAAAAAAGCATCTCCATGGTTGGCTGGTGCTAACCCAAGAGATATAATTATGCCTGTTGATGGTGATGATGGTTTTTATCCCACTGGAAATGAATTGGTAGATCCACAAACTTTTTGTTATGATCCATAATTTATTTAGTGATATCACCATGCTAAATTGCTTTATCTTCTTAGAAACCTGAGGTTGTCAATTCTAACCGAAAATATCGTGTACATGTGTTGGTTTGTGCTCCATCAAACTCAGCACTTGATGAGATAGTATTGCGGCTTTTACATACAGGCGAGAGCTTTACTTGTACCTATACTTTTTCTTTTTGCTTATTCTTGAATATTTATTGACAGATTTTTTTGTAGATTTCTTTTTTGGTTTGGTTTAGCCTCTGGAAGAGCAATCTACATCTCTCGTTGCGAATATATTTTTTTTCTTGATAGACCTTTTATATAGATAATAACTTTTAGCTGATCATCTTCTTCCAAATAATGGTGCTTTGTTAAAATGTCATGGTACTATGCCTAACTCACTTGTAACCTGAGCCTTTAGCTATTTTGTAAGGTTGATCTTATGCACAATGCAGAACACAGGATGCAGAACCCTAAATTTGAGGGAGTCCTCCTGAATCCTAGGCCTTGACTGATAAGTTGCTGATTTTTGTAAGCCTTGATCAGTAAAAATTGATAGGCATGATCCAACTTCTGTTTTCTAACTCTCGTCCCTTCTCATTCTTCTCGTCTGTTGTTCACAATTTTGCAGCGTTCTGTTATTTTTCAAAATTCTGTTACCATGTGAAAGGGCTTGGATATGCTTCTGGATTAGAAAACTGCAGAAATAATTGTAATGAGAAAGGATAAAAGCTAAGAAGTTGCACAAATATGTACGAGGAAAAAATTGTCACAATTTACCATGAACTAGCATGAGAAACTTGGGGGAAAAATGGTGATCCACTAGGGGACGGATTAAATGTTGAACCTGATTTCAATTAGGTTGAGTTGGTTTTTGATTGAATGTATCTTGCCATACCATGAACTAGCATGATTATAATTTTGGTTTATTTACCGGTTTCTTTATCAGCCTAAAACCATCTTCAACTAAGGCCTAATTAGATTTCTAATGGATAGAATTAGGCCTATGTATTGTCTAGTCTCTATATGGGGTTGATTTGTCAAATCAAAGCCAAAATCAAGTTATAAAAGAACACAAGCTGTACCTGGTAATTAAATTATATGGTATACACCTGCTTATTTATATTTAATTCAATTGGAATTGTAGAGCTTCTCTTTTCTTCTCTCCTTTTTGTGGTCATCAATTTATGACCTTGGCTAACAACATCCATTGTTGATCTTTAAAGTGCAAGTAATTTATCTATTATATAATTACACAAGCTGAACCAATTGATTGCATTATATGGGTATAAACAACAACAACAATAACAAGTAAATTTTAATTTCATTAAGTAGGGTTGGCTATATGAATCCTTTTATATCTTGGGCTTGATCCCCCAACTATATTCTCATCTACTATATATTGTTTTATCGTTATTTTTTTTTCATTTCTCTTTTTTCGATTAATGTGTGTATTTGTCATGGTCTCACATAGCTTAATGAGGACATTTATTGTTTGTTTAAGTATATGTCCACAAAAGGGCAGTTTGGTGCATGAAGCTCCTGCAAATACGGAGTTCTGAGAAGGGTTTATTGTATGCAATTTTCCCTTGCTTTGCAAGAGGCTATTTCCGAGACTTGAACCAGTGACCTTTAGGTCACACGACAATAATTTTACCATTGAGCTAAGCCCTTTTTAAGTATATGTCCATATTATCTTAAATGTGACTCTTAGAGTTATTCTTCAATATGCGCAATCTCGATTTTCTTTATAATGCTTATTTCTTATCCCGTCAATCCTCACATGTCTTTTCACCCATCTTAACACTTGCAACTTTGATTTTCATTCCAACATTCTACTTCATATAATATAACTGGTCTAATCGTCATTTTGTAAAAGTTTTTTTTAAGTTTTAGAGATACTTTATAATCATAAAGAACATCTTAAGCTGAAACATCTTTGTCAATCCCTCCAACCTTTTAAAAAAAGATCCTAGATACTTAGAGCTTAGAGTTACAAGTAAACTTCCTACGTATCATTTGCTTTCTTAACAATTGTTTTGCTACATCTACTAGTACTAGACTTAAATTTTTATTTTTACTCTTCTATCCCTAAATCTTTTTATTTTCAATGTTTCTTGCTAATACTCGAGCTTAGTATATATTCCATGTGTCTCATCGATCATAATAATGTCATCTATAAATAACATACAACATGACTTAATTGTTTTAATATATGCTATGATAACATCTTTTTTTCTATAATTCTCCACGTAATGTCTCTCAGGACAATAGTTATTTCAGGTATGAGATGTTTAAAAGAGGATAGGTTTTGTGGGGCCTGAGGCGCAAGCTTGACCGAAGTAAGACACTTTGGCTATAAATTTTTACAATTCATACGTATATATGGAATTTTTGCTTCACATACTATTAAACAGTAATATAAATATAAAATTAACTAACATTCATATATTAAAATAATTTATTTTCATAATAAAAAAAATCAACACCATTGTTTTCAAAAATTAGCACCATTGTGATCCTGATTTTTAAAAACTTATGAAGTTAAAAAAGCATACCGTTATGATGAAACAAAAGGAAAAAACAAGAAAGTGTAGCCAAAAAGAACAATGACGTTGTAGACGAGAGAAGAGTTCACATTTAAGAAGGGAGGGGAGGTTGATGTCAATTTTTAAGGGAGAGGAAGAGTCACGTAGAGAGAAAATTAGTTAAATAAGTTTGTAAGGGACTAAGGGAGGTTGATGTTCATTTTCTAGGGAGAGGAAGTGTCACGCAAGAAAAATGTGTCTCATCCATGCAAGTTAATGCAATCTAATTAATTTAAAGGGTAAATAAAAGTATGAGTTGGGCTTTAAAAAAAATCAAAACTTTAATAAGGTGAGGAAAATCGTGCCTTAACCTCTCAAAAGGCGTGCTCTTTATTCAAGTACTGTTCTGGTTCACTGTCCAGGCGCAAATGACGTGCTTGGCTGCGCCTTGCGCCTAGGTGCAGCTAGGCGTGCATTTTTCACAACTATGCTCGAGACTAATCCAAAGCTTTTTTTAATCAAAAATACCATGTGTAAATTTTGTTTCTTTTTTTGATACTTTTTAATTAGTTGTATGGAAAGATTTATAACTTATATCGAGCAGTGTTGTAATGGCGGTAGGTGGTGGTGGGGCGATCATTGACCGCCTACCACCTTGGCTACCTAAAAGGTTGATTTTTTTTACTATTTTTATACATAATATTATACAACAACAACAACCAAGCCTTTTTCCACTAGGTGAGGTCATCTGTATGAATCATTTTACGCCATTGAACTCTATCTCTTATTATATCATTATTTATATTTAAATAAATTTTATCTTATTTTATTGTTTCTAACCAAGTCTTTTTTGGTCTTCCTCTTCTTCGTTTGATATGTATGTTTATTATAGTTTCACATCGCCTAACTGGAGCATTTATTGGTCGTCTAAGTACATGTCCGTACCATCTTAAATGTGTCTCTCGGAGTTTTTCCTCAATAGATGTAACTCCGACTTTCTCTCTAATGCTGTCATTTTTTATTTTGTCCATCCTTGTATGTCACTCTCATCTTCTGCTCATGTGCTCGAGTCATAGCCCAACATTCAGCTCCATATAACATAGCAGGTCTAACTACGGTTTTATAGAACTTACCTTTAAATTTAAGAGGTACTTTACGGTCACATAAAACACTCGACGCTCCCCTCCATTTCACTCATCCTGCTTGTATTCTATGTAAGACATCTCTCTCAATCCCTCCATTATTTTGCAAAATTGATCCTAAATATTTAAATCTCTCAGTTCCGGACAATTCGTCCTCTCCTATCTTAACAATTGTTTCATTACTTCTAATATTGCTAAACTTAAATTTCATATATTCTGTCTTTAATCTACTAAGCTTAAAACCTTTCTCTTCTAGTGTTTCCCTCCAAGATTCTAGTTTAGCATTTACTCCTTCACGGGTTTCATCTACCAAAATAATATCATCTGCAAACAATATGCACCACGGTACTGTGTCTTGAATGTGCGCAGTGAGTTCGTTTATAATTAGTGTAAAAAGATAGGGACTTAGAGATGATCCTTGATGTAACCCTATCTTTATTAGAAATATTTCAGTTACTCCGCTTGAAGTCTTTAGTCGTTACATCCTCATACATATCCTTAATTAGTTCAATGTATGTTACGCTGACACCTCTCTTTTCTAAAATTCTCCATATAATTTCTCTTGGAACTCTATCATAAGATTTTTCTAGGTCAATGAATACTATGTGTAGATCTTGTTTTTGCTCCTAATATTTTTCAATTAATTGTCTAAGAAGATGTATAGCTTCTATTGTCGACCTTCCAGGCATGAACCTAAATTGATTTTCTGTTACTGTGGTCTCCTTCTTTAATCTTTTTTTTTTTTTTCAAAGTTTCGTAGTATGACTCATTAGTTTTAATATCCCTATAGTTTGTACAATTTTGTACGTCTCCCTTGTTCTTATATAATGGAACTAGAGTATTTATCCTCCATTGATCAGACATTTTTTTCGTTTTCAATATCATGTTAAATAATTTTGTAAACCATTCAATACCTTGTTTCCGTAAGCACTTCTATACCTCTATGAGAATATCATCTGGTCCAACGGCTTTTCCATTGTGTATCTCATTTAAAGTTTGTTTTACTTCTGAAGTTTGGATTTTATGATAAAAATTAAAATTTCTATGCTCATTTGGCCTACTTAAATTACCTAAGTTAAGTTGGTCACCTAAACCTTCATTAAAAAGTTGATGAAAATACCTCTTCCATCGCTCTTTTATTTCTTCATCGTTTACTAATAACCTATTACATTCATCTTTAATACATTTTATTTGGTTAAGATCTCTTGTTTTCCTTTCTCTCACTTTAGCTATTTTATAAATGTCTCTTTCTAGTTCTTTTGTATCTATTTTTTGATATAACCGTTTAAAAGTTTCATTTTTTGCTTCACTCATTATTTTCTTAGCTATAGTATATTTTTTTAAGTTTTCCTCGTTCTTACAAATATATAATTCCTTATAAGCTATTCGTTTTTCCTTCACTTTCTCTTGTACTTTCTCATTCCACCACCAGGATTCTTTACTTAGTGGTGCATGTATCTTTGACTCACCGAATACACTCTTAGCTACTATTTTCAACTTTGATACCATCTTATCCCATGTTGTATTAGAGTCATCGTATATTTCACCTAGTGCTTGTACTTCTACCTTCTACATAATATTATAAATAATCATTATACTTTATAATATTTACTTTTAATAAAATATATTAATTAAATATTTAAAATTTAATCTAATTTTTAAAAATAAAAATATAATTATTTTTAATATATATATATATATATATAAAATATTATTAGACTTTAATTAAGTCTATTTAAATTATCCCATACATAACTAGAAGTTGGTTAAAATTATTATACTAAAATTATTTAATCAAACCCTATCTTACAACTTACTCGGATACCTTGTTTCGGCCGAGCGATGTGTTCAACGTGTTGTCGGGATCGAGCAACGAGTTTGGATGCGTCACCGAGCTCGATCGATGCCTTCAACACACTTGTTAACATACGTAAAAATAGGTTTAGCTGTATGTGTCTCGTTTGAAGACTCTTTAGACTCTGAAAATGTAGTATTCTCCTTGCAATTAACACACAAATTTAAGATGCTACTTTTTTTTTTATTGCTCTATGCATCTATCATGATCGAGCACTTATCCTTTGCCCATTCTTCATATTTCTTCAGCAATTGCTTTGTTCTTTAGGCTTTCAACAGTGGCTCCCGAAGTTGATATTGAGTTGGAGGCTTGAATCCTGGTTCAAATTGACCCACTGCCTCCATGAGTTGCTTGAAGCTATTATTATCAACAACATTGAATGTGATTCGATTTTCATAAACCCATGTCCTAACATATTGTTGAACTTGTTGAGTTCTCTCTTTAAAAAAAGTCTCATTTATATTTTTTTGGTGAAACACTTTACTCCCACTAGAACCTACATTTTCTAGAGCAATTATCAATAGATATCTATCCATGGGGCCAAGTAGAAGAGGTTTTTTAATTCCATCTATCCCTGTAATTTTAGGACTTTCTTCGTTTAGAGAAATAGTCACCTCTACTCCATAACTTTGTTCTTCCATTATTTGTTCTTCTTTCCGTTCCTTCCTTCTAAAATAACGTGTTTGCACTTATTTTTATCTTCTTGAGATGGTTTTCGACAACCAGATACATTTCAAGGTATATTTCCTATGTGTTACTTGATCTATACACTCAACATCATTTTTTCACACAATTTGTATTTATTTTGTCGAGATTCTTAGGATCAATCAACATCCCATACTTCTACCCATGTCATTTGACTTTCTCCTAAGAATTCCGGATGCAGGTTGAGTGACGGATGCTGTCGAAGTTGGATTGCTTGTCAATGTTGGCATTGTCATTGTGATAACCTGAAAAGTGATTTAAGAATAATTTTAGGATATAAATCAGTAAAAAAACATTAATATAAATAAGTAAAAAATATTATCAGAATATAAATGTGATTTATATAGAATATAAATGTGATTTATATAAATTAATAAAATTTATTAGATTTTTTTTTAAAAAGTTAAATATAAAATTATGAATATAAATATGACTGATATGAATTAATAAGGTTTATTAGAGTTTTTTATTTTTTATATAGTTTATTGGTATAATTTAATGAGGGTGCATAAAAGCTTATTTGAATTACTCTATGTAAGTGAGAAGTTGTTAAATTAAATAAATTTAAAAAAAAAACATCATGGTACAACAGTGTTGAACGTTGGCGAGATGAATCACTGGACACGTCGTTGGAAGCTTCCGGCGGCGCCAAGCGCTTCATTAGCGGCTTCCTGCGGTGCCATAAGCGTTAGGGACGCATCCAGCGCCAACGTTGCGCAACGGCGAATGCCCCCCATGACACTTCTGGCATCGCCGGAAACCTTCGGCGAAGCATCCGGTGTCACGGGATGCGTTTGACGCCACTGGGCGCATCACTGGAAGCTTTCAACGGCACCGGACGTGTCATCAGAAGCTTTCGACGACACTGGATGCGTCACTGGAAGCTTCCGACGATGCCAGAAGCATCGTGGGACGCGTCTGGTGTTGCGCGACGCTATCGCTGGATGCGTCTCCGACGCTTCTGGCATCGCTGAAAGCCTTCTGTGAAGCATTCAGTGTCGTTGGAAGCTTCCGACGACGCGTCCGGTGGCGTCGAACGCATCCTGTGACAACGGAAGCATTGCGGGAGGCAAAAGAAAAAAAATTACATAGAATTAAATATTGAAAAACTTATCGATCGTGGAGTAGATGCTTCCGGAGGAGGTGAGAGGTAGCATGAGCAAGTGAATCAGATAGGATTTAGGGCTTTAAATGAAAAAAATCGAAATGTATGCCATGCCTAGGGTTGCCTAGCACCTTTTCGGTGTAGTTGCCGGCCGCTGAGCGCCTAGAGGCGTTTTAGAACACTGATATCTACTATCTAAGGTAATCGATTATTCCTATAATATCTATTCAAGTTCTCATAGAGATGTTGTTGTTAGGCCCTGCAATGCGTTGCTTCTTGGGATAACATAGTATTAACGTAATAGTTTGATGGATCCATACATAACATTTACCTATGTTTTATGCTAGCAACCTAATGCAACGCTCCTTTATTTGAGCTTTACTTCGGCCATAGTGGAGTTTATTTGCCATGGGTGGAGTTAATTGTATTATATGGGTATATACCTATTAATTTATACTAAGTCAATTTGTTATTGTTGAACATGTCTTTTCTTCTCTCCTTTATGTGGTCATCTATTCTTGATCTTTGCTAATTGCATCCATTGTTGATATTAAAAATGTAATATAGCTTTGTTGCTCACTCTGATGTAAACCTCTTGCAAAACCTTTGCACGTATCTCATCTCTTGCCATTTGTCTCAACTCTCATTTTGAGCTTCATCACTTGCGTTTAATTTTGTGCATCCTCCTTTCTTTCTTATATTATATGCTTTCACTTGATATTGGTCAAGGAAAAGGAACATATCACTTGCTACAACAATACCTGGTCAATATATTAGGGAAATGCATGTAAACATATCATTCCTTTTGTGTAAACTTGATTTTGTTTCATTCCATATGTTTGCTTGTGATTATTGACACACAAATGAGCTTTCATGGTTTAAACTAGAGTTTGAAATATCGAGCCATCTCGTCTAGCATGGCCTATACTTATCATTCTGCTAGAGAATTGAGACATGGAAGAAGACAACAAGTGATTAAACCCTATGTCGTTCATCCTGAACTGTGTCACCTGTGCTTAGCATGACTGATATTTATCCTTCTTCTAGAGAATTGAAACAGGAAACAAGATAGCAAGTGATTAAAGACTATATCACCTGTGCTAGAACAATGTCAATGTGCCAATTTAGGTAGTTGGTACATTATTTTGTCTATGTGAAAATCAAACGAGTTTGTCCAATCTTAACCCATGAAAATTGAAATGATTTTGCTGGTTATAGGGAGGGAAAGAAGAGAGGAGGAGACTAAAAGGGCTCGTAATCATTGAGAGAAGGTATACTGGAACTAATCAAAGCTGTTGGAGGCTTGGAGCTTAGATGATGGACTATGACTAGTTACATCGGTGAAGAGGATCTAAGGTAAGGTGGCCTGTGGGTATTTAACAAGGTCGCCTTTCCCGTGGTAGGTTTGATTCGTTGAAGGCTGGACAGTGAAGGGGTGGCAAGTGATAGAGGTCGATGATGTATTTGCAATTTTGTGGATAGAGAGATGCAAATGCACTTGTCCTCAAAATAATCTATATATAAATTAGATAATTTGTATTTTGATTATTTGTGTTAATTAAATAATATATTAATTTGTGTGGCTAGTGTAATAGTTGTATTAGTGTGCTTTTTGATGTGAATGATTATTTTTCTCAGTATCTCTGATACTCTGTATATTTTCTGTGGCTTTGTATGTTTTTTTAGATCATGCCTTCATTGTTATTGTTTTTATTTGTTTTGTTATTTTAGGTGCTAATCAGCTTACATTTGTGTGTTTTAATGCATTTTAGCATACTTTTTCAATTGATTTTTTTTCCCATGATGCTCTTCAATCTATCTGGTTGACGTATCTATCATTTTCAGGCATTTACGATGAAAATGGTCGTATATATAATCCTAAGATTGTACGGATTGGTCTAAAGGCTCATCATTTGGTGCAAGCTGTCTCCATGGATTACCTTGTGTGTATTTTCTCCATTGTGATTTATGCTTTTGAAATTTTAGCTGAGCCACTGTTCCTGAAATTCCTTTTTGCAGGTAGAACAAAAACTTGCTGGTGTAGACCGCACAACATCTGGTGCAGCGAAACATGGATCTGGAGGAGCAGCTGATCGAGAACGTATTCGAGCTGCAATACTGGACGAAGCAGCAATTGTATGCTAGGTGTTTTTCCTTGAGATGTTCATTCAAATTTCATCTGTCTTCCTCCTGATTTTGGTTCTCTCTACCAGGTGTTTTCTACTCTTAGTTTTAGTGGATCTGTTCACTTCACTAGGATGAATCGTGTGTTTGATGTGGTTATAATTGATGAAGCTGCACAAGCTGTGAGTTTTCCTTTTTCCCTTCCTTCCTTGAGCCTCATTGCTTTAGAATTTTTAGCATAAAAAGTAATTCCATTTTATTTTTCTCATTTCATTTACACGAGCAACTTATTTTCCTAATATAGGACATAATAAGTGATGACATTGAATGAGATAGGGAGCAGCTTTGTAACAGATTTATATGATATTGATATTTTCAAAACACGTTGATTTAATTGGTAAGCAAAATGTAGGATAGGCACAGACTAAGGTTTAAGAGTTATGTATAAATGAAATGATTAGATTGCTAATTACTCCTGGAATCATAAAGGCCACCAACTTATGAACCTTTTTGCTGCCATCAGGAAACACGTTGTTTCCATGTCTTGAACATAGGTCAACTCAAATATGTTGTAGGACCTTCTTTCTTTTGTTGCCATTTTGTGACAAATAATCCTGCTGCTTGAACTCCTGAATTTCTGTAGTTTTCTGTGTCTTAGGCTATAAGATCAAATCCTTTTTTTCTATTTGAATAACAAAGCATAAGTTGATGAGGAATTACAATTGACTTATGAAAACAGGTAGTTCAGATTCCTATACACGCCTTTGGTTCTGTATGTAAATAAACTAATTCAATCTGAAGAATAGTTGGATTCTGAAGATTATATAATGTAGTAGATATTTTATTTTAGGTTCCTTTTTTTTTTAAAATTTTTTTGTGAGAGCTATTACTATACTCTGCTATTAGTCATTATAAATTGGGTAACCTAGACCATATTTTTAGGAGAATGATGTGTCTCAGTTTGGTTCAGTAAAAGGTTCCTCAAACCATCATGCAAATGATCGTCAGTCTAATTATTTCCACTTAGTTTGCTTGTTGTTTGAGATTCTTGGTTCGTTGTGCCGCATCATTTGGTACCAGAGTTGAATTCTGAACTCAATATTCTGAAAATCCAACTTCCTCCTATCCTTTTCTTTCGCTTCCAAACCATATCTTAATCCTGCTGGTTGCAGACCCTCTCATTCCTTGTGGGTTCTTTCCCCACTATCCATCCCACAACACCATTCCTCTTATAGTGAATGATGTGGAAACCCATATTATGTACTTCGCCTCCTGCTTTGCAAGAGGCACCACCTCCATCAATACCAGTAATTGATGTGCTGAGCTATTGCCTTTGTCTTTCCATATCATAGTGGAAGCCCATGCCAGGAATCTTCTTGCATCCCATCTGCACTAGAACCATCTTTGCATGTGAGGCTGCCCTTGTCAACTCCTTACAAAAATCAATTGGGCCTTCGGTGTCTCTTCTCCTAGCCATTAGTGGTCGCACCCACTTCTCACTTGGATTTCTCAGGATGGAGAGAAGAGAAGAGAAGCTACCTTCTCTTATACATGAAACGAAGGAAAAAAAAATATACTAAGTGGCGTCTCTATTACTTTGGGATTTTGTTCAAGTATTAGATTCAATCCAATGAAGAGGAGTCTTGGCACAACGGTTATTGTCATGTGACTTTGAGGTCACGGGTTCGAGTCGCGAAAATAATCTCTTGCAAAATGCAAGGTAAGACCGTGTACAATAGATCCAATGTGGTTTGACCTTTCTCCGGGATCCGTACTAGTAGGAGGTTCATGCATCGGATGACCCTTTGTTTTGTTATCGGATTCAATCCAATATAGCACAAACAATAACTGTAAGAAAGTTTGAGATCTGGTGCAAAATTCTAGATTTGATACAAGGCAACCTGTAATTCTCGAACTGCAGGGTAGAAGATTACACCTCAAGTACATATCATCTGACCAATTGATCAAAGCTTGGATCACAATTTTGAAAGTGGACTTGGCTTGCATCATCTTGATAAAATTGCAATTCCTCTGCGTTAAAGTTATTTTTGTTATTTTAGTTGGTTAGTTTAGATTTTCTACATTTAATTAGTTTCTCACAATATCCTACACGTCATTATACCTTATTTATGAGAAAAATTTCATCATATGCATAATCTTGTTGCTTTTGACCAGGTTAACCATCATCCATCATATTTTAGTTCATATAGTAAATTTATCATTAGAAAAAGTACTACTTTTTTGAATTGCTCTTAGTTTATCACAGCACTTTATTTGAATACGTTGATTATTGAGATCAATATAATGAGAGAAAACAACATTAATATACAAAATATACGAGTGATGTAAATTTTAGGAGAGTTCTAGAACCAACTTAGTTGATAGAGAGGACAAGCTTAGGCTTATGGTAATTTGATTGGGAATCCAAAAAGTTTTGATGAACAATGTCCTCTTCACACATTACTCAATTGATAACATGCACACTCACGTAGTTGAAAAAAGGTAGATAATTTTGTTGAAAATGACCACCAATATGATAGCGAATGAAGTTGATAACTTTGTTGAGAATTACCACCGATATGATAGTAACAAAAATAGATAAATTTGTTAAAAAAAATAGTCCGGTGCACGAAGCTTCCGCCAACGCAGGGTTCCGAGGAAGAATCTATTATAAAATTATATAATTTTATAAAAAATAAATAAAGTTATAATTAATTCCATACTATAATAAATTCTGTATATTATAATTAAATTCTAAGTATACGTAATTAATTATATCATATAACTAATTATATGATATAATTAAATTTAGTATAAATATATTTATAACATATACTTTAATTCCTATATCATACATAATTATGCTAGACTACATCATAATTAATTAAGTAAAGCTATACGCTTAGAATGAGCATCTATAATTAACTATGCCATATTATATGAAAGGACCATCAATCTCTAAGGGAAGTCATTTTCAATTTAATAATAGTTCCCTTTATGAGTTTGTTATTTGTATGATATTGTTGGTTTATATTTCTGTATTCTTATATTTGAAACATAAGAGATGTAGTAAAGCAGATGGAATAAAATATTTAAACCTGACATTGTCTTACTTCAGTTTGTAAAAAAAGTCCATGAGTTTAGGGATTGTAGTTGTCTGCTAAGCTGCTACACAAGCTATTATTAGTGCTAATCGACAAAACGTTATCATCATTGCTTGGCTCATATCAAACCTTTGCTTTCAATTGTGAAATTGAAGGGTGAAAAAGTTCTTCATAATCATCATCTCTTGCATTCACCTACAACACTTAAGAGATTGCACGTTTAAGCTTAGGGTGCCTAGGATGATTGGGAGGGGAGATTATACTGAATGGAAAATTTTGGGACTTTAGTTTTGAAACAGCTTAATAACCCAAACTTAGTTCAAAGTGACATGAGCCTTAATAGTACCATGTTAGTATTGTTAGGTAGACCAATAGGCTAGGTCAGTACTTATACATTGTATGTGCAAGGTTTTATATCAATCCATAACTACTACATAAGGTTGGGAAATAGACAGGATTAAAGTATTCTTCTGTGTCGCTTGACAGTGCAAAACTTCTCATTATATGTGGAACTGTTTCAAGATGATACCTAGAGCTTGACTCGTCATGATCATGGGGATGACCTTCACACAAAATTGATGAGCTTTGTGCGAGATCTGCAAAACAACTAGAGCTTCCATGAGGTCCTGAGACAGTAACAAGCTTCAATCATGGTTTGTCATGATAACAAAATCGCAAACCTTAAGCAAAATTAATAATCTTAGTGTGATATCCATGAGACAAGATGACTATGGTTTCTTTATGATCTCAAGACAGCAACAACTTCGCTCATGGTTTGCAATGAAGTCAACAATCAACATTCTCTTTTCCTCTTCTCCTCGTTTGTCCGCTCAGCACACTAACTGACATGGGCACCTGACACGCCTTGTCTCAAGTCAGTTGGGGAACAAAACCCCAATTTGGCTTGAGATTTCAAACCTTCGAAATGATAGAAAATAATATTGATGTTTATGGGTTTAAAAGAGATAAACAAAAAATCAATTCAAGGAACCACTCGAAGCTATTTAGTACATTGTCGTTCTGTAAATGTTAACATATCCTTTTTTCAAAATCAGGCTAGGACTAGAGCCGTTAATTTGGGTAGGGTCTGTCGGGTTGGTCCGTCTCGTAAAACAATTTAAGCGGATTGGTTTGAAATTTTATCAATCCAAGCCCACCATGAGCCGACCCACCGAGGCTCGTGACCGGCGCTGGTCGGTCGGCCCGCGATAGACTTGAGTTAGCCCGCGGGTTGAGAAATACATATAAATCAAGTTTTATGTCAATTTATTATTTTTCTTTATTATAATTTTGAAATAAAAATAATATTTTTCATGTTTGTTTTTGCCTATTTACATTTAAAATACCTATTTCTGGATACATTTGATTGATGAGACCTTTCCAAAGTAAAATATTGAAGATTTGATTTTTTAAAATTTTTTTCAAAAAATTTTGATGGGCCCGTGGGTTGACCCCGTCTTAGATTGGATTAGGTTGGGGATTTTTCAATTTGCCAAGATGACGGGTTGACCCGTCTCGCCCTGCCAGCCTGTCACTGGCCGTTCCACCCCGTTATTGGTTGGCCCGTCTAACAGCTCTACCTAGGACACTGTGGTGGTCAGGAATAGGCGACAACAACAATAACAACCAAGTCTGATCCCACTAGGTGGGATCGGTTATTTGGATCCTTCTACGTGGGCTCTATCCCTTATTTATCATCATTTATACTTAAATTTTATTTTATTGTTGCTAACCAATTCTTTTGGTCTTCCTCTTTTTCGTTTGATGTGTGTATTTGTTATAGTTTCACATTGTCTAACTAGAACATTTATTAGTTGTCTAAGTATATGTTTGTACCATTTTAAATGCGTCTCACGAAGTTTTTTCTTATGCAACTCTGACTTATCTTGTTTGTATTCTATGTAACAATCTCTTTCAATTCCTTTATCGTTTTGCAAAAATGATCCTAAATATTTAAAGCTCGTTATCTCCTATCTTAACATTTGTCTCATTATGTTTAATATTGCTAAACTTAAATACCATATATTCTATTTTTATTATACTAAGCTTAAAACCTCACTTCTAGTGTTCCCTCCAAGATTCTAGTTTAGCATTGTTTCTTTCACATGTTTCATCTATCAAAACAATATCATCTGCAAACAACATGCACCATGGTACTGTGTTTTGAATATGTCCAGTGAGTTCGTCCATGATTAGTATAAAAAGATAGAGACTTAAAGCTGATCTTGTAACCCTATCTATATTGAAAATACTTTAGTTAATCCGTGTGAAGTCTTCACTCTAGTTGTTATATTCTCATATGTAAATTAGTTCAATATATGCTACACTAACACTTTTTTTTTTCTAGAATTCTCTATATAATTTTTTGGGGACTCTATTGTAAATTTTTCTAGGTCAATTAATACCATGTGTACATCTTACTTTTGCGTCTAATACTTTTCTATTAGTTACCCGAGAAGATGTATAACTTCTATTGTCAATCTTCCATTATGAACCCAAATTGATTTTCGGTCATCATGGTCGTCTTCTTTAATTTTTTTTTATATATTACTCTTTCTCAAAGTTTCATGGTATGTGTCACGCCCCGAGGGAGTCTCTGCCAGAGGAAATTTCGGCAGCATTTGTTGGTGCAGCGGGACCGGCAAGAGAGGGATGAATTGCCTGCACAATAAAAATACCCTCCTCGTTTCTTTCAACTCAAAAAATGCAATAATAATAAAGAAATAAACTAATAGAAATAAAGAGGAGACAGAGAATTTATCTTGTTACAACCCAGGGGTTGTTAATCCAAGGCGATGAAAAAGCTCAGAAAGATCTCCTTCTCTGAAGGCGGAGAAGCCTTTTACATACTGAAAGCTCTAAACTATTGCTTGGAATTGAATACTGAGTTGATTGATCAATTTCCTAACTCCAGGGGCCTTTATATAGTTCCTGGAAATCTTATCCCAAGTGTTGAAGGTGCCTCCAAGAGAGTTGAGGGCGCCTTCACGCAGTTTGACCAGATAAAGTTCTATCCGGTGGCAAACGGAGATAAAGCTCTATCCGGTTGCAAACGGTCACGAAGACTGGGTCTGAGGCGCCTCCAATGCCCTTGAAGGCGCCTCCAGTCCGAGGCGCCTTCAAGGTGATGGAGGCGCCCTCAATGTCGAGGGCGCCCTCAATGATGTTGAGGGCGCCTTCAACTTGCATGGTATAAATACTGCCTTCAACCTGCATGGTATAAATAGCTTCCAGCTTCTCTTTTTCCTCTTCTTCCGAAGCTCCGATCGCTTGGGTGATTTTGGCCAATCGAAATAGGGCTCACCCGAACCCAATTTCCGGCTTTCTCCTTGAGCAGGCTTTCGACCTGGCTTCTCATCCCTCGAACGCCGCGCGTTCTTCTCGTCCATCGGTGTACTCTTCCACAGCTCTTTCGTCATTCGGATGCACCGAGCCCGTCGGCTCCCTTCTCTTGTCGTCCTTCTCGCTAGCTGCGTCTTCCGTTCGACTTCCTGCGCTCCTAAGTTCCTGCACACTTAGACACAGGGATCAAATAACAAGCAGGACCTAACCTAACTTGGTTGATCACATCAAAACACCCACGGGGTCCAACAGCATCTCCCTTGTATGGGTGACAATCTGGGACCTGACTACAAAGCCCTCAGGGCTCACAATCATCAGCCAACACGGCTAGAACATATACCATACAATAATAAAACAATCCACGCAGTTAATAATAAATCAGCCTCCGGCTGACTACACAACCACGCAATTTATAATACTACCTACTCCACTACAATGAGGAAAAAAAAACACAACACAACGGAAAAACCTTCGCAGTGGAAAACATGGGCATCATACCCGAAACACGATATAAAATCCATAAGTACAAAAACTACAAATCATATGTAAACATAACAAAACAAGGAAACAAAGAAAGTCCGAAACCAGAAAGCCATCTCGACACCTAGTGGGGGACTAGCGACTGGAACCTCCTGATAGCTTCAACCTGAAATAGGAAAATAAAGCAACGGTGTGAGTCCAACACTTAGCGGGTATCAAGCTGACATGCATAGTATAATATGACCAATAATAATCATCATGTCATACAGTCTCCTGGACAATAGTTGGAAATGCAAAACTAAAAAAAGGATAGGAGAAACTGTACTCACCAGGGCCTCCTATCCTGACATAAAGGTCGTCAGACCAAACTATCATGTCTTCTGTATGCATGTCAATCATATGCAACCACAGAAATGCAGCATCTAATATGCAGCAATCATAAGCAATAAATACAATCCATGCATATGATGCAAAATGTCTTGGTCACCCCTGACGCCAGTCAACCATCTCACACGCGATGGTGAGACCGAGTGAGTAGGGCTATGACAACTGTGCACTCTACCATCACTACTCCTGAGTGACCGAGTGGATAGGATGTTGTCGGAGTACACCTATCTTCCTACCCCAAACAGAGTGGGAGAGCTCAATGCTCTCATCTCCCTGACATAGTTCAGAGGAGGGATCCTTGTCCTGCTACCATGCTGCGTCACCACTACCCATGAGCGGGCCGGCGGAGCCCTTGACAGAGCAACCTGCTGCAACACACCCTGCCTGATATACCACTAACCCATGAGTGGTTGTGTGTGCAAATCCATGTAACTGGCAATGTGTTCAACAATAATGAAGCCGACAATCACTCAGCATGCGATCATGCAAGATGGTGCATGTCACTAAGCATGTAAATCTTGACCATAACCACCTCCATAAAGTATGTACAAAAAGGTAAATGGATCAAATAAAATGATCAAGGTACACATGTCAGGTATGACATATAACTAGTCCTGTACACAATAAGGTATGGTATGTCACTACCTCTATGAACATAAATACACATGGCAATAAGGAAGAGGGTATAAAATATAAATGCAGAACAGATAAAAGCATGCAACAGTATCATGTAGTGACATACCAAAGCAAAGGTAAACATAATCATTACTAGTGACTATAACCTACTACGCATATCTAAATGACATTATCAAAAGAGATAAGTCAAGGTACCCGCCTCAAAAAGAAGATCGTATCCAGAAATCCTACGTCGAGATGCTCGTCTCGAATCAACGTCCTGCATATAATATGCACAATATAGCTAAGTTTCATTATCAACAAAATAACTAAACAAAATCCTAATCCGCTTAGTAAGCGAGGGTTCAATTCCATTTGATAATCTTATCCTTCCTTCATAGTTAATATCCTTAAACTAATCAACTAGAGATGTCAACTAATAAATGAATCTCTAACCCATAATCAAATAGATTAAGCAATCCTAACCATTTCAAATCCTTCCTAACTTCAATTCAAAGTGCAAGCTACAACAAGGATCAGACTCTCAACACCTTACCTCAACTTAAAGTCACCACTGTTGACTCACAGCCAGGAAAAGGAAGAGCAGCTACCGGACAATGCTTGCCAGAAGATAGGGTTGCCAAAGATTTGTGGCCGACACTACCTAGATGTCACTGCCAGGAACATTCATCACAATTAGACAATATTGCATAACGAGCTCGAACCCCAAACCGGCAACTTACCTAATCGGTGGTCCCCTCTTCGGCGGGGGCTAGATCTAAGGGCTGTGGAGATCAACAAAGCAAAGATCACTGGTAGTAGCTAGATACCAGCGCACGGAAGAAAAGAAGAAACCGTCGGAAAAGCCGCTTACGATCAACTCCACCCAAATTAGGGCTCGGATCCTTCCCTTTGGTAGAAGATCGCCTCGTGTGGAACGATGACTTGGAGAGCAAAGTAACTGGTGGGCTTCCCGTGAGGGGTAGAGGGAACAAGATGCTCGACCAACGCTGGTGTGGGCAGCGCCGGCGCGATCGTGATCGGGTGCTGAGGTAGGTCTCGGAGAAATCGGCGTCGGCTGTGACTCGGGAGGGAGATAGGCTCGGGGTGTCAGCGCAGAGAGGAAGGTGACGCGGGGAGAAAAGGAGAGGGCTTGAGGCTTTGTACGTGTGGGAGGAGAAGAGGAAGAGGTTGGCGTCTATTGGGGAAGAGGAAGAGTTCGACGTCGCACAGAGGAGAGGAGGATGCGTCGGGGAGAGCTTAGGGCACGCGTGAGGAAATAAAGAAAAGAAAAAAAATAAAAATTATTTAAAGAAATTCAACATTTCCTCATTTAAATGGGGTAGCTTAAACAGACTTTCCCTTGGCCTAATATTTGATCCCTTTAATCTCGTCATATGAGTTCCGAAAAATTCTCAGAAAATTTCTAAAATTCCGTTAAGGTTATTCGCCTATTAAATCTTATTATTAAATTTTTATTTGGGTACCGTATTTTAAAGTATGACTCATTTTAATACTCGTATAGTTTACATAATTTTGTATATCTTCCTTGTTTTTATATAAGAAAACTAGAGTACTTACCCTTCATTGATCATACATTTTTTCCATTTTCAATATCATATTAAATAATTTTGTAAGTCAATACCTCTATCGGAATATCATCTAATCTAACGATTTTTCCATTTTGCATCCCATTTAAAATTTGTTCTACTTTAAAGTTTGAATTCTACAATAAAAATTTAAATTCTATGATCATTTGGCCTACTTAAATTACTTAAGTTAAGTTGATCACCTACATCTTCATTAAAAAGTTGAAGAAAATACATCTTCCATTGTTATTTTATTTTTCCATCATTTACTACTACCCTATTGCATTTATCTTTAATACATCTTGTTTGCATAAAATCTTTTGTCTTCTTCTCTCTCACTTTAGCTATTCTATAAATATCCTTTTCCTCTTTTTTTAATCTAATTTTTGATATAACCGTTCAAAAATTTCATTATTTGCTTCATTCACTACTTTCTTAGTCTCTTTCTTTGCTATTGTAAATTTTTTAAAGTTTTTCTTGTTTTTACAAATATATAATTTCTTGTAGACTGCTTGATTTTCCTTCACTTACTCATGTACTTTCTCATTCCACCACCAAGATTCCTTACTTGGCGGTGCATGGTCCTTTGACTCAGTACACTTTTGACATTATTTTCAACTTTAATACCATCTTATTTCATGTTGTATTAGAGTCACGTTTGTTTCACTTAATGGTTATAACCTACATTCTCCTTAAATATTTTTTGTTTCATCATCCTTTAACTTTCACCACTTAGTTTAAGAGTCGTTTAAATTTTTTTTCTATTGATACTATGGTTGAGGCATATATTCAACAATACTAACTTATGTTGGGTAGTTAAGCTTTCTTTAGGGATGACCTTGTAATATTTACAAATCTTTCTATCCCTTTTCCTAACCATAAAAAAGTTAATTTGTGATTTATTATTCCCACTTTTGAACATGATTAAGTGTTTCTTAAAAAAACTTATAGTATAAGGTCGTATGCTATCGTAAAATCTAATATAGTTTTCTCTTATTCATTCCAAATTCATAACTCCCATGCACCCTCTCATATTACTTATTTTTCAACATGTCCATTTAGATCGGCTTTTATTAAAATCATTTCATTTTGCGGAATGTTTTATAATAATTCATCTAAGTCGTCCCATAATCTTAATTTGATATCTTCATCTAATTCTACTTGAGGTGCATATATGCTAATTACGTTCATAGTTTCAATATCTTGAGAGCTATAATTCTATCCCCTTTTCTAACTACTGTATCTTCATCTTTTAACGAAACAATACCCATTCCATTTCTTGTTTTACATTTTCCTGTATACCATAATTTAAAATCCGAGTTCTCTATCATCTTTGCCTTCTTGCCTATTCATTTTATTTCTTGTACACATAAAATATTAATTTTTTTCCTAATTGTCGTATCTACTACCTTCATTGCTTTACAATTTCTATGTTCTAAATCTTAGACTATTAGTTTTTCTATAATATTTATTTTTATTCAACTTATGGTGTGAGAATTCTTGCCTATTTAACACTATATCCAAGTTCTCATGGAGATGTAGCGGTCATTGCCGATACGTTATAGTCAGATCTTTGCAACTTGAACTCTGGCATATTTAACCATACACTTGAATTGTGGGGATCTAGCACTCCTTGCCGAAACGTTACAGTCGGATTCTGCAACGTGTTCCTTTCAGGAAACAACCTAGCATTAACACAATAGTTTAATGGATCCATTCATTGAACATTTGACTTAGTTTAACACTGGTTGACAACCTAACGTAACCCTTCTCGTTTATCTGGACTTGGGACCAACCATGACGGGGTAATTCGTCACGGCGGAGTTGGTCAGGAATAGGCAACATTGACGAAAATTTTATTTCATGCTATCTCAAGCACGTGGGTTCTTTGATTTAATGCAAGAATGTCTGGTCTAACATTGGATGCTATGCAGTATTTTCTCTTTTAGAGTGAATTATATGAACAACCCTTACGTTGGAGTTTTCCTTGCACACTCCATTTAAAAAAACAAACTTCCATTTTAGAAAAATTATATGTAACCTTCTGAAAAATGGTAGCCCATCATATTTGTACCTTTGGTGTTTGATTGTTCTCTCGGATCATCTAAGAATAGTTATGATTATTTATAGATTTTTTCTATGCCTTTTTCCTGATTTGCTTCACTCTAACTTTGCCTTATGGAATAATTACAAATATTTTTCTTTGTTTGCTTTTGCAGTATGCAAAAATTTATAAAATAGTAAATTCTATTAGCCCTACTAAAATTATGCTTTCCTGATTTGTTTTTTTCAGGTTGAACCAGCAACTCTTGTTCCATTGGCGCACGGATGCAGACAAGTTTATCTGGTATGTTACTTTGATAGTTTTAACACTTGCCTCTACTCTTAACTATTCAAATTCAGTCTTTTACATACTGATTCAATTCTTCTTTTCAGTAATATAACCTGCATAAACATATGCATTTTAATACATGATTCCAAGGGCCTAGTAATTGTTTCATTGAGGTCCTTTTCTATGATGACTTTTTGTTTATCTTGCTTTATCTGCTGAGGTTGGTATAAATTTCAGTGAATATTGTCCCAAGATCAATCTATTGTGATTGTCTGCAAGGATTAAAATATCATGTTGAACGGTTGAAACAGGCGAAACATCTCGTTTCGTCCATTGATCGACAATGGCATGACCCCGACACCAGGCCTCGTGGCCGCCGCGTAGGGGTCGCGTGACCCCGCATTTGCTACAGAGGGGTTGCGCAACCCCCGCGGCTGTGCCGGAGTCGCACGAACTTGCGATAGTGTTGCAGTCGTGTGACTTTTTTCATGTCGAGTGAGCCGGGTGTTTTTAAAATTAAAACTGAAGTTTATTACTTTAATCAACTCCTAGCTATGATAGGGATAATATAAAGAAACTTTATTAATCCTAATAAAATCATCTAATTAATTATATATTTTATTTATTTCAATTTCAAAAAAATATAAATAAAATTTTTATTTATTTATCTATATTCATATTTATTTCCTTTTTAAAAAGATTATTTTTATATTTTTTATATTTTAAATATTTATGTTAAATATTTTATTTTTTAATTAATATATTATATATTTAAAAAAATACTAAAATTATATCGGCACGGTACGATACCAAAACCGTATCATCCTGATCCATAACCGAAACTCAGTACGGGTCTAGATTTTAAACCTTGATTGCCTGCAATATTTTGTTACTAATCCACAACATTTAAGCCGACCTATCTCCTTTTCGAACTACAAAATTCATTGCTTTATGCTTTATAGTTAAAGTTTCCACTAGATATACATATGCACCATTCTTATCCAAAGGAAGTTGTAACTATAATCATCCTGGCTGATAATTTGGAATTTCTACTCAAACTTTATGATGAGAGGATGTCTACTGGACTCCTATTTTTAGGATCTGTGTAACTAGCAGAGAAGTGATTTCTGATTATTAATATGGTGAAAAAAAAGATCTGTTAAATGTATATTTTTATTTTCTTTAATTAATTGGATTAGAGTTGGTCATTATGTGAAGGGGTCCCATGATCCTTGCTAATATTAGGGTAAAGTTTGGAGAATCATAGCAATCTTGCAACTTTCATTCGTCTACTTTACTTCATTTCTACATCCTCTATTTTCTTCTCTTCTCATCTTCTCTTCGTTCTCTCATATTTTCATTTTCGCCACATAAAAGTATTGTACCATGTTATTCCTTGAATAGTGGTTGATCTTCTATCATCAGATCAAATGATCTGGTATTTTAGTGCTTATGGTCAGGATAATTTTACATTAAGCAATCTAATTGCAATTTGTTTTTGGAATATTATTAGCAAACTTTACACCATGCATAATTGTATGACAAATATACAATGGTGTATCTGGCAGTGAACTACAATGAAGCACAAACCTATTTAGAAAGAACGTTGTTCTCCTAACGCCACCAAAACAATAGGCTACTGGACAAATTGTTGAAATAGATTTTTAGGTTTCTTAGCACGAAGGGATAATCTATTAAGAGAATATACAGGACCAATGTCATTTTAATCTAGAGTACAATTCTTCCTCAGACTCGGCTAATACCCTTTTTGTACCTGTGTCACCATGATGCGAGATGGGTATGGATATGGAAAACTTTGTCCAAGTAGCTGGAGAACAAGAGGAAGAAAAGAGATGGAGGAAGCTTTAGCTACTTCCTGCTGGGCTTTGTAGGTGGCATGTGTCATGCGGATTTTGCTGGTGTATTAATGTGCCTGAGAGGGTGAAGGCAGGGGCTCGTCTAGTGCCGGAGAAAAGGAGTAGCCTAGTGACAAATTAGGGATATAATAATTAATACTATAAACTGTTATCTTATACTATCAAATTATGTAACTTATACTATATGTTACATTATAGCTTATTTCATAAGCTATAACATATTAGTCTAAGTAACATAGGACAACTATTCTTTAATATGACCTACAAACAGTGGTCTGATGGTGATATGTAGAATTGGTGACTTGTCTTTTGCATACTCAACAAATTAGAAATTTCATGTAGTGCTGCTCTACACTGTCAAATTGTGATGTTCTGACCGATTATAATGAATGGGATTCAACTTAAATCATCCAATACATGCTGCGTATCAGTTTTAGCTAATGAATTAAAATCCAAAAATATGCTGAGAATTCACATTGGACCCAGAGAGTGGAGGTGGTGCTATAGAGAGATCAATCTAAATCAAACACAAGGGAGGGTAGGTATAGGGCTTATTTGTGCGTAACACGATTTGTCACACGAGTGCTAAAATGCATGGGTTAGGGAAGAAGATGAGTGGGTACAAAGATTGAGGAAGATGAGCGAATAGAGTTAATTAGTACAAGATTGTGAGGATTAATTAATACAAATTGGTCTTCTGTTGGGATTATTAATATAAATTACAAAAGTTGGGGGAGATTGGTACTATAAGGCATAATTTAAAATTAACTTATCAATCATTCTTAAAGCTTAGATTTTGACTCTTATCATATAGGTAGTAGGATTGAAAGGATCAAAATCAATAAGAAAAAAAATAAAAAATGTGAAAAATAAAATTTTACTTTGTTAATTTACTTATTTATTTTGTGACTAAACACTAGAATACCTTTTTTGCTATAATTCATCGGGAGTGGAATAACAATGTAGACAGTTGCCATATGGTGCGATACTTATTACTTCTATGTTAAAAGAGAAGTAAAATTAAAATCAGCCATGTTTCATCGGTTAGAATTTTGCAGTTAAAGGATTGTTTAGAAGATCAATATAGTAATAGTATTTTATCTAACAGAAATTTTATTATTAAAGCCACCATTTTGTAAAATTTTAAGTTTTAGAGCTACTCACAAAGAACACCTGACGCTCTTCCATTTCAATCATCCGACTTATATTTTATATAAGACATCATTTTCAATCCCTCCATCCCTTTGCAAAAATGATTCTAAATATTTAAAACTCTTAGTTACAATAACTCATCGTCTCATGTTTTAACAATTGTCTCATTACGTCTAATATTATTAAACTTAAATTTCATATATTGTCTTTACTTTTTTAAGTCACCTTTCACTTCTAGCGTTTCTTGCCTAGATTCGAGTTTAACATTTACTCATTCATGTATCTCATGTACCAAGACAATATCATCTGCAAACAACATGTATCGCGATATTGTATCTTGGATGTGCCTAGCATGTGAGTTGGATTGACTCAACTCTGCGTGCATGTGTTGAACAGACAAGATAATGTACATTAGATATATTTGATAGATTAGATAAACTATCGGTCATATTCATCAAAACTATTAGATGAACCAAACGGGTCAAATTTACAATGAATCATTCAACTAGATATAGCATCATTCCATTATTACAATCAACAAATTAAGGGAATGGATCATATTCCCTTTTTCATTTCGTTCCACTGAATACTTTTTCATTCTGATTCCATTCTATTGTATTCTACTGTTCCAATGAACATGGTAGATTCGTGGAGACTTTCTTTATACGTAGTATGCCCCTTCTAATTTTGGACTTCAGAGACATGTTCAATTGTTCATATTCCCCTCACTTTTGTTTTTGTTTAAATTTTGTGTTATAACAAGCCTTTCAACCATATATATGCTGGCTGCATGCGGTCAAATTGTTAAATCACTTCATTACATATGTAGAAGCATTATTTTTCAGAAATTATTTAAAATTGAGATTTCTCTTGTGTATGATGTGCTCCTGCCACTCAACTCCATGGTCATTGTCATGTCCCCCCTCCCCTGCTCTGTGTTTAAATTTTTTGTGCTACATTAAGTTGTTGAAGTCGTGGAAATGACATTGCTACATATTACATATATGTAGAAATACGTGGAGTGCTGCATGCAGCCCTGACCTGATTGTTACTAATACATTATCCAACATGGATTTTGTGTCTATTAATGTTATTTCTGTGAATATTGACTAATAAAAGTTTACCCTACGATCCAGGCTTTTTTTTAATATTATATGTTTATCTGAACAATATAATCAAAGTTTTTAAAATACAAAATGCTACAGAACATGTGATACAGAATTGGTAATCTTTTTTAGAATTGATTAGAACCGAATTCCTCGTCATCCTTTTAGTCTAAACCAGGATCAATTTGTTAGTTTTCATTATCAAGTATGTGACTTGAGATGATTTTATTGCTCTCATAGTTTTTGACTTTTTGTAAATAAATCTCCCGTCAAGTGCCATCAAGTACGACTTATTTTAATTCAAATCTACAAATAACATTCATTCAACTTGTATCGCATTTAGGGGTGGAGAAAATATAAAAAATTCAGGTATATTTCATATACCATACCGATATTTACCGTTTATATTGAAATTTTTGATATCGGTATAAGATTTATGATTTTTCCATATATACTGAAATACTCAATATATTATTTTATTAAATTTAAAAGTTGTATTAGGATTTGGCCATTTAGATGGCACGTACACCAAGGTGGTACTGGATTTTACAAACTAGCATCAAAACCAGCTTAGTGCTGGATTTTTAAAAACCAGCTCCACAAGGTTGGTGCTGGTTTGTACAAACCACCACCGTGAGTGCTGATTTTTAAAATTAGCACTAAGCCACCGAGGTGGTGGTTTTTAAAAATCAGCACCACCTTGGTGCTGAAATTGTTGACTCTAAAGTTCTCATCGATGGATATCTTAAAATTATTAACAGTCCATTATCCTCATTCTGTATCTTCAGATGTTCCCATTCGTTTAGAAAGTGATTTGATTTGACCTAATGCAAATTACAAATATTTCCTTTTATTTATTTTTTTGTATAAGAAATTTTGTTGGATATGAAAAAATTCTTCCTTTTGTAATCAGTACATTAGTTGTCGTTCATAAACTTTATTTTGTAATCAAGACTTTAGTAAAGGCTGTTAATGATTGGTTATGCTTTTTAAAATCTTATTGTTGTCTATTTATTAATGCTTTGTTATTATGAACAGGGGTATTGTGTGACTTCTGAATTGGTTATGTTTATTGGTGTTATAGTGATTTTGGTATACCGAAATTTTCGATATGATCGGTATGCAATTTATACTATACGAAACTTCGATATACTAAAATTTTGGTATACTGAATTTTCAATACAGTATACGGTCTCGTATCGAAAATTCAGTATACCATACCGAACCAACCCTAATCACATTTATCCACACTTCTTTTTTAACCTTTTTAATAATTCATTTGTTTTGCTTTAAATAGGCTTCCTACAATTCTACCCATCATTGATCATTCTATATAGCTCTTGTTGAAATAAAAACTTAACACAAACTACATCAGTTGTCTATTTCAGTTCATGTCGTGTTGATTTCAGAGATTGTCAGTTTAAATAAATAAACTATTTTTGTTTAGGTCAATCAATTCAAGATTAAACTAATACATGACAATATATGCGGGTGCATATGCAATAAAGCCATATAGAGTGCCTTTTGGTTCATTGGTTACAATTTATGTTTAGCTAGTGCATTGTTTGAATGCCATTTTCATTATGGTGCTTTACTTTTTAGGTTGGTGATCCAGTTCAACTTCCAGCTACCGTAATCTCTACCACTGCTGAGCGCTTTGGGTAAATAATTTATTCATTTTAAATTAGTCCCTTGTGTTTTTTTAATTCCTGAAACACTGATATGGATCCTTTATTTTGGCATATCGTTTAATTCTATCAGGTATGGCACAAGTTTGTTTAAGAGATTTCAGGAAGCTGGATTTCCTGTACAGATGCTAAAAATTCAGTACCGCATGCATCCAGAGGTTAGTTTTTTCTTTCTTTGCTGAAAAAAAGCTAGACATCCTAAATATGCCCCTTGGTAACAGATCAGTATCTTTCCCTCAAAAGAATTTTATGGTGGCTCGTTGGAAGATGGTGAGATGGTCAAAAAAGTGCGTCCTTGGTATGCACATCGTTGCTTTGGGCCATTTCACTTCTTCGATATAGATGGAACTGAGAGCCAGCCATTAGGAAGTGGCTCTTGGGTAAATGAAGACGAGATTGAATTTATAGTACTATTGTATCATAAGCTAGCAAACAATCATCCAGAGCTGAGAGCTAGTCCACAAGTGGCTGTCATAACTCCATATAGCTATCAAGTCAAATTTTTGCGTCGACAATTTCGTGCTACATTTGGAGAGCAATCCGATAAAGTGGTCGACATAAACACTGTAGATGGGTTTCAGGTGATGCAATTAAATCACAGGTCTTGCTTAGATTTGATTTTTTTCCCATGTAAATTGAAACTGTTTTGCCATCAGGGCCGTGAAAAAGATATTGCTATATTTTCATGTGTTCGAGCAAATACTAGTAAAGGAATCGGGTTTGTGGCTGATTTCCGGAGAATGAATGTTGGCATAACAAGGGCAAAATCCTCTGTTTTAGTAAGCATTATTTTCACTACCATTCTAGCTTCCATTAAGTTTGCATATAATTTTTTTTAGATGTATAATCCACCTTTATATATCAGGTGGTAGGATCTGCTTCAGCACTGAGCCAAGATAAGCACTGGGGTAATCTAGTGAACAGTGCAAAAGAGAGAAATTGCTACTCTAAGGTTACTTTTCTTGGTTCTTACTCGACAAATTCACTGAAACATTTTGTTTTTAGCATTTCATCAACAGTTGTGTTGTTCTGACAGGTTACGAAGCCATATGCTTCATTCTTTAGTGATGAGAATTTGAAGAAAATGGAAGTAGATCTCATCCAGCAGAAGAGGGACCTGAAGAAGGCCCAGACAATACATGCTGTTCATGATGAAATGGCTAAAGTTGAAAACATCGTTGTCGATAATGATAATGCCGAAGAAAATGCAGAAGATGCACAGGATTGTGGCATGGATGATGGAGGTGGTTTTGGTGAAGATTAATTTCAAGATATATTACAATTTCTAGTTGTCCAAATGTCTTAATTTAAACTACGCAATTATTTATGTAATATGAAAGCATTTCCAATCGTGGCTCGGTTCCAAAATTATAATTATTTTAAAGCTCAAATACTGGTGTGGACATACGTCACATTGCAGATGTGTTTACAAATCATCACATTTTGGCTATTCCTAAGCCATTCAAGTCACATTGCTGATGAGAGTTCCAAACATGAGTATGAGCAGTGATGCATATATACCTCAATCAGCTGTTAGTTGTCATCAACTTTATTCCGATGCTCACTACGTTCAGACGTTATTTATAGTCGGTTTTTATAGATTACGTGAATAAAGATAAATTATAAAATTAATTTATAATCGATTATGAATCTCTTGGGAATTCATCTCTATTTTATTATAATAAATCTATCATTTCTATGTAACTATGTATCCTCATGGGGACATCAAGAGGATCATGAAGGGTATGGAAAATAAAGGATCACCTTAATGAAATATTATTTAGGGATGGAATTTCTAGGGTAGGGGAGCTTAGGTTCAGGAGAACCTTGTGTTTTTAAATGTTTAATCTAAAATGACTTATTAAAACTTGACACAATTATGGTTCATTGTAATGAGGGGATTTTTTAGCAAATGACTTCTTTGATGTTTGCCATGTTTCATGTAAAGGGTTATTATGATAGGATAAAATATTTTTAGTAATTTATTTATCTATATTTTACCGTATGATCGATGATATTAAATTGTTTTTTACTCCCTATGGAATGAGGGGATTTGTTACTATGATACCATAGAAAATATGAAAAAAAGAAAGAAATTTGTATTATAAAATATGATACATAGTTCAATAAAAAATAGTTGGCGAAGGCTTGGATGTTAATTAAAAAAAAAAAATAGAAGGATTGGTTGCTCTCGTACCATATAATAAAATAAAGAATAAAAGAAAATATGAAAAAAATAGGTAATTTTATATTATAAGATATGATACCTGGTGAACACGTATCATTGGGTTATAAAATAATTTACTATACAACTTACTGTCTAATATAATTAATAAAAATCACTCAATTCCTTCCTTATTTGAATGATTTTCAATTCTTTTCAATCCTTTTTAGCGGTTTGAATGTTTAAATATTCTATCATGTCTCTTGGAGTTCAAACTAAAGATTTACATTTTTAAGTTAAATTTTTATAAATTGATTTAATGGAAGTAATTGAATGTTTATTATTTCATATCATATTTTAATTAATTCAAGTTAAACATGGAACCATTTAATATAAAACTAGATTAAATTTTAAATTAAATTAAATTTTTAATATGTTTAATTTCAATGGACAAACGGGTCGGGCTCAAATCCCCGTTAATGGGGTAGTTTCCCCTACCCGAATCCGACGTCGTTAAACCCAACGTTCTCAGACTAAGTTTTGGGGCGGACCCCGAACCTTACCCTACGACCAAAAGCAGAGAGGAGAAATGGCGGTCTCCTCCGCCGCTGCCGCAGCGCTGCCCACCGCCTGCATCCGCCGGTGTCCCGCCTCCCCTCGCCTCTCCGAGCTTCCCTCCTTCCAGTCCCTGCACGTCACATCGCATATTCTTCCCGCAGCGGGTAGCGGGCGACTCGCTGCATTACCGCGACGCCGCCTCCTTCCAAGGGTCATGCGCATATCCCCTTATCAACCCTTTTCTTTCATCTGATTTGGTTGGAGGTTGATGCTCTCCTTTTCGTTTGCTCAAAGAACTAATCTTGGAGAACTTGATGCGTCTCGCTATTTTGCACGGTTTGATGTATCTTGAATTGCCGGGTTGCGGATAAGCATATCTTGTATCTTCTTTACCTAGACATAAGCTTGATGGGAATATATGGCTAAAAAAACATAACAATGCTAATTTCATGCCTACTACTTTGATGTTGGAATCACCTCTGTAAGTTTAGATGAATTGTTGTTTGACTACTTAACTACGTGTTTGGAAGTTTTCAGGAAGCTAAGTATCTGTATGGTGAAAAACCTAATAGAAATGGTTCACTGTTGTCTGTTGTTGCGTTAACAACTTAAATTATCAAGGCTCACTCATTCAGATAATTGAATAGGAAGAACGTCTAGAACTTATTATTCCCTTTTGCGAGTGGCGTGCTAATGATTTTTTTTTTAATGATCTTGACATATATGATATTTTCCTTATAATGCATATGTTGAACACTTGAGTTCCAATCACTTCTTTCTATGCGCTATGATCTTGTTTCATGTCTTGGATTGCTTGAGAAGTAACATTATGTTTATTTTTGTTGAAATCGGCACACATACTATTTTAGTTACTTGGATTTTGTCTTTCTTATTCTGGAATGCATGTATCTTGTTTTCTCTATATCTAAATGCAGTTAGCAAACAAAATGCATTGCAATTGACAACATATATTTCCTCTGGTTACAGATAGGAGCAAAAAAGCAATCTTTCTCTTCCTTTGATGAATTACTGGAGAAATCTGATAAACCTGTCTTGGTTGACTTTTATGCAACATGGTAATACCTTTCTATGGTTTGTAGAACTTATCTTCTTTCTCATTGATGCAATTGTTTTGCAACATGGGGACAAAATCATTTTGCAGAAAGCATCTTCTTTTGCTCACCCAATAGTCCTGAGCTTATGTTTAGTTAATATATTTACCAAGTCTGAGAATATCTCTCTTATATTTGATGGTCCTAGGATGCTAGATTTACGTATTTGTGCAACCAAAGGTTATCTTTGTTCTATATAAAAGGGCAGTCCAGTGTACGAAGCTCTTGTTACTATGGCGTTGTGGGGTCCTAGGGAAGGGTGTATTGTTAGTAGTGTTACCCTGCATTATAAGAGGCTTTTTCCATGACTCAAACCTGTGACTACCAGGTCACGCCGCAACAACTTTACTGTTGTGGTAAGGCTTTCTTTTATCTTTGTTATATATAATGGGTAAAACATGAGAACAATTATGCATCATTTGTATAATTATAGTGATAAAAAAATGGTCTTGAAATGAAGTAGCTTTTGCTGAGGGTCTCCAATTTGTATTAAGATGCTTTGTTTCTTCTGATGGACTTTATAGGTGCGGTCCTTGCCAATTAATGGGTCCTATTCTTGAACAAGTGGGTGAAAAGATGAAAGATAAAATTCAAGTGATTAAGATCAATACAGAAAAATACACTAGCATTGCCAATCACTACCAAATTGAGGCATTGCCAACATTCATTATTTTCAAGGATGGGAAGCCACTTGACCGCTTTGTAAGATATACATACTATCGCTTGCCTTTTATATTTCACTGTTTCTGCCCATGCTGTTAGACTAAGGTACATCTTTTTCAATACCCAGGAAGGAGCTCTGCCTGCTAATCAGCTTATCCAACGCATTGAAGCTGCACTGAAAGTGAATCAGTAGCTTTTCAAGTAAGGTTCTAAGACCAACTTGATCTCCTTGTTTAATGGTGAAACTGTTTGCCTTTCCTTATAAGTTGCTGGATTGTTGATTGTTTTTTCTCCATTATCAAACAGCTCTAAAATTGGTGGTATTTGATAAGTTCTGATTCAGGAGGTTGATAGAGTCACTGCAGCAGTGTAGTTTCAATGCAACAAGATATGAGCTCATGTTGTAGATCCAACAATCCAGTTCATTTAGTAATACTGTGCACTGTTGCATTGGAACTCTCAAGATTTTGAATTTCTTAAAATGAACTGATCTTGGATTTCTTCTGATTCATGAAATTATCACCAACAATCTTGTTATAAGCATTGATGTTATAAAAATAATATTGTCTTATTTTTAATTTATTTGTTTAACAAAAAGATCTTTATTATCATATGAGATTTCATTGTTTGACTTCTTCAAATTATGGGAGTTACCAAAGGGGTTACAAAAAATTATGATGGAATCTTTTAAACCAAGATACTGTAATTAAATATGAAGAATGTTTAATTACATGCCTCTTTAGTAGATACTCTCTTTGATTAAATGCTAATTGAAGTTTGGTTCAAACCTCTGCTTACCAAATTATAGAAGGATTAATATAATTGGTCTTGGCCCCATAAGGTAATAAATCAATAATATTAGTGGCCTAGAATAGAATGCACTTACTATCTTCTCCCTATTTCAAAAGCTATAGTTAGAATCAAAGTATCAGATGATGAATAAGAAAGTCTCCAATAGTTAGGATGTCATCTTTAATTTATGAGAGAAAGAAATAAAAAAGTGAAACAAAAAAATATATTTTGGTTAAAATATCACTATTTTGGTATGGATTTCGTCGAAACATCATTACCTTGGCATTGATTTCTTCGAAATATCATGACTTGCACTCCAAGTTATGCCAGCTCAAAAAAAATTTGTATATCTCTCTAATTTATTTTAATATTACATCAATAGTTCTATTGTACTCTCCTAATCTTGTCTGTGTTATCAATAAGTTTTGATCAAAATTCATTAATGAATCTAAATCTAAATAAGTCAATTTGAGTCAAATTATATAATAAGTTTCTTTCACTCCCTTGAGTCTCATTATACTCAAAAACTCTTGATTCATTATACCAAAAGGTGAAATCTACCATCCAACGAATTCATACGGTCGATTTCACAATCATCTATGAGAAGGTAAATCAAAAAATTATAGTTGAACACTGTAGGAAAAGATTGTTCGTTCGGAAAAACAAAATTTTCTTTATTTTTAACATAGTATTATATTTGGATCTAAACATCTTTAATTTATTATAGGACAATACTAATAGTCTCTAATTTAGTATAGGACAATACTAATAGTTTTCCTACTTCTGCAATCCTAATATTTTAGTCCACGAAAGCTATTGATATTGTGGAAGAGTAAATCAAAAGAGTACAAGTCCAAATATGATATTGTGCCAAAGTCAAAAAAAAAAAAAAAAAAAAAAAAAAAATTAAACAATTATTCTAAATTGATAGGGTCATAAGACTTAGGAGGGTGAAAGAATTTATTAGGTAAAGTTTGGTCTCAAATTGAGTTATCTAGGTCTATCAAGTGAAAACTCATTGATGGCTTAGATGTTTCTAAAATTTTAAAACTTTAGCATGGATAAGAGTGGGACAGGACAAGAAAACTATTGGTGTTATTCTAAGTATATCAGAGATGTCTAGGTAACACTAAACTAAAAGTAAAGAATGTTAAGAGTGAAATGAGCCTATTAGATAAAGTTTGAACATGGTTAGCTCCAGGTATCATACTATGTCAAAAGGAAAGAAAATTAATTTTTTTTGAACAAATTCTCTAAACTGATATGAGCCATGAATCAATAGTTTTTTTCATATAGTAAGAATCAAGGAGTGAAAGGAACTTATCAGATAAAGTTTAATTTGAAATTAATTAATTTAGGTCTATAGTTTTGATCAAAACTCATAACTTACGTGCTTTTAAAATTTTAAAACTTTAGTACAGAATATCAAGAGAATACAAGAATCATATCAAATAAAGTTTGATTTGAAATTAATCATCAATGACACTATCTTAAAAGTCAAGAAGACTGGAATTTTTAAATAATTTTTCTAAACTTACAGGGTTCATGAATCAAGAGTGTTTTTTTTTTTATGATGAGATATAAAAGAGTGAAAAAAAATCTATTGGACTAAATTTTTGAGTTAGCCTTATTGAATATTTTTAGGGTGATTGGTTTGGTCCTACAAATTTTTTTTACTAGTTAGTAGGGTAAATCAGGAAGCGCACGCAGCGGATAACCTAAGAGTCCAACATCCTTTGATTATGACCCTCATTTAGAGAAAAAATTACCACCATAGCTGGTGATCGAATCATAGGTGTCTGAGTGATAATTTGGATGTCCTATCATGATATCATAGCTGTGGGAGCGATATTCCATCTTTGGAGCATCAAGATGATGATGGTTTGATGAAATAATATCAAAATGATGATGTAACGAAACCAACAATAAGATGATGATTCTTTAATAAAAGTAGCACCAAGAGGTGGTGATCCTTTAACTAAAGTAGAACCAAAGTAGTTTTTTAATTTTTAATTTTTCCTTTTTAATTTTGTTTCACTTTCTTTTATTCTCTTGTAATTAACTATAGAAATTTTTTATTTTTTTGCTTTATTAACGTTCTTTTAATTTTTTTATTAAGGTTTCAAAATTAAAAATAAAAAATGGATAAATGTAGAGAACAATGAATATAACGATATAAATTTAGAATAAAAGTGTGCTGTTTAGTGCCATCAATATTTTTTATCGAAAATTTATTGATGTACTTAAAATCTTAATTTTTTTTAATAAACTATATAAATAAATTAAAGAGATTCAGAGTGAATAATATTAACTTGACATAGAGTTTAGATTTTTATAATTGTCAATGATTTTTATATTAGAGCGTTTGATAAAATAACTAAGTTTTTGTTTTGTTTTTTTTTATTATTTATTATTTATTCTTATTTTCTTGTAATTAGATATTAAATAGCAAAAAAAAATAAAAAAAGCATTTTAATTTTTTTTTATTAATCTTCTTTTGTATTTTTAAGATTTTTAATTAAAGTTTTAAAATAAAAAAATTTGAATAGATTTAGGAAATCGATCATCATAAATTTAATGAGTAAATTTTAAAAAAAAATGAGTTTTTTAGGATGCTTTTGTATGAAACTCAATAATTAATTTTTTTTAATCCGGTTCGATTCGTTTGATACTGTTTAAATAATAATATTTTTTTTTACTTTAATTTAAGCCTAAAATAGATAGGAAGTCTTTTAGTAAAAACCAAAAGTACGATGCAACTTTGAGAAATTCAAAAAATGAGTACGCCGTTGAAAAAGAATTGTTTAATTCAATTCGTCTTGGTCCATAAGTTAACAAACCAGTAATATTATTGACTTGACTTACTCGTGTTAACTACTCAAATTTGTGAACTTTGAATAGATTGTACTTAGTATCTTCTCCCTATTTCAAAAGCTATAGTTAGATTTGTTATGATAAAAAAAATCATATATTTTTATAATAATATGGTATTATTCATTTGGATCTAAATCCTTATGACTTTCTTTTTGAGCTTTATTTAAAAGGTCTCATGTTAATGGAGATATCTTATATCATTTTAAACTCATGATCTTTTTATATCTTTTCAATGTAGGACTTTAATTATATCCTTAATAATTCTCCCTTCAAGTGAAGGATTACCATTACTCTTATGGTCGGGGTCTCCAAGTTATTGTGTCTAAAGGATTACATATATCTCCACAATAATATTATATTGTCCACTTTGCACCTAAAACCCTCGTGGCTTTATTTTTAGGCTCTACTTAAAAGATCTTATGCCAAGATATCTTACATTCTTCTAAACCCATAATCTTTTCTGTATCTTTTTAATATGAGACTTTGATTATATCTCTAACAATCATCCCCTCAAACGAAGGACCATCATTACTCTCATGGTATGTGTCTCTCTGTAATCCGGTTACTCTTGATCTCTTTCGAGTCTCTCCGCAAGCATTTGGTCACTCTTGACCTGCTCTGAACCTCTCCGCGAGCATCCAGTCACCCTGATCTACTCCGGACCTTCCTCGAGAGCATCCGGTTACTCTTGACCTACTTCAAACCTCCCTGGGAGCATCCAGTCATCCTGACATGCTCCAAGTCTCCACTCAAGCATCCGATCACCCTGATTTACTCCGGGCCTCCCCGCGAGTATCTGGTTACTTTTAATCTGCTCTAGGCCTCTTCGCGAGCATCCGGTCACTCTTGACCTATTCTGGATCTCCCCGTGAGCATCTAGTCTGTAAGGAACTATAGTGCTAAACATGTCGAAAAGTGCAGCGAAAAAATAAGTTTCTTTTTAGAAGATTCATGCGAATGAAACCATATACTAAATTTTGTTAAAAGGGAGTTACCTTTGTTGCGTAACATATGAACTCCCGGTGGCTAGGATCTCAGAACGATCAAATGTTCACGTCTCTTTCAGTATCCACACGAACAAATCTTCCCCATCGATCCGTCTCACGAACTCAAGAAGTGGAGAAAAAAATAACCAAAGGTTGTGCTAGCAACACTTTGGAGGTTTCGGCCAAGTGAAGAGAGGAGGAGGAAGAAGAGCAAGAATACATCCACTTTATGAAAATGAATCAAAAATCCCTTTTGTACTCATTCATGAAAAATAGCCTTAATGCCAATTGCCTTAATGCATCTAATACATGATCAATTCCAAATTGACCACTCTTTATCCAATGCATGATCAATTCCAAATTGATCACTCCTCTTCCTTCATGAATCCAAATTCATTAATTCACTAAATGAATCTAACTCATTGATCATCAATCTAAATTGACTCAATGAGTCTAATTCAAATTGGACTCAATCTAATAGTTGGATCCAATTGAGTCTAACTCAATGAATTCAATTTGAATTAGACTTAATCAAATGATTCATTATATGAATCCATCTCCATTGACTTATTTTTTGTGTATGACCTAATAGGTTCTTGTAACGTTGGCAATACCTCTAAAACTATTTTAGATACATAAACAATGAGTGACATCTAACAAGGCATCATTGCTACTCAAGTCGCGAGAATGTCGAGATCCGACTTAACCTTTCTGTGTTTATTATCTTGTATGACTTATACTTCTATCCTTGATATCTAGATTGATCAATGAGGCATAGACCGTGTCATCCTCTTATCAATCTTTGTGTTTCTTGATTTCTAAGCAGACACACTCAATCAAATAAACTCAATATCGCATATTGACTCATTTAAGCATGACTATGCATTCTTGTGTCCTACTAATCAAGGGACCTACAAATATCGCTTTCGTCATATGGAAGGGTTAGACCCTATCCACATCATTCACATCCCTCAGCATAACTTATTGCATACCCAGTGATTGACTTTATGGTTCACCCTGTTATAGGTGACATTTATCAATATCAAAGTATACAACTCCTTATGTAGGGAACCGTAGTGACTTTAAGTCTAAAGGACTATTCATATAATAGTCACATGAGAATGTTTATGACACTCATATAACCGAAATATTCTCATGGCGGGTCATTCAGTACACATTCTCTAATATATACCCTTGTGTCAACCTGATATCTCATATCCATGACTTGTGAGATTAAGTCATCCGTTGACCTATATGCTAGTCTCATCGAATTAATATTGTCCATGTATATTAATGCTTGACTAAGAATAGTTAAGAGTAGTGTTCTATATATCCACAACATCCCACTATCAATTCAACTAATTGATATGATGTAGACTAGAACCTACTACCCTAAGATATTATTATACTTATTCATTCAGCACTGAATTAAAGTAAATATAATAATCAACTTTGTCTTTTATTAATAAGTGAAATATGATACAAAAAGTGTCCTTTTCAATTATCTCATAATTGGTACCAGGATTAATACTAACATAGTCATAACCTGCTAAGAACCTCCCCATAAATTCGTTCAAGGTTACTTCACATGACATCTGGTCTGGAACATGACTCTGATACCACTTGTTGGGATCAAAAGGAATTTACATATCTCCACAATGGTATGATATTTTCTACTTTAGGCTCAAACCCTCATAGTTTTATTTTTAGGCTCTTTACTCAAAAGGTTTTATGCCAATAGAGATATCTTACATCTTTTTAAACCCATGATTTTTTTCATATCTTTCTAATATGGGACTTTAATTGTATCCCTAACACCCGTAAGCATCCGATCACTCTTGACCTACTTCGGGTCTCCCCGCGAGTATCCGATCATTCTTGACCTGCTCCGAGCCTCCCCGCGAATATCCAGTCACACCTGACCTGTTTCAGGTCTCATGCAACTTCGTTCAAGGCCGCTCCACATGGTATCTGGTCTATACCATAGTTTTGATACTATTTGTTGTGATAAAAAAGAATGCACATATCTCCACAATAACATGATATTATCCACTTTAGATATAAGCTCTTATGACTTCTTTTTTTTTTTTGTCCCCAGGGCGTAGCACAGCTGGGGGCGCATAGTTTCGTGGTCGAAAGGTCTAGGGTTCGATCCTCGGGGTGTCATTGCCTGGGGTTAGCGTCCCGGCTATGCGCTTTCAGCTGTGTACCTGTATTTACCTCCCTCCATATCCGTGGGACCGGCTCTAGGGGGGCCGCTGATGTGGCGGTTCCATATTTTTCTTATGACTTTATTTTTGAGTTTTATCTAAAAAGTCTCATGTCAATGGAGATATCTTATATCCTTTTAAATCCATGATTTTTTTCATATCTTTTCAATATAGGACTTTAATTATATCCCAACCATAATTAAATTATCAGGTAATGAATAAGAACTATTAGCCTATGTCCATTTGGACGATGAATTTGGATATAGTAGATCAAGACGAATTGGTAGTTTAGATAAACACATACTTTGGAATTAGTGAGCTTGAATTCTTATTCGAGAATTGTAGAATGATTGGCTTTCATTAATTAGTCGAACCTATTTAATCACTCATTTGGTCAATGTCATTGCGTTAGGTGTAATTATAGTGTTCCACTAATTTACAATGTGCATAGAGCAATTGATTAGATTGACATGATCTTATTAGACCATATGATTGTTTAATACCACTACTTGTAAGGTTCTTTGTAAGAAAAATATAATTGGTTTAATCTAATTAGCTAATTCAATTTTTTTAATTAGATGATCTAAATATTCTAGATTTGTGGGAATGGAAGAAACTTATATAAGTAAGCTATGAATTTGTATCCATAGGATAGCACCATTAGAAGCTAATTAATTACCTTCTGTGTGATTTTCCTTGTACCTTGACCTTGATATATCATCTTGATGATGAAATATTAAGAGTATATATAATGCAAAACCTAATGATATAGCCTTTACCCATGATCTTTAATTAAATACATGATCGATGATAATATTTCTGAATTATTTATAGTTTATGACTCATGGTTATAAACTCAAGGTAATTTAGTGTATATCAAAATGAAACTTGATATTATGTTTAAACTTGTATCACCTTTATTTGAATTGATAATTCCATAATAACTTATATGATTGATCAATTTTGTTTCTTCGTATTGCGACATGATATATTTTCTATATGAGTTGTGAAATGTGAGGATCACTAAATTCAGTGTGTGAACTCGTAGCACACTATGATAGGTGCTACGCCAGTGATTGATTTGAAATCATCTATGATAAGGAAAGAAATTAATTTATTTTTTAAAAATATATAAAATATTTAAAATTATTGCATTTGTAATAAATAAAAATAAATTACAAATACTAAAGATTAATTTGTAATAAATTAAAGATTTAATTTTGTTATTTGCTAATTAATTTTTGTATTTTGATAGTAAATAGGAAATAATTGTAATAAGATTAATCTATTTTTGTATTTAAAATATTTTCATATTTATTGTTATGTGAGTCAAATTTATAAAAGAAGTTCAGAGTCCTTTATAATATTTCAAATTTTCTTTTTCCATAGAGTTTTTTTTTTAATTAAGTGAGGTTATTTTGTTTTTTTTTGTTTTTGTTTTTGCTCTATCAATTTCGTTTCATTGTTACTTGTCAATAATGTATGCTTATTTATGATCATAATATTCTCTGCATCTATTTTTTTTCTGATATTTATCTAATTATTGAAACAAATCTTAGATGTTTCCAAAACTCAAATATTATTATTTTAATCTTAAAGAGATTGGATTAAAAAAATATTTTTTAATATTTAAAATATTGTCAAAGCACTTGACCAAGAAAAAAAAACATTATCAAAGCATGCATGATTAAAAAAAATTGTATGAGCAACCAATTGGATTAGGTGATTTCCTACAAATAACCATAATTTAACATTATAAATAAGAAAGCTGGTTGGCCTTGAAAATGGTCAAAATATGATCATTATTGTCTTTCTTTATTTTTTTTTAAAAAAAATTAGTTGGCACTGTATTCAGTTTACCCCAATTAATTTTAGAGATGATCGACATGGACTCACAAAAGTTTCCACCGACCAATCCAGAAACTACGAAGGTGCACGGCCTTCCTTTGACATTATTATTTCGTGGCCTACCTAACAAAAAGGACATTATTGGATTTTGCCATGCTCTTACGTATCAATTTATGTTGTTTTTTTTTTATTTATTGACCCAAATTAATGTTCTTAAAAATTTCAAAGAGGGGATTAGATAACCACATATATTGTCGTATTGAGGAGTATATATAATAAAATAAATGCTCGATTTGATAATTACCAAAGTACCAAACAATATTTAAAAGCAGTCTCTTAAGATTTTGGCTTCGACCCATGACAAAGTCATTCTTCGTTTACCAGAGGAAGCCAATTTGGCATCGTCCCGCTGATGCAGAGAACCTGGCGTTTCCATCGACTGCCAACTTTCTCCACCCATCGGATCGGAGGAGTCCAAATCAAACTCCAACACGAAATACTAAAATACATTTCATGCTTAAAAAAAATCACTGTCAAATCGTACGTAATTGCTACTGCCCATGCAGCGACGACGAGCTAGCCAGTCACAATTGTAGCAACAAACATGATGCGGACAAGTAGACGCGCGGCCACGACAATTTAAAAACAGAGGTCAAAGTTGCGAGGAGGAAGACGGTGGCGTTTGTGTCGACGAATGAGATGACGACGGTGGTGGCGATGGCATCCTCCTGCGCGCAGGAGGTGCATCCGGAAGAGCAGAGCGCATCATCGGCGGCAGCCGAGGGAGGAGTCGCGCGTCCTCGGGGAAGTTGAGCTTGGCCTTGCTGCCCCTGAAGCGGAGGGCAGCCGCGTCGTATGCTCGGGCCGCAGCCTCCGCCGTCTCGAAGGTGCCCAGCCACACGCGCGCCGCCTTCTGGGGGTCTCTTATTTCCGCCGCCCATTTACCCCACGGTCGCTGCCGCACTCCTCTATACTTCCTTCGCTCTGCTATCTCTATCGTCGGAGATGGGATCATACTACTTCCTCTGCCAGCTGGTGCTGTTGTGGTAATACAAATTAATAACAGATATACTATTCAAAAATTTTACTTTAAAATTTTGATAAGATAATTAAAAAATCTTTACATCAGCTATCATATTCATTTTTTAAATCATATATTTATTAACTATAATTCTCTAAATTTAGAAAATAAAATTCATTCACTAAATTTTATAAGAAAGAAAGAAAGAAGAAGTATAGAAACTGATATATGGTATATTGAAAACTAAATATCTAAATTTAATATTTTTTTTAAACTATATATTTAGAATAGAAAATGCCCAAATTAAACCCCAAATGCCCCTTTAACCTCCCTTTACTCCCTATTCAAATACCCTATTCTTTTGCGTATATTAACTATCTATTTCTTAAATTACATTTATTAACTATCCATTTACTAAATTATACATTTATTAAATGTATTTCTGTAAATTTAGGGAATAAAATTCCTAAATTTTATAAATAAAGAAAGAAGAAATATAGAAATTGATATATGATATATTGAAAATTGAATATCTAAATTTAATAGAATAATTTTTTTACTCTAAATCATATATTTTGAATAGAAAATCCCCAAATTAAACCCCAAATGCCCCTTTAAGGCTTTAACCTTCCTTTACTCCCTATTCAATTACCCTATTCTTTTGCGCACTACGAGTTTTAACTTTTAAAAAATAATTTAGTTTAACTTGAAAAATATATATTGATTTTTTTAAAAAAAAAAAATGTTTCGAGGACATTCTGAAAATCATTCATTAAATTACCTCCTCCTGCTGGTGGCCAGCCGAGTTGATCGCCGACCGTTCGATGATATTTCGGAGTCGAGCCGCCCTCCGGCGCTGGCTCCCTTTTCCGTCCGGCGACACTCTCAGGCGGGAGCGCCGAACCGCTCGAGTACGCGACCTGCTGGTCTCCGGAAACGACATGACTCAGCGCGGACACCATCGCCGACAGCTCGCGCTCGCTCCTGCTCTCTTCTGCGAACAGCTGGGCGGTCACCGGCGGCAGAAGCGACGAAGAAGCGGCGGCGCTCGCCGGGATATTCTGGGCGAGTAGCCAATCGAGCTCGTCGACGTCTAGGTCATCCCGAAGAAGGCTGCTGTCCATGGTGCGGAGGAGGAGAGGATCGATTCAATTCAACAATTCATTAGATCAGAAGAAGAAATGGAGGATTATATAGCGGTGGAAGTCGTCGAATATACACAAATTAAAATAATAATTATAGATTTTCAAACTTGTACAAACGCCGCCGCTGGCTCCATCAAACAAACACACTCCGACTTATTTATTTAGTTTTTTAATAATTCAGACGCCGAGGTTTTACCGATTGATTAGACGGTCAAGACCTCCTGATTCGCCTAGCTAGCTAGCTAGCAAGCTACTTTCCGACATAATTTATTACTTGGATGGAATGAACAGTGCGAGCTTCTGCGTGCTAGATTTTGTGGATTCGGCAGATGTTTTTTGTGCCATCGTTAAATTGAAACGTTTTGCATTTAGAACACTGGCATGTTTGGTAGCTAGCCAAGAGGTGGTGGTACACGGACGTCAACAACGTTGGTACGCCGGCCGTTGAAGTTTATATAAAGCCAATTGAGTTGATGTCGGGTGCATGAAACAGACGAAGCCACGTAGAGGGTTTATGCATGCACATCGGGAATTGTGTCGATTAGTCTGGGCGCCACGTGTATCATGTTATATCCGGAAGAAATTGTCGTTCCAATGCATTAATTTGACTGAGGGTTTCGCAGTTATCAGGGTTTCTGAAGATTTTTCGGGGACAGATTCACAGGGCGCAGGGGTGAATGCAGACCTCTTTTATCAATTTCTCTACGAAGAGGTGTCTTAGGGTGTAGTATAGAGGGTAGAAGTCAATCCTTGAGATATCGCTGCCTGTGTATTTTAATTTACGTCTTTTATATATCCGTGAAATCAACTCTAAGACGGCTGATACGACGCTTCCAATTTATTTCTCTGAGAAGAAGCTCTGGGCTGGATTGAATTGCTCCCCGCTTAATAGAATTGTTAAATTTATTAATGCCTGTGAGGCCGACCATATAGACTCCGGAGGTCATACCTTTTACCGAATCTATCTGAAAAGAAAAACAAAGAAGTACAAATAAATAAAATTAGAATGATAAATGAAAAAAAAGTATAGGATGACACTAGAGAATTTATAAAACATAAAAATATTTAAGTATGAAAACTTATCAATTTAGGCATGATTTCGAGTTAGCCGAGTTAGAAAAGGTCGGAGTTTATTATGTGCCAGCATGTTACCATCTTACATTATATATATATATTTTATCGAATTTTAAATATTTATTGAATGGTTTTTTTTCATTATTTATGAAATTATTAAATTAATTTACTAATAATAATATCTAATTCATAGATGCGCTGGACATTTAGAGGCCATGGTGAAAGGCCTAACCACTGAAGCAGTGTTAGAGAGCGTGCTATCAATAGTGAGATAGAGGTAGTTGGTCTACGAGTACGGCGCGAGCCTGTGCTCGAACATCTCGTGCAGGACCTCAATCTATAGCTTCTTGCCTTAGGCGATGACATAAGTCATGGGATATGTCGGCATGGAGGACACGTCGATCTGGTCGTTACAGCAGAGGGCGACTGATACGGTGCATTGTCGTGAGGTCAGTAAGATGATGTGGTTAGGAGTCAAGACTTCAGAATGGTCAGAAGTCAAGCTTAATTATGTGGAGGTCAGAAGTCCAGCCTCTGTGGCTGGTCAGAAGTCAAGCTTCCGTGGTTGGTCAGAAGTCCAGCCTTCGTGGCTGGTTAGAAGTCAAGATTCCGTGGTTGGTCAGAAATCCAGCCTCCGTGACTGGTCAGAAGTCAAGCTTACGTGGGGGTCAGAAGTCCAACCTCCGTGGCTGGTCAGAAGTCAAGCTTACGTGGAGGTCAGAAGTCCAGCCTCCGTGGCCAAGGTCAAAGTCTCAGCTGACAGAGCGGTCAAAGGATAGGATTATAAGTCAGACAATAGCCAGCCTCGATAGCGATCAAGAACTGGGCCCACGGGCCAGGCACAGTTGAGGACTGAGCCCACAGACCAGGTAAAGGTTAGGAAAGGAAGGCCTCTGGCGCAGAACAGGCCTGGCGTGCAGGTCGGAACATACATGGCATGGATAATAGCGGACAAAAGCAGGTCGGGATACAGACCTGGCGTACAGGTAGGAACGTACAAGCCATAGATAACAGCAGAGGCAGGTCAGGATACAGACCTGGCGTACAGGTCGGAACGTACAAGCCATGAATACAGCAAAGGCAGGTCAGGATACAGACCTGACGTATAGGTCGGAACGTACAGGCCATGGATAATAGCGGACAGAGGCAGGTCAGGATACAAACCTGGCGTACAGGTCGGAATGTACAAGCCATGGATAACAACAGAGGCAGGTCAGGATACAAACCTGGCGTACAGGTTGGAACGTACATGCCATGGATAACAGTGGACAGAAGCAAGTCGGGATACAGACCTGACGTACAGGTCGGAACGTACAGGCCATGGATAATAGAGGACAGAAGTAGGTCGGGATACAGACCTGGGCGTGTAGGTCGGAACGGACAAGCCATGGATAACAGTAGAGGTAGGTCAGGGTACTAACCTAGCGTACAGGTCGGAACGTACAAGCCGTGGATAACAACAGAGGCAGGTCAAGGTACAGACCTGGCGTACAGGTTGGAACGTACAGGCCATGGATAACAGCGGACAGAAGCAGGTCGGGATACAGACCTAACGTACAATTCGGAACGTACAAGCCATGGATAACAGCAGAGGCAGGTCGGAACGTACAGGTCATGGATAACACCGGACAGAAGCAGGTCGGCATACAGACCTGGCGTACAGGTCGGAACGTACAAGCCATGGATACCAGCAGAGGCAGGTCGAGACGTACGAGCCATGGATAACAATAGAGGCAGGTTAGGATACAGACCTGGCGTACAGGTCAGAACGTACAAGTCATGGATAACAGCAGAGGCAGGTCGGGATACATGCCTGGCGTACAGGTCGGGACATACGAACCATGGATAACAGCATACAGAAGCAGGTCAGAGTACAGATCGCGGAATGCAGACCGAGCATCCAGGCACTACAGGACAAACAAGCTAGGGAATCGTAACTGCTTGTCAGAGAATAATCAGTGTGTCAGGAAATATGCTAACAGTCGGGGCTCATTACTCCTTTGGTTATGTCGCCAGCCTATGAGGCGGTGCCGCGTGTCATTCACCGCCAGACAAAGCTTGATAGTCGACATTCTCTGACATCTGCCAGACCCCAGAAACATCCTTTGCAGTATAAAAAGGGATGCGTTGTCCCTTATGCAGGTACGCTCACTCGTCATTTCTCACTAGTCTTTACTTTTCGTCCTTTCTATGTGTTTTCTGGGGAAAAAGTACTTGACTTGAGCATCGGAGAGCCTGACCCGGGGACTTTTTTCCTGGTTTCTGGTCTCTAACGACTGGTGGGCTCGTTTGAGTGTGCGCAGGGCTCTAGCGTCATCTTCCCGGTCATCATCCTTCGTCATCCGCCCGTGTGAACCCTTTCGGAGAGGTTCCAGGTAGATCGGACGCCGCAGCGACTTTCCGTCAACTTCTAGTACATCAAGGCCCGCCTTCATCCGACGCAGCTTCCGGACGGGATCAGCGACCATGGCGACGACTACACCTCCATGGGCGAGGGCCTTATCATCTAAGGAGTGGTTGTGGCCGTGAGTGCTGGCTTGTATGTGAGACGATGGGAGTGAGGCTACGTATGTGGAAGAGCGGAGAGAATAGGTTTCCTCAAGAATTCACTAACTCATTTTAAATTGATTAAACAACTTTAACTTAATTAAATTTGGTTCAATCATAACTTGACCAAATAAAGTTAAAATTAATCTCAATTTAGATCAACATATTTCTTATCTTCGTACCTATCTGATGGATTTTATTTGACCCTAATTCAATTTTAATTCAGCAACTTTACTTTGTGCTCAGTTCGTACTTAACAAAAATTATTATTACAAGGATTACATTTTTATTATTTATGAAATTATTAAGTTAATTTACCAATAATGATATCTAATTCATAGATGTTGGACATTTAGAGGTCATGGCAGAAGGCCTAACAGTTGACACAATGTTAGAGAGCGTGCCGCCAATAGTGAAGTAGAGGTAGTTGGTCTACGAGCGTGACACGAGGCCGTGCTCGAGCATCTTGTGTAGGACCTCAATCCATAGCTTCTTGCCTTAGGCGTTGACATAATTCATAAGGGTATGTCGACATGTAGGGCACGTCGATCTGGTCGTTGTAGCCGAGGGTGATCATGTCGACGACTACAACTTTGGGGGCGAAGGCCTTACCATCGAGGGAGTGACCGTGACCGCGAGTGGTGGCTTGCACGTGAGACGATGGGAGTGAGGGTACGTATATGCAAGAGGGGAGAGAATAGGTTTCCTTAAGAATTCACTAACTCATTTTAAATTGATTAAACAACTTAACTCAATTAAATTTAGTTCAACCATAAATTGATCAAATCAAGTCAAAATTAATCTCTATTTGGGCCAACATATTTCTTATCTTCGCGCATGGATTTTATTCGACTCTAATCCGATTTTAATTCGGCAACTTTACTTCGTGCCCGGTTTGTACTTAACAAAAATTATATAGATAATAAAAAAGGATTGGACTATATCTCAGGATAACAAAAATTAAGATATATGATTAACACATGGTCACATTCTGAAGGATTACAGGAGTTACAGAGCAGCATGCCTTAGTGCTGTTGAAGATTCATTTGTCATGCAGTGTAGTGTATGAAGATTAAATAATTCAAACAGGTGGACCGAAATACATCATTTTTTCATTCACTAGTGAAGCATAACAACAAGCACAATGAGATCATTATTATAAAAAAAACTCCGGATCGTAATCTTTCAAAATCATTTAAAGAAGTGGTAAAGGCATCACTTCCACACCAAGTAAGTTTGGCTCCGTGGAGAACTGCCTCCTTTCCTCAATCTGGTATAAGTTTTGACCAATGTGTTATCTCGGATCAACATGGTGCTCTGGAGTGTCTCCCTAAAATAGAGGAAATTAAGTAGACATTATTTAACATTGGAGATTAGAGGGCATCCGGATTGGATGGATATAAGTCAAGTTCTTCAAGTGCTCTTGGAACATTGCAATGTTGGATTTCACTACAATTATGGAATTTTTCACTAGCGGAAGATTATTTTGGAGATGGAGCTACACCTCGATTGCCTTTGTTCCAAAGTTAGCATATTCTAGTAAGGCGATAGATTATAGATCAATCTCCTATTGCTCTGTAGTTTATAAAGTCATCGTAAAGATATTAGTTTCACCACTATATAATAATATCTATCTTGACACAAGAGCTATTCCAGAGGTATTATAAGAAGAACATCTCTCATAGATGCATTGTGAAGGTAGATCGACCTTCAAAAGACTTTCAACTCGATGCATTGAGATTTTCTATGGGAGGCACTTATTAAATTATATTTTTATATTTTATTTAGTTATATCCTAGATAATGAATGTATGGCCATCATATCATTCTCGATGGCCATTGGGGGAGGGGGGAAGATCATTTGGATTTTTTAATGGGTTTAGAAGACTATGATAGGGGATCCACTCTCCCTCATATATTTAGTATGTGTAGAGATTCTTGGATTCAGATATAACAATATATGGTCAAATTAGATTTCAAATTCCGTCCTCATAGTGGGCACCTCAACTTGGCACAATTGACATATGCAGATGATATATTATTATTCAGCCAGGGGATTAATATTATCTTCTTATATCTACAAGAGTTTGGGGTGACAATAGGTCTTCGGGTTAGTCTTTAGAAGTCGAACATATTTCTAGTCGGAGTGGATGACATAACGTGCATGTGACTACTCTCTCTCTCTCTCATGAACTTCCAGGAGGGCACCATGCCTTTTCCATATAGTAGGATACTACTTGCTATAGAGCATCTAAGAATTTCATATTATAATCTGCTTCTTGACTAACTAGTCTGATAAATTAATTGTTGACTGAAGGAGACACTTTCCTATGCACTTTCCTTTGAGAATTAATTATTGATTACATTTATAGGTTTTGCTGGTCTTTTATATGGACTTCTAAACACCCCTTAGTGTCTTGAGTGGATATGTGTAGGCCTAAAGAGGATGGAGGACTAAGATTCCATGACTTGAAAGCTTGGACCTTACCTTATTGACTAAGGTATGCAAAGGAAGATGCTCTTTGGATCAAGTGGGCGCATCATACCTATCTAGATAGACGAACATATGGATTTGGAAGGTAGTGTACTCGGATTCCCTGTTGATCAAGTAGGTATTACAGATCTAGGGCCTCATTCTTGCGGGTACCATGGGTCGGTGGCAAACGCTATGTAGAGGCCGACAGATATTGGTTTGAATAGGCTAGAGGTGAACAGGGTATATGACTTCTTTAAGCGTCTCAACCCTAAAATGCCCTGGGTGCGGACAATATGGAAGTCTTATATATAAGCTAACCATGCAATTACACTCTAAATGATAGCTTAGAGGCAATTTTTCATTAGAGACAAGAATAAATATTTAAGGTGCGTTTGGTTCGGGGTTATCCTTGATAACCTTAATTATTCATCTAAGGTTATCAACGAAAACCTTGTTTGGTTTAGGTAATCGATGATTCTTAAGTAATGTTCCATGCCCGACACGTCAGCAAAAGGGGCATGCAATCCGGAATTGGAAAACCTCGGAAAACTAAGATTTTTCTTGATTCCGGGGTTAACAAAATTTTTTTACCCAAAATACCCTCGAATAAGAGAAAAATATGATAAAAAAGAAAAATATAAAGAAAAAAATATAAAAAATAAAATAAAAAAATTTAAAAAACAAGAAATATTTAAAAAATTTTAAAAATAAATAAACTGTAAAAAATAATTAAAAAATTTAAAAATATTTTAAAAATTTAAAAACATAAAAAAATTTAAAAAGATAAAAAAAATTAAAAAAGATAATTTTTTTTTAAAACGTAAAAAAAACAAAAAAAACAAAAAAAATTTAAGAAACGAAAAAAAAAACTTAAAAAAACAAAAAGAAATAAAAAATAAAAAAACACATAATAATAAAGAAAAACGTGAAAAATAAAAAATAAAAAAAAGTAGAGTTTAAAAGATATATATGGTTAGTTTTATAAATAAGGGTAATATAGTAAATATTAAATTAAGTTATTCATTAAAACTTTCAAACAAATAAGCTTTTGTTGTATTATCTAGGTTGAACCCAACAATATTAATTTAGTTATGTTTTATTCTCTATAACCTTGGTCAAGTAATCACATAACCAAAATTATACATATAACTTGAATCAAACGTATCCTTAAAATATCAGGCCTAATACGTATTCTATAGTTAGGAGATGAAGACATGTAGACACATTGTTTTTGTGCTATCATGTGGCGGCATTATCGAGGAGGTCGAATCTTAACTAAAATTAGATATTTTATAATGTCGGCTTTGATACACATTGTATTGTATGAAGAGTTAGGAACTATTGTCGCATGATGAGAAACAAGTATAGGAAAAAAATGTACAAATTCATATTTATAAGATGTTAATAGTATTTTCTGATCTGATATTACACAAGTACTTTTAATCTTCAGATATTATACTCTGGTCTTATTTTAATATATACAATTTATTTCTTAAACGGAGAGAGAGAGTATAAATTAAGTTGAGGAAGCCTTCATTCGAGGCTGGTTCTCCTGCATACCCAGCAATAAGTTGAGTACATCCTACGTTTTAATTTTTTAGGACAACGTTGACTTGGCAAACTGTTGTTGCTGTTATTGGTCAAATTAAATAAATATTACAGGGAGTATGCAATTTTTTGTTGTGCAGGGCATTGAACGCTTCAATATTAATATTTTCTTCTCTGAGTTACGTTGCAATCAAATCGATCGATCAGTTACGTTGGTCGCGCTCTTTGCTCACCATTTACGCACGCGTGATGCCATGGCACTTTTTTTTTGTGAAGCTTAATCAGCCACGTACGGTGAGGTCAAACTTATTTGGCATCTTTATTGTAGACGGTCCAAGAGCAATCTCAACTCTTGCTCTTTTGACCTTCAAGATTGGACCCTCAAGATCTGAAAATCAGGACACCCCACCAGCTGGTTCAAGGCCAGAAAGCCTTATCAGCCGACCTCCTCCGGCGGTGTAGTATCCGACCCAAAAACCAGACGAGGACGGTCTAAAGCCAGATACGATGATTGATAGAGATGGAGAAGACATAGATTCTGTTGGATATAATTATTACTATTAGGTAGATTTATTTATAAATTATACACTGAATACGCTCCGAATTTCTTAAATTGATCTAATTTATTTCTAATGAATTTCGAATAATTATAATGATTTTTTCTAATGAATTTCTAATGAATTTTTATAATTATTTCTAATGAATTTTTCATATTTCTATGAAGATAAGAAGAATGGTGAAAATCGTCACTATTTAATCTAATTTTAAATAAAATTGTGATGATTAAATTTATTGTTTTGGTTGAACTATCGATTATCAAGTCTAAAATTTTGAATAGAAATTAGATTCGATTGAAATCGATTAATTAATCGATTGATATTTTCAATCAATCGATTATGATTGAAACTCGTGATTTACCGTCTTAAACTTGTGACTACGATAAATCGATTAAGTTTTATTTTAATTGATTGAGATTTTTTTTAATTAATTCAGTTTTTTTTTTTGTTCCGATGTGAAACAGCGGAGTTAGTGTTTTAAAGAAAAAAAATCTTAATTTAATTGAAACAGTATCGTAAAAAAGCAAACTGTTTCAATTGAACAGTCCGTATTAAAAAAAACGTTTCAACGTGAGCAGTACGCAACAAATTCCATTAAATATATTTTTTTAAATACGGAAATAATTAAGAAATTAAATAGTATTAAATAATACTATTTAATTATAGAATTAAAGAAAATTTTAATTTCTTATGGAAAAGTTCTATATATAATCACGTAGTTACATATAGTAGATTTTCGGATCGATTGGGATAATCAATTGGAACACATCAATCAATTATCATAAGGTATCAATCGATCAATAAGCCTAATTTTATGTTGTTAAGGCTGATTAAGTAATTTCTGTTCGAATTAAGTTCTTAATATTTCTTGGGTCTATCTACACAATGTGCTACTAAATTGAACTAATGTATCGACTGAAAGGAAGACACCTTAGATAGGTTTAGTACATTTTGTATTGGTAGAGGTATATCTATGCTAAAAATAATCGGCCCAAAGGAATGTTACTTTTAGATCAGATATATACATAAGGTAGCTTACAACTATGGAACAAAATATTATTTTGTTCAGATCATGCACACAATATGTCAACTCAAAGGAAGACATATTATGTAGCCGATTAAGGTTATTGTGAGTTATGAACCAAAATATAACTCATATAGAGTATCATATTATGCGCACAATGGGTCGGCGCAAAGGAAGACACATTATGTGTTCAATTAAAGTTTGAGTTATATTAAAGAGCATCGCTAATAAATAATATGTCGACCCAAAGAAAGACACATTATGTTATACTTGATATCTTATAAAGAACTTATTTATATGCATTTAAAATTTTATTTTATATGCATAATTTTATATTACTTATATGTTCTTGGCTTTAGTAAAATTATGAGCTTAAATAAATTTCTCTCTTCAATGCAATCTGTAACTGTCAACATTAATAACATCCCAACACTAATTGGTTCGAATTTTGCTGAATAGAAAGAATACGTGACCGTAGTCTTAGACTGCATGAACTTAAACTATGCATTAAAAAATGATCATCCCGCACCTCTGACTAGTACTAGCACTATAGAGCAGAGGGCTAAATTTCAGCTGTGAGAGAAATCAAATCGCATGTGTTTGAGTATCATGAAACTTTCCATACCGACACCAATAAAGGGCTTAATAACCGAGGGAGGAGATGCTAAGAGTTTCTTGGACCAATTGATAGACCGATTTACCTTAAATGAAAAGGTCGAGACTACCACACTTCTTACGAAGTTGGTAACCATGCAGTATACTAGAAAAGGAAACATAAGGGAGAGATTGAAGCTTGATACACTTGAAAGTGCTCACCTAGCATCTAGATCTCAAGATCAAAGCAAGAAGAGAAAGAGGATCAATAAAGGAAAATGAAAGCAGACTGCAGATTCTGGGAGTTTTCAAAATTTTGTTAGTTCGGAAGATACCGGTGCTACTACTCACTGACACTTGGTGGATAGATACCGATGCTACTACTCACATAAGTATCACTATGCAAGGTTGTCTCAGGAGCCGACTTCCGCTTAATGGTGAAAGATATATCTATACAGGAAATGGAAAGAAGACTAAAGTCGAGTTGATTGGTGTTTTTAGGCTTTGTTTAGGAACCAATGTTTTTCTAAATTTAGAAAATATATTTATTATACCGTCTTTTCGACAAAATTTAATTTCAATTTCTTGTTTGGACAAATTAGGTTATTCTTGTTCATTTAGAAAGAAATTTTCAATATTTTCTTTAATTCAGTGTTTGTTGGTAATGGTTCTTTGGTTGATAAAATTTATAAATTAAACACCTTTACTCCTATGGTTGACAGCGTAATAATTCATAGTATAGGTGCAAAATACAAATTGATTGACAAAAATTCTTCCATGTTGTGGCATAGGCGTTTAGGACATATATCTAAACAACGCCTAGAAAAGTTAATGCCACATGAAATTCTCGATTCCCTTGACATGTTAGACTTTGATTTTTTGCATAGAGTGTATCAAGGGGAAGACTATTAACAAAAGGAATAAGGGGGCTAGCCGTTGTAGAGATGTTTTGGAGCTAATACATATGGATATTTGTACACCATTCCCTAAGGCATCTTGAAATGGACACACATATTTTATTAGCTTCATAGATGACTATTCTAGATTTGGCTATCTGTACCTCATTCATGAGAAATTGCAATCTTTGGATATGTTCAAAATTTTCAAAGCCGAAGATGAACTTCAACTAGGTAAGAAAATTAAAGCTATCTGATCTGACCGTGGAGGTGAATATTACGGTTGATATAATGGATCAGGTGAACAATGTACAAGACCTTTTGCGAATTACCTTCTTGATGTTGATTGCTACTCGGAAAGCCTAGAGGTTCCACTGTATAAAAATTTTGTACAAAGGTCTGAACCTTTTCCTAGCTACCATGTGTTCTTTTAAATTAAATTTTGGATCGCCTGCGGAACTTAACACGTTTGATCCAAAACTTAATCTATTTGTTCTTTTAGGTTTTGACTTGGATCTCCTGCGGAACTTAACACGTTCGACCCAAATCACCTTAAGTTATTAATTCCATTAAATATTAATTTCCATAATTGGTTCCCAGTACTGACGTGGCGAGGCACATGACCTTCTTGGATATGGGAGCAACCACCACCGACTAGACAAAACCTTTTATAGAAATCTAATATTTAATTTCCTAAAATAACTTTAGGTTAACCGAAAAGAACAATCAAATCACAAGGAAAAATAAAACAAAAGAACACAACTTCGAAAAACATATTCGAAATACTAGAATCGTAAGCCTCTTGTATTTGGTATTATTTCCATAAATAACTAGCATGATGCGGAAAGAAAAATTACTAGTTATACCTTTTAGAAAGACCTCTTGATCTTCTACCGTATTCCTCTTCTAACCTCGGACGTTGTGTGGGCAACGATCTTCCGAGATGAGAAACCACCAAGCACCTTCTTCTCCTCCTAGCTAGGTTCGGCCAACACAAAGAAGCTTCACCAAGGACGAAGAACAAAACACCATCCAAACTCCAAGGGATACAAGCTTTCTCTCCTTCTTCTTCTTCTTCTTCTCCAAGTAGTATCCGGCCACCACAAGAGCTCCAAGACAATAGAGAAGGTTCGGCCACCACCAAGAGGAAGAGAGGAAGAGAGGTTGGCCGGCCACAACACCAAGGAAAAGAGGGAGAGAAATAATAGAGGTTGTTCACCATGAAGCCTTCTCTACCCCCTCTTTTATAATCCTTGGTCTTGACAAATAAGGAAATTTAATTAAAAACTTCCTTAATTCTTTTGCCATGAAAAGGAAAAATTTATTTAATTAAAAACAATTTTCCTTTTCTCAATTTACATGGCCGGCCACACCAAAGCTACAAACAAGGAGAGTTTTAATTAATTAAAACTTCCTAATTTGTCTCCAGAAATTTATAAAATTTCTTCAATAATTTAATCCCTTCATGATTGGTTTATAAAAAGGAAATTTAATAAATTAAAATCTTTCTTTTAAACATGTGGATAAAAGAAAGTTATCTCTAAAATTAAAATCTCTTTTAATCTACAAATAAGGAAAGATATCAAATCTTTTCTCAATCTTTTGTAGAAACTAATAAAAGAGAATTATTAATTTTAAACTTTCTTTAAATCATGAACATGGTTAAAAGGAAAGTTTTCTTAAAATTTAAAATCCTCCTTTAATCAACAAATAAGGAAAGATTTCAAATTTTAAACTCTCTTTTAAACATGTAGATGATTTACAAATAAGGAAAGTTTTTACCAAAAATTAAAACCATCCTTTTAATCTACAAATAAGGAAAGAGATTAATCTTTTCTCTTAATATTTTGTAGAAAGTTATAAAAGGAAATTTTTAATTTTTAAACTCTCTTTTAAAATCATGATATCCACATAAGAAATAATTTTAATAAAAATCCTTTTAATATTCTAGTGGCCGGCCACCTAAGCTTGGGACCCAAGCTTTGGCCGGCCACCTACATGACTCATCCACTTGGTCTTGGCCGGCCCTAGCTTGGGTTCCAAGTTAGCTTGGCCGGCCCCATTGGATGGGTAAGAAGGTGGGTATGCGGTGGGTATAAATCTCTATATACTAGAGGCTACGATAGGGACCGAGAGGAGGAATTGGTTTTGGTCTCCCGATGAAATTAAGCATCCCGTGTTCGCCCCGAACACACAACTTAATTTCATCAATAATAATTCATTCCACTAAAGAATTATTATTGAACTACCGCACCAATCCCAAATTACATTTTGGGCTCCTTCTTATTATGAGTGTGTTAGTCTCCCTGTGTTTAAGATAACAAATGTCCACTAATTAAGTAACTTACTGACAACTCACTTAATTAATATCTAGCTCCAAGAGTAGTACCACTCAACTTCATCGTCATGTCGGACTATGTCCACCTGCAGGGTTTAACAGGACAATCCTTATGAGCTCCTCTTGGGGACATTCTCAACCTAGATCACTAGGACACAGTTTCCTTCTATAATCAACAACACACACTATAAGTGATATCATTTCCCAACTTATCGGGCTTATTGATTCATCGAACTAAATCTCACCCATTGATAAATTAAAGAAATAAATATCAAATATATGTGCTTGTTATTATATTAGGATTAAGAGCACACACTTCCATAATAACTGAGGTCTTTGTTTCTTTATAAAGTCAGTATAAAAGAAACGACCTCTAATGGTCCTACTCAATACACTCTAAGTGTACTAGTGTAATTATATAGTTAAGATAAACTAATACCTAATTACACTACGACCTTCCAATGGTTTGTTCCTTTCCATTATGGTCGTGAGTTACTGTTTATAATTTATAAGGTACTGATAACATGATCCTCTGTGTGTGACACCACACACCATGTTATCTACAATATAAATTAATTGAACAACTTCATTTATCATAAATGTAGACATTTGACCAATGTGATTCTTATTTCTAGATAAATGTTTATACCAAAAGCTAGGCTTTTAGTATACACTCTAACAATCTCCCACTTATACTAAAAGACTAAGCTGCCATATCTGCTGCCATACATCTGATTCCTAACCCTTCAACATGTCCATCAAAAGCTCTCGCCTTAAGGACCTTAGTGAAAAGATCTATAGGTCATCATCTGATGCATTCTAGGCAGCAACAACTTCTCCTCGTTTATACGATTTCTCGTATTGGGTGGTACTTGCGCTCTATTGTGTTTACTTGCCTTTATAGACTTATGGTTTCTTCGAGTTTGCTACTGCACCAATATTATTACAATAAATTGTAATAATCTTTGGACAAACCAGAAATCATATCTAAGTCTATCTTGAGGTTATTGAGTCATTCAGCTTTTATGGCTACCTCAGAGGCTTGCCATATACTAAACTTCTATGGTGGAGTCCAGAAAAACACCTATGCTTATCACTCTTCCATAGTTATGACTTTACCTCCTAAAGTAAACACAAAACCCCGAGGTTGACTTATTATTGTCCTTATCCGATTGGAAGTCAAAATCCATGCAACCCACAAGAACCAAATTAACTGCCTTGTAAGCTAGCATATAATCTCTAGTGCATCTAAGGTACTTCAATACATGCTTTACTGCAGTCCACTGTCCTTGTCCAGAGTTACTTTGATATCTGCCAACTATGCCCTTGGCAAAACAGATTTCTTATCTCGTGCATAGCATTCATTAGGCTTCCGACAGCCGAAGCATAAAGAACTGTCTTTATTTCCTTTATCTCCTTTAATGTCTACAGAGACATATCTTTAGATAAAGTTACTCCATCCTGAAAAGGTAAGAAACCTTTCTTGGAGTTTTGCATGCTTAAAACGAGCAAGGATTTTTCTGATATATGAAGCTTGGGATAAGTAAAATATTCTTTTCTTGCGATCACTTATTACTTTGATCTTAAGAATATATACATTCTCCCAAGTCCTTTATATCGAATTGTTTGAACAACCATACCCTTACTTCTGACAACATTTTGATATTATTTCCAACTACCAAAAATGTTATCTACGTATAGTACAAGAAATACCACCACGCTTCCATCACACCTTTTGTATACACAAGACTTATCCGGTTACTAAATCCATAGATCTGGATTACTTTGATAAACCGGATGTTCCAAGACCTTGAAGCTTTGCCTCAGTCCATAGACTGATTGAGCTTGCACACAAGATGCTCTTAGCCCTTTGTAATGAACCCTTCTGGTTGCTTTATATGGATGCTTTCTTCAAGACTTCCATTAAGGAATGCTGTCTTGACATCCACTTGCCAAATAGATAAAAGAATCCGGATAAACTTAAGCATGGCTACCAGTGAAAAAGTTTCCTTTTTCATCAAGTCTTGCTTTGAAAGTTACTACCTTCCTGTCTATCCCTCTTTTCCTATTATAGACCTTTTTACACCCAACGGCTTTTACACCATTTGGTGATTCTACAAGCTTCCAGATTTTATTAGAATACATATATTCTAATTCTATTATTCATTACTCTTTGCCAAGATGTTGCATCTTTATCTTGGAGTGCTTCATTATATGACCGGAGATCAGGTTCATGTCCTCCAGGGATCGAGTCCAAAAACTCTCCCAAAACATGAATCTTTTTAGGTTGCCTAACAACCCTCCCACTACGACAAGGCACTTACTGCAATTGTGTATCATTTGTGATACGTGTTGCAGTTTTCTTGTGGTTTCTCATCTTGTACAGTTGGTACTAGGTTAGACATGTCCTTTATTATTTCCTTAAGAACAAATTTAGTTATGAGCACATGGTTCATTATATAATCCTTTTCTAAAAAATCAGTCATTGATGCTAACAATGACCTTCTGATTTTTAAGACTATAAACCTACTTTTGTTTATCTAGGATAACTTACAAACAAGTGAACTCCTATCCAACTTATCATTGTCTCTCTTTAACATATGTGCTGGATTACCCGAATCCGAATATGCTTCAAAATAGGTTTTCACCTATTCAGTAATTCTATATGAGTAGAGAGTTCTAACTTGGAAGGTACTATGTTCACTTTCGTTTTCAGAGTTTATCCTTAAAACAAATTTGGTAATTTTCTGAATAACTCATCATCTATCTAATTATTCCATAAGAGTCCTTTACCTTCTTTCTACTACACCATTCTGTTGGGGTGTACCAGATGCAGTTAGTTGGGATTGAAATCCAACTTCTGATAAGTGACTCCTAAAATCTCTCAAGAGGTACTTGCCACTATGATCTTCCATAGTGACTTTTTACTTTAACATTTCTCCGCATCAACCTTGTACTCTTTGAACTAATCAAAGTACTTAGTCTTGCGATACATTAAGTAAATTTATTTGTATCTTGAATAGTTGTCTATAAAATAGACAATATATTCAATACTACCTCTTGTCTGGATAGTCATAGGATCACACAAATCAGAATGAACCGTTTTCAACATATCTTTTGACTCCATACCCCTTGGACTTAAAAGCTTCTTGGTTATTTTTCTTCCAAGTAAGACTCGTAGGTTGGAAAGATTCCCACTACCAATGAACCCAAAAGTTCATCAGCTACCAATGAATCCTACTCAAGTATAACCTAGCTTTAGATGCCAAAGATATAATTGGTTCATTTCCGAAGGTTGCTTTCTCTTAAAATTAGAAGATGTGTTATTAATTTCCATTTGTTGCATCGTGGGAGTTATTGGATTATAAATTGTCAACCATCATACCAGAATAGATAACTTCCCTATTTTTCTTGATAACAACTTTGTTATCAAAATAAACACAATATCTATAATAGTTTAGAAACTGAAATCAGGTTCTTTCTAAACTTGGTACGTAAAGGCAATTACTTAAAATCCATATTTTATTCTTATCAAAGGATAAACATCTCCCACTGCAACAGCTACTACTTTTACAGTAGTGCCCATGTGGACGGTGATTTATCTTTCATTTAGTTGTCGGGTTTCCTGGAACCCTGCAATGAATTGCAGACATGATTAATGGCATCTTGTATCTACACTCCAGGTTCTGGTAGATAACACCACTAGACATGTTTCAACTAATGAATTAAATACACCTAAATTGTTCTTAGTTCTTAGAAGACAGTCTACCTTAATGTCCAAGTCCTATTTCCAATCATTACAATTGGGACTACTAAGTCTTTTCTATAGTATGACTACTAGGGAATTGACAAATATTTAAATCCTAAGAATCACAAAATATTTGGTCAAGATCAACTCCTTAAAATCCCATGAATTTTGTATGCCACGTTAGTGTGGACGTATACAAAATCAAAGAGGAGATTTTATCCATTAATTTTATTATCTTGTCAACTTTACTTTATGACGAATAAAATTAATAGTTGATCTGTCTTTGATCAAATATTTGGTCAAAAACTTTTGAATTTTAAAAAAATATTGATTCCTCAAACAATATTATTTAAATTCACCAACACCTCAAACACCGTGAATTTTGCATGCCACGTTAGTGTGGACGTATACAAATTCAACATTTGTAAAAGGAGGGTTTTAACCCATTAATTTTATTATCTTGTCAACCTAACTTTTTGACAAATAAAATTAATAGTTGGTATCATTTGGTCACACAAATAATAGCAGTGACTCCGATGGGGAGGATACTATTAAATGTGTCTAAGTGTATACCATTACTTGACACTAAGTCCATTAATAAGATTATGTCCCTTCCGTTGGGGAAGATCACACGCTCTTAATTAACTTCCTATGGTCATCCAAAAATGGAAGTCTGTTCTAGTGATCCACAAACAAGCTCATCCGTTATGGAGGAAGGCACTCAGAGCCAACGCGCAAGCTTGTTTGCATCACTTACAAACCAGTAATGGAGACCATGGGATTTACTTAAAATCCCTCTCCCACTTAGTTATTTATAAATGAGGAATTTTAACTATGCTAGCCTACTAAATATGTAAACTAACATGCACACACAGCACAATATAAAAGCAATAAATAGAAAATCTAATTTTCAACTATTATGGATTTTATCTCTAGTTATCCTCCGTGTGTTGTCATCCCAAGCTGCTGCCATATTTGGCCACCGCCACCGGGTCTAGCTGTCACATCCATCTTGCTCCTAGTTCCGCTGCGCCTCTGGTCCTCAGAAGGCTCCACGCTTTGCAAGATTCGATCCGCGACATAAATAGAATTTTACATTTTGATCCTATATTCCATAAAAGGAATGTACATGTATCTAGATCAAAAATAAAATCCTAATAAAACTAAATACATGTATTTTATAATACAATCATGCACATACAATAAAATGCCCTTGACATGTCCAAGGGTCCAATCACACACATAATAACTATAAGCCATAATAGTTGGATCCTGCATCCACAAAGTTAGCACATCCTACTATTATCCTGCCTAAATTATGTATGACATGTGCATAATTAAACTAATACCAAATACACAGAGGCAAAACCCTAGCTCTGATACCAATTGTTGGTTGCTACTCGGAAAGCCTACTGTACAAAAAATTTTGTACAAAGGTCTGAACCTTTTCCTAGCTACCATGTGTTCTTTTAAATTAAATTTTGGATCGCCTGCGGAACTTAACACGTTTGATCCAAAACTTAATCTATTTGTTCTTTTAGGTTTTGACTTGGATCTCCTGCGGAACTTAACACGTTCGACCCAAATCACCTTAAGTTATTAATTCCATTAAATATTAATTTCCATAATTGGTTCCCAGTACTGACGTGGCGAGGCACATGGCCTTCTTGGATATGGGAGCAACCACCACCGACTAGACAAAACCTTTTATAGAAATCTAATATTTAATTTCCTAAAATAACTTTAGGTTAACCGAAAAGAACAATCAAATCACAAGGAAAAATAAAACAAAAGAACACAACTTCGAAAAACATATTCGAAATACTAGAATCGTAAGCCTCTTGTATTTGGTATTATTTCCATAAATAACTAGCATGATGCGGAAAGAAAAATTACTAGTTATACCTTTTAGAAAGACCTCTTGATCTTCTACCGTATTCCTCTTCTAACCTCGGACGTTGTGTGGGCAACGATCTTCCGAGATGAGAAACCACCAAGCACCTTCTTCTCCTCCTAGCTAGGTTCGGCCAACACAAAGAAGCTTCACCAAGGACGAAGAACAAAACACCATCCAAACTCTAAGGGATACAAGCTTTCTCTCCTTCTTCTTCTTCTTCTTCTCCAAGTAGTATCCGGCCACCACAAGAGCTCCAAGACAATAGAGAAGGTTCGGCCACCACCAAGAGGAAGAGAGGAAGAGAGGTTGGCCGGCCACAACACCAAGGAAAAGAGGGAGAGAAATAATAGAGGTTGTTCACCATGAAGCCTTCTCTACCCCCTCTTTTATAATCCTTGGTCTTGACAAATAAGGAAATTTAATTAAAAACTTCCTTAATTCTTTTGCCATGAAAAGGAAAAATTTATTTAATTAAAAACAATTTTCCGTTTCTCAATTTACATGGCCGCCACACTAAAGTTACAAACAAGGAGAGTTTTAATTAATTAAAACTTCCTAATTTGTCTCCAGAAATTTATAAAATTTCTTCAATAATTTAATCCCTTCATGATTGGTTTATAAAAAGGAAATTTAATAAATTAAAATCTTTCTTTTAAACATGTGGATAAAAAGAAAGTTATCTCTAAAAATTAAAATCTCTTTTAATCTACAAATAAGGAAAGATATCAAATCTTTTCTCAATCTTTTGTAGAAACTAATAAAAGAGAATTATTAATTTTTAAACTTTCTTTTAAATCATGAACATGGTTAAAAAGGAAAGTTTTCTTAAAATTTAAAATCCTCCTTTAATCAACAAATAAGGAAAGATTTCAAATTTTAAACTCTCTTTTAAACATGTAGATGATTTACAAATAAGGAAAGTTTTTACCAAAAATTAAAACCATCCTTTTAATCTACAAATAAGGAAAGAGATTAATCTTTTCTCTTAATATTTTGTAGAAAGTTATAAAAGGAAATTTTTAATTTTTAAACTCTCTTTTAAAATCATGATATCCACATAAGAAATAATTTTAATAAAAATCCTTTTAATATTCTAGTGGTCGGCCACCTAAGCTTGGGACCCAAGCTTTGGCCGACCACCTACATGACTCATCCACTTGGTCTTGGCCGGCCCTAGCTTGGGTTCCAAGCTAGCTTGGCCGGCCCCATTGGATGGGTAAGAAGGTGGGTATGCGGTGGGTATAAATCTCTATATACTAGAGGCTACGATAGGGACCGAGAGGAGGAATTGGTTTTGGTCTCCCGATGAAATTAAGCATCCCGTGTTCGCCCCGAACACACAACTTAATTTCATCAATAATAATTCATTCCACTAAAGAATTATCATTGAACTACCGCACCAATCCCAAATTACATTTTGGGCTCCTTCTTATTATGAGTGTGTTAGTCTCCCTGTGTTTAAGATAACAAATGTCCACTAATTAAGTAACTTACTGACAACTCACTTAATTAATATCTAGCTCCAAGAGTAGTACCACTCAACTTCATCGTCATGTCGGACTATGTCCACCTGCAGGGTTTAACAGGACAATCCTTATGAGCTCCTCTTGGGGACATTCTCAACCTAGATCACTAGGACACAGTTTCCTTCTATAATCAACAACACACACTATAAGTGATATCATTTCCCAACTTATCGGGCTTATTGATTCATCGAACTAAATCTCACCCATTGATAAATTAAAGAAATAAATATCAAATATATGTGCTTGTTATTATATTAGGATTAAGAGCACACACTTCCATAACAACTGAGGTCTTTGTTTCTTTATAAAGTCAGTATAAAAGAAACGACCTCTAATGGTCCTACTCAATACACTCTAAGTGTACTAGTGTAATTATATAGTTAAGATAAACTAATACCTAATTACACTACGACCTTCCAATGGTTTGTTCCTTTCCATTATGGTCGTGAGTTACTGTTTATAATTTATAAGGTACTGATAACATGATCCTCTGTGTGTGACACCACACACCATGTTATCTACAATATAAATTAATTGAACAACTTCATTTATCATAAATGTAGACATTTGACCAATGTGATTCTTATTTCTAGATAAATGTTTATACCAAAAGCTAGGCTTTTAGTATACACTCTAACACTTGAGTGTGGAATTGTGCCTCAATATACCATGCCTGGTACACCTAGTCAGAATGGTGTAGCTGAGCGTCGCAATCGACCCTTAAAAGACATGGTAAGAAGTATGATGACTTTCACTTCTCTATCAGAGTCCTTATAGGGTGAAACACTCAAGATTGCAGTTTACCTACTCAATAGATTACCTAGTAAGGCAGTAACTAAAACATCATTCGAGATGTCGATGGGCAAGAAGACTAGCATTAGACACTTACACGTTTGGGGTTGTCTAGCTGAAGCTAGGCCTTACAAGCCTAATAAAAGGAAACTAGACTCAAGAACAGTTAGCTACAATTTTATAGGGTACTCTGAGAAGTCAAGAGAGTATAAATTTTATTATCCCTCTAATAGATCCTTCTTCAAAATGAGAAATGTCAAGTTCATTGAGGGCAGTGGTAGTAATAAAATCAGGCAAGTATCTTTTGAGGAAAGTATTGGCGATCCTCCTGTGGTTACTACTAGTGCGATTAGTAGCGGTATGATTACCATACCACACATTATGGGTACCGCACATTATGGGTATCACACATCCAGTAAGCGTAATGAACCAAGATATTCCTATGACATCTCCAATATAATTAGAGGAAACTGTTGGTGCGGGAAGCATCCGACGATCGAACTCGTATTTTGATAATGGCAAAGAATTCAAAGTTAAGATGTTTTGTAGTCTAACAAGTCTACTTAAGAATTTCAGGAAAGTCCTAGCTGCGGTTAGGCAAAAGGTAAAACCCTAGGGAGTGGTAACCCTAGGTCATAGGGGGTGGTAACCCTATGCGGAAAGTCTTGGTAGGTCGATGTCTTCAGGCAAAAGTCCTAGGGGGCGGTAACCCTAGGTGGAAAGTCCTGGTGTCGCGAACCAGGTGAAAGACTGGACTAGCCGGGGAAGCGGATGTCCAGCAGAAAGTCCGGAAGCATCGAGTGCTGAGCAAAAGTCCAGTCGATCTGGAGGTTTGACTGGTAACAGGTAAATCTTGTAGTGACGTTCCCCGTAGAGGGAACAGTAGGCGTTAGGTCGACCTAGGGTTTCCGGTCGGAAACCCAAGTCGACTCGGATAGTCCGGAGACTGTCTATACTTCATTTATCATGTTTATTGTGCTAACTTTGTGTTGCAGGATATTGTTTGGGACTAACGTATCTTGCAGTGCAAAGGAGCAACCTAAAGCCTCGGATGAACAGTGTCCATGGAGCTTGAGGCGCCTCGGGTGCAAAAGCTGAGCTGGCTACGAAAGTTCATCGAAGGCGCCTTGAAGGGAGTATAAGGTGCCTTGGAAGGCGCCTTGAGCAGGTATAAGGCGCCTCAAGGGATGAAGTTCGACCAGTTCAGATCTGATCCACGCGGAAGACTAGGCGCCTTGAGCACCCTTTATAAGGGGGTTTCGACCAGCATCTCAAGCAATCAAGTTCTGAGCTTTCCTTCTTCAACGTGCTGCTAACAAAGTCATTCCGAAGTGCTGTTGCAACATTCCGACGACCCGGAGCTTCGTTTTTCTCTTCTTTAAGTTGTCGGTACAAAGTTATTCTAATTGCTGTTACATTTTGTAATCTGTAATTCTTATCGAGCTTATAGTTGTTGCCCACCGGAAGCGATCAAGGATCGCGGGCCTTCGAGTAGGAGTCGCCTTAGGCTCCGAACGAAGTAAAATCCCTTTGTGTCTTTGTGTTTATTTTATTCCGCTGCATTTTAATTACTCCGATAGTTTTCCGTTAATTGAACAAATAGCCACGAGCGCTATTCACCCCCCTCTAGCGCGTCTCGATCCAACAATTGGTATCAGAGCGGGGTTATTTTTGAATCGGTGCAACCACCATTCAGAACAGTTTTTTTTCGTGGTTTTGTTCGGAGTCAATTAGAATTTAGCCACATAGCTATATTCTAATTCTTTTTCAAATCGAAGTTGCTCTGTCACGCCCCGGGGAAGTACCTCCCGAAGAATTTCGGCAGCACCTCCCCTGTACCGGGGACAATCTGAAACTTTCATACATGCAAAAATACGTCAGCCACATGCGGCTGGGATATATATGCAGAAAATAACCACAACCACGCAGTTAAATATGTAGCCCATACGGCTATATCAAAAACTCAGCGGAAAACGAATATGAAACCCACATAATCGAAAGTCCACAAAAGACACACCACAGGTATAAGTCCACAATACACGTATCGAGTCATAGTATAAAATGACAACATCAAATCCATGAAACGTAGAATGCGAATAGTAAAAGACTAAAAACCGGTAAGAATCCTCGGATGTAACGCGGGAAGTGGGACCGGCTGGCAGCATACTCCAAGTAACTCCAAACAACTACCCACTACCTGAAAAACATATCAGTATAGAAGGGGTGGTGAGTACAAAGAACTCAGCGGTAAAGACAGAATAAAGCATGGCAAGTGCATAACATAAGAATCAAAGGATACAGTCTCCATAACAAGAATAGAATCATGCTATCGAACACAACGCCTCTAGACATATCTAATACAAGGACTGTACGTAAACATACCTGACTCAGTAGATACACATGCTCGACTAGTAGCAATACTATGATACCAAATCAGGGAACCCACCAGACTAGCAACAGATCAGCTAGAGACACCTGTGCAGATATAGATACGACTGCATATACATGTAAAATAGATGACATGTATGCAGTATGACACCCAAATGCAACATACATAGCGCAAACAAATGCAACAGCACACAATCACATGCACTAATATCTACTAGGCATGTATGCAACAATATCTCCCCCGATGCACCGCGCATCATATGCAAAAGTGCATGCATGCTCCATGGTCACCCCCGCCACCTCTCTAGACACCACGACCCCTGTATGGCCGAGAGGCTTGGGTCTGTGACAAACCGTACTAGCCTCCAGTACAAGCACCGCTATAGGCGGCCGAAGCGGACGGTCAGCTAAGTAGTTATATAACTACACAGCTAAGGGTCCCTGACCACTCACAACTCAAGCCCTCTGACTACTGTACCCTCAAGACCCACTACTCCAGAGTGGTCGAGGCTGACAGAGTATAATCACTGAACGACTGAGCAAGCGCGACAGGACTAGCTCCACTCCTATCTACCACTCTCCAAAAGTGGCTGAATGGCAGCTATAAACAACTGACGACCCTCTCACCACAAGGAAGACATCGGTCGTCAGTATGCAATGAATGATGACATGATGTGAATAGTCACAATATAAATACCATCATCCATAGTGTATCCCAACACCCCCAATAACCACCACAAACGTATACACATACTCCAACACACAACGTGGTCAACCGGTATACAACCCCCATACCACATACCCGTCCCATACACACTCGACATCAATATGCATGATAAACACGCTAATTGTACCAGTCAGACGACTCTATGATACTAACTCTATCAATACACATGCACAGAGTTCTGATACCAAGGGTGAGACTGTATCGAAGTAAAGATGATCATATCAAAGCTCAAATAGAAGGAGTCAAGCAGGAAATAAAACGAATATACAGATTTAAGGTAATGCAACCTAAGCATACAAAACAACCATGCTTTATAGTTCAAAGAACTAAGTAGGAGAAAAGGGAAGAAATACCCGCCTCGATATATCCCGTATCAACAGAACCACCCCCACGTCACGCTGCTCGTATAAATCAAGGTCCTGTGTTACAAATACAATTCATGTAATAGGCATATATACATATATGTGTATCAATACTACACATAACTGAATCCCCTTTACAAAAATAACCAACTCTATAGTATTAGCCAACCGTGGTTATCTAAAATAATTCAACCTTAGACATACCAAAATAAATCAAGCTAGGTGCAACCATATCTCGCTTTTCAATTATATCCTAACCAAAGATTTTAATCCACCACATCCAATCCGATTTTAAATCCTAATAACCTATTGTCAACATGGATTTAAAATCACAGCCATTCTCTACTGCTAAGCTAAGCAAGAATAAAATTCCATCCCCATGAAACTAACCTAATTAACCACATACCAGAGAAATCCACAAAGCTACCTTCACTGGACTACATTTACCTTGCAAAGCAGTAGTGAATCCAAACTCCCAGCCCTCTCAAAATGCTGCCAACAGCTGCCAACTCCTTAACCTTCTTCCTTGCAGAATTCTACACAGAAGCTACATGTAGAATAACGAATTTGCCAAAAATTCTTATCACACAGAACCTTACTCACCCAATTTGAGTCCCAAATACCTCAGCCAAAACTCCCGATCAACTGCAAGGAGGAAGCAAGTCGATCCCTGTTCAGGCGAGATCCCTTCCCAGGTTGATTCCGACACCTTCCCTAAATCCACAACAGAAAGGCAATCCAGGTGAAACCCTAAAAACCACATTCTTGAATCCACAAGCCCTCTTCCGCCGACACTCACCTCAATGGTCGCCTACAGGCATCGCCGCTGGATCCGCTCCGACGAGTGATGACACAAGTCGCTCTCCCTCGAACAGATCTAGGAGGAAGAACCGAAGGACCAGACCGATCGGGAACAATGGGTGCCCAAACCTCTCGCCTGCACTAGACGCCGGATCGCCTTCGCGCGCTGAAGAAAGGGCTGGAGAGGTGGTCTCTCTCGGGGAAAGGCCGACACCGTCGAGATCCGCCGCCCTTCCTCCGGTGATTCGGCGAGAACAGCGTCGTCGGGGAAGAGTCCTCCGTCGGGATCAGTTCGCCCACGAGAGAGAGAGCACGAGGAAACAGGAGGGGAGAGGAAAGGATCGGGTCGGGCTTAGGGTTCGGGTGGGGAAATGAAACCTATTAATAGCACCCACTTAGGGTTAAGGAAATCAAACCCTAAGTAACTCCTCAATTAATCCCTCACACGTGTATACCTAACCGAACCTCCACTTCTATCCCCGCGAAACTAGTCATACGACCTCCGAAAAACTCTAGAAAAATTTCTATAATTTCCTAAAATTTTCACAAGGTTATTCCACGATAGCCCTAAATAAATTCGTATATATTACATTCTCCCCCACTAATAAGAATTTGGTCCCCAAATTTTACCATTGCTAACTAACAGCAAGAAGTAGTAGATGACCTTATTTTAATTACTGAAATAAGCTTTACTCACCTCCAGTAAACAGGTGGGGGTAACTAGTCCGCATCTTATCTTCCAACTCCCAGGTGGCTTCTTCATCTGAGTGATGCCGCCATCCGACCTTGACCAGCCGAATAGTCTTGTTCCGCAACCGGCGCTCTTTGCGGTCCAAAATCCGAACTGGAATCTCCTCATAAGAAATATCTGGCTGAAGTACAACTGATACACCGGTGAGAACATGCGAAGGGTGCGGTACATATCTCCTCAACATAGATACATGGAAAACATCATGCACCCCGGAAAGTGAAGGTGGTAGCGCTAGCCGATACGCCACCGCACCTATCCTCTCGAGAATCTGGAAGGGTCCAATATAGCGAGGTGCCAACTTACTCTTCAATCCGAACCATTTTACTCCTTTCGTAGGGGATACCCGTAAGAATACATGATCACCAACAGCAAACTCTAACGGTCTCCGTCTACGATCCGCATAACTCTTCTGCCGATCCTGAGCCTCTGACAGTCTGCGCCTGATAGTACAAACCATCTCTGCATCACGCTGAAGGCTCTGTGGTCCCAAAATCTGGGATTCCCCAACCTCTACCCATAAGGTGGGAGCTCTACAGGCTCTGCCATACAACGCCTCATAAGGTGCCATCTGTATCGCTGAATGATAACTGTTGTTGTAGGCAAATTCCGCTAAATGTAAATGATCTTCCCAACTACCTCCAAAGTCTATGACACATGATCTCAATAAATCCTCTAATGTCTGTATAGTGCGCTCTGACTGACCGTCTGTCTGGGGGTGGAAAGCAGTGCTGAATCGTAACTCTGTACCCATAGCCTGCTGTAAACTCTGCCAGAATCGCGAAGTAAATCGCGGATCTCTATCTGAAATAATACTGAGAGGTACACCATGGAGCCGGATAATCTCTCTACAATACAACTCCGCTAATCGATCCAATGACTCCGTCCTACGGATCGGAAGGAAATGAGCGGATTTGGTTAACCGATCAACGATTACCCAAATCGTATCATGTGCTTGTCGGGTTCTGGGCAGTCCCACGACGAAATCCATCGTGATGTGTTCCCATTTCCATTCAGGTAGCTGAATCTTCTGTAGCAAACCAGCGGGTCTCTGATGTTCGGCCTTCACCTGCTGACATACAAGGCATCGAGCCACGAAATCTGCAATGTCCTTCTTCATGCCAGTCCACCAATAAGAACGCCTCAGATCCCTGTACATGCGGGTACCACCAGGATGAATCGCAAATCTGGACCGATGTGCCTCCTGAAGTAGGTCTTCTTTCACAGGAGGTGCTTCAGGAACACACAACCTCCCCTGGAAGTATAGAATCCCACTGTCATCGCAAGAGAACCCCGTCTGCTGTCCTGGGGTGATTTTGCTACACAACAACTGTAGATGCTGATCTGTAGCCTGGGCTTCTTTAATCCTCTCTACCATGGGTGACTGGGCAACCATAGATAACAGGATACCCCGCTCAGTCTGACCCTGCTCTACCAATCCCAACTCAGAAAATTTCTGAACCAGTTCAGTAACCAGCACACGGTGACAAGCTAGAACTCCTCGGGATTTTCTACTCAACGCATCAGCTACCACGTTGGCTTTCCCTGGGTGGTAGTTGATCGTACAGTCATAGTCCTTCAAGAATTCCATCCATCTCCTCTGTCTTAAATTCAATTCTTTCTGAGTAGCTAGATACTTAAGACTCTTATGGTCTGTGAATATTTCGAAGGTGATCCCATATAGATGATGTCTCCATATTTTCAACGCATATATAATAGCTGCTAACTCCAGGTCATGCACCGGATAGTTCTTCTCATGCTCTTTCAACTGACGTGAGGCATAAGAAACTACCCGTCCATGCTGCATAAGTACTGCGCCTAACCCCTGCAATGATGCATCCGTATAAAGCACGAAACCATCATCTCCGGAAGGAAGCACTAGTATAGGCGCAGAAATGAGTCTTCGCTTAAGTTCCTGAAAACTCGTCTCGCAAGACCCTGTCCAGCAAAACTTCACCCCTTTCCTGGTCAACTGAGTCAACGGCAGCGCTATGCTAGAGAAACCCTCTACAAATCTGCGGTAATACCCTGCCAGACCAAGAAAGCTACGAACCTCCTGTACAGACTTTGGCTGCTCCCAACTGGTAACCGCCTCTATCTTTTGTGGGTCCACGGAAATACCACTGCTAGAAACAATATGTCCCAGAAAACCCACAGAAGATAACCAGAATGCACATTTGCTGAATTTTGCATAGAGACGTTCTCGCCGGAGCGTCTCCAATACTATACGAAGGTGTCGTCCATGCTCTTCTTCGGATCGAGAATATATCAAAATATCATCGATGAACACAATCACGAACTGATCCAGGAACTCCAGAAATACCCTGTTCATCAGGTCCATGAAAACTGCTGGAGCATTGGTAAGCCCAAATGGCATTACCAAGAACTCATAGTGTCCGTATCGAGTACGGAAGGCTGTCTTCTGTATATCTGAATCTCTCACACTGAGCTGATGATAGCCAGAGCGCAGATCAATCTTTGAATACACACAGGTATTCTTGAGCTGATCGAATAGATCCTCTATACGTGGCGGTGGATATTTATTCTTAACGGTCACTGCGTTCAGTTGTCGATAGTCGATGCATAATCTCATCGATCCGTCCTTTTTCTTCACAAAGAGTACTGGAGCTCCCCATGGAGACACACTAGGACGGATAAACCCTCTATCCAGCAGCTCCTGTAGCTGTACCTTTAGCTCCTCCAACTCCTTAGGCGCCATGCGATATGGGGCCTTGGACACCGGTGCTGTCCCCGGAATCAACTCAATCGTGAACTCCACCTGTCTTTTCGGGGGCAAGCCGGGTAATTCTTCTGGAAATACATCAGGGTACTCCTGTACTATAGGGATGTCAGATAACTGTGTGGTAGTATCCTGATCAATCTTAATCATAGATAACAAATACCCCCGACATCCTTGAGACAATAATCGCTGAGCTTGCATCGCTGAGATGATAGAAATCCCCTCATCCTTGGTACCCATGAATACCCAGGATGGTAGACCCGGAGGTCTAAATGTAACCACTCTAGCGCTGCAGTCAACGGTAGCATAATGTCTGGCCAACCAGTCCATACCCAAAATGATGTCAAATTCTAGCATATCCAGAACCTGCAAATCCACCGTAAGGGTCTGACTCTCGAAATCCAACGGACATTCTTTAATCTCTTGACTGATATCCAGTATCTCTCCCGAGGGTAAGGATACCGCCAATGAGTGAGTCCGACGAACAGGTAGTCTACAAATCTTACTCAGAAATGCCCGGGAAATAAAAGAGTGGGAACTACCAGTATCAATCAACAATTCAGCAGGAAATGAATAAACAGTAATCATACCCCGAAAGACCGATCCCTCGGCCCGCTGTGCCTCCTCGCGAGTAATAGCATACACTCGTCCCACATCAGGGCATGACGGCGATACTCCAGTAGCAGTCTGAAACGGTGCCGGTGGAGTAGTGGTGAACTGCTGAGGCTGATGAGTGGTAGTATACTGCTGAGGCTGATGAGTGGTAGTATACTGCTGAGGCTGATGAGTAGGAGCATACTGCTGAGGCTGTACCACTGGAAAAGAGCTAGGCGGCGTCATAAGAGTCTGCGGTGTGGGATATGTCGATGTGAAGAACCCGTAGAGGCATAATGTATAGCAACTGGTACCGCTGAGTGCTCGTGGCCCTGGATGTGATATACCTGTGCCTGAGGAGGTGGCACACGCTGCTGGTACGGAGCACTCTGTGTCCTCTGTGCGCTCTTCGACCGTCGCGTCTGAGTAGTACTGCTCCCCTGTGGAGTACTCTTAGCTGCCTCCATCTGTGCCTTCAGTGTGCAGTCTCGACTCACATGACCCGGAAGCTTACAATAGTAGCATACGTCCTGACCCATTGGACAATTAGGTTTAATATGCCCCTCAGTGCCACACCTGTAACATCTATACTCCCTGGAAGAATCCTTCTGAGAGGATTTAGATGAACCAGCTGATGACCGTCCTGTCTTCGCTGATCGATAAGACTCCCCCGGAGCAGTCTGGGATCCCTGCCATTTCTTCCGCTTTTTCTGACCCTTATTCTGTTGCCTTTGATTTGGAGTTGTATCCTGAGCCTTCTGTTTATCCTTTCCCCGCTCCTGAGAAACTTGCTGCTGTGTCATCTCGATCATCAATGCTCTGTCCAATGCCTCTCGGTAAGTGCTGGGAGTAAAACCCGACATCCTGATACGAATATACGCCGCAAGGCCCTGGGTAAACTGGTCTAACCGATCGCTGTCCTGAGCGACAAGCTGCGGGCAGTACTCAGCTAATCGGTTAAACTCTGCCTCATACTCCATCACCGATCTATCCCCTTGCTTAAGACTTAAGAATTCCTGTCGGCGGGCTATACGGTACGGAGCAGGAAAATACTGTCTCTCGAAGGCATCTCTGAATAAAGCCCAGGTAATACTCTGATCCCCGAAGAGTGACTTCTGCATCTTCCACCAAGTAACAGCCTGATCTCGGAGGTGATATGCAGCTAGTTCAGCTTTTTCTTCCTCTGTACACGATAAGTATCCGAAGGTATCCTCCACATTTCCCAACCAGTAACGAGCAACACTGGTGTCTGGAGCACCAGAGTATAGGGTAAAACGATCTTTCACCGATCGGGCCAGTAACGGAATCCGAGCCCTGTCCTTCGCCCAAGAAGTAGAAGTAGGAATAGGGGCTACCGGTGGTAAGGTGGGAGGAACCACCTGAGGCTGAAAACCCGGATCTCTCGTGGGAATCTGAGGAGTCTGTGCACGGCTGTCAATCTCAACCTCTGTAGGATCCCTAACAGAATCCTCCTCGTACTCCACTGGCTCAGCCTCTACCGACTCAATATGTGGTTTCCGGGGTCGACCCGGACCACGACGCGGACGAGGGGTCGTATCTCCGCGCTTCATCCCTGATATGAGCAACAAGGTAAGTCTACAAAAATTTAATACGACAGTAATTTAACTTACTTCCTATAACTTGGAGGTATCCTGCCGCTGCCTGGTCCCAATGTCCGAACAGTCACATCGGAAAAATACGAGTCTCGAGTGCAAACCATCGTAAACATCGCAATCCTCGCGAAACTCGTAAATCTCGGAATCCTCGGAAAATCCACGACCCGAGAAATAGACCTCGTAACCTCAAAACCCGAAACACGTAAAATAGACTTCACAAGCCTTAAAACCCGAAAACGCTTTTACGTCTCGTAACCCCCAAAATCCAAAACATGTTAAATAGGTCTCGTAAAGCCATGCTCTGATACCACTAAATTGTCACGCCCTGGGGAAGTACCTCCCGAAGAATTTCGGCAGCACCTCCCCTGTACCGGGGACAATCTGAAACTTTCATACATGCAAAAATACGTCAGCCACATGCGGCTGGGATATATATGCAGAAAATAACCACAACCACGCAGTTAAATATGTAGCCCATACGGCTATATCAAAAACTCAGCGGAAAACGAATATGAAACCCACATAATCGAAAGTCCACAAAAGACACACCACAGGTATAAGTCCACAATACACGTATCGAGTCATAGTATAAAATGACAACATCAAATCCATGAAACGTAGAATGCGAATAGTAAAAGACTAAAAACCGGTAAGAATCCTCGGATGTAACGCGGGAAGTGGGACCGGCTGGCAGCATACTCCAAGTAACTCCAAACAACTACCCACTACCTGAAAAACATATCAGTATAGAAGGGGTGGTGAGTACAAAGAACTCAGCGGTAAAGACAGAATAAAGCATGGCAAGTGCATAACATAAGAATCAAAGGATACAGTCTCCATAACAAGAATAGAATCATGCTATCGAACACAACGCCTCTAGACATATCTAATACAAGGACTGTACGTAAACATACCTGACTCAGTAGATACACATGCTCGACTAGTAGCAATACTATGATACCAAATCAGGGAACCCACCAGACTAGCAACAGATCAACTAGAGACACCTGTGCAAATATAGATACGACTGCATATACATGTAAAATAGATGACATGTATGCAGTATGACACCCAAATGCAACATACATAGCGCAAACAAATGCAACAGCACACAATCACATGCACTAATATCTACTAGGCATGTATGCAACAATATCTCCCCAGATGCACCGCGCATCATATGCAAAAGTGCATGCATGCCTCATGGTCACCCCCGCCACCTCTCTAGACACCACGACCCCTGTATGGCCGAGAGGCTTGGGTCTGTGACATACCGTACTAGCCTCCAGTACAAGCACCGCTATAGGCGGCCGAAGCGGACGGTCAGCTAAGTAGTTATATAACTACACAGCTAAGGGTCCCTGACCACTCACAACTCAAGCCCTCTGACTACTGTACCCTCAAGACCCACTACTCCAGAGTGGTCGAGGCTGACAGAGTATAATCACTGAACGGCTGAGCAAGCGCGACAGGACTAGCTCCACTCCTATCTACCACTCTCCAAAAGTGGCTGAACGGCAGCTATAGACAACTGACGACCGTCTCACCACAAGGAAGACATCGGTCGTCAGTATGCAATGAATGATGACATGATGTGAATAGTCACAATATAAATACCATCATCCATAGTGTATCCCAACACCCCCAATAACCACCACAAACGTATACACATACTCCAACACACAACGTGGTCAACCAGGTATACAACCCCCATACCACATACCCGTCCCATACACACTCGACATCAATATGCATGATAAACACGCTAATTGTACCAGTCAGACGACTCTATGATACTAACTCTATCAATACACATGCACAGAGTTCTGATACCAAGGGTGAGACTGTATCGAAGTAAAGATGATCATATCAAAGCTCAAATAGAAGGAGTCAAGCAGGAAATAAAACGAATATACAGATTTAAGGTAATGCAACCTAAGCATACAAAACAACCATGCTTTATAGTTCAAAGAACTAAGTAGGAGAAAAGGGAAGAAATACCCGCCTCGATATATCCCGTATCAACAGAACCACCCCCACGTCACGCTGCTCGTATCAATCAAGGTCCTGTGTTACAAATACAATTCATGTAATAGGCATATATACATATATGTGTATCAATACTACACATAACTGAATCCCCTTTACAAAAATAACCAACTCTATAGTATTAGCCAACCGTGGTTATCTAAAATAATTCAACCTTAGACATACCAAAATAAATCAAGCTAGGTGCAACCATATCTCGCTTTTCAATTATCCCCTAACCAAAGATTTTAATCCACCACATCCAATCCGATTTTAAATCCTAATAACCTATTGTCAACATGGATTTAAAATCACAGCCATTCTCTACTGCTAAGCTAAGCAAGAATAAAATTCCATCCCCATGAAACTAACCTAATTAACCACATACCAGAGAAATCCACAAAGCTACCTTCACTGGACTACATTTACCTTGCAAAGCAGTAGTGAATCCAAACTCCCAGCCCTCTCAAAATGCTGCCAACAGCTGCCAACTCCTTAACCTTCTTCCTTGCAATTCTACACAGAAGCTACATGTAGAATAACGAATTTGCCAAAAATTCTTATCACACAGAACCTTACTCACCCAATTTGAGTCCCAAATACCTCAGCCAAAACTCCCGATCAACTGCAAGGAGGAAGCAAGTCGATCCCTGTTCAGGCGAGATCCCTTCCCAGGTTGATTCCGACACCTTCCCTAAATCCACAACAGAAAGGCAATCCAGGTGAAACCCTAAAAACCACATTCTTGAATCCACAAGCCCTCTTCCGCCGACACTCACCTCAATGGTCGCCTACAGGCATCGCCGCTGGATCCGCTCCGACGAGTGATGACACAAGTCGCTCTCCCTCGAACAGATCTAGGAGGAAGAACCGAAGGACCAGACCGATCGGGAACAATGGGTGCCCAAACCTCTCGCCTGCACTAGACGCCGGATCGCCTTCGCGCGCTGAAGAAAGGGCTGGAGAGGTGGTCTCTCTCGGGGAAAGGCCGACACCGTCGAGATCCGCCGCCCTTCCTCCGGTGATTCGGCGAGAACAGCGTCGTCGGGGAAGAGTCCTCCGTCGGGATCAGTTCGCCCACGAGAGAGAGAGCACGAGGAAACAGGAGGGGAGAGGAAAGGATCGGGTCGGGCTTAGGGTTCGGGTGGGGAAATGAAACCTATTAATAGCACCCACTTAGGGTTAAGGAAATCAAACCCTAAGTAACTCCTCAATTAATCCCTCACACGTGTATACCTAACCGAACCTCCACTTCTATCCCCGCGAAACTAGTCATACGACCTCCGAAAAACTCTAGAAAAATTTCTATAATTTCCTAAAATTTTCACAAGGTTATTCCACGATAGCCCTAAATAAATTCGTATATATTACATGCTCAAAGTTGGTCAATACCACTTGGGCTCGTTTTTTTTTCTTTTTTCCTACCCGCACTACTAATCCAAGACTCAGTCTTGGAATAGATCTTGTTGTTTCTGTTTTTGTAGATCTAAATGGCCCAACAGGAAGTATATAGCACCGTTCGTCCCCCACTATTTTCCGGAGAAGACTTCGGATATTGGAAGGGGCGAATGGAGATATATCTAAAGATCCAGTTCGACACCTGGATGATCGTCAAAACAGGACTGCAACTACCAACTGATACAGACGGTAAGCCTACATCCTGTGAGAACTGGGAGCCAACATTTATCAAAAAGGTGGAAGCAGACGCCAAAGCCACCTGCACCATTCAGTGCGGTCTTACCAAAGAAGAGCTCAACAGAGTCGGTCCATTCTCCTCCGCAAAAGAGCTATGGGAGAAACTGATCGAACTTCACGAAGGCACCTCGGAAACCAAGGTAAGTAAGCGTGATTTGTTACTAAATAAACTATACAATTTGAAAATGTAGGAAGGCGAGACGACAAGCTCTTTGCACGCCCGAATTCAAGATATCCTGAATTCTCTACATGGAATCAGGGAAAACAGAGATATAATAAGGTATGCTCTTAACTCATTTCCTAGGAGCTCATTGTGGGCATCAATGGTAGATGCCTACAAAGTCTCTAAGGATTTGTCTTCCTTAAAATTAGACGAATTATTTAGTGAATTTGAACTCCATGAACAAACTAATGCACAGCCATCCGAGAAGGGCATTGCTTTGGTTACAGGTACAAGTCGAACAAGGGAATCAAGAGTACGGCGAAAGATTGAATCGGAATCAGAAGACGAACCTGACTCAGAAGATTCAGAGGATGAACTGACCAGCGAACTAGTGAATCTCGTGAAGAAGCTCTACAAAAAGAAGAAGGGATTCAACAAGAAAGATCTAAAGAAGGCAGTTCAATCCAAGGAGGCTCAACAGAACTCAAAGGCAAAGTTCGAAGTCACTTGCTACGGGTGCAACCAAAAGGGGCATATAAAAGCCAACTGCTCCAATCAAAAGGAAGCCAAGAAGCAAAGAAGAAAGAAGGCCCTAAAGGCAACCTGGGACGAATCTTCTTCGGAGGACGAAGACGACGAACTCGACCAAACGAGTTTACTCGCATTGATGGCTCGGGACCAGATCATCGAATCCGAGAGCGAATCAAAAGCCGACTCCGAGCAAAGCCACGGATCCGCATCCGTTTCCGAAGGGCCAGACTCCGCTGTAAGTATTCCTAGGCTTAATAATTTAGTCAATTATTTACTTCACAAATTAGCCAAGTCAAATTTGAAAATTAAGTCACTTTTAAAAGAAGTAACCATTCTTAAAGGAGTAACTAACTCAAAATCTTTAACTGAAGATTCAACTCAAGTACAACAACTTGAGAAAGAAAATTCAAATATGAAAAATCAGTTAAAAGATTTAAAAATTACTTTAGAAAAGTTCTCTCTGGGCTCCAAGAATTTGGATCTAATTCTTGGGACACAAAGAGCCGTCTATAATAGAACTGGGCTAGGATATAAAAGTAAAAAGAAATATAAATCTTATTTATCCTTAATAAACAAACAAAGTAGTAAATCAGTCCAAACATGGGTCCCCAAGTCCAAATTGATAAATCAAATTGGACTTGGCCAATACTGGGTTCCGAAGGATCAAATATACTACCTCGACAGACCATATCGAGGCCGTGATCCAGGGAAAGCTAAAATGAAAATGATCTTAATTCAAAATTCGAAATTAAATTAAAAATTCAAAATTAAATTACAAAATTAAAAATCAAATTCAAAATTCAAAATTAAAAATTAAATTTAAAATTCAAAATTAAATTAAAAATTCAAAATTAAATTACAAATTCAAAATTTAAAATTCGAAATTAAATTAAAAATTCAAAATTAAATTACAAATTCAAAATTCAAAATTCAAAATACAAATTCAAAATTAAAAATTCAAAATTAAATTCAAAATTCAAAATTAAAAATTAAAAATTCAAAATTCAAAATTCAAAATTTAATTACAAATTCAAAATTCGAAATTAAATTAAAAATTCAAAATTAAATTAAAAATTCAAAATTAAATTACAAATTCAAAATTCAACAAGTCGAAATTATGAAAATGAAAAGTAGATGGAGGATCCAAACTAGCTGGCACCTCCAACTGAACTACCCGATAGGGTAACTGAACCTAATTTACCCGGAATGAGTAAAACAAGAATAGATTACCCGGCAGGGTAATTAAGGTTAGATTAAAACGGGATAAGTTTAACTTGAACCACAGTACTAGTGAAGTTTTTGGATGATAGTACGTTAGGGAAGCTTGGGCATCGCATGTCTAGGAAGATATGGCTTCGACCTGGTGCATTTGGCAAAGTGGAACTGACCGAAGCTACCCTTAAATGGATCCTAACTAGTTAGACCAAGTTTTAGTATTAAGTTCAATGGGTAGGACTATTTGGAAAACCTCGAAGGCATGGTTACTTTAATGAGCTTCTTGTGACTCACCATAGCCCAGAAGTTTATCCAAAGAATGCTTACTTGTTGAACCCAAAGCTAAACCTGAACCTAACACAAGACTAAACCAAACCCTTAAATTGTACCTCAATTCATCTCACAAAAATTATAGGATTCCCTGATTGAGAATTTAGATCAGGTGAGATGACTAAGTAATTAAAACCAAACTGATAATTAATTTAAATTTCAAAAAAAAAAAAACTTAAATTTCAAAATTATTTTAAAAACTTAAATTTCAAAATTATTTTAAACTTGAATTTCAAAATTATTTTAAAAACTTAAATTTCAAAATTATTTTAAACTTGAATTTCAAAATTATTTTAAACTTGAATTTCAAAATTATTTTAAAACTTAAATTTCAAAATTATTTTAAACTTGAATTTCAAAATTATCTTAAACTTGAATTTCAAAATTATCTTAAACTTGAATTTCAAAATTATTTTAAAAACTTAAATTTCAAAATTATTTTAAAAACTTAAATTTCAAAATTATTTTAAAAATTTAAATTTCAAAATTATTTTAAAAATTTAAATTTCAAAATTATTTTAAACTTAAATTTCAAAATTATTTTAAACTTGAATTTCAAAATTATTTTAAAAACTTAAATTTCAAAATTATTTTAAAAATTTAAATTTCAAAATTATTTTAAACTTAAATTTCAAAATTATTTTAAACTTAAATTTCAAAATTATTTTAAACTTAAATTTCAAACTTAAATTTCAAAATTATTTTAAACTAAAATTTCAAAATTATTTTAAAAAACTTAAATTTCAAAATTATTTTAAAAAAAAAACTTAAATTTCAAAATTATTTTAAACTTAAATTTCAAAATTATTTTAAACTAAAACTTCAAAATTCAATAGACATAAGTGTTTATTAAATTATCTTAAATACAATAAGATAGAAAATTTAAGGAATCTGCTTCAATCACGCTATCTTTAATCCATTAATAAGAAACCAATTCAACTACTTCATGTGTAGGAATTGGATCAATGGATGTTGGATAGTGGATGCTCCAGACATATGACTGGAGATAAGTTGAAGTTTACCAAACTCAAGTACAAGAGTCTAGGATCAGTTGCATTCGGTAACAACGGTAAACTTAAAGTAATCGGAAAAGGTAATATTGAACTTAGTTCCGATTTCATTATTCGAAATGTTTTATTGGTTGAAAGTTTTAACTTTAATTTACTAAGTATAAGTTAATTGTGTGACAGCGGATACCTAGTTAATTTCGATAAATCTGGATGTCTAGTTAAAAATATTGAAAATCCAGAAATTAAACTTAAGGGACTTAGGAAAAATAACATCTACACAATTGATTTATCAATATCCTCAATAAAGTGTCTCCTGACACAACAAGAGGAAACCCAACTGTGGCACAGAAGGCTGGGTCACACACACACAAGATTTATTTCAAAAATAAGTCAAAATGGTCTAGTTAGAGGGTTGCTCAAATTAAAATTTATTGAAAATTCAATCTGTGATGCATGTCAAAAAGGAAAACAAACCAAGTCAACCCACAAGTCAACTAACCTAGAAAGATCCAACACCATACTTGAGCTCCTTCACCTTGATCTATTTGATTCACATGGAGCCAAATCACTAAACAAGAACCAATATTGCTTAGTAATAATTGATGACTACTCTAGGTACACTTGGGTAAAATTTCTAAAAACAAAAGATGAAATCTATGAAATATTTAGTAATTTTTGCAACTTAACGGAAAATGAAAAAGATACTAAAATTAAAAGAATAAGAAGTGATCACGGAGGGGAATTTGAAAATCATAAGTTCACCCAATTTTGTAAAATAAATGGATACCAACATGAATTTTCATGTCCTAGAACCCCCCAACAAAATGGACTAGTGGAACGTAAAAATAGAACATTACAAGAAGCAGCTAGAACTATGTTAAATGAATATCACTTAAATCATCAATTTTGGGCTGAAGCGATAAATACTGCAAATTACATTCAAAACAGAATTTTAATTAATAAATTTCAGAATAAAACAACATATGAACTCTACTATAATAAAATTCCCAATCTAAACTATCTAAAGGTATTTGGGTGTAAAGTTCACATTTTAAATACTAAAGATTACTTAGGAAAATTTACACCCAAATCTAACCAAGGAATATTCTTAGGATACTCCTCTACCAGTAGAGCCTTTAGAGTATATAATCAAAATACCTTGAAAGTTGAAGAAACAACTAATGTAATATTTGATGAAGAAAACAACTTACCTAATATAAATACAAATATTGACACTAATCCAAGAGCTGTAGATGATGATGAAATCCAACCTAATCTTAATGAGTCAGAAGAACCAGTTTCTGACTCACAGATAAGACCAACTAGAATTAGCACCTCTCACCCACCTGACCAAATTTTGGGTGACCCAAACCTAGGAGTCAGAACTAGATCATCCTATAGAAACCTTAGTCAGATTGCTCTAATTTCTAAAATTGAACCAAAAACTATAGAAGAAGCCCTGCCTGATCCAGACTGGATCATTGCAATGCAGGAAGAATTAGCCCAATTTGAGAGAAACCAAGTCTGGGATCTTGTACCTAAACCCATAGATAAATCAATAATAGATACTAAATGGGTTTTTAGGAACAAGTTGGATGATCACGGTAATATAGTAAGAAACAAGGCAAGGTTAGTAGCCAAAGGGTTTAGTCAAGTCGAAGGCTTAGACTATGATGAAACCTATGCTCCAGTAGCTAGACTCGAGTCCATTAGGATGTTATTAGCCTATGCAGCCAATAAAGGATTCAAATTGTACCAAATGGACGTTAAGTCAGCCTTTTTAAATGGTTTTATCAAAGAAGAAGTCTACGTAAGCCAACCTCCAGGTTTTGAAGACATAGACTACCTCAATCACGTATTTAACTTAAAAAAGGCACTATATGGACTAAAACAAGCCCCTAGAGCATGGTATGAAAGATTATCTAATTACTTAATATCCAAAGAATTTAACCAAGGACAAATCGATCCTACTTTGTTCGTGAAAATTATAGGAAAAGACATCTTTATAGCCCAAATCTATGTTGATGACATAATCTTTAGTTCAACTAATTCAAAATTTTTAAAAGAATTTGTTAAATTAATGGAAAGTGAATTTGAAATGAGCATGGTCGGAGAACTCAACTTTTTCTTAGGCTTACAAATAAAACAAACCAAAGATGGAATCTACATTTATCAAACTAAATATGCTAAGGAGTTAATCAAAAAATTCAGCATGGAAAATTCAAAAATTATAAATACTCCAATGGTAACCAACATAAACATTGACTCTGACCCTGAAGGAAAACCTGTAGACCCAAAATACTATAGAAGTGTCATAGGTAGTTTACTTTATCTAACTGCAAGTCGACCTGACATACTGTTTGCAGTAGGTATGTGTGCAAGATACCAATCATGTGCAAAAGAGTCACACCTAACATATGTTAAAAGAATACTTAGATATATTAAAGGAACTCTAAATGTAGGACTTTGGTATCCAAGAACTTGCACCTTTGACCTTTATGGATATTCTGATTCAGACTATGCTGGGTGCAAGTTAGATAGGAAAAGTACAAGTGGTAGTTGTCAAATTCTAGGTCAGTGCCTAGTAAGTTGGTCAAGCAGAAAGTAACATTGTGTTGCTTTATCCACTACAGAAGCTGAATAAATAGCTCTAGGAGAATGTGCATCTCAATTGTTATGGATGATGCATACACTAAAAGACTATCAACTAGACTATAAAAATACTAAAATCTTTATTGATAATATCAGCTCGATTAATCTGACCAAAAATCCTATTCACCATTCTAGAACCAAACATATAGAGGTAAAACACCACTTTGTAAGGGATCATGTAGCTAAAGGTGAAATTGCACTCAACCATGTTGAGTCCAAATCAAACCTAGCTGACATCTTTATAAAATCCTTACCTGAACTTGAGTTCAGTTGACTTAGAAGGCAAATAGGAATGTGTTGGGTAGAGTAGATGTCGTACCATTATTTCTATTATTTTTTCAAATTCTAGAAAAAACAGTTTTCAAAACTCCAATTTTTTCCTAGATTTTAAAATTCTGGAATTAACCTAGGTTTTCCCCCTAGATATCATGTTCCCCTAGAATTAAGCCAGAGCATCTCACAAGCACCTAGGTTTACCTTGATTGTGATTAACAAACATAGAACGACGTGAGATGCATAGGGTATAGCCTGGACTCAAGAATGCTTATATCTGTGCATCAATATGAGTTTGGGCATTAAATATGCAATAAACATTAATCAAGTTAAATTCTCTAGCTCTAGTCAAGTCTATCTGGACCAAAATAATTTAACTTGACTAACCTAGTGAAAGCTACTGTCCTGTAGACAATCAGCAAGTAACTAAAGGTTAGACAGTTGGTAAAGAACACTCATTTTTTAAGCATATTTTGTTCTTTATGGCTCTGATACCTAGTAAATCAATCTAGTAAACATGACTTATGCTTGGACCTAAGGACCAACTAAACTTAAATAAATAAATAACCTTATCCTAAAACTTAAACTAAGTTCCAATTGACCTTAACTTTCACACCCTATTGAACATAGCTAAACTGTTGACCTTAATTGTGTACAACTCAATCAAATATCTATAATTGCCCATTTTTGAGTTATGGCAAAGGGGGAGAGTAGCAAAAGTAAAAATGTGAACATAAATTCAAGTTAAAATTAAAAAATTAGGGAGGCAAAAGTTAAGGGGGAGCAAAAGTTAAGGGGGAGCATATAGGGCAAACTTGCTTCAGTTACCTTGTTCATCTATACTTAGCAGATTTGCCTGTGCTAAAAATGTCTATCTATTCGTTTATTTACTTAACTTTGAATTTGAGTTGCCATAATCAAAAGGGGGAGATTGTTGGTGCGGGAAGCATCCGACGATCGAACTCGTATTTTGATAATGGCAAAGAATTCAAAGTTAAGATGTTTTGTAGTCTAACAAGTCTACTTAAGAATTTCAGGAAAGTCCTAGCTGCGGTTAGGCAAAAGGTAAAACCCTAGGGAGTGGTAACCCTAGGTCATAGGGGGTGGTAACCCTATGCGGAAAGTCTTGGTAGGTCGATGTCTTCAGGCAAAAGTCCTAGGGGGCGGTAACCCTAGGTGGAAAGTCCTGGTGTCGCGAACTAGGTGAAAGACTGGACTAGCCGGGGAAGCGGATGTCCAGCAGAAAGTCCGGAAGCATCGAGTGCTGAGCAAAAGTCCAGTCGATCTGGAGGATTGACTGGCAACAGGTAAATCTCCTGAGTGGAGTAGGTGAGGACGCGCTCCCCGTAGAGGGAACAGTAGGCGTCGGGTCGACCTAGGGTTTCCGGTCGGAAACCCGAAGTCAGACTCGGATAGTCCGGAGACTGTCTATACTTCATTTATCATGTTTATTGTGCTAACTTTGTGTTGCAGGATATTGTTTGGGACTAACGTATCTTGCAGGTGCAAAGGAGCAACCTAAAGCCTCGGATGAACAGTGTCCGAGGCGCCTCCACGGAGCTTGGAGGCGCCTCGGGTGCAAATGCTGAGCTGGCTGCGAAAGTTCATCGAAGGTGCCTTGAAGGGAGTATAAGGCGCCTTGGAAGGCGCCTTGAGCAGGGTATAAGGCGCCTCCAAGGGATGAAGTTCGACCAGTTCAGATCTGATCCACGCGGAAGACTAGGCAGCATGGAGGCGCCTTGAACAGCCTTCAAGGCGCCTTGAGCACCCTTTATAAGGGGGTTTCGACCAGCATCTCAAGCAATCAAGTTCTGAGCTTTCCTTCTTCAACGTGCTGCTAACAAAGTCATTCCGAAGTGCTATTGCAACATTCCGACGACCCGGAGCTTCGTTTTTCTCTTCTTTAAGTTGTCGGTACAAAGTTATTCTAATTGCTGTTACATTTTGTAATCTGTAATTCTTATCGAGCTTATAGTTATTGCCCACCGGAAGCGATCAAGGATCGCGGACCTTCGAGTAGGAGTCGCCTTAGGCTCCGAACGAAGTAAAATCCCTTTGTGTCTTTGTGTTTATTTTATTCCGCTGCATTTTAATTACTCCGATAGTTTTCCGTTAATCGAACAAATAGCCACGAGCGTTATTCACCCCCCCCCCCTCTAGCGCGTCTCGATCCAACAGAAACTGCCACTGAAATTGAAATATTGCCTCATATTGATGAGCAAGTACCTCAACCACCTCAAATACAAGTACCTTTAAGACGATCCACAAGGGAACGGAGAACCATGAATTCTTATGATTATGGTTATCTCCAAGAGCATGATTTTGACATAGGGTTGGAGAGTGATCCTACATCTTTCGAAGAAGTCAAACAATGCTTTAACTCTGAAAGGTGGATTAACACCATGCAAGAAGAGTTGAAGTCTATGGCGGACAATGACGTTTGGGAACTTGTCGAATTGCCTGAAGGAAAGAAACCCGTTGGCTGGAAATGGATATTTAAAACCAAGCGGGATTCAAGGGGCAATACCAAAAAGTATAAGGCTCGTCTTGTTGTCAAGGGATTCACTCAGAAAGGTGACATTGATTATATGGAGACTTTCTTCCCTATGTCGACGAAAGACTATCTTAGGGTAATCATGACACTTGTAGCTCATTATGATTTAGAGCTATATCAAATGGACGTAAAGACTGCATTCCTCAATGGAGACATAGAGGAGTCTATATATATAGTGCAACTAGAGAACTTTGAGTCTAAGACTTAAAGCACCTAGTATGTAGATTAAAGAAGTCTATTTATGGTTTAAAACAGGTGTCCCGTCAGTGGTACCGGAAATTTGATCAAGTGGTTACTTCATTTGGATTTAAAGAGAACTCCGTTGATCAGTGCATATATGTCAAATTCAGTGGGAGCAAATTAATTATACTTGTTTTATATGTGGACGATATATTGCTTGCGAACAATAATAACGATATGTTGCTTCAAATTAAGTCATTTCTATCTGGTAATTTTGAAATGATAGATCTTGGTGAAACATCCTTTATTTTAGGCATATAGATCTATCATGATCGTTCAAGAGATATTCTTGGACTTTCATAACAGGCTTATATTGAAAAGGTGCTTATAAGGTATGATATGCAAAAATATGCACCCGATGACACACGTGTGTCAAGAGATGATAAGTTTAGCTTGCAGCAGTGTCCACGGCTTGAACTTGAAATAAAGGAGATGGAGCAATTCCCATATGTGGCAGCAGTGGAAAGTCTCATATATACACAAGTTTGTACTCGACCAGATATAACATTTATAGTGGGGATGTTAAGCAGATATATTAGTAACCTAGGACCGTCACACTGGAAAGCGGTAAAAAGAGTGATGTGGTATTTGCAAAGAACTAAAGGACATATGCTCACGTATCGGAGATTAGATCACTTAGAGGTGATTGGATATTCAAACTCTGATTTTGCTGGATGCTTGGATAGCAGGAGGTCTACTTCGGACTATATCTTCATGCTTGCTGGAGGGGCTATATCTTGAAAAAGCTTCAAGCATATGCTAGTAGCCACTTCTACTATGGAGGTAGAGTTAGTAGCATGCTACGAAGCATCCAATCACAGGATTTGGCCGTGGAACTTCATCACAACATTACAGATTGTTGATGACATTGACAGACCACTGAGGATCTACTATGATAATAAAACTGCAGAACTTTATGCCAAGAACAATCGCAATTCGTCGAAGTCTAAACACATCAACATCAAGTTTCTAGCGGTTAAAGAAAGAGTTCAGAGTTGTCAGATTATGATAGAGCACATCAGAACAGATTCCATGTTGGTCGTGTTAGAATGTATACTAAAAGCCTAGCTTTTGGTATAAAACATTTATCTAGAAATAAGAATCACATTGGTCAAATGTCTACATTTGTGATAAATGTAGTTGTTCAATTAATTTATATTGTAGATAACATGGTGTGTGGTGTCACACACAGAAGATCATGTTATCAGTACCTTATAAATTATAAACAGTAGCTCACGACCATGATGGAAAGGAACAAACCATTGGAAGGTCGTAGTGTAATTAGGTGTTAGTTTATCTTAACTATATAATTATACTAGTACACTAAGAGTGTATTGAGTAGGACCATTAGAGGTCGTTTCTTTTATACTGACTTTATAAAGGAACAAAGACCTCAGTTATTATAAAGTGTGTGCTCTTAATCCTAATATAATAACAAACACATATATTTGATATTTATTTCTTTAATTTATCAATGGGTGAGATTTAGTTCGATGAATCAATAAGCCCGATAAGTTGGGAAATGATATCACTTATAGTGTGTGTTGTTGATTATAGAAGGAAACTGTGTCCTAGTAATCTAGGTTGAGAATGTCCCCAAGAGGAGCTCATAAGGATTGTCATGTTAAACCCTGCAGGTGGACTTAGTCCGACATGATGATGAAGTTGAGTGGTACTACTCTTGGAGCTAGATATTAATTAAGTGAGTTGTCAGTAACTTACTTAATTAGTGGACATTTGTTATCTTAAACACAGGGAGACTAACACACTCATGATAAGAAGGAGCCCAAAATGTAATTTGGGATTGGTGCGGTAGTTCAATAATAGTTCTCTAGTGGAATGAATTATTATTGATAAAATTAAGTTGTGTGTTTGGGGCGAGCACGGGATGCTTAATTTTATCAGGAGACCAAAACCAATTCCTCCTCTCGGTCCCTATCGTAGCCTTTAGTATATAGAGATTTATACCCACCGCATACCCACCTTCTTACCCATCCAATGGGGCCGGCCAAGCTAGCTTGGAACCCAAGCTAGGGCCGGCCAAGACCAAGTGGATGAGCCATGTAGGTGGCCGGCCAAAGCTTGGGTCCCAAGCTTAGGTGGCCGACCACTAGAATATTAAAGATGATTTTTATTAAAATTATTTCTTATGTGAATATCATGATTTTAAAAGAGAGTTTAAAAATTAAAAATTTCCTTTTATAACTTTCTACAAAAGATTAAGAGAAGAGATTAATCTCTTTCCTTATTTGTAGTTTTAAAGGATGGTTTTAATTTTTGGTAAAAACTTTCCTTATTTGTAAATCATCTACATGTTTAAAAGAGAGTTTAAAATTTGAAATCTTTCCTTATTTGTTGATTAAAGGAGGATTTTAAATTTTAAGAAAATTTTCCTTTTTAATCATGTTCATGATTTAAAAGAGAGTTTAAAATTAAATATTCTCTTTTATAAGTTTCTACAAAAGATTAAGAAAAGATTTGATATCTTTCCTTATTTGTAGATTAAAAGATATTTTAATTTATAGAGATAACTTTCTTTTTTCCACATGTTTAAAAGAAAGATTTTAATTTATTAAATTTCCTTTTTATAAACCAATCATGAAGGGATAAAATTATTGGAGAAATTTTTATAAATTTCCGGAAGCAAATAAGGAAGTTTTAATTGGTGTTTAAAATTTTATTTGCTTGGAGATATTATTTGTTATGGCCGGCCATTGTAATTTGAAAAGAGAAAATTATTTTAATTAAATAAATTTTCCTTTTCAATGGCAAAAGAATTAAGGAAGTTTTTATTAAATTTTCCTTATTTGCCAAGACCAAGGATTATAAAAGAGGGGGTAGGGGAGGCTTCAAGGCCAAGGACTCTATTCTATTTTTCTCCCTCTTTTCCTTGGTGTGGTGGCCGGCCCTTCCCTTTCTCTTCTCTCCTCTTGTTGTGGCCGAAATCTATCATCTCTTGGAGCTTGGAGGATGTGGCCGGATCAAGGAAGGAGAAGAAGGAGAGAAAGCATGCATCCCTTGGAGCTTGGTTGGAGGAAAATTCTTCATCCTTTGGAAGTTCTTGTGCTTGGCCGAAACTTGAAGGAAGAAGGAAGAAGGTGCCTAGGTGGTTCTCACCTTGGAAGATCGTTGCCCACACAACGTCCAAGGTTAGAAGAGGAATACGGTAGAAGATCAAGAGGTCTTTCTAAAAGGTATAACTAGTAATTTTTCTTTCCGCATCATACTAGTTATTTTTGGAAATAATACTAAATACAAGAGGCATACGATTCTAGTGTTTCGAATTTGTTTTCGATATAGTGTTCTTTTGTTTTTCTTTTCCTTGTGATTTGATTGTTCTTTTTGGTTGACCTAAAGTTATTTTAGAAAATTAAATATTAGCTTTCCTTAAAAGGTTTTGTCTAGTCGGTGGTGGTTGCTCCCATATCCAAGAAGGCCATGTGCCTCGCCACGTCAGTATTGGGAACCAATTTTGGAAATTAATATTTAATGGAATTAATAACTTAGGTGATTTGGATCAAACGTGTTAAGTTCCACAGGAGATCCAAGTCAAAACCTAAAAGAACAAATATATTAAGTTTTGGATCAAACGTGTTAAGTTCCCCAGGCGATCCAAAATTTAATTTAAAAGAACACATGGTAGCTAGGAAAAGGTTCAGACCTTTGTACAAAATTTTTGTACAGTGGAACCTCTAGGTTTTTCGAGTAGCAACCAACAGGCCGATCCACTCACCAAAGGCTTGGTGCCTAAGGTGTTTCATGTGCATGTTGTAGATATGGGAGTTCTTCTTATGGAAGAAGAACTCATCTAGTAGGAGTCTATATTTATTTTATTACTCTATATTTGATAATAAAGAAAAATATTTTGTTTTGATTATTGTACGTACTTAAAGTTCAAAATATTAATAGGAATTTATATGTTTGTTTGACACTCTGACTGTGATATCATCATTTACTACTGCTGTTTAGCATTTAGTGTTTGTAAATATGATACAGATTCCTTTTGGAATCATAAAGTGGATCATGATTTGCTATTGCAGTTTAACATAAAGTATTTTACAAATATGATCTAACCTCTTTTGAGGTAATCTTAGGACCAATTGAAAATTGACATGTACTTATCATATTTCATGTAATTTTCATTCTACACATCTACATCTTGATCTATATCATGATATTGTGATTACTGTTGGGGCTTGTTACGATTATATACTGTAGGTATGACCTCTTTAATCCTATATCAATGAAGTTAATGGACCAGATTATTTACAGGGGTATTTTGTACCAATAAAGTTTGATATCAACTAAAGTTTTACTTGTATTTCACATACAACTCACATATAGCCCAAGTGGGAGATTGTTGGATATAATTATCCTTATTAGGTGGACTTATTTGTAAGTTGCACACGTGAATATGATCCGAACCATTTAAAGTGATCTAACTTATGTCTAGTGAGTTTCGGGTAATTGGATGTGAATCTCATATGTGTAGAATCTATAGTCCCGCATCTATTATCATCTATTTGCTGATAATAGATGTTTAGTATATATATGGACTTATAGGCTCACATTTATTATTATCGATCAGTTGATAATAGATGTTCACTATATATAGGGTTGGTCCCCAAGGACTTAGGAAAAAATCTTGACCTTCCTTTCTGCTGCATCTTCTTCCATAGAGATTAAACCGACGACACTAATGATAATGATATAATTCTTCAATCATGTTCCTTGTCTACTATGTTTATGTATTTATTTTCTTATGTCATGTTCTCAATGAAACGAAGATCCATACTCATATGTTCTTATGTTTCCTATTCGAATTTTTATTTTGATTATCTAGAATTCATACGGTTTAGATTTTTACAAGAACTATCAGATCCTTCATCCCATAGTGATAAGGTGAGAGGGAGAGGCGGGTTCGATGCCGAAGACATCTTCGGCACCCTTGCCTATGCTCTCCATGGTCACGCCTCTCTCGCAGTCCATACACATTCTTGCCCTCCAACGAGACATTGTCAGTGAAATCTTCGTGTCCAACGACCTCATCACCTCATATGCGCACACAAATAATTTAATCTCAGCTTGAAGGTCGTTCGACGAAATTCTCGCGAGGGACATCGTTTCTTGGTAGGCGAAGCTCTCTGCTACTCGCAGAGCGGCCACTATGAGGAATGCTTGCAATTGTATCGGGAAATGGAAGCAGGTCCTGACAGCATCCTTCCTAACGCCGCTGTGGAGCATGATGTCAAGATGGACCATGCTGGTTAGAATTTGATCATCGATTTCTACACGAAGTGTGGGTGCTTGGATTTTGCCCGCCAAATGTTCGATGAAATGAGCGACGGAGATGGTGTCACTTACAGCACGTTGATCACTGGGTACATGAGCTACAGGCTTGTCGCTTCGACTATTGAGCTCTTCCAGAAAGTGGATTCTTCAGTTCTTATTACGTGGAATGCTGTGATCGCTGGTCTAGCACATAATGACAACCATGGTCAAGTTCTGGTTTCTGTCCCAGTGCAGTAGCATTTTCTTCTGTTTTCCTAACACCTGCATTGTATTCGAACTTAACTGGCGCTAAACAAGTCCATGGTTTCGCAATCAGAAGTTACCACGAGCAAAACATCTACGTAGCAACTACTCTCATCGATACCTTCGCGAAAGCTGACTCACTTGAAGCCGTTCGACGACTGTTCGATGCAACGATGAGTCGAAGTCTCGTCATTGGGACTGCAATCTTATCAGCCTCCACTACTCATGGTGACATAGAAGTTGCCCTTCACTCACCGTGATTTACTCCCTCTCATACTCGTGGGGCAGGGGTGAGGGGGCCGCTGGGCGGCGGGACCCGCCTTTTGCAACATAGAAGTTGCCCTTCACTTGTTCAATGAAATGCTCAGAGCAGAAATCAAGCCCGACGATGTGACATTCATGATGATGTGACCTTCACGACGGTGATGTCGGCCTATGCTCATGCCGGGGCAGTAACCGAAGCTCGCAGCATCTTCGATGCCATGACTTCCTCTATGGCATTCCGCTGAAAATAGAGCACTATGCATGCATGGTCGAAGTCCTTAGTGTAGTGGAATATGCTTAAAGAGGTTGCTGAGTTTATCAAAAAGATGTAGTGTAGGACCGTTAGATTCGATAGAGGAGGGGGAGGGGGTGAATATCGATTTGAAAAAGACGAGTATAAACGCAGCGGAAAAATAAAGTAGATACAGATATTTTTACTTCGTTCGGAGCCTGTGACGACTCTTACTCGAAGGCCCGTGGTCCTTGACCACTTTCGTTGGGCAATCACTAACAAGTCGAAATATGACTACAGAATAAGTACAGGAAATGCTAGTAATAATAAAGCAATACCGACAAAGAAAAATTAAATAAACACCTGAGGAGCACTTTTGTCGGAGCGTTGTTGACGTCGCACTTGAACGTCGAGCAGCAAGACCAGCAGTAGAAGAGTTCTCAGTAAAAATTGATTTTTGAAGCTCCTGCCTGGGGCTTCTTTTATATCTTGTTAAGGCGCTGGATTCCTTCCGGCACCGAGTGACGAATCTGCTCAAACCAAGATGCTCCACGTGGCGACGACTTGGCTGGATAAAATTAGCCTTCGGGCGCGGATCCTTCAGCGGACCTCCGCCGGATCCTCCGGCGCCGGACCACCTTGTTCCAGAAAACTTCCTTTTCCTGCAAAACAAAGTTAGTTCGAGGCAAATGTATCTCCTGTAAAACAGATTGTCAGCACAGTTAAGGTTCAACAGATAATTAAAAAGAGTATGACTTAGATTCCGTCTTTCCGAGACCGGAATCTAGTCACGATCTCGACTTAGATATCCGAAATGGATCTAAGTCGGATCGACGCCTAATGTTCCCTTCCCGGGAACGCGTCCTCACAGTCACTCCCTTCCAGTGACTTACCTTGCTTACCTGCCAGACGTCCGGTCAGCCCGTCGACCCGTCTGGACTTCTCGCCAAGCGTTCGGTCAGCCCGTCGACCCGCTTGGACTTCTCGCCAGCTATCCGGTCAGCCCATCGACCTAGCTGGACTTCTCGCCAAGCGTCCGGTCAGCCCGTCGACCCGCTTGGACTTCTCGCCAGCTATCCGGTCAGCCTGTCGACCTAGCTGGACTTCGTGCCAGACATTCGGTCAGCCCATCGACCTGTCTAGACTTTTCCTGCACACTTGATCAAAGTGTCAGACAACAACACAACTAACTTAACCTATTTGTCATTCATCAAAACCTGGGTTAGACCGTTAGTGCTACCCGCACCAACAATCTCCCCCTTTTTGATGGAATGACAACTTGGTTAAGTTAGTGAAAACATATGTAAGAAAACAACATGCATTTATGTGGTTTTAAAGTTTGTTAGTTTGTATTTTCAAATTGGTTTAGCTAACTTAACCACCTAACCCTCCTCCCCCTTTGGCATTCATCAAAAAAAAATGAACAAAGGTAAATAATCATAGTGAAGAGTTACTGTAACAGGTAATCAAATTTTGAAAGATAGCTAAGTTTGGTTCAAAATTTGAAAGATAAAAGTGCAATTTTTAACACCAAGTTTAAAAAATAGTCAAGTTGACTTGGGGTAGACAAGTTGAGTTTTGAAAAGTTAAAGTTAATCAAGTTTAACTTTTCAAGCGTGTAGAAATTTTCAAGACAGGTTTTTCAAATTTACTTTTTATGTTTAAGTAACATTTAATTTTCAAAAAGGTAAATTTTTCAACTTCGATTTTTAAAACAAAGCAAAAATTAAACTTTTCAAGAAATAAAATTTTTGCCAAAATTAATTTTTAAGGCTAATTTTGGAAATAGTTAATTTTTCAAATCAGGTTTGAAAATTAGGTGGGATTAAACTTTCACATTTTTCAAATACTTAGTTAAATTTAACTTTTTGTAAATCAATGTTCAAACATAGGTTAGGTTTTAAAAGACATTTTTCAAACACACAAAATTTGAGTTTATTCTCCCCCTGAACTTGATACTTACTCTAACCAGCTGTCTAACCAATTAGGTACTAACTAACTATCAGAAGATAGTAGCTTTCACTTGGTTAGTCAGATTAAGTTAATTATAACCAGTCAGTGTTTAACTTGACTGATGAACTTTAATCTGATTAATATCTGAATTGTATTTAACGTCCAGACTTATGCTGATGCACTGGAATAAGCATCTTAAGTCTAGACAGTTGGCCTATGCATCTCACCCCTTTCTATGTTTATCAAACACAAGCAAGGTAAACCTAAGGTGTTGGTGAGATGCTCAAGAACTAAACCTATGGGTACATGCTTTCTAAGGATTCAAAACTAGTCTAAGGCCAAAACTGTTTTTGAAAGTCTAAAAATGGAAAGTTTGAAAACAAATAAATTTGACTTATAATTTGATAAAATCATTTTTGAAGGTATTTTTGAAAGATCCTAGTCTATTAAGCACATCCCTAATTTTCGTCGTAAGTTGCTAAATTCACTTTCAGGGAGAGGTTTTGTAAAAATGTCAGCTAAATTTGATTTGGACTCAATGTACTTGAGTTCAATATCGCCTTTGGTAACATGATCCCTGATGAAGTGGTGTCTAATTTCAATATGTTTGGTTCTTGAATGATGCACAGGATTTTTGGTTAAGTTAATTGAACTTATATTGTCAATTAATACTTTTACATTTGTGATATTTAAGTTGAAATCTTTTAGAGTATGCATCATCCATAATATTTGTGCAACACATTCGCCTATAGCTATGTATTCTGACTCAGTTGTAGACAGAGCAACACAATGTTGCTTTCTACTAAACCAGCTAACAAGTGATGCACCTAATAATTGGCATCCACCACTTGTGCTTTTGCGGTCTAATTTGCATCCAGCATAATCTGAGTCAGAATACCCTATTAGTTCAAAATTATTTGTCCTAGGATACCAGATTCCTACATTTGTTGTTCCTTTAAGATATCTAAAAATTCTTTTAACCTGTGTCAAATGGGATTCCTTAGCACAAGTTTGGTATCTAGCACACATACTAACTGCAAATAAAATATCAGGTCGGCTTGCAGTTAAGTACAGTAGGCTACCTATTGCACTTCTATAATATTTTAAATCAATTGGTTTTCCATTTGGGTCACTATCTAAGATTGTGTTTACAGCCATCGGTGTTTTTATTTCTTTTGTATTTTCCATTCCGAATTTTTTAAGTAATTCTTTGGTGTATTTATGTTGAGAAATATAGTTTCCTTCATTTGTTTGTTTGATTTGTAATCCTAAGAAATAGGTTAGTTTTCCCACTAAGCTTATTTCAAATTCTTTTTCCATTAGATTAATAAATTCTTCTAAAAATTCTGAATTTGTTGAGCCAAATATTATGTCATCCACGTATATTTGTGCAATAAAAATGTTTGTATTTAATGATTTAACAAACAAGGTTGGGTCAATTTGACCTTGTTTGAATCCTTTAGATGTTAGGTAAGATGTTAGCCTCTCATACCACGCCCTGGGTGCTTGTTTAAGTCCATATAGGGCTTTCTTTAATTTAAAAACATAATCAGGGTGTTCTAAGCTTTCAAAACCAGGAGGCTGACCTACATAAACTTCTTCTTTGATTAGTTCATTAAGAAAGGCAGACTTAACATCCATTTGGTATAGTTTAAATCCCTTATGGGCTGCATAACTTAGTAACATTCTAATGGATTCTAATCTGGCTACTGGGGCATATGTTTCGTCATAGTCAAGTCCTTCAACTTGACTAAATCCTTTGGCAACCAGCCTAGCCTTATTTCTAGTAATTTCCCCAGTTTCACTTAGTTTGTTTCTGAATACCCATTTTGTTTCTATTATTTTCTTATTCTTAGGTGGTGGGACTAGGTCCCAGACCTCATTACGCTCAAATTGGGCTAGTTCTTCTTGCATAGCTATAATCCAATCTGGGTCTAGTAGGGATTCATCCACAGTTTTGGGTTCAATTTTTGAAATTAATGAAATTTGACTTAGGTTTCTAAAAGATGATCTGGTTTGAACTCTTAAGTCTGGGTCACCAATTATTTGATCAGTTGGATGATTTGGGTTTACCCTTATTGTTTTAGGAGGTTGATTCTCTTGATGTTGTTCCTCTTCTTCATGACTTAGAGTTTGGTTGGTTTCTGGAACAAACTCCGGTGGTTGTGTAGGTTCTATGTCTTGTTTAGTTTCTTTAAATTTTACATTAGTAGTTTCTTCAATTTTTAAGGTAACCTTATTATAAATTCTGTAGCCTCTACTATTTAGGGAATATCCTACAAAAATTCCATTTTCAATTTTAGAGGTGAATTTTCCTAAGTGTTCTCTTGTATTTAAGATAAAAACTGGGCACCCAAATACCTTAAAATATTTTATGTTTGGTTGTTTATTATAAAATATTTCGAAGAAAGTTTTGTTATGAGTTTTATTTATTGTTGTTCTGTTCTGTACATAGCAGGCTGTACTAACAGCTTCGCCCAAAAGTATTTAGGTAGGTTATACTCATTTAACATTGTTCTAGAAGCTTCAAGTAAGGTTCTATTTTTGCTTTCTACAATTCCATTTTGTTGGGGGGTTTTAGGGCATGAGAACTCATGATGGTAACCATTTTCTAGACAAAAACTGTTAAAGTTGTGATTTTTAAATTCTCCCCCATTGTCACTCCTAATTCTTTTAATTTTAATATCTTTTTCGTTTTCAATCTGTTTGCAAAATTTGTAAGAATTTCAAAAGTTTCATCTTTATGTTTTAAGAATTTTACCCAAGTAAACCTAGAGTAATCGTCTATAATTACTAAACAATATAAGTTTCCATTAATGGATTTGACTCCATGGGAGTCAAAAAGATCTAAATGTAGAAGTTCTAAGATTGAGTTAGTTTGTGGTTGATTTGTTTGTTTGTGGGTTGATTTAGTTTGTTTTCCTTGTTGACAAGCATTACATATAGTTGAATCTAAGTTAGGTAACTTCGGTAAGCCTTTTACAAGTCCATTTAGTTTACTTATATTTCTAAGTTGGTGTGAGACATTCTCCTATGCCATAACCAAGTTTCTTCTTTTTGTGTTAAATAGCACTTAATGGAAGAAATGGTTAAGTTGATGACATAGATGTTGTCTTTTCTAAAACCTTTTAGGCTTATGGTAGGATTATCTAGATGTTTGATTGAGCATTCTGTAGATAGAAACTTGACCTTATACCTAGTATCACACAATTGACTTATACTTAGAAGATTATATTTAAAGTTTTCAACAAGTAAGACATTTGAAATTATAAAGTCTAATTTTAATCCAATATTACCTATACCAATTACCTTGAGTTTGCCGTTGTTTCCAAAGGCAACTGTTCCTAGGCTTTTGTAAGTGAGTTGAGTGAACTTGGTGTGATCTCCAGTCATATGTTTGGAGCAACCACTGTCCAAAATCCACTTGGTTTCCTACAGTAAGTAGGATTTTGAAGTTAGTCTTTTGAGCATGCATTAATTTAAGTTTAAAATTAAGATTTTGAAATTAAGTTTAAAATTGAAATTAAGTTTAAAATTAAAATTTTGAAAATAAATTTTTAAGTTTGAAATTTTAAAATTTTGAAAATAATTTTTAAGTTTAAAATTAAAATTTTGAAAATAATTTTTAAGTTTAAAATTAAAATTTTGAAAATAATTTTTAAGTTTAAAATTAAAATTTTGAAATTAATTTTTTAAGTTTAAAATTAAAATTTTGAAATTAATTTTTAAGTTTAAAATTAAAATTTTGAAATTGATTTTTTAAGTTAAAATTAAAATTTTGAAATTAATTTTTAAGTTAAAATTAAAAATTTTGAAATTAATTTTTAAGTTTAAAATTTTGAAAAAAAATTTTAAGTTAAAATTAAAAATTTTGAAATTAATTTTTAAGTTAAAATTAAAATTTTGAAATTAATTTTTAAATTAAAATTAAAAATTTTGAAATTAATTTTTAAGTTTAAAATTAAAATTTTGAAATTAATTTTTAAGTTAAAATTAAAATTTTGAAATTAATTTTTAAGTTAAAATTAAAATTTTGAAATTAATTTTTTTTAAAATTAAAATTAAAAATTTTGAAATTAATTTTTAAGTTTAAAATTAAAATTTTGAAATTAATTTTTAAGTTAAAATTAAAAATTTTGAAATTAAAATTTAAGCCTTATTCATCTCACCCGATCTATATTATCAATCAGGGAATCCTATGATTTTGTGAGATGAAATTGGTTTGATTACAGACTTTTGGTTTAACTTGTGTTAGATTCAGATTTAGCTTTGGTTTCCACAAATTGGCATTCTTCGGATAAACTTCTAAGCTTGGTGAGTCACAAGGACATCATTAGAAGTAACCAACCTTTCGAGGTTTTCCGAATAGTCCCATCCACGGAACTTAGTACTAAATCTTGGTCTAACTGGTTAGGATTCGTTTAAGGGTAGCTTCGGTCAGTTCCACTTGGCCAAATGCACCAGATCGAAACCATATCTTTCTAGACATGCGATGCCCAAGTTTCCCTAACGTACTATCATCCAAAAATTTCACCAATACCATGATTCAAGTTAAACTTGGTCTCTAATTCTAATTGCCCTGCCGGGTTTGTTAGTTTTGGGTTACCTTGTCGGGTAAGTTAGTTTTGGAGGTGCCAGCTATTCTGGAGTCTCCCCCTGAATTATTGGCCATTAATTTAAGTTTTGATTTTAGGCTTGTGTCGATTCTTTTTATAGTTATAGTTAACTTGGTGATAATTTTGTTGTTTTTTAAACTGTTTAGATTTTGAATTTGATTTAGGTTTGTATTTTGGATTTTGGTTTGGTTTATTTAATTTTATATAATGTATTTTTTCTTTAGGTATATAATATTGATTAAGTCCTACTTGCGTGGTCAAACACGCTTTCGGAACCCAAGCTAGATTGGTTGACTTGTATTGGGTTATTAATGATTTGAAGGTTTTATTTGAATTCGACTTATATCCTAGTCTGGTTTTATTATAACATGCTTTTTGATTATTTAGGATTAAGTCTAGATTTTTTGATCTTGTTGTAAATTTTTCTAGCATTTCTTTTAAATTTTTAACATCATTTTTTAACGATAGATTTTCCTCTTCAAGTATTAGATCTTGAGTTGGATTCGAATTTTTTAATTGTTCCTTGAGGTTTTGATTTTCCTCAAGAAGTGATTTGTTTTCATTTTCTAATTTAGTTAATTTACTATTTAAACAGGAAATAATTCTAAAAAATTTTTTGTTTAAATTAAAGTATACCTCATTCGGGCCTTCGGAAATGAGTACGGACTCGTGGCTTGTTTCGGGTTCAGACCCGTCTTCATCTTCCGACTCGTCTTCTGTTTCAGCTTCGCGGGCCATCAGTGCGAGGTGGCTCTGATGTTTCTGCTCTTCTTCCTCCGATTCGTCCGAGGAGTCGTCCCACGTTGCTTTGAGTGCCTTCTTTTTTGTTGGCTTTGGTTTGTCGAACTTTAGTTTTGGACATTCGTTCTTGTAATGTCCCTTTTTGTTGCAGCCGTAGCAAGTCACGTTCTTTTGTTCTGAGGGAGAGCTGATCTTTTGAAGATCCTTTTTGCTGAAGCTCCTCTTTCTCCTGGTGAACATTTTTCTTACCAAGTTCACCAGGTGTTCTTCGTCTTCAGAATCTTGATCGGAGTCTTCTTCAAGTTCAGGCTTGCTTTTCTTTTCTTTGGAGGAACCTGCAAATAGTGCTATACCTTTCTCGGCTCCAGCATTAGTTTGTTCGTGTAATTCTAATTCACAAAACAGCTCGTCTAATTTTAAGTTAGAAAGATTCTTAGAAATTTTGTAGGCATCCACTATTGATGCCCACAAACTATTACGTGGAAAAGCGTTTAAAGCGTACCTTATTAAGTCTCTGTTCTCCATTTGGTGGCCTATTGCATGAAGCTCGTTGAGGATGTCCTTGATCCTCGCGTGTAGTTGATTAGCTGTTTCTCCTTCCTGCATTTTTATATTAAAAATTTTATTTAGAAGCAAGTCTCGTTTTGTTACCTTAGCGTCGCTCGTTCCCTCATGCAGTTCGATCAGCTTGTCCCATAGCTCTTTAGCGTTTTGTATGACTCTGTTCAATTCTTCTCTTGTCAATCCGCGTAGAGTGTTGATCGCTTTATTTTCTTGATGCTTTTTCTTGAGATCTGCTGTCCAGTCTTCGGGATCCACTAGATTCCCGGCGTTGTCCACTGGAATTTTGTAGGGTTTCGTAATGCTCATCCACCGGTCGAAGTCTGTTTGAGGTAGACCTCCATGCGCTTCTTCGGAAAGTCGTCCCGTTGAAGAGTGGAGGTCGCCCTGTGTTGAATCCTTCTTGTTGGGACATTATGTGCAGTAAATAACCAAAAAATCCCAAGACTTGGTCTTGGATTAGTAATCTTGGGAAAGAGAAAATAAAAAAAATCTAGATTAGTGTTGCACTAATTTAAATTGATTAGTGAAATATTAAGTTAACGAAACACCGTTTAAAATTAATTATTAAAAAAATAATTCCCCTAGCTTGATTGGTGGTTGCACTAAATCGAAGCGCACTGATACCACTTGTAGGACCGTTAGATTCGATGAGGGGTGAATATCGATTCGAAAAGACTAGAACACCGCGGAAAAATAAAATAGACACAGATATTTTTACTTCGTTCAGAGATGACTCCTACTCGAAGGTCCGTGGTCCTTGACCAATTTCGTTGGGCAATCACTAACAAGTCGAAATATGACTACAGAATAAGTACAGAAATGCTAGTAATAATAAAGCAATACCGACAAAGAAAAATTAAATAAACACCGGAGGAGCACTTTTGTCGGAGCGTTGTTGACGTCGCACTTGAACGTCGGCAGCAAGACCAGAAGTCTCGGTAAAATTGATTTTGAAGCTCCTGCAGGGCTTCTTTTATATCTTGGCGCTGGATTCCTTAGGCGCACGGAGGTGTCTTGCTCAAACCAAGATGCTCCACGTGGCGGCGACTTGGCTGGATAAAATTCGCCTTGGGCGCCGGATCCTTCCGGCGCCGGATCCTTCCGGCGCCGGAGGTCAGGCGCCGGATCCTCAGGCGCGGACCACCTTGTTCGAAAACTCCTTTTCTGCAAAACAAAGTTAGTCAGGGCAAATATCTCCTGTAAAACAGATTGTCAGCACAGTTAAGGTTCAACAGATAATTAAAAAGAGTATGACTTAGATTCCGTCTTTCCGAGACCGGAATCTAGTCACGATCTCGACTTAGATATCCGAAATGGATCTAAGTCGGATCGACGCCTAATGTTCCCTTCCCGGGAACGCGTGCTCACAGTCACTCCCTTCCAGTGACTTACCTTGCTTACCTGCCAGACGTCCGGTCAGCCCGTCGACCCGTCTGGACTTCTCGCCAAGCGTCCGGTCAGCCCGTCGACCCGCTTGGACTTCTCGCCAGCTATCCGGTCAGCCCGTCGACCTAGCTGGACTTCTCGCCAAGCGTCCGGTCAGCCCGTCGACCCTCTTGGACTTCTCGCCAGCTATCCGGTCAGCCCGTCGACCTAGCTGGACTTCGTGCCAGACATCCGGTCAGCCCGTCGACCTGTCTGGACTTTTCCTGCACACTTGATCAAAGTGTCAGACAACAACACAACTAACTTAACCTATTTGTCATTCATCAAAACCTGGGTTAGACCGTTAGTGCTACCCGCACCAACATGTAGTTCACTCAAATCGTAGGTGTAAGTGTTGGATATTGGGGCCTTAAATGGACCAAAACGATTTAGAGGAAGGAAGCCATCAATTGTTGAAAGTCATAATTGACTTCAAAATTGAAATCTACGATTCGCGTAGATAGATTTAGACTATTAATTTGCTCAAAACCGATTAAGGGTGAATGAGAAATTAATGTTTAAAGTCAGCACAAAATAACATTTATTATTCATTAATAAAGTGCATGGGAGAATAGTCCCACATCGGAAATTCTCGATGTGTATTCTCTACTTATTAATGAAGATGTGTTAATGGAGTTAACACAAAAAAAATAAAAGGACGGGTGACCCCTTAGCCCAGGGCGAGCAGGTGCTCGCACCTGTGAGCCCGCCACCCGCCACGTGCATACAAGAGTCCAAGAAGTCTACTAAAAGGTTCGCTGGTCTCGAAAGTCGGAGTGCTACGATTCCGAGACGTTCGTCGTTGTATCTTGGGAACGAATTGCAACAATCCGTTAAGCACCGTAGCAGAGCAATATCGTTTACGGAGATAGTGTCGAACACTAGCCTCGACGATCAGTTTACATACTCCAGAAGCTACCCGGGGTTCAACAGTCGTAAACGATATTCCCTGCAAACTGATATGGCTACCAACGACATTCCGACGGCTGTTCCGACCGTCGTTCTGACCGTCATTCCGACCGTCGTTCCGACAACCATTCCGCACGGAGAAAAGCCGGAGAAATTCACCGGAACCGACTTCAAAAGATGGCAGCAGAAGATGTTGTTTTATCTAACAACGCTAAACCTTGTACGGTTTTTGCACGAAGACACGCCAGCCGCTACGGAAGGTAGTAAGGCTGCTAGCGATGCGTGATCTCATGGAGATTTTCTGTGCCGCAATTATATACTCAACGCCTTGGACAACACGTTATATAACGTATATTGTTCTCTGGATACGACAAAATCTTTGTGGGAATCCCTTGAGAAGAAATACAAGACCGAAAATGTTGGATTGAAGAAATTCATCGTCAGTCGGTTTCTGGATTTCAAGATGGTGGACTCAAAAAGCGTCTCATCTCAAGTCAAAGATATGCAATTAATACTGCATGATCTGGACGCCGAAGGCATGAAGCTGAACGAGACATTCGCAGTTGCTGCGGTAATTGAGAAGCTCCCTCCGTCATGGAAGGATTTCAAGAATTACCTAAAGCACAAGCAAAAGGAAATAGGGCTGCAAGACCTGATCCTGAGGCTACGAATAGAGGAGGATAATCGAAAGTTATCCGACTCCAGAGGAACCAAGCGGACTATAGACGAAATGTCCAACCTGGTCGAGCCGAACGCCAAAAAGCCGAAGCAGTTCAAAAAGAAGGCTCAAGCAAAGAAGTTCAAAGGCTCCTGCTACAACTGTGGAAAGGCAGGACACCTATCCAAGGACTGCAGACGCCCAAAGAAGCCAACCAAGGGGCCAAAGGATGTTGCGAATCATGTCGCAACCTCTCTTGAGGACTTGGATCTCATTGCGGTTGTATTTGAAGCCAACTTGGTGGATACCAACCCGAAGCAGTGGTTGATACTGGAGCAACTTGTCATATCTGTTCCGATAAAGCGATGTTCTCCAAGTATACTCCGATAAATGGCAGGAAGCTCTATATGGGTAATTCCACGACGTCGCCAATTGTTGGACTCGAAAAGGTTGTTCTGAAGATGACGTCCGGAAAGGAGCTAACACTCATTGATGTACTCCATGTTCCCGACATCAGTAAGAACCTAGTTTCTGGAGCGGCATTGGTCAAGGCCGGATTTAGGCTAGTGTTCCAGTCAGACAACTTTGTACTTACGAAGAATGGTGTCTTCGTAGGAAAGGGGTACCTAGAAAAGGGTCTATTCAAAATGGTTGTAATGCCTGTACTCCGAAATTTTGATGGTAATAAAATAAATACTTCCAGCTATGTTGTTGAGTGTTTTAATTTATAGCATGATCGACTCGGACATGTGAATAATAATACTCTCAAACGTCTCGTCAAATTAAATTTATTACCAAACGTCAATGTTGATGGAACACACAAATGTGAAGTGTGCGTGGAAGCGAAAATGACGAAACTACCTTTTCATTCGGTGGAAAGGACAACAACTCCTCTAGAGTTAATACATAGTGATCTATGTGACTTGAAATTTGTGCAAACTAGAGGAGGTAAAAAATATTTTATTACTTTTATTGATGACTGCACAAAGTTCTGTTATGTCTTTCTTTTAAGAAGTAAAGACAAAGCCCTAGAGGCGTTCAGAACCTATAAAACAGAAGTTGAAAACCAACTTGACAAACGAATTAAAATAATTCGAAGCGATAGAGGTGGAGAATATGGTGCACCGTTTGATGAATTTTGTACAGAATCTGGCATTATCCATCAAACAACGGTGCCTTACTCACCTCAATCAAACGGTGTTGCCGAACATAAAAATCGGACACTAAAAAAAATGATGAATGCCTTGTTGATAAATTCAGGCTTACCTCAAAACTTGTGGGGGGAAGTAATATTATCGGCAAATCACATTCTCAATAGAATCCCTCATAAGAAAAATGATAAAACTCCATATGAACTATGGAAAGGCCGCGAGCCATCGTACAAATACCTGAAAGTGTGGGGGTGCTTGGCAAAGGTCGAAGTACATAAACCAAAGCAAGTAAAGATCGGACCTAAAACGTTCGATGCGATATTTGTCGGATATGCCCATAATAGTAGTGCATATCGTTTCCTAGTTCACAAATCAGACATTCCTGATATACATGTGGGAACAACCATAGAATCTCGGAATGCGATATTCTTTGAAAACGTATTCCCAAATAAAAAGGGAAACGTTGAAAGTGATAACAACGGAAGTTCAAACAAAAATGACGTTATCGAACTTAGCTGTTATAAAAGGACTATTGACGATCAAAGTGAAGAACCACGTCGTAGCAAACGGGCTAGAGTTGAGAAATCGTTCGGGCCAGATTTCATGACTTTCATGTCAGAAATGGAACCAAGAACATTAAGTGAAGCTCTCTCTAGACCCGATGCTCCAATGTGGAAAGAAGCTGTCAATAGTGAAATTGAGTCTATCATGAATAATCATACTTGGGAATTAGTAGACCTTCCTTCTGGTAATAAACCATTAGGTTGTAAGTGGATACTAAAACGTAAGTATAAAGCTGATGGATCAATTGACAAGTATAAGGCCAGACTTGTAGCCAAGGGGTACAAGCAAGAGGAAGGCCTTAATTACTTCAATACATACTCACCGGTGACAAGGATTACGTCCATATGAGTGCTAATAACCATTGCAGCACTGTATGACGTTGAAATACATCAAATAGATGTTAAGACTGCGTTCTTAAATGGTGAGTTGGAAGAAGAAATTTATATGGAGCAACCCGAAGGGTTCATGGCTCCTGGAAATGAGAAAAATGTGTGTCGACTTGTTAAGTCGTTGTACGGACTTAAGCAAGCGCCTAAACAATGGCACGAAAAATTTGACAAAGTAATGCTGTCAAACGAATTCAGAATAAATGAATGTGACAAATGCATTTATGTCAAAAACACACCTGAAGGCTATGTAATTGTCTGTCTATACGTAGACGACATGCTAATAATGGGTAGTAATCATGATGTAATCATGACTACAAAGAAAATGTTGACCAGAAATTTTGATATGAAAGATATGGGTCAAGCAAATGTTATATTGGGAATTAAAATTCTCAGGACATCAGAAGGGATAGTTTTAACACAATCTCATTATGTAGAATCTGTATTGAAAAAATTCAATGCGTATGATCTCTCTTCAGTGAAAACACCTATGGATCTAAGTCAACACTTAGCGAAAAATCATGGTGAGACCATATCGCAGTTGGAATATTCTCGGATAATAGGCAGTTTGATGTATCTCACAAACTGCACACGTCCGGATATTGCCTGTACGGTCAACAAACTGAGTCATTTTACGAGTAATCCAAACGACACCCATTGGAAAGCATTGATGCGAGTTCTCAGATATTTGAAATATACTATGAACTATGGATTACATTATGGAAAATATCCCGCTGTGTTGGAAGGATATTGTGATGCTAATTGGATATCAGATACAAAAGACTCCAAATCCACTAGTGGATATGTATTCATGATCGGTGGGGGAGCAGTATCTTGGAAATCCACTAAGCAGACTTGCATTGCTCGGTCAACTATGGAATCCGAGTTTATAGCACTAGACAAAGCAGCTGAGGAAGCTGAATGGCTGCGGAATTTCTTGGAAGATATTCCTAGCTGGGTGAAACCTGTGCCTGCCGTACTAATCCACTGTGATAGTCAATCGGCGATTGGAAGGGCACAGAGTAATATGTATAATGGGAAGTCACGACATATACGTCGTAGACATAATACCATTAAGCAGTTGATCTCGAATGGAGTGATTGCAATCGACTATGTTAAGTCCAAAGATAATTTGGCAGATCCTCTAACGAAGGGGTTGAGTCGAGATCAAGTATACTGCTCATCAAGAGGAATGGGATTAAAAATCTACAACTAAAAACGACTGTAGCGGTAACCCAACCTTGTTGACTGGAGATCCCAAGATCTTGGTTCAATGGGACAACGAAGTTACAGAAGTTGTGGTCCAGCACATTAGATAGTTTATCTCTATCCCAATCCTAGGATGAATTTGTGCTATCCTACCTCATGTAGTGAGGTTAAGCTTATGCTTTTAGTGACTTCTATACTTGATAAGGTGGAGTATGGTAGGATACTCTTGATAGAAGTGTCACCTATGTGAGTGTGAAGACAGGCCGCTTCAATGAAACACTCATGAATCCAAGATGGTATCCATGGCCGAAACGGAACCAACCATGAGAACCTAAAGTAGGTGAGATAGATCTCTGTGTGGGTGTTATTGTCTAAGTATACACCAACAGCTGAGCAGTTCAAGACATCACGTTCACAGCCTAGTATACTCGATAGCATTTCACTACGGAAGGTTCAAAGCCACAAGCTACCTCTCCCGATGCAGTGACTTATCGATTGGACTCTTGTAAAATGTCAGCATGCATACACGCATTGCATTAATTCCCATTCATGTAGGGGATTGTTGGATATTGGGGCCTTAAATGGACCAAAACGATTTAGAGGAAGGAAGCCATCAATTGTTGAAAGTCGTAATTGACTTCAAAATTGAAATCTACGATTCGCGTAGATAGATTTAGACTATTAATTTGCTCAAAACCGATTAAGGGTGAATGAAAAATTAATGTTTAAAGTCAGCACAAAATAACATTTATTATTCATTAATAAAGTGCATGAGAGAATAGTCCCACATCGGAAATTCTCGATGTGTATTCTCTACTTATTAATGAAGATGTGTTAATGGAGTTAACACAAAAAAATAAAAGGACAGGTGACCCCTTAGCCCAGGGCGAGCAGGTGCTCGCACCTGTGAGCCCGCCACCCGCCACGTGCGCACGTGCGCATGTGCGCAATGGGCGCTTTGTAGGCGCACTTTGCACTTTGCACTTTGCACTTTGCACTTTGCACTTTGCACGTACGCATCGTCGCGAGGAGCATTGAGGAGCTTAAATTTATGCTCCAGGTGACATTGCAGTGCCTACGTGGCACTCGGGTGACGTGTCAGGCTCGTACCTGACGTGGCAGTACCTACGCGGCATCCTCGTGGGCAAAGGGAGATGACTGGACAGTTGACTTAGAGAATGGATGGCTACCGTTGATCAACGTTGATCAAATAGGTATGATGGATCGCTTGTGATGCGATCTAGAGCGTTAGATCGCAAAGAGTAACGATCTGACGGCCTGGGATGAGACTTGATCTGAAGCATCGAATCAATGGATCCAGATCCGATGGCCGATGACAATAGGCGGATCTGAGGGTCACAACTCCTCAGATCTGATGGATGATATTGAAGTGGGCTTGGTGAAGGGTTACAACCCTTCAGAATAGATGATCTAGATCAATCCAGCCCAAGGAACACATCCACTCACCCAAAGGACACTCAACCTCTTCTTTCAGTATAAATAGAACCCTCCAGATGATGGAATACTCACTCAATCCTCTCTTCTCTTCCTCAAGCATTCATCTCATCTTGTGCATACAAGAGTCCAAGAAGTCTACTAAAAGGTTCGCTGGTCTCGGAAGTCGGAGTGCTACGATTCCGAGACGTTCGTCGTTGTATCTTGGGAACGAATTGCAACAATCCGTTAAGCACCGTAGCGGAGCAATATCGTTTACGGAGATAGTGTCGAACACTAGCTAGCCTCGACGATCAGTTTGCATACTCCAGAAACTACCCGGGGTTCAACAGTAAGGATTTCGGATGAGTTTAGATATAATCAATCGGGTTAAATTAGATCTTGTTACATTTGATCTATCAGGGCCGACTATATATATATGATCCGGTGATAAGGTGGGGCCGGCTCGACAGGAGATCAAAATGGTCAACATTCGAGGTATGCGTCCAATAGGTCGAGCTACCTTCCCGATCAACAGGAAGAGTAGCTGGCCTGCCACTTCAACAATTCGGCCTGACGCCGAGCTTTCGACGTTCATAAGGCAAAGCGAGAATAGACAAAGGCTGAGCGGACATCCCGCTCGGCTAAGCAAGGGACACGGCTTCGACCCGGCAGTTAGGGCTCCCTCGCTCGACTGGGTGGAGCCGGATAGCAGCTCATGGGCCGAGTGGACGCTCGGCCCTGCCGTCGCATCACCTGAACGACGGACTGGCCGAGCGGCTCTCCCACTTGGCCTAATAGCAGACAAAGGGAGTAGTTGACAATATCTTCCTAGGGACCAATGTCATTGATAGCCGGAATGATTATACGGTGGAAGCTTCCACTGTCATGCCAGGAATATGCTCGGTCTATTCAAGTATAGTGACAGACACGTTTTTCTGACACAACCTTTCCAGGTATACTTTGGGAAGTGTGCACGTCTCGAGAAGCATGCACGCGCCTCCTGGGAGTTCTATATAAGAAGTCCCAAAGCTTCATCGGAGGTATGATTTGATCACTGTAGCTATAGTTATGCTGCTTCTTTCTACTTCATTCTTCATTCGCCTGCTAGTGATTGACTTGAGCGTCGGAGGGTCATCGCCGGGGAACCCCTCTCCGACTCGGCACTAACGACTTGTGGTTGCAGGCTTAGCCCGTCGGAGGATCACGTCATCTTCGGTCGATAGCCAGTCAACGTGAGCGTCGTCTACCCAACGTCTGTCTATTCGCTCTCGGACAGGATCAAATTTGGCGCCGTCTGTGGGAACGCACCTGAACCCGAGCGGAGGAGATGGAGGCAGCTAGACGTCTCCACACCGTGGCACTCACTCCGGAAGAGCTTGACGCGCTCATTCAAATATGAGCGACAAAATTAGTCGAACAGCAACAACAAAAGGCGCTGGTCGATCGGCTGGAACAGCAAGCAACATCGGCCTCGGAGGCTAAGCGGCGCACGAAAACCGGCCGGAACAACTCTCCATATGGGGACAAAACAAGATGTCGACTGGCACTCCTGGAGAAGTTCCGCCAGCGCCCATTCCATTTCATCGGGCGTTATTTCAGACACCCTCAGAGATTGCTTAGGCCAACCAGGATAGGGGTTCCTCAGATGAGGCCCCCGCTCGGGACGAAAGAAAAGGCAAAGCGCCCCGAGCTGATTCGTCACCCAAGCGGATCAACAGACAGTTCTCCGAAGCCATTTTGCAAGATCCACTGTCGAAGCACTACGCTCCCTTGGCGATCTGGGAGTATAACGGGTCGAATGATCCAAACGACCACCTCGGTAAGTTTGATAACGCCGCCACTCTTCATCAGTATACAGATGGAGTAAAGTGCCGAGTGTTTCTCACCACTCTCTCTGGCTCGGCTCAACGGTGGTTCCAAAGGTTGACGGACGGGTCTTTCCGAAGCTTCAAAGACTTCCGAACGACCTTCATCACTTTATGAGCAGCAGGCGCTATCAGAAAACAAGCGTCAACCTGTTTTCCATGAAGCAGGGCCAGAGGGAAACTCTACGAGCCTACATCCAGCGCTTCAACCAGGTGGCGATGGATATCCCCTCGGTCTCATCCGAGACCATGATGAACGCATTCACGCAAGGGCTCGTGGACAGGGACTTTTTCCGATCGCTCGTCAGGAAGCCGCCCCGAGACTACGACCACATGCTAAAGAAGGCCAATGAGTACATAAACGTGGAAGAAGCCCAGGCGACCCGGAGGAAGGAGGCTCCATCCAAACCATCAGCGCCGATCGAGCGACGTCCACCGTCCAGCCATCAACCTCCAAGAGGGCCCCGAGCTGAGGGAGTACGCTCACACCAGGAAGCAAGGCCACATGTCATCCAACATGTTGCCGCAGTACGGCCTAAGCCCAAGGGGAAGGTATGGATCCATTTGTTCTTCTCATTCTACCAGTCTGCATCTCACAACACTCGCGACTGTCACTACAAGAAAAACACTCATAGACATCGGTGGAACAACAACGGTTGTAAGTAAAAACCGATGTCTTTGAGTATTTTACACCGGTTTTTTCAAAAACCGGTGTCTATGAGCGCAGATTTTCGCTCATAGACATCGGTTGTTTAGCTGATGTCTATGAGCGCCTTTTTTTTGTTAATAGACACCGATTTTAACAGCGGTTTTTAAAATCTGGTGTTAATGAACCAAAAATAATAATTTAATTTTTCCACTAGCCCAAATTTAATTATAACACTTCACAAAGTTCTCCAAACCTAAACCAATATCGTAAGCAGTTTTATTAATGTGAAGTGGGCAGGCAGTGCCAGTCTGGCGTAACCGCGACTCGAACCGTCTGCCACACAACGCCTCTCCTCCTACCTTCCTCTCGCCCCAAACCTAAACCCATTCCCATCGATCTCTATCGCGATGGCATCCACAAAATCCTTTCGCCACCTGCTTCTGCTCCTCGTCGTCTCCCTCCTCTCCCTCTTCCGCCGAGTCGTCGTTGCCGCCGCCCGACGCCTGCTCTCCTTCGTCTCCCTGCGCGAGTTGTTGCTCCACCTCTCCTTCCTCCGCTGCAGTCTCCGACCCGTCACGCTCTACCTCGGCCACGCGTCGCTGCACATCTGGGGCCCCAACCCCCGCCGCGCCAGCCAGAAGCCTGCCCTCCTCCTCATTCACGGCTTCGGCGGCAACTCAAAGTGGCAATGGGAGTGCCAGATGGGGGCCCTATCCCACTCCTTCGATCTCTATATTGTTGGTGCAACATCCCTCAGGTCAAGGTTGACCTGGTTGACCAAGCTGAGTCTTGGTTTGAGTTTAGATGTTTGACAATAAGAAATTGATTGAAGATGAGTCAAGTAGGTCAAGGTTGACCGGATACTTGACTGGGAAGTCCTAACTGGGATGTTAGGTAGAATGGAAGTCCTGGTGAGTGAAGCCAGGCAGATGGAAAACCCTAGTGAGTGAAGCTAGGTGAAAGTCCTGGTGAGTGAAGCCAGGTGAAAGCCCTAGTGAGTGAAGCTAGGCAGATGGAAAACCCTAGTAAGTGAAGCTAGGTGAAAGTCCTAGTGAGTGAAGCTAGGCAGATGGAAAACCCTAGTGAGTAAAGCTAGGTGAAAGTCCTGGTGAGTGAAGCCAGGTGAAAGACCTAGTGAGTGAAGCTAGGCAGATGGAAAATCCTAGTGAGTGAAGCTAGGTGAAAGTCACGGTGAGTGAAGCCGAGGAAAATCCAGATGGATCAGGATGATCGGACATCCGGTGTTGGGAAGTCCAAGTAGGTCAAAGGATTGTTGGATGTACTCGAGAGAAATCTGAGATAGGTCAAGGTTGACCGGACATCGATGGAAGTCCAAGTAGGTCAAGGGTGACGGATACTTGGCATGAATAGAAAAGTCCAAGTGGGTCAAAGGTTGACCGGACACTTGGTGGGAAGTCCTAGCGGTCAAAGGGTGACGGATGCTAGGCATGATGTACCAACAGTCAAGGTTGACCAATGTTGGTTTGAGAGGCTTGGAACTTGGTTTTGGGCAAAACCAAGTGTTGGATCGATCGGTGGATCGATCCGGATCTGATCGATCGGTGGATCGATCCGCCTTTTCCAAGCGAGCCTGGATCGATCCGTGGATCGATCCATGTCTCAATCGATCGATGAATCGATCGGGACGATCTTTCGCTCGATAAGCGCCGGATCGATCCGTGGATCGATCGGCAGCTACACAGGCGCTCTGGATCGATCCGTGGATCGATCCAAAGCCTCCCCGATCGATTGGGAACATTCGAATCGATCGGGATCCGACCGTTGCGTCGGGTTTATAGCCGCAGGCGAACGTTGTCTTCGGCATCTCTTCTCCGATTCACTCCAGATCTCTCGCCAGCTCCTCCACAGCACTCACAAAGCTCAGATCGCCAGTTCTTGAAGGATCTTGGAAGCTTTCCAAGTCAAGAGGCGGATCAAAGGCAAGAAGAGAAGCTAGGGTTAGGGTTTTCTGTACTCATTGTAAGCTTTGCGCTTGTATTTTGTTTCCCTTTCCTTTCTTCTTGTACTGAGAGTCTTGTAGGGCTTCTCCACCCTCGGTAGTTACCGAAAAGGAGTGTTTTCATAGTGGAGGGTGCGTGCGTGGTGTGGATCCTTGGACTAGTCACCTCTTGTGAGGTGGATACCAAGTAAACCAACCGTGTTAGCGTTGTGTGATTGTTTTCTTTGTATTTCCGCTGCACATCTTTGAAGAAACAAGCAACCCCGAGAAACAAGCAACGCCGAGCAACAAGAGAACGCGACGAGCTATTCACCCCCCCCCCCCTCTAGCTACTTTTGGTCCTAACAAGTGGTATCAGAGCAAGGCCGCTCTTCACCGGAATCATCGCCGGAAGGGTCAAGCATAACAAGAAAAGCTAGAGGGTGAAGAAGTTGGAGCAAATTCTTCAAGTTCAAGACTTTATCAAGCTCAACTTCAAGATGCAATTCCAAGATGGGCTTGGATTTGACACAAGGGTGGCTCCACCATACACTTCCACGAGTTTCGATTCTTGGAAATCAAGAATCGAAAATTTCCTTATGATGGAGATAGAGCAATGGTTTGCTCTAATGGAAGGCTTTGAGGCTCCAAGAAATTCAAAGGGCAAAGTTCTCAAGAGGAGCAAGTGGAGCCAAGAGCAAGTCCAAAGGTGCGAGGCCAATGACAAAGTGACCAAGCTCTTGGTCAATTTATTGCCAAGCACCATCCTTTGCAAAATTGGAGAATTTGAAGATGCAAAGGAACTATGGAGCAAATTGGCCAAGCTTCATGAAGAGATCCCCTCCACTGTACAAGAGCAAGAAGAATCCAGAGAGGGTGACTCTTTGGAGCAAGACCAAGAGGAGGACTCCGAGGTTGAGAGATGCTCAACCTCCGAAGAAGAGGAAATCCAAGAAGCTTCATCCTCAAGGGAATGCACCGAAGGGAACAAGGAGGGAGCATACTCCTTGTTTCATATTCAAGATGATGAAGCCTCCACCTCTAGGATTGAGGGGGAGCAATCCTTGGTGACGCCGGATTAAGAAGAAGGAGAAGCTTCTACATCCAGGTCGAGAGAAGAAGAGGAGGAAGAAGAAACTACCTCTACAAGTCAAGAAAAATCAAATCGAGGAGAATCAAGGTCCGATCAAGAGGAAGCTTCTACCTCTGGATCCAAAGGAAAAGATGCCACCCCTACAAGCAAAGGTATAAATATTTCAATTAATAATAAAAATCATATTATATGCTTTGAGTGTAGGGAATATGGGCACTACAAGAGCAAGTGCCCTAAATTGGCCAAGAAGAAGGGCCAAGTGGCACAAAAAGGTAAGGTGAAGCCCAAGGAGATCATCCCCGGAACAAAGAAGAGCAAGGAGCACATTGTGTGTTTCTCTTGCAATCAAAAGGGGCATTATCGGAGTCAATGCCCTAAGGGGAAGAAGATGGTCAAGGCTCAAGGAGGAAGCTCAAGTCAAGGGGGAGCTTTTAAGGTAAAAAGGAAGGTAACTTTTATTGAGTCTACCCCGTTAAATTATGGTAAAAAGCATGATAGTTCTAACTTATATCATCTCAATGCTATTTACCATGAAAATAGAAAGCATGATAGTGTTAAGGAAAAACATATAGCTTTTCATGCTAAAACCACCACACCTAGGGTTAGGAATGTAGGTAAAAGTCTAGGCAAAAACTCTAAGGATTTTATCTACGAGCCTAAAAATAAAAATGCTCATAAAGTTAATGGAAAACCAAAGACTAAGGACTTAATGATAGAAAATCAAGTCTTGAGGTCAAGGCTTGATAAAATGGAAAAGACCCTAAAAAGGATGAAAAATATCCTATTAGGGCAAAATGAGCATAACTTAGGGTTAGGAAAATCAAAGCCATCCAATAACAATAGAGGTTTGGGATACAAACTAAAGGCTAAGAAGGATGTGCCTAGTTATCATAGGGTTCCATATAGTTATGGAACAAACCCTAAGTCTAGAAGTCAAGTCAAGGATACAAGGGAAGTCATCCCTAGAAGTATCTTTGCAACAACAAATGTGACTAAGACTTCTAAGAAGTCTAAGAAAGTCACTAACAAGGTCACAAGGGAGGCTATCCCTAGAGTTGACCTAGAAAATGTGACCAAGGCTTCTAAGAAGCCCAACAAGGTCACTAGGAAGGTATCTAGGGAAGTTATCCCTAGTGAGTACCTAGAGCATCCAAGGAGCACCAATAGGTGTTGGGTTCCTAGGAGCATTTTCTCTACCCCATAAATGGGTTAGAGAGTGTCAACTCCAATTAGAAGGGTAGTTAACCCAACTTTGAGGAAATTGACACTCAAGGAGCATTTTCAAGGTTTGGTTAATCTTTGAAAATGAAATGGAATTATTATTTACTCCTTGAAAGAGTAAAATGTGCCTAATGGTGGAAGAATTGATTTTAATCTTAAATGGCACATATTGGGAAATTCATAAGAACTACCAAGTTGGGATTTTGGTATGTTTTTAGGAAATTTAAGGCAATCCGGGCCTTAATTTAAAAGTGCTACTCTTGTGGAAAAATGAAATATGCCAACATTTGAGGATATGCTTATTTTCAATTGGCATACATTAATCAAGGGAATTAGAAATGCCAATTTAGGCTTTAGCATTTTCTTGAAGCACTTTAGGGCAATCTAGGTTTAAGTTATAAGTTTAGCTAAGATTTTAAGGATACTTAGATAGTTAATCTAGGTATACTTTATTTATGCTAAATCTTGCCATGATTGTTTGCCCATCATATGCCATGACATCATGTCTATTTTTGCATTTATGTTTTATTATGCAAAATCCAAAAATATCATGTCATGACATTCATACATCATGTAGTTATAGGAATCTTTCTTTTGAAAGTTATTTTATTTTGATGTATGCCATAACATTATCATGCATTAGTTTATTTCCTTGTAATTAAGGACAAATGGCGTTTAACAACACTTATTAACAAGTGACATCCTAGGTGGATGTCTAATATCTTTTAAATGCCTAGATAAACATGCATGATCCCCAGATTAGGGCAAAACCAAAATCTACATCTCACAAAGACTATAAGGTGACTTGTATGTGCTTTAGTGCACATTAGATACAAGTGAGATGTTAGGAAGATGAACAAAACTCAAGATGTTGATTTAGTGCATTCTTTTGAGTTTTAGATTCATCAAAACACATAGTTATGTGTTTTCCCATCATTGGGAAAGCTAATGTACAAGTCATGTGCATTATGCCCAAGGAACATGATGGGATATTGGTTTTGAAAATGTTTTTAAAATGTTTTTGGAAAACCTTGGTGAAGGCTATCTTTTGATAGTAATCACCATTGAATAGTTAGACACAAACTTGAAGAAAACGCTAAAGTTTTTGCAAGTTTTCAAGTTTGTGTCAATCTTTGAAAATATGAAGTATTTTCATAGAAAACTATTTTTCCATGATTAAGTATGCCCTAAATAATGTCTACACGAAATTTCATGATTTTTGGATTTTTGTAGAATTTTCTAGGGGTTTCTGAAGTTGGCTGAATTTGAAATTCAGCAACTATCAGAGGCTCCGATCGATCCGTGGATCGATTGGAGTGCCTGAATCGATCCGTGGATCGATTCAGAAGGCAACTCTTGCGAGCAGAAGCTCGCTGGATCGATCAGCCGATCGATCCACACATCCTGAATCGATCAGTGGATCGATTCAAATAGGTTGAATCGATTGGAACCCAACTCCAATCGATCCAGGACGCTGATTTTGGCTGGGAAGGTCTGATTTCAGCACTCTAAACCTATTTTAGTCTAGGTAACCATTCCAAACCCCTAAAAATACATTTGTATACATAAAACGGGTGTTTTCGTGTGGAAAACAAGGATGGATTGGTTAAGGAAGGCTAAGTTGAAGTTTATGTTGAGGTTTGTTTCAAATTTTGAATATTTGAACCTCAAAACTTCTAAATTTGGGTTTCCTAAAGGTTTAGGAATTCCAAGTCATTGTTGGTGCAATGACAGAAGTTACCACTATGTCTTTAGGGGGAGGGACTCTTTAAAAACATGAAAAATTATTTTTCATGAACCTTGAAAGGTGGTTAACCTTCTTTTAAGGAAAATGCTCATGTATGAGCTTTTGAACTTGAAATGGGGAGTGGATATCCTCATTAGTTCAAGTGGGAACTCACGTGGTTAGAAAATGCTCAGGGTTGAGTATTTGTCTACAATGAGGGAGAAGTTAAGGATAAATGAAGGGTATGGGACCTTCTTTATCGTGTTGATCACAACGAGTGATGTTGTGAACAACGATGAGCAACTCTTCAGGGGGAGAGTCGTCAACAAATGGATTTGTTGATGTGTATCCAAAATTGGGGCATGAGTTGATGTGTGCCCAAAGATGGGTTGATGTGTGCCAATAGGGGGAGAATGAAAGGACCTGTGAATGGGTGTAAGTTAGGCTTTCATTACCTAGAGGGAGTGTGCCCTCTTAGGGGGAGAATGAAGAGCTTAATTTATGTGTTCATTACCCAGTGGCATGAGGATTGAGGCTATAAGATTAGCCTAACTTACATGTGGTATTGTAAGTGTTATTGTGGTATTGTCAAACATCAAAAAGGGGGAGATTGTTGGTGCAACATCCCTCAGGTCAAGGTTGACCTGGTTGACCAAGCTGAGTCTTGGTTTGAGTTTAGATGTTTGACAATAAGAAATTGATTGAAGATGAGTCAAGTAGGTCAAGGTTGACCGGATACTTGACTGGGAAGTCCTAACTGGGATGTTAGGTAGAATGGAAGTCCTGGTGAGTGAAGCCAGGCAGATGGAAAACCCTAGTGAGTGAAGCTAGGTGAAAGTCCTGGTGAGTGAAGCCAGGTGAAAGCCCTAGTGAGTGAAGCTAGGCAGATGGAAAACCCTAGTAAGTGAAGCTAGGTGAAAGTCCTAGTGAGTGAAGCTAGGCAGATGGAAAACCCTAGTGAGTAAAGCTAGGTGAAAGTCCTGGTGAGTGAAGCCAGGTGAAAGACCTAGTGAGTGAAGCTAGGCAGATGGAAAATCCTAGTGAGTGAAGCTAGGTGAAAGTCCTGGTGAGTGAAGCCAGGCAAGGGAAAATCCAGATGGATCAAGGATGATCGGACATCTGGTGTTGGGAAGTCCAAGTAGGTCAAAGGATTGACTGGATACTTGGCACGAGAAAATACAGATAGGTCAAAGGGATTGACCAGACATCTGATGGAAGTCCAAGTAGGTCAAGGGAGTGACCAGATACTTGGCATGAATAGAAAAGTCCAAGTGGGTCAAAGGGATTGACCAGACACTTGGTGGGAAGTCCTAGCAGGTCAAAGGAGTGACCAGATGCTAGGCATGATGTACCAACAGGTCAAGGTTGACCGAATGTTGGTTTGAGAGGCTTGGAACTTGGTTTTGGGCAAAAACCAAGTGTTGGATCGATCAGTGGATCGATCCAGGATCTGGATCGATCAGTGGATCGATCCAGGCCTTTTCTAGCGAACAGAGAGCCTCTGGATCGATCCGTGGATCGATCCAGATGTCTCAATCGATCAGTGAATCGATCGGGACGATGCTGCTTTGCGCGATAAGCGCTGGATCGATCCGTGGATCGATCCAGGCGTTTTTCCCAGAGCACAGAGGCGCTCTAGATCGATCCGTGGATCGATCCAAAGCCTCCCCGATCGATTGGGAACATTCGAATCGATCGGGATTCGACCGTTGCATCGGGAATATAGCCGCAGGCGAACGTTGTCTTCGGCATCTCTTCACCGATTCACTCCAGATCTCTCGCCAACTCCTCCACAGCGCTCTCAAAGATCAGATCGCCAGTTCTTGAAGGATCTTGGAAGCTTTCCAAGTCAAGAGGCGGATCAAAGGCAAGAAGAGAAGCTAGGGTTAGGGTTTTCTGTACTCATTGTAAGCTTTGCGCTTGTATTTTGTTTCCCTTTCCTTTCTTCTTGTACTGAGAGTCTTGTAGGGCTTCTCCGCCCTCGGTAGTTACCGAAAAGGAGTGTTTTCATAGTGGAGGGTGCGTGCGTGGTGTGGATCCTTGGACTAGTCACCTCTTGTGAGGTGGATACCAAGTAAACCAACCGTGTTAGCGTTGTGTGATTGTTTTCTTTGTATTTCCGCTGCACATCTTTGAAGAAACAAGCAACGCCGAGAAACAAGCAACGCCGAGCAACAAGCGAACGCGACGAGCTATTCCCCCCCCCCCCCCCCCTCTAGCTACTTTTGGTCCTAACATATATCCCGGACCTCCTCTTCTTCGGCAGATCCCGTTCCTCCTGCGCCGACCATTTCGTGGGCTACCAGGTGCAGTACGTCGCGGAGGCGATGCGCCTCCTCGGGTTCGCCCGGTACTCCGTGATGGGGATCAGCTACGGCGGGTTCGTGGCGTTCCGCCTGGCGGAGATGGAGGCGGAGTCAGTGGAGCGCGTGGCGATTCTCACCGCTGGAATCTGCATGTCGCCGAAGTAGTTGAGGGTGATGTCTGCAAAAGAGAAGAAAGAAGTGTGCAAGCTGCTGTTGCCGCAGAAGGCGGACGATCTGAGGGCCCTCGTCAGCCGGTCCATGTACCGCCCCCCCCCCCCCCCCAAGTGCTTCACAAAGTTAAATCACTTCACATTTTCTAAGGCTCTCTTTTCTATAGGGTTATTTAATCTAGTTGTTCTTCCATAATTCATCAAACTAACAAGTTATATGATACACAGGATTCAATAACTGTTGTAGGATATCCACTTGGTGGAGATACAATCTCTGTGACAAAGGGTGTGGTATCACGAATTGAGGTTTGATTTCATGAAATTGTGATCATAAGCTTTTAGTATTTTTTTGGTGAATTTTATATTCTTGCTAAGATTGTTTTATAGATGATAAATTGCTTACTTAAGTGTTATCAATTTTAAGTTGGTTGAAAATTTTAGAACATGGTGTCCAAATGAGTTTTTTTAATATTAATCACTTTTTTTTTTTTGCTTCTGTTTCAGGTTAGTATGCTCTTGGATCCTCTGATCTGCTTGGTATTCAGATTGATGCTGCAATAAACCCTGGTTGGTAACTCAACCTAGTTTCCTTGCTAGAAAGATAGCATTTTATTTTTTAGATAGTTGGATGTTATTGCACCACTTTCTCTGGCAAGGTACAGATATATTCTTGTAAAAGCATATTAATGTTGTCAAAGAAACGTACTTGTTTTGCAGGAAACAGTGGTGGTCCTGCCTTCAATGATCGTGGTGAGTGTATTGGTGTGGCATTCCAGGTATTCCTTCTGCTAAATTTGCCTTTTATTTTCCCTACTTTATCTATTCCAAACTTTTCAAAAATCTTTTATAGATTAACTTTGTCCCAGAATAATGTTTAATGGAAATGCATCTAAGTACTGCTTTTGCACCTAAATTAGCATTCTACCTTCTTTCATATCTCACTAGATATTTCATTTAGGTTTTTAGATCCGAAGACACTGAAAATATTGGATATGTTATTCCAACCACTGTGGTTTCTCATTTTCTTGATGATTATGAAAGAAATGGGAAGTATACTGGTAAGCTGACATATGAAAGATTCTATTTTGATAGATCTAGTTCAGAATGATTGTTAGATATAATTATCTAATGTTTTCCACTAGTTTGATTGGAGTTCCTAGCTAATTGATATAGAGAATGCAATACCTCTGATACCTATGGCTATTCTGATTAAGCTGTAAGTATGCTAGTTAGACTACCTGGGTCCACTTCGTGTGATTATGACTTGTGTCTTCATAAAGATTTAAATTTATACCTTTGTCAGTTTGGTTGTTGAATTAATTCTTTGTATGTTATTTAAGGTAATATAGGTTTTTTTTTTCTTCTCACATCATATTGGAGTTATTAACTTTAATAAATGCATGTATAGATTGTTGGAACCCCAAGGTTGTTTTGGTGTGATCAACAAGTTAAGTTAGGTCCTGTGTATTTAACCTTGTGTCTAAGTGTGCAGGAGCTTAGGAACACAGGTACTCGAGTGGAAGATGCAGCTAGCGAGAAGGACGGCACGCTGTGCGTCCGAGGGACGAGGCGCTGCGGAAGAGTACATCGGCGGACGAGAAGGAAGCGCGCGGTGGTTCCGAGGGACGAAAGCCGGAGCGGAAGATTGCTCGGGGAGCAAGAGACGCAGCTAGCGAGAAGGTCGACAACCGAGGGACGAAGACTGCGGATGAGTACGCTGGCGGACGAGAAGGAAACACGCGGCAATTCCACGAGAAGCCGGGAGGAAGCACGCCGAGAAGACCGGAAGTTGGGTTCGGGTGAGCCCTTTTCCAAGGCGAGATCACCCAAACGAGCGGATCCGGAAGAACCGGACCGCGGGACTGAACCAGAAGCGGTCCGGATGAAAAGTCAATGTGTTGACTTTGGTCCGGGCGCCTGGACTGGAACAGTAATGTTGACCAGATCGAGCATTATCTCGATCAACGCGTTGGGGATAAAATTTATCCCCATGCCTGGAACCTTCAGGGCGCCACCAAGGCTATAAATATAGCCTTGGTCCGAAGCTTTACATCGGTTCGAAATTGTAAACAATACTTGTGTGCTTCCACCGCTTAGATTAGCTTCTTTCTTTCTGTGCTGTAAACGAGGCTTCTCCGCTGAAGGAGCTCTTAGTGCGATCTTCATCCTTGGATTAACAACCTCCCGGTTGTAACCAAGTCAAATTCGGTGCCTCGCTTTTATGCTTTATTTTCTGTTTAATTTTTATGTGTTAGTTTAATCGCACGAGAAAGGGTTGTGTTTGATTTTTCAGGCTATTCAACCCCCTTCTAGCCGCCGCATCGGTCCTACAAGTGGTATCGAGCCGAGGTCGGAGGACTAACCACCGAACGAAGCAACAAGATGGCGGATCCAACATCCACGCACCAAAATTCAAGGGGAGCTGGAAAAGCGAATGGAGGTCTTTCTTGAAACAGATTATGATTTATTACTAACAATGGAATTTGGCTATGAAGCACCAGAGGGCAAAGCAAGAAATCAATGGTCAAAGAAGGAGCAGGCTGACCACGTGGCAAACAAGAAAGCAGAATTTCATCTGCTAAGTGTACTTCCAACACAAGAAGTCAATCGAGTCGGTACCTACAACTCGGCAAAGGAGCTTTGGGATAAATTCCTTGAGTTACACGAAGGAACATCCAAAGCCAAACTTGCAAGACGGGAGTTACCAGCTATACAAACCTCCGATTTGAAGAAGGTGAAACAATTGCACATCTACACTCGAGGATTCAGGAACTCATCACCAGACTTACGAATCTCGGAGAAGAGGTAAGTAACCGAGATTCGCTAAGGTATGCCCTAAATTCCTTTCCTAGAAACTCAAAATGGGCATCACTAGTAGATGCCTTTTACATTTCAAAAAATCTAGAAAAAATTTCATTAGACGAATTCTTTTCAACTTTTGAAGTGCATGAGTCAAGATGTGCAGGTCCGAAGGAGCCCAAGAATAATGTCGCCCTTAAAGCTTCGAGAGACGAACCTGAGTCAGAATCTTCTCTCGACGACGAGGAAATGGTAATGATGGTAAGACGATTTAAAAATATTTGTAAATCTAGGAAATCTAACCATCCGCAGGGAAGAAAGAAAAGAACCATCCGCTGCTACCATTGCGATGAAGAAGGGCACGTCAAGGACAATTGCCCTAAACTGAAGAACAACGGGAAGGACAAGGGTAAGAAGCCTATCCAAAATCGCAAGGCCCTAAAAGCGACGTGGGACGATACGTCGTCGGAATAAGAAGTCAAGGAGTTCTCCGAGCTCGCATTAATGGTGAGTCATCAAGACGACGACTGCGAATCAAGCTCTTCCGAAATGAGCATCGAAAGCATCAATGAAGGGGGAGCCACGTCCGAAGAGAGCAGCAGTTCAGGGGGAGAAACCGACAACAAGATCGACAGGGTAAGTGAGGTACGATCTCTTCCTCCAAATAAAATGTTTAAATTCGTTAAAATTTTAACAAAAGATTGCTGCAAATTAGAAAATGAAAATAAAGATTTAAAAGCAATATTAGCTACATCTTGTCCGTTAGAAATGCTAGATAAATCAAATTTAGAAAATGAAAAATTAAAATTAGAAATTCAAAATTTAAAAATTCAAGTAGAAAACTTGAAAAACTCTGCTTGCTCATCTAATTTTAGAAGGTTCAATAATTTGAATTGGTATTATAGATATCACCAGGGACAAATCAAAAATATCTCTAGAAAATATGTCCCTAAAAACTTTTTAGTTAATCCAGTAGGTTGGAACCTATATTGGGTTCCTAAATCATGCTTAAATTAATTTTAAAAGTAAAATTAGCGCTTTAAGTGAGAAAATTAAATAAAGAATTTCTTTATGAGGCTTTGTCTAAGGAAGTGGTTGTTGCTCCAATAACCAAGAAGGCCTAGTGCCTCGCCACGACCTGGAAGCCAAAATATTGAAATAAATGTTTAATTAACTTACTAATGAAGCATTAATACAAGAATTAATTAGTGCTTGAAAAAGGTTATTCAAAACATTTTATTTCAATTTACCTACTTAGAATTCTTTTTATTTTTATACTTAGAAATATTCTCAAAAATTATTTTTTCCTAAGCTAAGAACTTTTTTTCTTGAAACTAGAAATCTAAGCTTTAATTACTTAGAAAAATTTTCTAAATTTCTTAAAAACTTAGATTTTTTTTAGAAATATTTTTTCTAAGTCTTTAACCCTTAGATTATTTTTCTTGGAACCCCATTTTTTTTGTGATCAAAGGGGGAGAAGGGAAAGTATAAGTCTAGGGGGAGGTAGATAGAATTTAATTTTTTTTTTCTCTATCTTTTTGCACTTAAATTGCAATTTAAGTTAATTTACTTAATTCAATTTTATGTCTATTTTAACCCTAGCTTAACTTGGGTTGATCACACCAAAAAGGGGGAGATTGTTGGAACCCCAAGGTTGTTTTGGTGTGATCAACAAGTTAAGTTAGGTCCTGTGTATTTAACCTTGTATCTAAGTGTGCAGGAGCTTAGGAACACAGGTACTCGAGTGGAAGACGCAGCTAGCGAGAAGGACGGCACGCTGTGCGTCCGAGCAGGAGCTGAAGAGTACAGGAAGTCGAGCAAAAGATGCAGCTAGCAAAAATGATTGCATGGGAGAGAGACGACAGACTAGGTGCATCAGAGGGATGAGGTGCTGCGGATGAGTATGCTGGCGGACGAGAAGGAAACACATGGCGATTCCGAGGGACGAGAAGCCGGAGAAGGGCTCGAGAAGGCCGAAGTTGGGTTCGGTTGAGCCCTTTTCCGGAAGACCAAGATCACCCAAGCGAGCGAAGCCGGAGAGGAAGACCCAGATGAAAAATCAACAGGATGTTGACTTTGGTCCGGGCGCTGGACCTATTCCGAGCGCTCGGACTCCCGGCGCTCAGACCGCCTGAACCCAGGGCGCCCCAGGCTTGCGCCCTGATCGAGCTGGATAAATTTATCCCCTAGGTGCCCGGAACCTTCCAGCGCCTCGACCAAGGCTATAAATATAGCCTTGGTCCGAAGCTTTACATCAGTTCAGAAATTGTAAACAATACTTGTGTGCTTTCTACTGATTAGCTTCTGTTTTTCTGTGCTTACACTGCTTCTCCGCCTGAAGGAGCTCTTAGTGCGATCTTCATCCTTGGATTAACAACCTCCCCGGTTGTAACCAAGTCAAATTCGGTGCCTCGTTTTTATGCTTTATTTTCTGTTTAATCTATTTTTTATGTGTTAGTTTAATCGTACGAGAAAGGGTTGTGTTTGATTTTTCAGGGCTATTCAACCCCCCCTTCTAGCCGGTCGCATCGGTCCTACATAGATTAGGGGCGCAAATGAATCAAATCGAGCCGAATAATATGAAAATATTGATATTTGAGTTCAAACTCAAAAAATATATATGATATTCGAAGCTTGAAAATACAAATAATTTTGTCTCGAGCTCGATTCAAAATAAAATTCGAGCTCGAGTTCGATTTGAATTGATCGAACCTTGATTTGAGCATATTCGAACTATAATTCGAAATGACTTAAATTCGAATTTTGTTCCAATTATTCAAATCTTAATTTGAATATATTTAAGTTAAAATAATTAGAATTCAATTCGAGTTCGGCTCGCGAGCAGCTCGTGAACAATCTAACAAAATATTATGGGTTCGAATTTGGCTCGAAAAATTATTGAACATGTTTGAGTTCTGCTCGAATTCAATAATTTCGAATATGAATCAAATATTTTTTGAATTAGCTTGAAAAACTCGCGAATTGGCTTGATTCGTTTGCACCTCTAGTATTGATGTGCGTGTGTGTATCATATTTTTTTTATAAATGACAGTTAGATTTTTTTATTTTTTTTTGGCAAAATTAGGATTTCCTTCTCTTGGGGTATTACTTCAGAAATTGGAGAATCCAGCATTGCGGGCATGCTTAAAAGTACCTTCTAATGAGGTATTTATGTTGATTTTCTAGAAGTCTGGGTTCTTAAATTTTTTTTTCCCCATGTTCTGTAATATATTAAGATCTGATATTACATAGTTTTGGTATATTTTCTACTTTAAACTGAGAGTATCTTGCTTGTAAAATCAAACAATTTGATATACTTGTGTGAAAGATCCGTAAACATGATTCTTTTGGCCTTCGGATGTGTCAAAAGAGTGTTCATGTAATGTTCCTTATGATATTATTATCCTGCTAATGATAATTTGATTCCCACATGTTGAATTTATCGGGTTTGGTTGTCATTTCAAAGCCTCATAGTTAAACACTATCCTATTGCTTAAAAAAAAAATTATATTTGATTACACTTGTTCTTTTGGTCCATTTAATTCCTTTATACATCATCAGTATATCAAAATAGTATTTTCTAAAAGCACATTATGCCAATTATTCGTATCTACATCATAATAATATTTTTAAAAAAACACATTACATTAATATCTATTTTCATAAATGAGCCATAGTTAGAAGTTAGAACAATAAGTGATTCAGCTAGAGTCTAGAATAGGTAAATCCTATTTCATTTCTTATAATGTCATATGGTTCCCATTGTCTTTATCAACCAGTATCTTATAAGCGTGTAAATAAAATTGACTAAACCTGAGTGTCTAAGCGTGCAACTAATGTACATATTTCATCAGGAGCCTTCTCTGCATGCAGCTGTGATGCTTGAACAAGCATCCTACTGCTATTTGCTTTCCATTCCACCAATGTTACGCAAGTATAGTTTTCATCTTGTTTTGTCTGGAAATCGTTACTACATTTCTGATCAAGTACTCGATTGCATGTCAAATTCATCTTCATATTGAAACTTGTCTCAGATATTTAAAGCATGTTCAAAGTTTTATGTGCTAATTGTAAAACATTCATTCTGTAAAATGTAGAGACAACATGCGATTCGAGCTTACAGGAATGCACTCTTCGTTTATAGAGAAAATGGTTGGAGTTATATATCTGATCATGTTCACTACAATGTTGGAAGGTTTTCTATTCTTTGATTCGAACCATGACGTGTTCGCCTGGTCTACCCATGAGCTGCCCGACATTTCCCCGAACGTCGCACAGCATGAGCTCCAAGTCCGACCGGACGCTCGGCCGGTGAAGCAGAGGAAGAGGGACTTCAGCGCCAAGCAAAACCTGATTATCCGAGCGGAGATTGAGAAACTGTTGGAGGTCGGCCACAAACGCGAGGTTCAGTTTCTGAGCTGGCTCGCCAATGTGGTGCTAGTCTCCAAGCCGGGCAACAAGTGGAGGGTCTGCATCGACTTTCGGGATCTTAACAAGACATGCCCGAAGGACTTTTATCCCTTACCCAGGATCGATCAGATGGTAGACTCCACGGTCGGATGTGAGCTGATATGCATGCTAGACGCCTATCAGGGGTATCATCAAGTGTCGCTCGCCCGTGAAGACCAAGAGAAAGTCAGCTTCATCACCGCTGACGACACGTACTGCTACAACGTAATGTCGTTCGGCTTGAAGAATACGGGAGCCACCTACCAGCGGTTGATGAACAAAGTCTTCCGACGGCAGACCGACCGCAACATAGAGGTATATGTCAACGACATATTAATTAAATCTCTCCGAGTCGTCGATCTCTGTGCAGACATCAAGGAGACTTGCCAAACCCTTCGAACGTACGGAATAAAGCTAAATCCTCAAAAGTGTATATTCGGCGCTAAAAGCGGGCGCTTCCTAGGGTATATCATCACCGAACGGGGCATCGAGGCAAACCCCAGCAAGGTAAAAGCACTCCAAGATATGCCACCACCAAGAAATTTGAAGGAAGTGCAACGACTTACCGGGCGGATAATAACATTGTCACGATTCATCTCCAAGTCGTCCGGCCGGAGCCTTCCCTTCTTCAAAATCTTGCGCCAAGCCACCAAGTTTCAGTGGGACGAGGAGTGTGACCGGGCTTTCGAGGAACTTAAAGTATATCTGAATTCACTACCTATACTAGCTAAGCCTACTGCCGGTGAGCCACTTCAGATTTATTTGTCTTCAACCGAACACGTTGTCGGCTCGGCGTTGGTTCGGCAGAACGACGAAGAACAACCAGTGTACTTCTTAAGTCATATATTAAAGGATGCTGAATCTCGCAACACCGGTCTTGAGAAACTAGCATTTGCATTGGTACTCACCGCTCAGAGGCTTAGTCCTTATTTCCTCGCTCACACTATCGTAGTGATGACTAACAGCCTTCTAGGAAGAGTCCTTCTTAACCCAGAGGCATCCGGTCGGCTGATCAAATGGACAACGGAGCTCAGCGAGTTTGATATCAAATATCATCCCCGAATGACCATCAAATCGCATGCCTTAGCCGACTTTGTCACGGAGGTGCAAAACCCTGAGCCCGACTCAGTATGGAAAATATATGTGGATGGGTCGTCCACACAGCAACTTAGTGAGATCGGCATACTGCTTATTTCCCCACAAGAAGAGTGGGTGCAGTTGTCCGTTTGGCTAGAGTACCGGGCAACTAACAATGAAGTCGAGTACGAGGCCCTCATAGCCAGCTTGCAAGCCGCTCGGTATGTCGACGCCGACAGGGTTCTTATCCACTCGGATTCTCAATTAGCCGCTCAACAGCTGACTGGAGCCTTTGAGATCAGTAATATGCAGCTCAAGTCATACGCCAAAGCCTTCGAAAAGCTGAAGGCAAGCTTTCAGGAGGTAATCATCCAAAAGATTCCCCGAGCGGAGAATCAAGCAGCGGACGAGCTGGCCAAATTAGTGAGCTCACTCTCGTCGATCGTCATTACTCAACCGATTGAGCAAGTATCATTGGTGGCGCACGTCGATCGGATGGAGGGGCTCACTTTCCCCGGTGATTGGAGAACGACCATAATAGAGTTCCTACGATCGGGAGCTATGCCTTCCGATCGGGAGAAAGCTCACTTATTGAGAAGAAGGGCAGGTCACTTCACCTTAGTCGGGGACCAACTCTACAAGAAGGCCTTCTCCAGGCCATTTCTTAAATGCATCGAATCAGAAGATGCTGATTATATACAACAGGAAGTACACCAAGGCTCCTGTGGAGGGCATCCGGGCGGTCGGTCGCTAGCAAGGAAGATTCTGCTGGCCGGGTACTTCTGGTCGACTCTACAGGAAGATGCCGCTCGGACAGCAGTCAACTATCTATCGTGCTAAGTATCACCCCCTTTCCCACCGGCCGACCGAGGAGATGAAGGCCTCCACTGTGTCGTGCCCGTTCGACTAATGGGGCATGGATATTGTGGGACTCTTCCCCATGGCGACCGGACAGTGAAAGTTCTTGCTCATCACGGTGGACTATTTCTCCAAGTGGGTCGAAGCTGAGGCGTTGGCCAAAATAACCGAGCAGATGGTCCAAAAGTTCATCTGGTAGCATATCATCTGTCGGTTTGGCATTTCGCGTCGACTCGTCTCAGATAATGGTAGACAGTTCATCGGACGGAAAACTCAGAGAGTGGTGTGAGGAGTATGGCATCCAGCAGGCCTTCACCTATGTAGCATACCCTCAGAGCAATGGGCAAGCTGAAGTCACCAATCGGGAGATCTTGTGAATTTTACGAGTTCAGCTCAACCACATCGGAGGGAGCTGGGTGGACGAGCTCCCTGGCGTGTTATGGGCAATCCGAATGACCCCTAAGGAAGGACGGGTGTAACCCCGTTCCACCTCGTATACGGCGGTGAGGCGGTCGTCCCGGTCGAGGTGGGAGTTGAGTCCAATCGAATACAGCACTATGATGAAGACAACGTCGAGCAGAGGCTTATGGAGCTGGACTTCATGGACAAAACGCGTGACAAAGCAGTCGTTCGGCTGATGGCTTATAGGCAGAGGATGAGGCAGAACTACAATCGACGAGTGAACCCGAGGTCATTCCAGGTCAGCGACCTTGTGTGGAAGAAGGTGAAGCAGGTCAGCAATGTTACTAAATTAGAGGCTCCGAGGGTCGAACCATTCAAAGTCATGGAGAAGCTTCGCTCGGACGCTTATGACCTGGAAATGAAGACTGACGACAACTAGAACGTCCTTGGAGCGCGAACCACCTCCAGCCATACAAAGCTGGATGAAAGGTGCGCCAATGTAATTGAGATGTACTTTCTGTTCTTCCTGTGCCCTTTGATTGCAGGATTGAAATGAAAAATGAAAGGTTACCCAAATAATCATCGAGCGGCGACGTTAAACTCATGTCTCCATCAACGGTCGAGCGGCGACCTTAAACCCCGGTCTTCACCAAATCATTGAGCGACGACGTTAAACCCATGTCTCCATCGACGGTCGAGCGACAACCTTAAACCCTGATCTTCACCAAATCATCGAGCGGCGATGTTAAACCCATGTCTTCATCGACGGTCGAGCGACGACCTTAAATCCCGGTCTTCACCAAATCGTCGAGCGGCGACATTAAACTCATGTCTCCATCGACGGCCGAGCGGTGACCTTAAACCCCGATCTTCACCAAATCGTTGAGCGATGACGTTAAACCCATGTCTCCATCGACGGTCGAGCGACGACCTTAAACTCCTGCCTTGTAAGATCGTCTAGTGGAGACGTTAAAACCCAGAGTCGAGCGATGACTATAAATCCCGAAGGTACAAACCTATCGAATATTTCAATAATGAAAGTACGGTCATAATAGCCGATTGGAACCATACAGCCAAATACTTAAGCGAATAGATGACATGTGAACAAAGAGCCCAAAAAGATTTCATTGATAATTGGTTACTGCCGAACGACATGAGTACATTCAAAACATTCTCCACCGACCCCTCGCTCACTGGATATACTTGAATGCCTCGTCAGGAATGGACTCAAGGAGTTGGACGCAGTTCACGTCTTTATCAGACAGGGCCTCGGAGATATGACTGTTCGCCTTCAGTTGGCCGAGCGTCGCATCGATCGCCAGCTCAAACGATCGGATGATCCGATCAGTCGCCTTCTACAGAAATTGGTCCGAGCGAAGGTATTGTTACTTTAGGACCACGAAGCAACTCAGCTCGGCCTCTTGGTAGGTAGTCAGAGTAGCACGGGATGCCAGCAGCTCTTCTTTGAGGTGCTTCACTTGGTCTTTAAGTTTAGCCTCTTTAGCAGAGCGGCTCTCCTGCTCGACCACCAGAAAGTCCTCCGCCTTCTTCAGCTTCTCGACCAACTGCCGAGCATCCTGATTTTTCTGCTCCAGGTTGGCGATGGCTCGCTGTTTCCTTTTGCTAGCCAGCTCGAGTTTATGATCGTAGGTCTTCAATTGAGCCTCGATCTGGCCCATCCTACTGCCATGTTCGGCCGACTTCTGCTGCTCTTCCGCGAGGAGCTGTTGGGCCTTCTTCAGGTCGGCTTGTAGACGGGCGGTCGTCGGCCCTTGGGAGGAGGCTTCTCCAGAAATTTTGAGCCTCTTCAGCTCGTCCTCCACTTGTTCTAGTCACTGACACATGGCAATATTCTCCACCCAGTATTGCAAGAAAATATTAGTGCCGAGCGAAGGTAACTTATGAATTGATTGTTGAAAATATTAACCTTGGTTGACATCTCCAAATGGCTATCAGCAAGCACGCCCGGGGGTTTCATGGCCATTCGGGCTCTCGCTTCTTCCCAGATATGAGCGAGCCAACCACGAAAGTAGACGTGATGCCGGGGAGAGCTGGGTTGGTCGTCGGGCGCAAGAAAGTTCTCCGTCGACAGGCGAAGAGTGGCAGTGACGGATCGTCGCCCGCTCGGCGCAAAGTGAGAAGAAGTGCTCAGGCCCGAAGTGTGGGCAGGGGGAACGAGAAGGACAATGGAGTGGGTTATCTTCCGCCTAGCAGGTGGCAAGGAAGCAATCGGTTGCACGACGAGCGGCTCTGGTAACTCAGCCACAGACGGCGTCCGATAGGAAGAGGTAGCCTCCACTGTTGCAGGAGCCGGGGAGGGGGTGCCTCCCCCTGCAGAGGCTTGGACGACCGAGGTAGCGGAATGGGAAGGTGCGCCCTTTCGACGTCTCTTGCGGGAGAGCGACGCTTCATCGCCTGAGGACCCCGAACCCTCAGCAAGGATGACGGGTGGCGCTGCTCGGACCGATCCTGGGTCGATCGTCCCTCCCGCGTTGGGCGTTCGCTCGGCGATCCCGTCGTCCGTAGTTGTTGTTTCCTCAGTTGTGCCCTCTTGTGAGTCGACCAGAGGCAGGCCGAGCCGTTCCATCTCCTTGGTCGCGACTGCTTTAATCTCGGCCTGCTTGGCCTTCATAATGGTGGCTGCTCGGGCGTGCATCATGATGTCGGCTGCAAAAGAAAAACAGAATCGGTTAGACTCAAAGGAAGAAGGTTGAGAAATGTCATACCTAGGCTGCTCGGGAGCTTCGTTCGGATCGGACTTAGCCTGAACGCGTACATTACTCCCTCTGGCAATAGCTTATGAATGTCGAACTTCAGGCCGACCAACATATTAGCAGCGTGCTTCAGATCTGGCTGAGTAGGAAGCCCGACCTGCCACTTGGTCTGGAAGCAAGGCCGCTTGGGGGGTCTCAGGAAGAAGTACTCCTTCCAGTGTTTGTTGAAGGTAGGCATTTTATCGAAGAAGACAAGACCGATCCGAGATTGGAAAAGGTATGTGCCCAGCTCGGACTACTTGGGATAGTAGAAGTAATGGAAGACCTGAGGGGTCAGTGGAATGTTGTGCACTCGGAACAACACTACCACGTCGCACAACAGGCGAAAAGAGTTGGGGACGAGCTGGGCGAGCGGGACGCGAAAGTAATTGGAGACCTCGGTTATGAAGGGGTGGATGGGAAACTGAAGACTGACCACGAACTGATCCCAAAAGAAACAAACTGTGCCGACCGGCAGATCATTGGGCCGATTGGACGAGGAGGCTAATATTATTTCATGGTCAGAGGGGATGTCGTAGACATTTATGAGACTCGCGGCATCGCCGGCGTCGAACCGAGTCTCCATGGTAGTGTACCAGAGACCGGGAGCGGGGTCGGACGGCTGCGAGGAGCTTGCCATTGATGTAAAACAAAAAGGCAGAGGATACGAAAGGAAAGATGGCCGGAAAACACAAGACTGAAAAGTACGGCGACTGAAAAGGAGCAACGGGAAAACAACAATGGAGATGGAAAGGGAAAGCTTACAAGAGGGAGGAGATCACCGAAGCACTGAACATGGAAGAACTGTCGGAGCACTGGACGCAGAAGAATCGCCGAAACAGAACTATCGGGGGACACGAAGAAGACGCAAAGGAGGAAAGGGCGACACTGAGGCTTTATAAAGATAGACGCGATCGACCGGAGCGGTCCGATCTAGGGCACAGGAATCGGAGTGCACATCCAACTGTCGAATTCGAACCGCTAAACGTCACACCAGCAGCTGTCACCTCGGACGTGTGGTGGCTACGCCTGCGACACGTGGCATCCTCCCACAGGACAGCATTTAAGGGGCGCGTGCTAGACCTTAATGAGGGTGATTTATACGTATCACGAGGAGATTCGAACGGCGTCTACATTGACTGTCCGGCTCGCGCCCTCCGAAAGCGATGAGGAAAAATATCCAAGTACAAAGGCTCGAGGCACCGACCAGGAGAGAAAGATCAGTCCTACAGAGACCGAGCGGGATCCAACTCACCTATTAGCTGACCGGCCAACCGTTCACCAGGCTACTTGTCCAGTCAGTCAAACTTGTAGTCTCCTTCGACTAGACTTGGGGGGAGGCACGTGATCCGGTCGTAAGGTGGGGCCCTCTCGGTAGGAGGTCAAACTAGTCAACATTCGAGGTATGCGTTCGATCGGTCGAGCTACCTTCCCGATCAACAGGAAGAGTAGCCAACCCGACACTTCAACAACTCAGCCTGACGTCGAGCTTCCGACGTTCATAAGGCAAAGCGGGAAGAGACGAAGACTGAGCGGGCATCCCGCTCGGCTAAGCAAGGGACACGGCTTCGACCCGACAGTTAGGGCTCCCTCGCTCGACTGGGTGGAGCCGGACAACAGCTCATGGGCCGAGCGGACGCTCGGCCCTGCCGTCGCATCACCTGAACGACGGACTGGCCGAGCGGCTCTCCCACTCGGCCTAATAGCAGACAAAGGGAGCAGTTGACAATATCTTCCTAGGGACCAGTGTCATCAACAGCTGACATGATTAGCGGCATGGCCAGGCAGAAGATAGTACGGTAGAAGCTTCCACTGTCATACCAAAGATATACTCGGTCTATTCAGGTATGACGTCAAACACGCTTTTTTGACACGACCTTTCCAGGTATACTTTGGGAAGGGTGCACATCTCGAGAAGCATGTGCGCGCCTCCTGGGAGCTCTATACAAAAAGTCCCAAAGCTTCATTAGAGGTATGATTTGATCACTGTAGCTACAGTTACGCTGCTCCTTTCTACTTCATTCTTCATTCGCCTGCTAGTGATTGACTTGAGCATCGGAGGGTCATCGCCAGGGAACCCCTCTCCGGCTCGACACTAACGACCTGTGGTTGCAGGCTTAGCTCGTCGGAGGATCACGTCATCTTCGGTCGACAGTCAGTTAACGTGAGCGCCGTCTACCCAGCGTTCGTCTACTCGCTTATATATATATATATTTAAAATATATCAGCTTGGATATTAAATATTTAAATTCATGATTAAAATAAATTTTATTCAAGATTTATTTTCAACATTAATTTTAATTTTTTTTACTATTCAAATTATATTTGTTCAATAATTTTTAATTTTTTAATTAATAATTTTAATTTTTTACTGTTAAAGTTAGATTTGGTTGATAATTTATTTTTATTTTTTATTAAATTTACTTCATAATTTTTATTTTTTTTATGAAAATTGAATTTACTAATCGAAATTAAGTTTGATTTATAAATTTAAAATATTTATTGGTTATATTTAATTGATATTTTTTATAGGGTTTAGAGTTTAGGGTTTTTTTTAATAATTCATCGTTGATATTTACTAGCTAAATATTTTTGGCTAAATAAATTTAATTGATAAAAAGGTAACTTGGTTCACGAAGCTCCCGCTAATGAGGGTTCCTGGGGAAGAGCCTACTGTATGTAGTGATTATATCTACCACTTGAACATATTACCTCTAGGTCATATAATAATAATTTTACCACTGCATTAAGATTTTCCTTTATCAAAATTAAAATTGATTGATATTTTTTTTAAAAAAAATAGCAATTAAAATATATATATTAATAATATTATAGTAATTTATTATTTGTTGCCAAATTAATTAACATAAAATATTTTTTATTTTTTGCAATTGGACTAATAAAGAAGTGAGGTTGAGGTTTGAATAAGATAAAGTTATTCTTACATGGTCTAATTGGTCACTCCTTCCAATTGTGTAAATAATCATTGATAATGCATGAAACTACATTTTTAAATTTTACTAATAAAATTAAATATCTCTAATAATATTTTTAATATTTATTTTTTAAAAAAATATTAAGACCTTATTTTTTTTTCTGCCTAGGGTCTCAAGAATAGTTGATATGGCTTTGTGATCTATGCGTATGTGGCAAGAACTTAGGAATATAAAAAGTCGAGTGGAAAATTCAACTAGCGAGAAGTAGGGATGATAATTTTCCCCGCGAGTTTGGGGCCCCGCGGGGAAAACCCCGAAATGGGGATGTCGATCCCCGATTTTTCGGGGATGGGGTGGGTTCGGGGCGGGTATGGGAATATTATCCCCATCCCCGAACCCGCCCCGAATATTATTATTATTAATATTAATAAATAATAATATGATTTTTTAAAAAAAGTATTAATAATAGTGTTAATATTAATATTAAAATTTTTGAAAATATTATTATTAATATTGATATTAATATTATCATTAATAATAATTATTAAATAATAATAATAATATAAATTAAATTTAGGAATGAGGCGGTGATGGGGATTTGATCCCCGTGGGTTCGGGTTCGGGGATTAACCCGAAAAAATGAGAACGAGGTGGGGATGAGAATGACAAACCCGCCCCGCCCCATTGCCATCCCTAGCGAGAAGGATGACACGGGAAGCGAGCAGATGTGTTCAGTGCATCCGAGGGATGAGGTGCTGCAAAAGAGTACACCGGCGAATGAGAAGGACGCGCGCGACGCTTCCGAGGGACGAGAAACTAAAGCGAAAGACTACTCGAGTAGAAGGTCAGAGTTGGGTTCGAATGAGCACAACTCTGGATGGTCAGAGAATTACCCAACCTACCGGAGCATAAGCCGGACAAGTCAACATAGAGTTGACTTATCCAATCGCTTGGACTAGTTTGGTGCAACGTAGGCACCCTTCGGAGACGTTGTAATGGGGATAGAGTTTGGGTCCACGTCAGTAACACTCTAGGTGCTCAGACCGGTTCAAGTGCTCGGGCAAGGATAAACTTTTATCATCGAGTCATTGAAGAACTATTGCGAAGCAAATAAGGTGCATCGTTGGCGGCGCCCGGGCCCACTCCAAGCATCCGGAGATGCCATGTCAACCAACGGATGAATTTGACTAGTAGGCTCTAAATAGAGCCCTAATCCTCTTTATTTATGATAACACTCAAAAATGAAACACTTGCTTCTATTGTTTCTGTACTTAATTGTTGTAAGAGGTTACTCCGCTAATAGGAGATTTTTAGTGGAACTTTCAAAGTCTTGGATTAACAACATCCCTGATTGTAACCAAGTAAATCGTTCTTGTCTCTTACTATTATTTTATGCATTTGTTTTGTTTAAAATGGTCTAGCATTGTTAAGTTCAAAAGTAAGAGATTTTTTTAACTCTTATTTCAGGACAATTCTCTCTCTCTTACCAGCCACATCGGGACCAACAATTAGTATCAGTGCGAGGACGCCTCATAGGGATTAATCGTCGTCTAAAGAACAAATGGTCGAAGCAAGCATTCATCCACCAAAGTTCAAAGGAGACTTCTCCATCTAGAAGAAGAAAATGGAGGTATTCTTCAAGACCGATTTTGATATATTATTAATTATTAAATATGATTTTGAAGCACCTAAAGACGTGAACGGAGAAAAAAAAACTTGTGGACAAAGAAGCAGTAGACCAAGTTCATGGCACATGAATGAGCTGAATTCTATCTCCTGAGCATACTACCGCCTCAGGAACTTAACTGCATTAGCGTATACAACTCCGCAAAAGAACTCCTGGAGAAATTCCTAGAACTACATGAAGACACATCTAAAATAAAGCTAGCTAAATGAGATCTGCTTAGAAATCAACTAAGCAACCTAAAATTAGAGAAAGGTGAGTCAGTTGCCCATCTTTAGGCAAGGATCAAGGAGCTCATTACCAGACTCGCAAACATTGGAGAAACGGTAATTAATTGAGACTCTACGGCTTACTCTAAATGCATTTCCAAGAAACTCGATATGGTCATCAGTAATTGATTCCTATTATATTTCTAAGGATCTAGAGGTAAGTACGTTAGATAATTTGTTTTCAATCTTGTAGCATCACAAGTCTAGATGTGCAGGCTTAAAAGAGGACACATTAAACCTAAACATAGCACTGAAATCAAATAAGATTAAGCCAGATTCAGATTCCTCACTCAACATAGATCAAGAAGCGTTTATGGTAAGGAAGTTTAAAAAGTTTTTTAGATCTAACAAGTTTAATGAGTTGCAGACCAAAAAAAATCTAAGAGGCAAAAGAAAGATTAGATACTACAACTGTGATGAAGAAGGATACATCAAAGATGACTGATCAAAGCTGAAAAAGAAGGAGAAAAACAAAGAGTTAAGCAAATCGAAGCATAAGAATCTGAAGGCAACATGAGACGAGTCATCATCAGAGTTTGATTAGAGGAGTATGTCGGACTAGCACTAATGATGAGTCACGAAGAGGAGAGCATCGATGAACAAGCAGCTACGTCAGAAGATAGCAGCAATGAAGAAGGAGAATCCAGCTTCAGATTAGATATGGTAAGTAAGGTATGTGATCCTGTCCGAAAATCTTGGAGATGGAAAGCTGGGGATGTGGCTGCTGCGTTGAATGGATGCAGACTCTGTTCCGCTCTGCAACACAAGAAACGTCAGTGCCGAGCCAAGGAAGGGGTCCTCGGCGTTGGCTCTTCGGCGCTCAAGTCAGTCACTGGAAAAAGAAAAAAAGATGGAGCAATAGTAGACACAAGCATGAATAATGAATAATGCATACCTTCGTCAGTGTGTGGGCCCCCCTTTATATAGTGCCTTGGTGGACGACGTGCATGCTCCTCAAGGCGTGGGTACAATTGGTTGTGAGCACATTCTCCAATTTGTCGTAGGCATGCTCTCTAATTTATCATATGAAAGGACATGTCAGGAAAGTGTCTTTGACACGTTCTAAATTTCTGGATAACTGTGTAAATCTTCGATCATTATGATCGAGCACACGGTCATGTCTTTTAATTATCATTAATGCTCTCCCGTGGCTGACTGTCACGTGTCCTACCTTCTGCCGCCGCACGTTTGACTTGACAGGCGGATATCTGTTGGTGATGTGACAGACGCCTTTTTAAATTCTACGGCCAGATTTCATCTTAGTTTTGCACAACCCTTGATCAGATGACTTTGGGTGATCGACCGCGAGGTTTATAAACCTTCATTTGCTAGTCGTCGTCTTCGCCTTGCACTTTCGTCTTCGAGCACTCTCTGCGACACTTCTCCTCCTCATCTTCGTCGGCGATCTTTCTCAATAAGGTCCTCTTTCTTTTCTTTGTTTAATCCTTGCTTTGGTTCTTCTCGATTTCTTTGTTTTCGATGGCTAGTTTTTCACAACCTCCTATGTCCATCCCTGGACTCTGGTATACTTCCACCGAGTCCAGATTTAATGGGGATGAGATAGACCAGATGAAATCCACATGCCATTTTCCATCTGATTATCAAATTATCATTCCCTCCGCTTACGACCGGCCACACGAACCACTAGCCGACTTCCTATCCTTCTTTAAGGACCGGTTTTGTGTAGGCCTTTGATTTCTCGTTCATTCCTTCTTTTACATCGTCTATAAATATTTCTATATCTCCCTACATCAATTAGTGTCGAACTTCTTTAGGTTGTTGTACGGGGAAATGATTTTGTTCCACCTGCACGACATTCCCTTGACGTCTTTGGCATTTCATTACTTCTATTACCCTAAACTATCCGATCCAAAGACCTTCTTGCTTCAAGCCCGAGTGGGCTCAGTATTTTTTGACAATATGTCATCCTCTAATAAGCATTGATTCTTTGTTCATTTACTCGAGCGGCCTGATTTTCTGACCGACTGGCATATAAAAGTATTTATTTGTGTTTCTTATAAGAGAATATGTTTGTAAAAGGTTTCTCTATATTTAGGTGTCTGACAAGGGAAAAACTATAGTAGTGATACTGCTAGAATTCTAGGTTATGAAGTAGGAATTGTAACTTTTTCCCCTACGTATTAACCTTTTATAGATGATCACACATCGATGAACGAAATTGAACGATTGAAGCAAATTGCTGTCTACCTCCCCTCTAACAATGTCATCAGTTCCAACATAAATGACTTACACGATAATGCGGAATCAAAATGAGTCGATTAAAGGAGTCATTGTTAGGATGGGCAAGCGACTGGAACTAGGTTGGGTTAATTGAGAGATTCATTATCAAGCAAAAAGTTAAGTTGAAGTGATTGTGAAAACGTTCGACTGAAAATGATCAAGTTCACTACCTTACTATAAAATAGAAAAGTGAAGTTTGTTTGAAGATGACTTTGTGGTTATAAAGGATCAAAGAGTTTGCAAAGGCTAGCAAAAACGAGTTATTAAATTCCAACGTCCTTGTTCAAGTTTCCGAGTTGGCACCGATTATTCTAAATTAATCGATAAAAATTAGATATTTATTAATGTGAATTAAGATAAATAAATATTTAAAAATTAATTTTATATTGCACTCATGCAAAAATGATTTATATTTTTATAAAATATTTAATATAATAAAAAATAACTTAGAACCATGCATTTCGTCACGAGTTTCCTCACCGTGGACTGGATAGTCAAAGTGGGCGGGGGGCTCTACAGCTGGCAACACGTGCGGCGAGGTTCAGACACGTGCAAGAGCGGCCGAGCGCGCGCTACGAGATAGTCGTTGGCGTGTCGACCGGAGCCACTTCCCGGTTCAGGGGACCTGGTGGTCACCTTCCTCCGCACGCGCGCGCGAGCGTTGCGCGACACGTTGCACTTCGTTATTCCTCCTCCGCCAGAAGCAACGCGCTCGACGTCGCATCTCACCAACGACCAATCTCATCGGTGGGAGACCCTGTTCGCTGTTTGGTGATCCATCGCACCGGAGCGGTTCGGTCCCAGCTGTTCACTTCCGAAATATTTGACCGCCGACGTTGCCGTTTGACCCACCCACTGACCTCCCGCCGAGGCCGCCCAATCCATTTATAGCACGCTTTCCCTTTGTCCGTGATGGACGGCCTTTCAAATCGCAGCGACGGACGGACGGCGAAATTGAGAAGGGCGATGCCGGGGAGCGTGGCGGCGTTGGATGTGGCGGCAGTGACCGTACCGCACTACTTCCGGTGCCCGATCTCGCTGGAGCTGATGCGGGACCCGGTGACGGTGTGCACGGGGCAGACTTACGACCGGCCGAGCATCGAGTCGTGGGTGGCGACGGGGAATACGACGTGCCCGGTCACCCGCGTGCCGCTCGCCGACTTTACGCTCATTCCCAATCACACCCTCCGCCGCCTCATCCAGGAGTGGTGCGTCGCTCACCGTTCCCTCGGGGTGGAACGCATCCCCACCCCCAAGCAGCCGGCCGACCCTCTCCTCGTCCGATCGCTCGTCGCCTCCGCCAGCGCCGGATCTGTCACTTCGCGCGTCGCAGCGCTCTGCCGCCTCCGTGCGCTGGCAAGGGAGTCGGAGAAGAACCGTGCGGTGATTTCTACCCACGAGACGCGATCGGTTCTCGTTGAGATTGCGTTTGAGGGAAAGGAGGAACTTGCCGACCAGCCGGCCTTGGAGGCCATGGCCGTGCTCTCTATTCTACCTCTGTCCGAGGCAGAGAGCACGGCAGTGGCGACGCGGCCAGAGCGACTTCGCCGGTTAGGGGAGATGGTACGGGAGCACCCGTCGATGGAGGCACGGATCAACGCGGCGGCTGTGATCGAAGTCGTCGCGGCAGGAGCACGATCGGCGGAGATCAGAACTGCGGTTGGGGAGACGGAAGGGGTAATGGAGGGATTGGTGGCGCTGGTGGAGCAGCAGGGGAACCCGCGCGCAGTGCGGGTGGGGATCCGTGGTCTCTTTGCCCTGTGCCTTGCAAAGGAAAATAGATTCCGGGCGGTGGCTGCAGGCGCTGCTGCGGCAGTGGTGGGAAGGGTGGGTGAACTTGCATCCAGTGATGCAGAACGGGCATTGGCCACGGTGGAGCTTCTTTGCCGGTGGGAGGGCGGCAGGGAAGCGGTAGTGGCGGGATGGGGAGGAGGGGCAGCTGCTGTCGAGGCGCTGGTGAGGGCGATGGCCGGGAAGGCATCTGGGAGGACGGTGGAGCACGCCGCGGGAGCTCTTGTAGCGGTGCTGGGGAATTCGGAGACGCTTCAATGGGAGGCGGTGGCCGCCGGCGTGGTTAGCCACCTTCTACTCTTGGTGCAAGGTGGGTGCTCGGAGAGGGCCAAAAGGAAAGCCCAGCTTCTGCTAAAGCTCCTCCGCTCTGCTTTGCCATTCCACAACTCCCTCCCCAACTCCGACGACTACCTCCAGCCATTCTGAAAGAGCAATTCAAAACAACTATTCTCTAACCTTGCAATTCCTCCTCTTCCATTGTGCAATACTTACAAAAAATAATCATATATGATTATTATCTTCTTCTCTTCGCTTTTTTTCCTATGAAAAAAAAGGAACCATCTTTGTTCAGAAATTTCACCTAGTTAGAGTTCGAGAAAGGAATAATCTCAAGATAGAATTGCTGGGAAGTGAAATCAATGTAGAGATAAATTTTGGTCCTTCTGTTTTGATGTTTGGATTGTTCTTTGTAGTAGGCAATGGTGACTGGATGTAAGTATGAATTTCCGGTTGAAATTTATGGACAGACAAATTGACAAAGTTTTCTTTTCTTATAATCTTATTGCCTTAGCTGTTCTTCATGCATTTTCTTGCATTCTGGACTTTATTATTGATAAACAAAGCTGTTATAATTATTCATGGGAGGTAGGAGCTCATCATTGAGTGCATAACCTTTTTTGACTATGACTGGTTGAGCATCTAACAGGTCATGATAATGTTTGGTAAACTGAAATGAAACCCTGATGTTGTGCCTTTAAGTTAGGATGATGGTGAATGAACTCTGCTGGATTTCAGGAACTTTTGTATAAAATATGTGTTTAACTATTCTTTTCTCTTTGCCTTTTTTTTGCAGGATTTCAAGTCACTATCTCAGAAAATTGTAAAAGCTGTCCACTACATCAGTGAAGCTACTTACGTTCAAGTTCTGAGCTCTGCTGGTGATGATGCCATACATTTCTTAGGATTGGACTCGTTTTCATGCATGTCAACTTCTGAGTAATCAAGATTAGCTTGCTGCTTCTATCTTGGAACACAAGGAATTTGGCAGTGCCAGAAGGGTCCTTATTCCTCCTGCAACTTGCCTGCTGATGCTGAGCAAAGACAAGCTTTTGGAAAGGATGGACTAGAGTTCAATGGTGCGTGGAATGAAATTCTCAAGTGGAACAGACCAACAGTGGATGCTTCCTTGCCTTGTCTTTCCTTCTCACCTTTACCTCGTGGTCCTTGAATGCAAAATTGTCCCCGGCGTGAATCCAACATGTCAAAAGCAGGAGAAAAGGAATGGAAGAGACAGGCTTATTCATAAAGAAAGAATTGTGGTGGGCATCACATGAGCAAAAGGATTGACCCATTGGTGTCATCATCACATGGTTGGACTAGGCCACTGATTAATGCATTAAATTAGTTTTGCTCAAATGGCTGCCACATGAACTGAAGGGAGCTTTGTCTTTGTCCATCTATCCTGCTAAACAAAGGTGATAACCTAATGTGCAGGTCAAAAAATGCATTTCTTTCATGGTCCCAGTGGGTCACACAGGCAAGCCATTTCATTCCAGGTCATGTTTCAATTTGTCTGTGGTCCTAAAGACAAAGGACGACTCAATTTTTCAACAGAAATTTGAGATGCCACTTACTGAAATTGTCAATGAATAAGGGAAAAATCCTTTTTTCGGAGTATGTAAAGCATGTTGTTGTGTAGAAACAGTTCAATTGATCTTTGAGTCAATGTCACCTATTGCTTGTGCTAGTTTTCCTTTATGGTCAGACATGATGGAATGTTTTGTAGCCCAATACATTTAATACTGAATGTACTACAATGTCTTAAAGTAATTATAAAAAGATAGCTATAGTCTGCTCAAGTTGATCTAATCTCTTCTTAAGATCCTTTCAAATTAATGGAAGTCACAAGTTTATGCCAAATCAAAAGAGGTAGAAGTAGGCTTTTTCAAATGCTATGAGGCTTCTAAGTTAGGAGTTCGACCCAAAATCTCCAAATCTAATGAAGAAAGCAGCACAGTTCAAAGAAGAAGAAAAAAATGGAAAATGGTGAGTAGAATAGTAAAAGGAAGTGGAGAATATGAGATCACCATATTCTGATTTTGGTTGTCTCTTATCTCCAAATCAAGATGGAGAATTCAATTTTACAAATCAAGTTGAACATCATCAAAATATTTGATAAGAATGACCCGAGAGTGAGATAACACAAACTCTGAGGGTACAAGCACAAGAACTTAATAAAAACTCGAGCAAAGAAAAAGAACAACTGATGAACTGAAGAACGAACTCAACCTGTGTTAAAATTAAGATGTTTAATAGGACACCTTGTTACAAGAAAATCAACATTGTTCTCTTATCATATACAAGATTCGTATTGCAAGGTTTATTTTTTGTATTTTATATTTTTAGTGTAGTTAAGATGCTTGCTAATCATATGTCTTGAACACCCACTATCTAGGTACCACTACAACTCACTTTTTAAGAAAATCTATCAACAAATTTTGTTTATTGGTTTTAGTAATCAAAACAAATTGGGTCATGCTAAATAAACAAAAATTGTTCAAGAATCTGTCTTAACCATTTTTCTATATGTTACACCCTAATGGCATTCCTATGGAAATGATACATATGTTTCATCATTTAATTGTGATTAACTCGTAACTATTAGAGATGGGTAAGCTTTTTTTTTTTTTCTTTTCAGTTTAGGGTCACTCCCAAGGTTGGCCTTCCTATAAATGACCAACTAACTCCCAAGTATTATTTCGAGATATTGAAACCTCCGTGAATATATCTTCTATAAAATTCATTGCATTGTAGATACTCATGGTGGTAAAAGGCAATTTATTCACCCCCAGCGCTTCTGACAGTCCGTCCCTAGGTCAACACAAAAGAAGTAAATCACGGATGACTACTAGCCTTGGGCAGTTGAATAACACATAAGAGAGGGTAAACACTCGGCTATTAGTTGAGATTTGATCCCAGACCTAATGATAGCAACACTACCATGTGCTAGCCAACTGTCTGTCCCGAAAGGACAATTGCAAAGTTTATCACTTTTGCATTTAACATAAAAGACCTTGCAACCGCTAAAGAACATTGTCATAGGGTTGCAATAGATGTCATTGTCACGACGGTAATAATTTGCAACAATATTGTGTGATGACATAAGATTGTGTTGGACACAAACAATTTGTTACTGGAGATTTTAGGTACTTAGCTGAATTTAAAATTACACAGAATTTAAATTCAACTTACAGTTGAGTTGACCTGAGCAGATGATCTCAGGCTGCCAGCAGGGGCTGATTTTTGTCCAAGTTCTAACTTCAGAGTGACTGAGTGAGCAGAGCATCTGAGCAATGAGGCCGGTCGGACGAGGCAGACAGGCCAAGCAAGAGTGGCCGGTCGGACGAGGCAAACAGGCTGAGCAGGAGTGGCCGGTCGGACGAGGCAGACAGGCCAAGCAGGAGAGGCCGGTCGGATGAGGCAGACTGGCCGAGCAGTGCAGACAGGTCGGCCGAGTCGAGCAGACAGACCCGGCAATAGACAGGCTGGTCGAAGCAGACAGGTTGACCAGGTCGAGCAGACAGGTCGGGCTGTCAGAGAGGTCGGCCGGGTCGAGCAGACAGGTTGGGCTGTCAGAGAGATTGGCCGACCGGGCTAGCTAACAAACCGGGCGAAGATCCTGAGCGGGCAGAGAAGTCTGACGGTCAGATGAAGAGACCGACCGGGCGAGCTAACCGAGGCCTGCGAGTCGCAGTTTCCTTGAAACAGATTCACTCACCTCCGGCTGTGCTTAGAGGCTTACAAGGGTCGTCTGTTTCCCAGGATACAACGGTTGACCGTGGACTCCACCAAGCACTGGTGGTCACCGCAAACTGAGTGGCACCTGATATCTACAACGGGCACTCCGCCGAGCAGGAGTTGCACGACAGAGGAGGAGGGGGAAAATGGAGAGCCTTTTCTTTGCTGTGTGTTCTTCTGGCCATGATCGGAACCTCTTTATATAGGAGCTCATATCAGTGACACTGTTAATGGTCGATTAATGACCATTACTCGCCGAGCAGTGAAACGTCCTCCGTTTCGCTCATTATTACTCGGCCGTTTTGATTCTGCATTAATTTCGAATTTAATGCATCCGTTTCACAGCAGCAAAAGAGCTACATGGCAAAATGTTGGTTGTTCCACTTGGACAAATTTTGCCTCGATCGGTCCGGCATTCGTGTGCGCAGATCGCGCTTACACACGAGTCAACTTGGTTCAATGCAATCCGGGCCCTAGATTTGAGTTATTTTTCTCCTTTTTCACATACCTGGGCTAGTAGAATTAGGGATAGCAATGGGGCAGGTTGAAACCCGACCCCGTAACAAACCCATCCCAGTGGGGCGGGTTTAAACACCTAAACAGGTCTCAGGCGGGTCCGGGGCAGGTCCCGAGTTTAACCGGACCCACCCCTAACCCATCCCCTATAATATTTTTTATTAATTATTAATTGAATAAAAATTGATAATTAATTTTTAATTCAATCAAAATTAATAGATTTTAATTTGTGATAATACAACTAGATTCTGTTCTGTTCCTCTGTACAAAAATTTAAACAAGCACAGAACTTAACCTAGCTACCCATGTGCTCTATTGAAGTACAACTTGGATTGCAAACGATTCTTAATATTATTAATCCAAGTTGCTCTTCAGAAGTTAAACTTGGATTGGAAACGATACTTAACATTTTTACTCCAAGTTTAACCGATGTGATCTTCTTAAGTTAAATCATATTACAGAAGTTAATTAAATATCTATTTCAAAGATCGACTTCCAGGTTAAACATGGTGAGACACTAGACTTTCTTGGGTATGGACAGCCATTTGAGCAAAACTAATTTAATGCATTAATCAGTGGCCTAGTCCAACCATGTGATGATGACACCAATGGGTCAATCCTTTTGCTCATGTGATGCCCACCACGATTCTTTCTTTATGAATCAGCCTCTGTCTCTTCCATTCCTTTTCTCTTGCTTTTGACATGTTGGATTCACGCTTGAGTCAATAGTGAGGGAAATTGAATTACAGGAATTAGGGTTATTTTTCCCTTTTTTACATACCTGGGCTAGTAGAATTAGAGATAGCAATGGGGCAGGTTGAAACCCGACCCCGTAATAAACCCATCCCAGTGGGGCGGGTTTAAACACCTAAATAGGTCTCAGGCGGGTCCGGGGCAAGTCCCGGGTTTAATCGGACACACCCCGAACTCGTCCCGTATAATATTTTTTATTAATTATTAATTGAATAAAAATTGATAATTAATTTTTAATTGAATCAAAATTAATAGATTTTAATTTGTGCTAATATTTTTTTTGTTACAAAATATTATTAATATAAATGTTTAAAATAAATTTAATGTTTAATCAATTTTTTAAAAATTTTATTTTGTATTTAAAAATTTTTTAAAAAATAAATATGACGAGTCTAGCGGATCTAACCCCGACCCGCCCTACCGGGTTCGTGGCGGAGCGGGTCCAAAGGGAGGCGAGATGGGTCCTAGATTTGGCCAAACCTGCCTCAATCCAGACCTGTTGCCATCCCTAAGTAGAATTGATCACCTTTTATAGAGCGAAGGTTGTTTGCCACGTTCTCCTTATTTTTCGCTGACGTTATCACATTCTCTACCATAAATGACCTTTATTTCACTTTATTTCGGAATAAATCACTTACGTTATCTGCCATTTTTGTAGTAATGGTGACATGGGCCACGTTCTCCTATGAGTAACGATTCCTTTAAGGGTAGAGTTGAAAATTAGAAACTCAAGTCGATGTCGGAGTCAAGAACTTGATTCACTGTCAGGAGCTCCAATCGAAGTCGGGAGTTGGAAGTCGAGAAGTCAAGTCAGGAAGTCGAGTTGAGGGCTAATATGGATTGCTCTTCTGGTGAGATTCTTTTGGCCATATGGCAGTCGCTGGTTGATCTCCACATCACCAATCTTTCCCTCAAGTCTATGCGAAAGACGTGTAAATCCAACTGACTAGACAGTGCTAATTATGACCAAGTTCTTCACTTTAAATCTCCTCTCTCCACGTGGTCAAAAGACAACACGTCTTTTAACAAAATCTTCGTCTTTAATTACCGCCATGCCTATTAAATGCACGACATGCTTTGTTATGCTCATTTTTCAGGACCGAGAGATATGAACGCCTCCAAGGTTATATCTCATTAAGGTGAGGTGGCCCTTTGCCAAGGAAGATTGATTGGCGATTTGGATGTAATGATTATTATAATGTTGCGATCTGTTTTGCTCAGGAGGTGGGCAATCCTTGTTGATTTGCCATTGACCCAAACTCAAGGGTTCATGTTAAACCCCTAATTATATAAGTAGGGTTGCAAGGGTTATCGTCCCGTGAAACCCTTATTTGTGTGTACCCTTATCTCCTTCTCTAGCGCTTCAAATTTCTTACTTTCCTATTTCAAGTAAGTCCTTCGTCTCTTCATTGTTGGGAAGTTTCTTTATCCTCCAACCTTCTATCTCGTGTCGATGTGTGGTCGCTAGTGCTTGGGGTACCTATCTAGTAATGGCTGTGGGTGTTGGTTGCTACAACTGGATTCCGTTCTGTTCCCCTATACAAAAATTTGTACAAGTATAGAACTTAACCTAGCTACCCATGTGCTCTACTGAAGTACAACTTAGATTGCAAACGATGCTTAACATTATTAATCCAAGTTGGTCTTCAGAAGTTAAACTTGGATTGGAAACGATACTTAACATTTTTACTCCAAGTTTAACCGATGTAATCTTCCTAAGTTAAACCATATTACAGAAGTTAATTAAATATTTATTTCAAAGATCGGCTTCCAGGTTAAACATGACAAGGTACTAGGCCTTCTTGGATATGAGATCATCCACCACTTCCTAGACAAAACCTTTGAAAGAAATCGGATATTTAACTTCTTACAATAAACTAGGTTTAACTACAGAGACCTCAATAGAAGCACAATATCGAAACATGAAATCGAAACACAAAATCGATAACAAAAACAATAGCATAAAATCGATAGCCTCTTGTATTTGGTTTTTTAAGATCTATACAAAGAACATGAACTAGTTATGATGCGCAAACAAATAACTAGTTATACCTTTCTTTGTAGCTAAAGACCTCTTGATCTTCTGTCGTATTCCTCTCCTCCTCTTGGACGTCGTGTGGACGACGATCTACCAAGATGGAATCCACCCGAACCACGTCTTTTCCTCCAAGACTCTCGAGCCACTAAGGGATGCCAAAATAGGAAACTTTCTCTCTTCTTCTTCCTCTCCAAGTAACCGACCACCAAGATAGAGTCTTCTCCAATTCTTTCAAGTTTTGGCCACCAAGAAGAGATGAGTGCCAACCTTAGAAAGAAGAAAGGGAGAGAAGAAAGGATGGTGTGCCGCTGGCCTAAGGAAGAGAAAAGAGAGAGGGAGGAAGGGGCCGACCACACCAATGAAAAGAGAGGAGAGAATAGGGTTGTGTGTGTCATGAGGCACCCTCTCTTTCTCTTTTATAATTCTTGGTCAAAGCAAAAAAGGAAAGTTTTAAACATAATTAAAATTTCCTTATTTGTGACCTCCCTTTAAAAAAGAAAATTTTAACAACAATTAAAATCTTTCTTTTCTAACTTTCCTATTGTACATGACAATAAAGGAAAGTTTTAAAATTAATCTCTCTCTTTTAAAACATGTAGACAACTACAAAAAAGAAAGATTAATTAAAACTTCTCTTTTTAAATCATGGTTACAAAAAGGAAAGTTTTATCAAAAAATAAAATCTCTCTTTTAAACATTATAAATAACTACAAATAAAAAAAAGATTTTAACAAAATTAAAATCTCTCTTTAATCCTTTGTAGATAGCTATAAAAGGAAATATTTTAAAATTTTAAAACTCTCTTTTAAAACCATGAGAATGGCTATAAAAGAAAAGTTTTTAACAAAATTAAAATCTTTCTTTTAACCATTGTAGATAACTACAAAAAAGGAAAGATTTTAACAAAATAAAATCTCTCTTTTAACCATTGTATATTACTACAAATAAGGAAAGATTTAACAAAATTTTGTTTACAAAACTTCCTTTTCCTTTTTCTAGTGGCCAACCCCTAGCTTGGGCACCAAGCTTGGCCAACCACCTCTTGGCTTCCAAGCCCATGCTTGGCCGACCCCCTTGCACCAAACAAGGATGTGGCTGACCCATTATTTGGGTAAGAAGTGGACTTTATGGATATAAGGATTTATAGAGGCTACAACAGGGACCGAGAGGAGGAATTGGTTTTGGTCTCCGATGAGCTTGAACTTCCTGTGTTCGCCCCGAACACCCAACTCAAGTTCATCAATAATAACTCATATCATTAAATAGTTATTATTGCACTACCACACCAATCCCATATTACAATATGGACTCCTTATCATGAGTGCGTTAGTCTCCCTGTGTTTAAGATATTGAATGTCCACTAATTAAATGAGTTACTGACAACTCACTTAATTAATATCTAGCTCCAAGAGTAGTACCACTCAACCTTATTGTCATGTCAGACTAAGTTCATCTGCAGGGTTTACATGACAATCCTTATGAGCTCCTCAAGGGGACATCATCAACCTAGATTACTAGGACACAGTTTCATTCTATAATCAATAATACACCATATAAATAATATCATTTCCCAACTTATCGAGCTTATTGATTTAACAAACTAAATTGCACCCTTTGATAAATTAAAGAAATAAATATTAAGTATACGTACTTGTTATTATATCATGATTAAGAGTACACACTTCCATAATAACAGAGGTTTTATTCTTTTATGTAGTCAGTATAAAAGGAAATTACCTCAAATGTTCCTGCTAAATACACTCATAGTGTACTAGTGTAATTTTATAGTCAAGATAAACTACTAACAAATTACACTACAACCACTCCAATGGTTTGTCCCATTCCATCTTGGTTGTGAGCTACTATTTATAATTTTATAAGGAACTGATAACATGATCTTCTGTGTGTCACCTCACACTATGTTATCTACAATATAAATTAAATGGATAACTACACTTAGCATAAATGTAGATATTTGACCAATGTGATTCTTATAAATATTTATACAAAAGCTAGGTTTTTAGTATACATCCTAATAGTGGGGTCCTCGTCATCTACTCCTTGGTATCAATAAGTGGAGTCAAGTTTGAATGAGGCTTCCTTAACCAACCTAAGTGATACTTAGAGCATTCCGTCAAACCATACCCTTATACTTCTGAATGGGGATGATCGCCCTGATCGTCCTCCTCTAGTGTGACTTTCTTCCGAAGCCATCTGATAAGTGGGTTGTGTTTTCCTATTCTCCCTTTATTTATCAAAGTATCATAATAATTCTATATTCCTTTATCTCAGTTAGGGCCCAATTCCTTTCTCATATTGACCGGGTTGTCTGCTCAACTGTTTCATTGTTTCTTTTATCCTAAGAAGATGGAGGACGACATATTCTTTTTTTCCTCTCGAGTGAGGCAAGGTTAGCTCAAAGGTTTCCCCTCATCCCATAAGGGGTGGAAACCTCAATTTTTCTTCCTCCGGACCCCAACTCCTATGCCATGGCCCCATCGTTGGCAACGTGATATGCCTTCACCCCCATCCGTAAAGAATAATCATTTGGTGCGAGAATATTTTCATGCTACTGAGGAGCACCAAGACCTGAAGTTCAATAGCACTTCGCTGCTAGAGAAGGGGATACTTTATATATTTAGATTGAGCCCCCTCCTAGTTCCCCCTCGGCTTTCCTATGGTATTTTCTCCTCTCTTCTATAGACGTGGTCTTCTAATTGAAAAAATCTTCTATTTTTGTAGCTTCCATAATGTTGAAGGCTTTTATGGGCAAGGCCATGGGACTAACGGATGCCGAGTTAGAGGCTCGTGGCACCGAGATTATCGACTTGACTGGAACAACACCCCCATCCACAACTGCTCCCGAGCCAACTATCGTCCATCCCGAAGCTAGTCATCCAATGTCTGCATCCAAGGCGAGAGAGTCTTCAGCGCAACGATCTACTCCAGTTGGGGTGATGCCCATCGGCTTACCACTAGCCCCCATACCTTCAGAGGACTGGGGGATTCCTCTGCGCATCACCAGGAAAAGGCATTGCTCCCCTCGATCGGATCGCCATCCTTCTCCTTCTCCACCTTAAGGTCTCGTCTACCCCCAACATTCACACGTGGGAAGCTGATCATCCAACCCCCTCCCCTCTTTTTCCAAGCCTGCACAATTGCTGGGTCCCATCATAAGGAGCCATAATCTGATTTTACTGAATGCTTAGATAGCAGGAGGTACACCTTAGATTATATTTTCATGCAGACATGAGGGTCTATATAATCAAAAAAACATTAAACAGATGCTAATCACTTCTACTATGGAGGCAAAGTTTATAGCCTACTATGATGCTTTCAATTACAGAAAATTGATGTGGAACCTTATTACAGGATTACAGATCTTTGGGGACATTGACATACCATTGAGAATCAACTGTGATAATAAAGCTGTAGAATCATATTCCAAGAATAACCACAGTTTATCGAAGTCTAAACACATTGACATAAAGTTTCTGGAGGTTAAAGAAATGATTCAGAGTAGTCAAATTATAATAGAGCATATAAGGATAGATTCTATGTTAGTGGATTCACTCTCCAAGGGCTTGTCACCCAAGGTGTTTCATCAACATGTGTTGAATAGGAAGGTTCTTTCTTTTGGTAAAGTACTCATTTGGTAGGAATCTATATTTTGGTGTAATGCTCTATATTAATTAACACATATTTTTGACTTATTGTACGTACTAAAGTTTTTACATGTGTATAAAATTTTAACCCTTTGACATAAAGACATCATGATTTACTATACGATTTTTCATACAGTATTTGTAAATTTGATGTATGACTTAATTTTGAGTCATAAGATTGAATCATGGTTTACTACTATGGTTTTGAATAAGATTTTAGTAAATAAGATTCAGACTCGGTCGGATCATAAGGACTCTTGAGAATGGGCATGTACAAATTACATTTCATGTCATTCTCATGCTACACATCTACATTTGATTTATATCGTTAACAAAATTAGTATTATGATTAATATTGAGTCTTGTTATCGTTATAGTAACTCTGACTTGTTTAGTCATGTACTAATTGAATTAATGAACTAGATTATTTAAAAGGGTATTTAACCCATAAAATTTTGACATGTTGAACTCAACTAAAGTGTTGTGTGTTGTATACAATATCATGTATAGCTCAAGTGGGAGATTAAAGGATTGAGTCTCTATTAGTGGGGCTAATACAAGATTAATAACAACACAATAATTTTGTCAATAAGGAAATTAAACCCTAATTAAGTGATCTAATAATTATCGAATGTGGATTCAATATATAGATCTAATAATCTAGTTCATTAATATTAGTGAGATGTTAGTAGGTTATTTCTGTTGGGTTACAATGGTTACAAATAAAGCCCCACATTAAAAACATATGGAAAAGATAATGGACTTATAAAGGAAAGATATCTCCATTGGTATGAGACATTTCGGATAGAGCCTCAAAATAAAATCATGAGGGCTTAGACTCAAAGTTGATAATATCATACTATTATAGAGATATCTAAATTTTTTTGGTCAGAAACCGCCGACTGTGCATAAGAGTCATGGTCCAATTGAGCCATGTGAGTGGAATATTAATGTCGAACGAAGGAAGTAGGGGCTCTCATGTCTGGATCAGGATGACCAGACACCAAGTAGAGAAATCCTAATTACGGCTAGGTAAGGAAGTCCGAGGGACAGGAAAGTCTTGATGGGTCATTGATCATATGACATCAAGCGGATAGGCTTGAGGGGGTGGTCCGTCATTTAAGGGGGGATTGTTGGATTATAATGGTTGCAAACAAAGTCTTACATTGAAAGTACATGAAAATGATCATGGACTTATAAGGGAAAGATATCTTTATTAGTATGAAGCCTTAGGCTTTTTGGATAGAATCAAAAATAAAACCATGAGAATTTAGACCCAAAGTGGATAATATCATACTATTATGGAGATATCTAAATTCTTTTGGTCCTAAGAGGATCCACATTAGTTTCTCTATCACTATATCTAAAATTTAGGGTAAATAACTCATTTTATTAAATTTAGATAACCATTTTTCACTAAACTACCCTAAAATTTTCATTGTCTTTAATTTTTTTATTATTTTCTTCTCTTTTTCTATTTTATTATTATATTTAGAGAATGAGTGGAAGAAAAGAGAACTAGTGGAAGGAGAGATATTGAAAAGAAATATTATTATACATTTAAGGTAGAGATTTAATTCTCTAAATTTAGAGAATCACTATTTATCATATCTAAATTTAGATATGGTAGCTGATACAAAACTTTTTAGTTACTGTTACGATTCCGCAAGTGCATGGATTCGTCGTCAGTAATATATAAGATTGTCGAACCACAGGGACTGTTGATTAAGCACTAGAGATGTCACAAAGTAAGTTATCTAGACGGTCGAAAGTTGGCTTTAAAGCTTGCAAACTAACGAGAGTGATTGAAGAGAGAAAGAGAAGGATGAGAGAATCAATCTTGGAGGGAATTGAGCTTTGGGGAATGGATTCTAGGATTTCAGTTTCGTTATAGCAGAACTTGATGTATTATGTTCTATCTTTTACTCATTGTCAATCAACATACCTTCGTCGGAAGTTAAAGCTACTATCCTTATGTACTAATCAGAGAAGATCCCTGTGAAATCCTGTTACGGTTAACCCCTGTCACTAGGGTGCCTCGATAGATCACAAGAATACAAATCTAATCGATATTATTAGGGATAGAGATAGGGGTTTGGTTTGATCTCTTACTTCTTTGTGGAGAAGTTACCTCTCCTTTCAAGGGAATATCCTAGACGTCCGTGAATGGGTTACCCCTATCACTAGGGTCCCTCGGGTATACAATCTAAGATCTTCTCTTTACGAAATTAGTAATTCCTAAATAATCAATTAGCATCACAAGGCAACAAGTCTCATGCATATCAAATAGAAATGAAGCAAGAGAAATCGTCCAACGAGTAAAGACACAAACATGAGTCTTACATCAAACCCTATCCAAAACTACTCCCTACATCCATAGAAAAAGAGATCTACTCTATTGTGAGGGAAGAACAACCCCAAAACATAAAGTAAAGCATACTTACAACCCTTGATGTGAGAAGAAGGGGAAGAAGCACTACAAAAAAACAATCTTTTAGGGACGAATGTTTGCGACGAATTTATTTTTCGTCCAAAACTTTCCAAAAAAAATTACGACAAAATAATAATTTGTTGCAAATTAGCAACGAAAATAATTTGCTGCAAATTAGCAACGAAACATATTTTGTCGCAAATTTTGTTGGAAAGTTTGGGACAAGAAATAAAATTTGTTGCAAAATTTGCAACAAATAATAATTACGTCGCAAATTTTGCAACGAAAAATATTTTCATCCCAAATATTGCAACGAAAATATTATTCGTTGGAAATATTTCCAACGAATTTTCTGATTCGTTGGGAATTTCCAACGAATTCGAGATTCGTTGGGAATTTCCAACGAATTCGAGATTCGTTGGAAAGTATATAATTTCCTAAATTCACGGTTGATGGATCTAGAGATCTCGGAATCGGATGAAACAAGTTTCTATGTGCTCCTCTTCGTCCCCTGATTCTATAAATGAGGTCAAATAATTTTTTTTTGACATAGGATGTTTTTTTTCACATCTAGGTCAATTAGATGAATTTTAATGTTCGTTGAATTTATAAAGTGTTAGAATTTTAAATCTAATTGATCTAGTTGAACTAGTAAGATTTACAAAATAATGTTCAAGTGCTCAGAACGAGATGAAATTAGATTGTATGCGTTCGTAAAGTTTTCATGATTATATCCATGAATTAAAAAAAGAGGCAATGTATTTTGATTTGTGAAATTTTAAACCCGAATTACATTTATTGCACATTGATGTTTGAAAAATTACTGAGAAAAATATATTAGGTTAAAAAAATATTTGAGGACATATATAAAATTAGGATAAATAGAGAAGCACATAGAAACTTGTTTCATCCGATTCCGAGATCTCTAAGTCCATCAACCGTTAATTTTAGGAAATTTAAAACTTTCCAACGAATCTCTAATTCGTTGGAAATTCACAATGAATCAGAAAATTTGTTGGAAATTTCCAACGAATCTGCAAATTTGTTGGAAATATTTCCAACAAATTTTCTGATTCATTGGGAATTTCCAACAAATTCGAGATTCGTTGAAAAGTATACAATTTCCTAAATTCACGGTTGATGGACCTAGAGATCTCGGAATCAGATGAAATAAGTTTCTATGTGTTCCTCTAGGACTCCTAATTCTATAAATGAGGTCAAATATATTTTTTTGACATAGGATGATTTTTTTCACATCTAGTTCAATTAGATGAATTTTAATGTTCGTTGAATTTATAAAGTGTTAGAATTTTAAATCTAATTGATCTAGTTGAACTTGTAAGATTTACAAAATAATTTTCGACTACTTAGAACGAGATAAAATTAGATTGTATGCATTTGTAAAGTTTTCATGATTATATCCATGAATTAAAAAAAAATTAGAGGCAATGTATTTTGATTTGTGAATTTTTAAACCCGAATTACATTTATCGGACACATTGATGTTTGAAAAATTACTGAGAAAAATATATTAGGTAAAAAAAATATTTGAGGACATATATAAAATTAGGATAAATATCCAAACACATAAAAACTTGTTTCATCCGATTCCGAGATCTCTAGGTCTATCAACTTTTAATTTTAGGAAATTTGAAACTTTCCAACGAATCTCTAATTCGTTGGAAATATTTCCAACGAATTTTCTGATTCGTTGGGAATTTCCAACGAATTTGAGATTCATTGGAAAGTATACAATTTCCTAAATTCATGGTTGATGGATCTAGAGATCTCGGAATCGGATGAAACAAGTTTCTATGTGCTCCTCTTGGACTCCTGATTCTATAAATGAGGTCAAATATTTTTTTTTTGACATAGGATGATTTCTTTCACATCTAGGTCAATTAGATGAATTTTAATGTTCGTTGAATTTATAAAGTGTTAGAATTTTAAATCTAATTGATCCAGTTGAACTTGTAATATTTACAAAATAATGTTTGAGAGCTCAGAACGAGATAAATTAGATTGTATACGTAAAGTTTTCATGAATATATCCATGAATTAAAAAAAAAATTAGAGGCAATGTATTTTGATTTGTGAATTTTTAAACTCGAATTACATTTATCGGACACATTGATGTTTGAAAAATTACTAAGAAAAATATATTAAGTAAAAAAAATATTTGAGGACATATATAAAATTAGGATAAATAGATGAGCACATAGAAACTTGTTTCATCTGATTCTGAGATCTCTAAGTCCATCAACTGTTAATATTAGGAAATTTGAAATTTTCCAACGAATCTCTAATTCATTGGAAATTCCCAACGAATAAGAAAATTCCAACGAATCTGCAAATTCGTTGGAAATATTTCCAATGAATTTTCTGATTCGTTGGGAATTTCCAACGAATTCGTGATTCGTTGGAAAGTATACAATTTCCTAAATTCACGGTTGATGGACCTAGAGATCTCGGAATCGGATGAAACAAGTTTCTATGTGTTCCTCTTGGACTCCTGATTCTATAAATGAGGACAAATTATTTTTTTGACATAGGATGATTTTTTTCACATCTAGGTCAATTAGATGAATTTTAATGTTCGTTGAATTTATAAAGTGTTAGAATTTTAAATCTAATTGATTTAGTTGAACTTGTAAGATTTACAAAATAATGTTCGAGTGCTCAGAACGAGACGAAATCAGATTGTATGCGTTCGTAAAGTTTTCATGATTATATCCATGAATTAATTAAAAAAAAAATTAGAGACAATGTATTTTGATTTGTGAATTTTTAAACCCGAATTACATTTATCGGACACATTGACGTTTGAAAAACTACTGAGAAAAATATATTAGGTAAAAAAAATATTTGAGGACATATATAACATTTATCAGACACATTCAAGAAATCTTTTTTACCGGACTACAGAAAACATTCAAGAAGTTATTTCATAGAGGATTCTTTTTTATCGCCATACAAAAAACATTAAGAACCTATCATCTTCCCCGCAAAGACCGTTCTGTACCTAGCTGTTGATATTTACCAGCAAGTCCGGTTCGGAGGCTGAGGGAGGCGTTTGCGTCATCGTCTGAGTCTCCGGGTTTGCATCTGAGTAGTCTGCGATTGAGTCTGCTTTTGCGTCGCCGTCGTCTTCTGTGTCGTTGTTGTAGATTGTGTCTATGATTGCATCATCGTCCATTGTGTCTGGGTCATCGGAGTCCGAGTCAGCGTCATCGGACTCTGACTCTGAGTCCGTGTCATCGGAATCTGAGTCGTCGGCATCGAAGGTTCAACCGCCGGCTGCGTCGTTGTCTGCGTGGTTTGTGTCTGATAAGTCTGCATCGGCATGGAGGGTTCAAAGGTCGTCGTCATCTGTGTCTGCGAAGTCGTAGGCGTCGGCGTCGTCTGAGTAGTCCGCGTCGGCGTGGACGGTTCGGAGGCCGTCGTCGTCTATGTCTGTAAAGTAGGGGTTTGCGTATGGGTTTGGGTATAGCTGCTATGGCGCCGGGGGGCACGGGCCATTGGAGGGTGGAGGGTGGAGGGTTGGGGGTTGGGGGTTGGGGGTTGGGGATTGGGGAGATATTTATATGCAGATTTGGATGACGAACAAGATTGCCATTTTAATTGTAACGGACTCTTGTCCAAGATTCCAAGAAGCCTGCAAGGAGTGCCACTATTTTTCTTGATTCTTATTCTGATAATTGAGAAGGTGGGAAGCGGTAAGGTTTCTCCGGTGAGGGGATCAGACACTACAAAAAAAAACAGTCTTTTAGGGACGAATGTTTGCGACGAATTTATTTTTCGTCCCAAACTTTCCAACAAAATTTACGACAAAATAATAATTTGTTGCAAATTAGCAACAAATTTAGCAATGAAAATAATTTGTTGCAAATTAGCAACGAAACAAATTTTGTTGTAAAGTTTGGGACAAGAAATAAAATTTGTTGCAAAATGTGCAACGAATAATAATTACGTCGCAAATTTTGCAATGAAAAATATTTTAGTTGCAAATATTGCAACGAAAATATTATTCGTTGGAAATATTTCCAACGAATTTTCTGATTCGTTGGGAATTTCCAACGAATTCGAGATTCGTTGGAAAGTATACAATTACCTAAATTCACGGTTGATGGACTTAGAGATCTCGGAATCGAATGAAACAAGTTTCTATGCGCTCCTCATGGTCTCCTGATTCTATAAATGAGGTCAAATATTTTTTTTTTTGACATAGGATGATTTTTTTCATATCTAGGTCAATTAGATGAATTTTAATGTTCGTTGAATTTATAAAGTGTTAGAATTTTAAATCTAATTGATCTAGTTGAACTTGTAAGATTTACAAAATAATGTTCGAATGCTCAGAATGAGACGAAATTAAATTGTATGCATTCGTAAAGTTTTCATGATTATATCCATGAGTTAAAAAAATTTTAGAGGCAATGTATTTTGATTTGTGAATTTTTAAACCCGAATTACATTTATCGGACACATTGATGTTTGAAAAATTATTGAGAAAAATATATTAGGTAAAAAAACTATTTGAGGATATATATAAAATTAGGATAAATAGAGGAACACATAGAAACTTGTTTCATCCGATTCCGAGATCTCTAAGTCCATCAACCGTTAATTTTAGGAAATTTGAAACTTTCCAACGAATCTCTAATTCGTTGGAAATTCCCAACTAATCAGAAAATTCGTTGGAAATTTCCATCAAATCTGCAAATTTGTTGGAAATATTTCCAACGAATTTTTTGATTCGTTGGGAATTTCCAACGAATTCGTGATTCGTTGGAAAGTATACAATTTCCTAAATTCACGGTTGATGGACCTAGAGATCTCGGAATCGGATGAAACAAGTTTCTATGTGCTCCTCTTGGACTCCTGATTCTATAAATGAGGTCAAATATATTTTTTTGACATAGGATGATTTTTTTCACATCTAGGTCAATTAGATGAATTTTAATGCTCGTTGAATTTATAAAGTGTTAGAATTTTAAATCTAATTGATCTAGTTGAACTTGTAAGATTTACAAAATAATGTTCGAGTGCTCAGAACGAGACGAAATCAAATTGTATGCGTTCGTAAAGTTTTCATGATTATATCCATACATTAATTAAAAAAAAATTAGAGACAATGTATTTTGATTTGTGAATTTTTAAACCCGAATTACATTTATCGGACACATTGATGTTTGAAAAATTACTGAGAAAAATATATTAGGTAAAAAAAATATTTGAGGACATATATAACATTTATCGGACACATTCAAGAAATCGTTTTTACCGGACTACAGAAAACATTCAAGAAGTTATTTCACAGAGGATTCTTTTTTATCGGAATACAAAAACCATTAAGAACCTATCATCTTCCCCTCAAAGACCGTTCTGTACCTAGCTGTTGATATTTACTAGCAAGTCCGGTTTGGAGGCTGAGGGAGGCGTTTGCGTCATCGTCTGAGTCTCCGGGTTTGCATCTGAGTAGTCTGCGATTGAGTCTGCTTTTGCGTCGTCGTCGCCGTCGTCTTCTGTGTCGTCGTCGTAGATTGTATCTGTGATTGCGTCGTCGTCCATTGTGTCTGGGTCATCGGAGTCCGAGTCAGCATCATCGGACTCTGACTCTGAGTCCATGTCATCGGAATCTGAGTCGTCGGCATCGAAGGTTCAACCGCCGGCTGCGTCATTGTCTGCGTGGTTTGTGTATGAGAAGTCTACATCGGCATGGAGGGTTCAGAGGTCGTCGTCATCTGTTTCTGCGAAGTCGTAGGCGTCGGCGTCGTCTGAGTAGTCCGCGTCGGTGTGGAAGGTTCAGAGGCCGTCGTCGTCTGTGTCTGTAAAGTAGGGGTTTGCGTATAGCTGCTATGGCGCCGGGGGGCACGGGCCATTGGAGGGTGGAGGGTGGAGGGTGGAGGGTGGAGGGTGGAGGGTTGGGGGTTGGGGGTTGGGGGTTGGGGAGAGATTTATATGCAGATTTGGATGATGAACAAAATTGTCGTTTTAATTGTAACGGACCCTTGTCCAAGATTCCGAGAAGCCTGGAAGGAGTGTCACTATTTTTCTTGATTCTTATTCTGATAATTGAGAAGGTGGGAAGCGGTAAGGTTTCTCCGGGGAGGGGATCAGACACTACAAAAAAAAACAATCTTTTAGGGACGAATGTTTGCGACGAATTTATTTTTCGTCCCAAACTTCCCAACAAAATTTACGACAAAATAATAATTTGTTGCAAATTAACAACAAATTTAGCAACAAAAATAATTTGTTGCAAATTAGCAACGAAACTTATTTTGTCACAAATTTTGTTGTAAAGTTTGGGACAAGAAATAAAATTTGTTGCTAAATTTGCAACAAATAATAATTACGTCGCAAATTTTGCAATGAAAAATATTTTAGTTGCAAATATTGCAACGAAAATATTATTCGTTGGAAATATTTCCAACGAATTTTCTGATTCGTTGGGAATTTCCAACGAATTCAAGATTCATTGGAAAGTATACAATTTCCTAAATTCACGGTTGATGGACCTAGAGATCTCGGAATCGAATGAAACAAGTTTTTATGCGCTCCTCATGGTCTCCTGATTCTATAAATGAGGTCAAATATATTTTTTTGACATAAGATGATTTTTTTCACATCTAGGTCAATTAGATGAATTTTAATGTTCGTTGAATTTATAAAGTGTTAGAATTTTAAATCTAATTGATCTAGTTGAACTTGTAAGATTTACAAAATAATGTTCGAGTGCTCAGAATGAGACAAAATTAAATTGTATGTGTTCGTAAAGTTTTCATGATTATATCCATGAATTAAAAAAATTTTAGAGGAAATGTATTTTGATTTGTGAATTTTTAAACCCGAATTACATTTATTGGACACATTGATGTTTGAAAAATTATTGAGAAAAATATATTAGGTAAAAAAAATATTTGAGGACATATATAAAATTAGGATAAATAGAGGAGCACGTAGAAACTTGTTTCATCCGATTCCAAGATCTCTAAGTCCATCAACCGTTAATTTTAGGAAATTTGAAACTTTCCAACGAATCTCTAATTCGTTGGAAATTCCCAACTAATCAGAAAATTCGTTGGAAATTACCAACAAATCTGAAAATTTGTTGGAAATATTTCCAATGAATTTTTTGATTCGTTGGGAATTTCCAACGAATTTGAGATCCATTGGAAAGTATACAATTTCCTAAATTCACGGTTGATGGACCTAGAGATTTCGGAATCGGATGAAACAAGTTTCTATGTGCTCCTCTTGGACTCCTGATTCTATAAATGAGGTCAAATATATTTTTTTGACATAGGATGATTTTTTTCACATCCAGGTCAATTAGATGAATTTTAATGTTCGTTGAATTTATAAAGTGTTAGAATTTTAAATCTAATTGATCTAGTTGAACTTGTAAGATTTACAAAATAATGTTCGAGTACTCAGAACGAGATGAAATTAGATTGTATGTGTTTGTAAAGATTTCATGATTACATCCATGAATTAAAAAAAAATTAGAGGCAATGTATTTTGATTTGTGAATTTTTAAACCCGAATTACATTTATCGGACACATTGATGTTTGAAAAATTACTGAGAAAAATATATTAGGTAAAAAAAATATTTGAGAACATATATAAAATTAGGATAAATATAGGCGCACATAGAAACTTGTTTCATCCGATTCCGAGATCTCTAGGTCCATCAACCGTTAATTTTAGGAAATTTGAAACTTTCCAACGAATCTCTAATTCGTTGGAAATTCCCAACGAATCAGAAAATTCGTTGGAAATTTCCTACGAATCTGCAAATTTGTTGGAAATATTTCCAACGAATATTCTGATTCGTTGGGAATTTCCAACGAATTTGAGATTCGTTGGAAAGTATACAATTTTCTAAATTCACGGTTGATGGACCTAGAGATCTCGGAATCGGATGAAACAAGTTTCTATGTGTTCTTCTTGGACTCCTGATTATATAAATGAGGTCAAATATTTTTTTTTTGACATAGGATGATTTTTTCACATCTAGGTCAATTAGATGAATTTTAATGTTCATTGAATTTATAAAGTGTTAGAATTTAAATCTAATTGATCTAGTTGAACTTGTAAGATTTACAAAATAATGTTCGAGTCCTTAGAACGAGACAAAATTAGATTGTATGTGTTCGTAAAGTTTTCATGATTATAACCATGAGTTAAAAAAAATTTTAGAGGCAATGTATTTTGATTTGTGAATTTTTAAACCCGAATTACATTTATCGGACACATTGATGTTTGAAAAATTACTAAGAAAAATATATTAGGTAAACAAAATATTTGAGGACATATATAAAATTAGGATAAATAGAGGAGCATATAGAAACTTGTTTCATCTGATTCTGAGATCTCTAAGTCCATCAACCGTTAATTTTAGGAAATTTGAAACTTTCCAACGAATCTCTAATTCGTTGGAAATTCCCAACGAATAAGAAAATTCGTTGGAAATTTCCAACGAATCTGCAAATTCGTTGGAAATATTTCCAACGAATTTTCTGATTCATTGGGAATTTCCAACGAATTCGAGATTAGTTGGAAAGTATACAATTTCCTAAATTCACGGTTGATGGACCTAGAGATCTCGGAATCGGATGAAACAAGTTTCTATGTGCTCCTCTTGGACTCCTAATTCTATAAATAAATTCAAATATTTTTTTTTGACATAGGATGATTTTTTTCACATCTAGGTCAATTAGATGAATTTTAATGTTCGTTGAATTTATAAAGTGTTAGAATTTTAAATCTAATTGATCTAGTTGAACTTGTAAGATTTACAAAATAATGTTCAAGTGCTCAGAACGAGTCGAAATCAGATTGTATGCGTTCGTAAAGTTTTCATGATTATATCCATGAATTAAAAAAAAATTAGAGGCAATGTATTTTGATTTGTGAATTTTTAAACCCGAATTACATTTATCAAACACATTGATGTTTGAAAAATTACTGAGAAAAATATATTAGGTAAAAAAAATATTTGAGGACATATATAACATTTATCGGACACATTCAAGAAATCTTTTTTACCGGACTACAGAAAACATTCAAAAAGTCATTTCACAGAGGATTCTTTTTTATCGGAATACAAAAAACATTAAGAACCTATCGTCTTCCTCGCAAAGACCGTTCTGTACCTAGCTGTTGATATGTACTAGCAAGTCTGGTTCGGAGGCTGAGGGAGGCGTTTGCGTCATCGTCTGAGTCTCCAGGTTTGCATCTGAGTAGTCTGCGACTGAGTCTGCTTTTGCGTCGTCGTCGCCGTCGTCTTTTGTATCGTTGTCGTCGATTGTGTCTGTATTGCGTCATCGTCCATTGTGTCTAGGTCATCGGAGTCCGAGTCTGTGTCAGAGTCAGCGTCATCGGACTCTGACTCTGAGTCTGTGTCATCGGAATCTGAGTCGTCGGCGTCAAAGGTTCAATCGCCGGCTACGTCGTTGTCTGCGTGGTTTGTGTCTGAGAAGTCTGCGTTGGCATGGAGGGTTCAGAGGTCGTCATCGTCTGTGTCTGTGAAGTCGTAGGCGTCGGCGTCGTCTGAGTAGTCCGCGTCGGCGTGGAAGGTTCGGAGGTCGTCGTCGTTTGTGTCTGTGAAGTAGGGGTTTGCGTCTGGGTTTGGGTATAGCTGCTATGGCGCTGGGGGGCATGGGCCATTGGAGGGTGGAGGGTGGAGGGTTGGGGGTTGGGGAGAGATTTATATGCAGATTTGGATGACGAACAAGATTGTCGTTTTAATTGTAACGGACTCTTGTCCAAGATTCCAAGAAGCCTGCAAGGAGTGTCACTATTTTTCTTGATTCTTATTCTGATAATTGAGAAGGTGGGAAGCGGTAAGGTTTCTCCGGTGAGGGGATCATATCGAGATGCTTGCCGAGGTTTCTGATGTCTTGGGGATGCCTCCTTGCTTTGGAGATGGACGGAACGTCAAGGGACGGCGGTGGATAAAGCTCTAGGGTTTTCCCCGAAAGGGAGAACCCTTTCCCTGTAACAACCACCCTTCTTACTGCTACTACTACTCTCTAAGGGTGGACGCTACTTAACTACTAACTCAACTTAACCGGTACGCTATTTAACTACGAGGAATCCCTACCGAAAAATTTCGACAGAATCTCCTCTGTACCGGTGACCAAATCAACAATACAAACACTATATACACAGCCACAGGCGGCTGGAACATATTTTTTTTCACAACCACACAGTAATAATGCCACGACAACTAAAAAGAAACTATTCTAGCAATAGAAAACTATAGAACTCCAACAATAGGAAATAACCCAACTAACAATGCGGAATAGACTCAATTAATCAACATAGACAAAGGAAACAACTAATACAATCTATATCAACTTAATAACTGAAAGAAAACTCAAAAGGAGTCTTGACAGTTTCCTTAGCAAACTCATGATCTCTCCATAGTCCTGGCATCACACACACTGTCACAGCATCTCCTTGTCGCCTTCCTTCTTATACTTTTCCTTTATCTGCAGTAGGAGGAAAATAGTATCTATAAGCTAAAAGCTTAGTGAGTGCTTTCTAACTCACAAAAACTCGATATGCATGTATATAAATAAGAACATGCTAAAACTGAATGCTAACATGTGAAGCTACTCATGCTCATAAATAGCAAAGAAATCAACGAACTGAAAAGCTAACATGTATAGCTACTCATGCTCATAAATGGCAAAGGAATCATACTAACTGAAATACTAAACATGTAAAGCTACTAAACATGTAAAGCTAAACATGCTCATCAACTAGCAAATAAATAACATGTAAGAAACTAAACATGTAAAAGCTGCTAGCATAAAAGAAAGCTAAACTTGCTGATCTTTAAAACAAAGTGAAACTTACTTCATTTGCTCTAAGCTTAATCTTTTATTTCACTTGTTTAAAACTTATTCTTTAGTACTTCTATTCTTAAGTAAAACTTATTTTTACTTGTTTAAAAGCTTATACTTTTAATACTTCAAAATAATAATCAACTTCTCTTGGGCCCGGCATTGTACCACTTTGCGCGCATTCTTAATAAGAATCGAGGTAGCTAATCCCGAAACTACTAAGATACTTCTAGGCCATGTGCCTAGGGGCAACTTGGAGCCCATCCCTTGGATCTTGTGTCCGGTACATGCCCTTTAAAAGTAAAATACTTTCTTTATAACTTCTTTATACTTGCCCTTACTTGGCATTTAAGCAAACACCTTGTGTGCGCTTTTGATCTTAAACTTCTGAAATTGAGATCAAGTTAAAGTCTTGGTCTTTCTTAGCTTATAACTTCTCATATTAGTCCAATAGCAAAAGACTAAAGATAGGAATCATTACTGCTCATGTTAAACTGATACTTTAAAAATGGCAAGGCTGCTCATGCTACTAAATCAACAATAAGTACTAAATCTGAAATGCTACAAGGTGCTGTTCGTACTTGTTAAAATAGCAAATGAAAACTACTTTGAGCTTACTAATCATGCTATAAAATAGAGCAAAAGAAAGCAACTTTGAACTTACTAATCATGCTATAAAATAGAGCAAAAGAAAGCAACTTTAAGCTTACTAATCATGCTATAAAATAGAGCAAAAGAAAGTAACTTTAAGCTTACTAATCATGCTATAAAATAGAGCAAAAGAAAGTAACTTTAAGCTTTCTAAACATGCTGTAGAATAGGACAAAAGAATGCAACTTTGAGCTCTCTAAACATGTTGTAAACTAGGCAAAAGAATGCAACTTTGAGCTCTCTAAACATGCTGTAAACTAGGCAAAAGAATGCAACTTTGAGCTTTCTAAACATGCTGTAAACTAGACAAAAGAGCTCTCTAAACATGCTGTAAACTAGGCAAAAGAATGCAACTTTGAGCTTTCTAAACATGCTGTAAACTAGGCAAAAGAATGCAACTTAGATTGTCTACTAATGCTTGCAAGAACTAATCTAGGGACTAGCGTATATGGTAGAAAACTAGAATAGAACCCAATGAAAAATCCATTTTTTTCCATCTGCTACGAATCTGTCCAGGAAATCACCTGCATTACAAAACCGAAACCAACTCTATACTAAAGACCTTGGTCTCACTTTAAAAGAAGAACTTCACCTCATTGTGAGGATTTCTAAATCTCCAAGACCAATCAAACACACCCAAACCGAACTGCACAGCACATTCCTTGTGCACAACCCGAACTGCACAACAACTCAAACCCGAGCTGTTCATGCCAATTTAACAGCACAAATCCGAAACTACATGCTAAAAAGGAAATCTATATCATCTCGTGTATTTGCCTAATAGCAAGGATAACCATACTTCATGCTACGCAAGCTATTTAAATCAAAGTGCTACACGAAATTCCCAACTGAAACCTGTCCACACCCAATCTAATAAATTCGGAATATGGCAGCAACCTTCACAAACCTACCGAACTCACAGCAGAAATTTCGAAACAAGGAATCTCATCAAGGCGAGGAAGAAAAAACCTAGCATATTCTTCTACTCGGCACAACAAGATCCGGAAGCAAGTAAACGAAATCCGAAAATCCGGAGCAACTCCTACTGCAGGTGAGAAGCAACTCACCTTCGTTTTCTTGGATTTACAACCGAGAAAGAGAGGTTCTAAGGTTTCGGTAGCTCGACTTTCGGCTCCTCCTCGTGCCCACAACCTCTCCTCGACGAGAGGATCTCAACGGTGTGAAGAGCTCTTGGAGAAAAGTGCTCGCCGGCCGCCGGAGACGAAGCCCTAGCCGCGGCTTCGTTTCTGCCCGAGAGGAATCGCCGACGCCGCGTGAGAAGAGGTGAGAAAGAAATTAGGTTTCGGGAAACCTAAATCCTCTTCTTATAACTAGAGTTATTTTTGGTTCCAACTATAGCTTATATATTTGCCGCTGCCTATTTAATTAGCAACGATCGCTAGTCCAATTGGTCCGTTGGGCTTTGCTCGAAGCCAGAGGTTTGTGCTTCGATTCTCAGTCGCGCCCCTTTTTCTCCAATTTATTTCAAACGTTCCAGCTACTGCATATATATATTTCGCTCCATATAAGGTTAACAAAAATCGTGTAGCTCAGCTGGTTGGGCCGGTTTTGTTTGGGTCAGTCCGAGGAGCTGGGTTCGAAACCTAGCTTCTACAACTCTTTTTTTTAAACTTTCTCCTCTCGGTAAAAATACTAAACGGACTCCAAAAATTGCATAAAAATACTCTAAAAATTTCTAAAAATCTCTAGAATATTTTAAAAGCATTTCCAAATATTTTTATGGACTTTTAGAACTTGAAATAGGGAAAATTAGGTCGTTACAATTCCCCATACCTTATAAAAAGTTCGTCCTCGGATACTTCTGTCTCATACTGTCCTCACTCTCCCGAGTGATTTCCTCGTGCTTCTGGTTATGCCAGACGACCTTCACTAGTGGTACTTCTTTGCTTCTTAGTCTCTTGACCGCTCTGTCCACTATCTGTGTAGGTCTACTCTCAAAACTAAGATCCTCTTGGATCCGCACCGACCGAGGCTCAATCACTTGGCTAGGGTCATGGAGGCACTTCTTTAACATGGAGACATGAAACACATTGTGTATTGCTGACATGTCTTGTGGTAATTCCAGCTTGTAAGCTACCTTCCCAATCCTGCCTATAATCGTGTAAGGTCCTACATAGCGAGGACTTAATTTGCCCTTCTTGCCAAATCTCATCACTCCCTTCATAGGAGCAACTTTGAGAAAAACTGAATCTCCTACTTGAAATTCCAGTGACCTACGGCGTGTGTCAGCATAACTTTTCTACCTACTCTGGGCAGTCTCAATCCTCTGTCTGATCTTCTGGATAGCCTGAGTGGTCTCATCTATCATCTCAGTCTAAATGCCCAGCTCTACTTCCATTTCTTTTCTTTCACTCGCTTCTTGCCAGCAAATAGATGATCTGCACTTCCTACCATACAACGCCTCATAAGATGCCATCTTGATGGTGGCTTGATAGCTATTGTTGTAGGCAAACTCAGCTAAGCATAGATACTTGCACCAACTTTCCTTGAAATCTAGCTCACAAGCTCGAGCATATTTTCTAAAATCTGATTTACTCGCTTTGTCCATCCATCATCCGAGGATGGAAGGTTGTACTGAACTTGAGTTTGGTGCCTAGTGCAGTCTGAACACACTCCCAAAAGTGAGAGGTTAAGCGTCCATCTCTATCGGACACAATAGATTTAGGATCTCCGTGAAGTCCGATCACCTCTTTAACATATAGCTGTGTCAACTGCTCTATAGAGTGAGACACCTTGATGGCTAGAAAATGAGCAGACTTGGTCAATCTGTCCACTATCACCCATATCGCATCATATCCATTTATGGTTCTTGGGAGACCTGTTATGAAGTCCATGGATATGTCTTCCCATTTCCACTCTGGTATTGAAAGAGGTTGTAGCATCCCTCCTGGTCTCTGGGGTTCTGCTTGGACTCTCTGGCATGTCAGGCAGGTACTGACATATCTTTTGAGTCCAGACCACCAGAACCTCCGTTTCACGTCTTGGTACATCTTGGTAGATCCAGGATGCATGGAGTAGGGTGTACTATGAGCTTCTTCTATAATCTTCTTTCTCAACTCTTCGTCATTAGGGACACAAAGGCGGTTCCCCTGGTAGAGGATTCCACTATTTGATACCCGAAACTCTGAATTTTCTTCTTCTTGTATCCCTTGCTTGATCTTTTGGATATCTGGATCTTCACTTTGCTTTCTCTGTATATCCTCAAGCAGAGTTGACTCTAAGGTCAATGCAGAGAGTTGCTCATAAATAATTTTGAATCCAAAGTCCGACAACTCTTTCTGAAATGGCCGGGCTAATGATGACAGAGACATCGTGGATGCACGACTTTCCGCTTAGTGCATCCGCCACTTTGTTAGCTTTACCGGTGTATTACTCTTTCGCTTTCAACCGATGGTTCCCAAAACGCAGTATATTTTAGGGAACATCGTTGCTCTTTTAGTCGATCAAATAGATCATCTATTCGGAAAGAGGGTGCTAGTCCTTAATTACTTTGCTCAGATTTCTAAAATCTATGCACATTAGCATAGATCCGTTTTCTTCTTGACAAACAACACAGGAGCTCCCAAGGTGAGTGACTAGGCGGATGAAACCCTTGTCAAGTAGCTCCCAAATTGTTCTTGTAACTCTTTAGCTCGCTAGAGAAATTTGATACAAGGCTTTTGAAATTGGGTCGAGAACCAATTCAATTTCAAATTCCGCTTCTCTGTTGTGAGGTAGTCCGTAGCTCTTCTAGAAATACCTTTGGATACTCAGTACAACTTCCTTGGGTCTTTCTTTTCCTTCCAGTTCTGATTACTTGACTAGGGTCTCTGCTTCCCCACTGCCTTGTCTTCTATCTTGACCGGCTTGTGTTGTGTTTGTTGTGCCTTGTTGTTGTTCAGATAGTGCTCACTAATGCCCTGCTGACCACCTCTTCACCAATCTATGGTCGGTGAGTTTCACTACTCACATTAGGTGTTATTTTGGTCTCAACATTAGGAGCATCGGTCCGACTCGTTCTTTCTCCGTACTTACTAACTCTAGGCAAAGACGAGCTAGCCTGTGAATCTTTCGACCGCTTCTTCATCGCTAGGTCACCTTTTCCAATTATATAAGCTCCTCACACTGCTTATCGGTGATCCATTGACGAAGGCTTCTTCAGAAACTGCCTCAAGTCAACCCGCTCATCGTTGATCGCTCTCACTCTTAACTCGCTCCCACCACATACAAGCACCTCCAGATAGGCGTAAAGAGGCACACTTACCCTTCTCGACTTCGTCACCAAGAAGCTCCTTCAGGCTCTCAAGTATCTTGAACTAAGCTCGCACCCTGTGGCTTAACTTTCTTTCGCTTCACCTGGATGAGGTATGCTTCTTGTCATCTAGGTGTTGTGGCGACTTGGCAACCGATAGGACTTCACCATCACCGGGTCTCCACATTGATGGTTGGGGAGGGGAGGAGCGGCCGATTTGCCATCGTTGGCAATCACTTGTCGCTTACTACTTGTCTCGAGTGGGCAACAACTTGAGAGATTGCTCGATTAATCTAAGCTTTTCGCCTCTCGATCTTGGTTCTCGACGAACAGACGGAACGTTCTCTTCTTGCCATCAAGTCAGGCAGAGGACAAGAAAACTTAAAATTATCACTATACTTTCTAGATATATCTTACTTATACATGATTCTTGACTTTCAACACCTATGAGTAGGTACTTCTAAACATTTCTCTATCCTTTCTAAACATACATATTTGTATATGAAGAAAGAAAACAGCAAAAACTCTTATCTTACTTAAGCACTTATAAGCAATCACTCTAAACTGCAAATAATAATAAAGGAAAGCAATAAAGAAAGAACTTAAATACTTTCTTACTTGAAGACGGCAAGGATGATGCTGATGTGTGTGTGATGCTGGAGAATGAGAACTGCTCTGATACCAACTGTAACAACCACCCTTCTTACTGCTACTACTACTCTCTAAGGGTGGACGCTACTTAACTACTAACTCAACTTAACCGGTACGCTACTTAACTACGAGGAATCCCTACCGAAAAATTTCGACAGAATCTCCTCTGTACCGGTGACCAAATCAACAATACAAACACTATATACACAGCCACAGGCGGCTGGAACATATTTTTTTTCACAACCACACAGTAATAATGCCACGACAACTAAAAAGAAACTATTCTAGCAATAGAAAACTATAGAACTCCAACAATAGGAAATAACCCAACTAACAATGCGGAATAGACTCAATTAATCAACATAGACAAAGGAAACAACTAATACAATCTATATCAACTTAATAACTGAAAGAAAACTCAAAAGGAGTCTTGACAGTTTCCTTAGCAAACTCATGATCTCTCCATAGTCCTGGCATCACACACACTGTCACAGCATCTCCTTGTCGCCTTCCTTCTTATACTTTTCCTTTATCTGCAGTAGGAGGAAAATAGTATCTATAAGCTAAAAGCTTAGTGAGTGCTTTCTAACTCACAAAAACTCGATATGCATGTATATAAATAAGAACATGCTAAAACTGAATGCTAACATGTGAAGCTACTCATGCTCATAAATAGCAAAGAAATCAACGAACTGAAAAGCTAACATGTATAGCTACTCATGCTCATAAATGGCAAAGGAATCATACTAACTGAAATACTAAACATGTAAAGCTACTAAACATGTAAAGCTAAACATGCTCATCAACTAGCAAATAAATAACATGTAAGAAACTAAACATGTAAAAGCTGCTTGCATAAAAGAAAGCTAAACTTGCTGATCTTTAAAACAAAGTGAAACTTACTTCATTTGCTCTAAGCTTAATCTTTTATTTCACTTGTTTAAAACTTATTCTTTAGTACTTCTATTCTTAAGTAAAACTTATTTTTACTTGTTTAAAAGCTTATACTTTTAATACTTCAAAATAATAATCAACTTCTCTTGGGCCCGGCATTGTACCACTTTGCGCGCATTCTTAATAAGAATCGAGGTAGCTAATCCCGAAACTACTAAGATACTTCTAGGCCATGTGCCTAGGGGCAACTTGGAGCCCATCCCTTGGATCTTGTGTCCGGTACATGCCCTTTAAAAGTAAAATACTTTCTTTATAACTTCTTTATACTTGCCCTTACTTGGCATTTAAGCAAACACCTTGTGTGCGCTTTTGATCTTAAACTTCTGAAATTGAGATCAAGTTAAAGTCTTGGTCTTTCTTAGCTTATAACTTCTCATATTAGTCCAATAGCAAAAGACTAAAGATAGGAATCATTACTGCTCATGTTAAACTGATACTTTAAAATGGCAAGGCTGCTCATGCTACTAAATCAACAATAAGTACTAAATCTGAAATGCTACAAGGTGCTGTTCGTACTTGTTAAAATAGCAAATGAAAACTACTTTGAGCTTACTAATCATGCTATAAAATAGAGCAAAAGAAAGCAACTTTGAACTTACTAATCATGCTATAAAATAGAGCAAAAGAAAGCAACGTTAAGCTTACTAATCATGCTATAAAATAGAGCAAAAGAAAGTAACTTTAAGCTTACTAATCATGCTATAAAATAGAGCAAAAGAAAGTAACTTTAAGCTTTCTAAACATGCTGTAGAATAGGACAAAAGAATGCAACTTTGAGCTCTCTAAACATGCTGTAAACTAGGCAAAAGAATGCAACTTTGAGCTCTCTAAACATGCTGTAAACTAGGCAAAAGAATGCAACTTTGAGCTTTCTAAACATGCTGTAAACTAGGCAAAAGAGCTCTCTAAACATGCTGTAAACTAGGCAAAAGAATGCAACTTTGAGCTTTCTAAACATGCTGTAAACTAGGCAAAAGAATGCAACTTAGATTGTCTACTAATGCTTGCAAGAACTAATCTAGGGACTAGCGTATATGGTAGAAAACTAGAATAGAACCCAATGAAAAATCCATTTTTTTCCATCTGCTACGAATCTGTCCAGGAAATCACCTGCATTACAAAACCGAAACCAACTCTATACTAAAGACCTTGGTCTCACTTTAAAAGAAGAACTTCACCTCATTGTGAGGATTTCTAAATCTCCAAGACCAATCAAACACACCCAAACCGAACTGCACAGCACATTCCTTGTGCACAACCCGAACTGCACAACAACTCAAACCCGAGCTGTTCATGCCAATTTAACAGCACAAATCCGAAACTACATGCTAAAAAGGAAATCTATATCATCTCGTGTATTTGCCTAATAGCAAGGATAACCATACTTCATGCTACGCAAGCTATTTAAATCAAAGTGCTACACGAAATTCCCAACTGAAACCTGTCCACACCCAATCTAATAAATTCGGAATATGGCAGCAACCTTCACAAACCTACCGAACTCACAGCAGAAATTTCGAAACAAGGAATCTCATCAAGGCGAGGAAGAAAAAACCTAGCATATTCTTCTACTCGGCACAACAAGATCCGGAAGCAAGTAAACGAAATCCGAAAATCCGGAGCAACTCCTACTGCAGGTGAGAAGCAACTCACCTTCGTTTTCTTGGATTTACAACCGAGAAAGAGAGGTTCTAAGGTTTCGGTAGCTCGACTTTCGGCTCCTCCTCGTGCCCACAACCTCTCCTCGACGAGAGGATCTCAACGGTGTGAAGAGCTCTTGGAGAAAAGTGCTCGCCGGCCGCCGGAGACGAAGCCCTAGCCGCGGCTTCGTTTCTGCCCGAGAGGAATCGCCGACGCCGCGTGAGAAGAGGTGAGAAAGAAATTAGGTTTCGGGAAACCTAAATCCTCTTCTTATAACTAGAGTTATTTTTGGTTCCAACTATAGCTTATATATTTTCCGCTGCCTATCTAATTAGCAACGATCGCTAGTCCAATTGGTCCGTTGGGCTTTGCTCGAAGCCAGAGGTTTGTGCTTCGATTCTCAGTCGCGCCCCTTTTTCTCCAATTTATTTCAAACGTTCCAGCTACTGCATATATATATTTCGCTCCATATAAGGTTAACAAAAATCGTGTAGCTCAGTTGGTTGGGCCGGTTTTGCTTGGGTCAGTCCGAGGAGCTGGGTTCGAAACCTAGCTTCTACAACTCTTTTTTTTTAACTTTCTCCTCTCGGTAAAAATACTAAACGGACTCCAAAAATTACATAAAAATACTCTAAAAATTTCTAAAAATCTCTAAAATATTTTAAAAGCATTTCCAAATATTTTTATGGACTTTTAGAACTTGAAATAGGGAAAATTAGGTCGTTACATTCCCGATGAGAGGGACGAAGTCCCGAACCCAAGATCCCCCAATGAATAGGATTCTTGACCCTTTTATAGGGTAAGGTACGGGTTCCTCACGACCCATGTCACGACCGTGTGAGATCCGCACGACTATGCCTATCTTCTGCACTGGTTAAGTGGCACAGTCGTGCGAGTTGACACGGCCATGCCTATCTTCTGCATTGGTTAAGTGGCACGGCCGTGCGAGTTGACATGACCATGCCTATCTTCTGCACTGGTTAAGTGGCACGGCCGTGCAGAATTGACATGGCAGTGTATCAAGGTCGTGCCTCTACTTGTAAGCTATTTTAGTGCCTCTTAACGTGGTAATCTTGAGTTTGGGTCTTCATAAAAGTTGTAGATCTTGAAGTTCTCTACAATTCGGTATAAAGAACAGCCCAAAACTCCAACGGACAACAAAGGTATGCCTATTTTACTCTTAGTGTGCAGTGTAGGATTTGACACGGCCGTGTGCCAAGGCCGTGTCTCATAGAAACGAACTTTAGACCTTCAAGACTTGGTTTTTTCTAGTTGAAGTCTTCATAAGAGTTGTATATCTTGAAGCTATCTACATTTTTATATCTGGAATGACTCATAACTCTAACTGAGCAGAAAGTTATGGTCATTTAACTTTTGGTCTGCAGTGTTGAAAATCCCACACGGCCGAGACACCTTGGAAGCTCTAGACTCCATTTAAGCTTCATTTTTGCTCCAAATCGCGTCCTGTCAACAAGAAAACATACAAAGAGAAGATCTCCGAACAAAAGAGTATTTATGCAGAATATATGCTAAGAGAAGTGAACATGCATAGAATATACGTGAATAAAGTAAGTGAATGTGCCTCAAAACATGTATAAATGATTATAAGATCTACGCACATCACACCCCCAAACTTGAACATTTGCTTGTCCTCAAGTAAAATTCTTCAAACTATGTTCATGAGTTTCTATAGTGTTTCATAATCCCTAGTGCACTCGTCTAACTCTATCAACTAGTTTCATTGATAAGCATGATTGTGGAGTAACCTAAGTATGACCTAAACGTAAGTTTCTTGTGCTCGGTGTAATAAGTGACTCAAGCTCTTCAAGTTTCAATTTTCTGTCCTAGTCAAGTCATCATACAATTGAGTTCCTAATGTTTCCGGTGATAGACACTTACCTATTACACACTTGGCTAATTTTCCTTAAATTACACAAGGTCTCAAAGGATACTACTCGGAATCAAGAGAAACATAACATTCATTTCCCCAGTAACCTAACTCGGTCTCAAAGGGGTGAATTGTTAGTTTCCACTCACGACAACTATTTTTTTTATCCCTTATTCAACTCTTTTTTTTTCTTTTTTCTTTTTTTGTTGGTGCCATAGAAGAGTAGCACTAATCACAAATGCAAGATGCAAATGTTGGGATTTTAATTTTTCCGAATGAGCTTCCATGATCTGAGGTTATCTAGTAACTAAAATGTAACTAAGGAATCCCCATGGGAACACAAGTACTAAATAAATTGGATGAATCATAACTATTTCAAAATATTTCTACCATTCAAGCTTAAGTACTTAAATGTAGTGAAATAAGATCTTTAAGGTTAGGCTAAAAATTATATCAAACTCCGTACAATACTTAGCTTATTTCATGCTATTAAAGATAGAGAAAGGAGATACACCAAACATACTAACACTATCTCTACAACACATGAACTGAGAAAATACATGTGCTAGTCATTTTGCTATTGGACAAGTCAGCAGTAATGTGAGGATTGATGTAACTAAGCAGATATTTAAAAGAAACAGAACTACCAAACATCCCCCAGACTTAAATCTTTCATTGTCCCAATGAAAATCGAAAATGAAATAAGGAAGAGGTTTGAAATAAAAGAAATTACTAAATGATGCGTGCAAACACCCAAGTCATTAACTTCTCCATTAGGCAGTCATGGTCTTCCTAATCTTTGAATCTTATATAAGAAGATAGACAAGAAAAAAAATTAAGTAGAGGGCACATGTTTATTATGATGAAAGAAAAGAAAACAAGAAATAACTAAAGACATAAATAAAATAAGAAAAAACTTGGGTTGCCTCCCAAGAAGCGCTTGTTTAAGGTCATTAGCTCGACCACCTCATTAGATTTATTAAAATCTCGCTCTTGGAGGGGTAAGATATTTCATCACCCTCTTACCAAGGGTTCTTATTATGGAGGGAGTTTTCATCAAAAAGTGAAGAATCACTCTCTCCATCTTCGTCTTTTTGGAAATTCTTTCAGGAGGTCGAAGACAGTTCAGATCGAGCTTCCAATTATAGGTAATATATAAGATTGTTGAATCACAGGGACTGTTGATTAAGCACTAGAGATGTCGTAAAGTAAGTTATCTAGACGGTCGAAAGTTGACTTTGACGCATGCAAACTAACGAGAGTGATTGAAGAGAGAAAGAGAAGGATGAGAGAATCGATCTTGAAGGGAATTGAGCTTTGGGGAATGGATTCTAGGATTTCGGTTTCATTGTGGTGGAACCTGATGTATCGTTCTATCTTCTACTCATTGTCAATCAACATACCTTCGCCGAAAGTTAAAGCTACTATTCTTAAGTACTAATCAGAGAAGATCCCTCTGAAATCCTGTTACGATTAACCCCTGTCACTAGAGCGCCTTGTTAGATCACAAGAATACAAATCTAATCGGTATCATTAGGGATAGAGATAGGGGTTTGGTTTGGTCTATTACTTCCTTGTGGAGAAGTTGCCTCTCCTTTCAAGGAAATATCCTAGACGTTCGTGAATGGGTTACCCCTGTCACTAGGGCCCCTCGGGTATACGATCTAAGATCCTCTCTTTACGAAATTAGCAATTCCTACACAATCAATTAACATCACAAGGCAACAAGTCTCACGCATATCAAATAGAAACGAAGCAAGAGAAATCATCCAACGAGTAAAGGCACAAACATGAATCTTACATCAAACCCTATCCAAAACTACTCCATACATCCATAGAAAAGGAGATCTACTCCATTGTGAGGGAAGAACAATCCCAAAACATAAAGTAAAGCATACTTACAACCCTTGATGTGAGAAGAAGGGGAAGAAGAGATGCTTGCCGAGGTTTCTAATGTCTTGAGGATGCCTCCTTGCTCTGGAGATGGACAGAACGTCAAGGGACGACGATGGATGAAGCTCTAGGGTTTCCCCCGAAAGGGAGAACCCTTTCCCGATGAGAGGGACGAAGTCCCGAACCAAAGATCCCCCAATGAATAGGGTTCTTGACCCTTTTATAGGGTAAGGTGCGGGTGCCGCACAACCCGTGTCACAGCCATGTGAGATCCGCATGACCATGCCTATCTTCTGCACTAGTTAAGTGGCACAGTCGTGCGAGTTGATACGGTCATGCCTATCTTCTGCACTGGTTAAGTGGCACGGCCGTATAAGTTGACACGGCCATGCCTATCTTCTGCAATGGTTAAGTGGCACGGCCGTGCGAGTTGACACGGCCATGCCTATCTTTTGCACTGGTTAAGTGGCACGGCCGTGCAGAATTGACACAATAGTGTATCAATGTCGTGCCTCTACTTGTAAGCCATTGTAGTGCCTCTTAACGTGGTAATCCTGAGTTGAGGTCTTCATAAAAGTTGTAGATCTTGAAGGTAGCTACAATTCGGTATAAAGAACAGCCCAAAACTCCAACGGACCACAAAGTTATGCCTGTTTTACTCTTGGTATGTAGTGCAGGATTTGACACGGTCGTGTGTCAAGGCCACGTCTCATAGAAACGAACTTTAGACCTTCAAGATTTGGTTTTCTCTGGTTGAAGTCTTCATAAGAGTTGTAGATCTTGAAGTTATCTACATTTTGATATCTGAAATGACTCATAAATAAATAAAAAAGAAAGTTATGGTTATTTACCTTTTAGTCTGCAGTGTTGGAAATCCCACACGGCCTGGACACCTTGGAAGATCTAGACTCCACTTAAGCTTCATTTTTGCTCCAAATCGCGTCATGTCAATAAGAAAACATACAAAGAGAAGATCTCCGAACAAAAGAGTATTTATGCAGAATATATGCTAAGAGAGGTGAACATGCATAGAATATACGTGAATAAAGGAAGTGAATGTGCGTCAAAACATGTATAAATGATCATAAGATCTATGCACATCAGCTACTCTATCCAAAATTTAAGATAAAATTTTTGAATAAGATAACTGATGTGAATGCTCTAACAATTTCGGCTACCTTACTATAAATGACAAAATAACTCATAAGTATTATTTCAAGATATTGAAACCCTTGGTGAATATATCTTCTATAAAATTCAATGCATTTGTGACAATAAATGTATTGTAGATACTCGTACTATCATGGTAGAAATCTATCTACAAGGTTAAAATATTATTGCAAAGTTCATCATTTTGCATTTATCATAAAAGACCTTGCAACCGCCAAAGAACATTGTATGTCATTGTCGCGAGGGTAATAATTCGCAATGACATTGTGTGATGACATAAGATTGTTACTAATGTTTATAAAGTCACATTTGCAACAATGAGTTCTTTAAAAAAAACTCAAACCAAATGTCAAGAATCAAAGACAAGATAATACACAGGAGGTCAGCCCTATCTACCTAATATGCAAGGGCATTACTCCCACCCAAACACTAATCTTTTTCCATGTCAAGCACTAGTAAAAATGACAAGAAAAAAAATAAAAAATTCTACAAGGACCAGATACCCCAAAAGAATGCAGCAATACACCTCACTTCCTCTTCTTTGTTGGTGGTGCTGCAGTCCGTCGTCTTTTTCAACGTTTTCCTCTTCTTCGTATTCATCATCTTCCTCTTCTTCATCATCATCATCCTCGTCATCTTCCTGTTCACTTCCTCCTTCACCATTGGCCTCTGGTTCATTTTCTCCATCTTCTTCATCATCGCTCCCATTGTCTTCTGGATCATCTAAACCCCTAATACAAACAAAAATTAATCAAGTCAGGCAACGTTTTTACATCAACTACCAACTTAGAAAGTTTGGAAAAAGTAGAAGCTTCTTACGCTGGTAACCATATAATATGGTCCTCAACGATCAATGTTGGCTGCCATTTCTCCTGTCTAAGCAAATTGGATCCATCCCTAAACCAAAAAAAAAAAAAGTTAATGTCCCAGGAAAAGATCCATTGTACGTAATTTTACCCTACTTTTTATAAGAAACTATTTTCAGGATTCAAATTCGTAACCTTTTAGTCCCAAAGTAATAATTTTACCGTTATGTCAAAGCTCCCCTTCAAATCATTTCTAAATGTTCATTTATTTAAGAATAGATAACAAATGATTTAGTATGAAAATGTGTTACCTAAAATAAGGGGTGAGGGAATCCTTGATTCTATGATCATCCCAATCCAAATCGTCCCACCAATTTGGACCGCCTTGAATCTCTTTTAATCTGTTCTTCACTGTTTCTGCTCCAAATGGTAGTTTTTTGAGCCTGGGGCAATAGCTCACAGTTATATATTCCAAGTAGGGAAAATGGAGTGGTTGGTATGCAATGCGCTGCAAGTTATCCATTTTAGACAAACCCAACATCTTGATGCCAAAGCTAGAATTGGAACTGCCAACATTACTTATTATTTCCTCCATTTCCTGACAATTTAGTATGCTTAGAAGATTAAGGCATGACAGTTGCAGAACCCAAGAAACATCTTTCAACTTGTAGCAATTAGAAATGTATAGGTCGCGAAGGTTGTTGAACCCAACTCCATCCACCCAATTGATTTTCAATTGGTATAGAAATTTAAAATTGAGAGTCTTCAAACATTTGAAATTTGATTCGCAGTCGACGCCTGCATTCACCATTAATTGATCTCCCTTCCAGACATTTGAAATAGTTAAACACTCGAGGTTGTCAGTTACTCTAAGACTCCATTGCAACATCTGAAAATTTGAACTTAATCCGCTCATAGCGAGGTTCCTTACCGAGACATTTGGTAACATGTTCAGTCTTTTGAGGTCAGTTGCATAAATGGAAATTTCCAAACTTAATTGGTGGCATCCTCTGAAATGTACCAACTCATCCCACCATTGCTCACATACAGGAATCTGTTGTGATATATCCAACCACTTGAGCATTAGTAAATTGGATATTATCCCGTTGGGTACAGTCTTGAGACAATTATCCCTTAGAAGTAAGTACTCTAATTTGCCAAGGCAACCTAACTCGAGCGGCAAACTTGTAATTGTGTTGTAGGACAAGTTTAAATATTGAAGCTCAGTTAAGCTACCAATCTCCATCGGAAGCTCTATTATAAAACATTTAGAGAGATCCAAGTATGTTAAACGAGGCATGCTCGTGAATAAACTCCGAGGAATATTCAGAGGAGGATAGTTAAAAAAGAGAATCAACATAGAAAGTTTGGGAAAACTAGAAGCTTCATACTCTGGTAAAGATACAATCTGGTTCTCAATGAACAATGCTCGCTCTGCCTCCTGCCATTCCTCCTGTCTAGGCAAATTATGCAAACCAAATCCAGCTTTTACAATCGATTTCCTTCTATTCCCCTTTAACTCAGAGAACATCAATAGTGCCATGTCTCGGATGACATCATGCATCTTTACATGTTCAGCCTCATAATAATTCGGCCGTCTAGAGGAGTGCTCTAGCAAGGATGCAGCCATGAGAGCTTCCAAATGGGAGCATCCTTTGGTGAAAGCTTCATTGATTACATTAAATTCACGGATTATGCCACAACCTATCCAACACGGTATCAACTCCTTAAATTTATGGATCTCATAATCTTCAGGCCACAAAGCGCAACACAAAAGGCATTCTCTTATCGAGTCATTTTCTAAACTGTCATAGCTTAACTTGAAGGCTTTATACATTACAACTGAATCTTCTTCTGAAAGATCAATGGTACTTGTCCACTCATGCTTATCCCTTATTTGATGGAGAGCGTCCTTCCAAAGTTCCCATGATTTTTTCCCTAACATGGCCCGGGCGACAGTGATGAGAGCTAGCGGAAGACCTGCACATTCTTTAGCAATTTCTTGAGCACAGGAGTTGATTCCTCTATCTGAGCTGAGAACATCCCCGTCGACATTCTCCTTAAAGAGTTGCCATGCTTGATCTTGATCTAGGCATTTGACTTTGATCTTTTTTTCTGCTTCCATTCGTGCACACACTATCTCACTGCGGGTTGTGAACACCACGACTTTGCGGCGCAGCTCGTGTTGTTGCTGGCCTTGTTCGGTAGCCGAGTGTGCCATCCCCAACAGTTGAAGATTCAGGTATTCACAACTGTCATCGAGAAGCAGCAAGCAATTCTTGTTTTTCAAGTAGCTAAACAATTTATCACCACAAGTTGCTTCATCATCACTCTCCTGCAGTGTGTTCAGTCCTAGAGTTCTAGCAATCTCCATCTGGAGCCTTTTCAATTGGCAATCTTTGGAGGCTACAACCCAAATGACATGATCAAATATTATTCTATGATTGTAATAGTGTCGCTGGACGCTCTTTAACACGGTGGTCTTACCGACACCACCCATTCCGTAGATGCCTATGATGCTGCCTTCTCCACCATCGATGTAGCCCACAATATCCTCCACATATGACTCGATCCCTACAGGCGGTCGGTGTACGATGGGAAGCATCACGGTGGGTTCCGGAGGCCCGACTGTGGCAATCGGATCCAGTACTATACTAGCTCGACTCATCAATTCATTAGCCTCGCCGAGCTTCTTCACCACTCTTCGGATGATGGAGCAGCCGTTTGATGGCTCTCTGATAGGCACCTGATCTCCTGCTTCTTGTGTTAGACTGAAACTGAAACAATTGCAACTGAAGCAACCTGACGAAACAAAGCGCCCAGTTGTAGACACGGAAATCAAACAACTTTTTTCTTTCTCTTAATTATAGGTAAAAAACCAGTTGTAGATTGTATGCATCGATCAAAATACAAAAAGGTGGGGGAGAATACTCACTGATCATACTTTGGAAATCCTGGTTGATATCTGCCACTTGGCCTTCCAATTCCTCCACCTCCTGTAGCCACTGGTTCACTTCGTTGGTAGGAATCTTCCCCTCGCGCTCCGCTTCGCTGATTTGGTTCTTGATGTCGTTCCTTTTGCCTCTCAATCTCGCCATTTCCTTTTCCAATTTCTTGATTGCAGTCTTTGGCCTGCCTATAGCTAGTTGCAGTGATGCCCACAGCCCGCTCAGGCAACTGTTGACGTCTACGTTGAGATTTAGTTTGATGAACGCCATGGATGAGGAGAAGCTCTAACTTGCCAATTAGCAATATGAATAAGAGTCAAGCAGGGAGGGAGATTTCTTTTAAGGAGTAATTAATATCGGGCAGAGAAGACTGTCCATTTTGTTTGCTTGTGGTTGAAACACAACTCTCAACTGCTACTTTGACTAATGTTACGTTGGCATGCATATATATATTTATCCAATGGTTTAATTTGTTTGTTTGCAAAGAGAATTTTAAAAAATAATTTATATGAAACTTTTTTTTTTGGGCAAAGAAAAGTAGTTTCATTGTTAATTGATTCATAAAGAGGAGCTGGTGGACTGTAATAGGAGATGATTCAATTTATTCTCACTCAATCACCAATCAACTTAATTAGTTGGTTAATTAATTCCTCTTTGTCTGGTTTGATCTATGAAGGCAAGTTATGGTAATTATGAATTCCTTATTAGCACCCTATTTGTTTCACTACCGAGGCTAATTATTTCATTTAATTAATTTGTTTAACTTTATGACAACTAGGGTCGGGAGTAAGGACAGAGATCCTCTGGTCCAGAATCCTTGAATTAATCCTGATCCCCTATTTATTCATTGACTGGATGGGATGGATCCCACTTGTTTAACATATGGGGTCTAGTCCATCCAACTAATGAATGAACAGGGTCTCTTCTGGTCCAAAAAATTCTGGATCTCTAGTCTCCGGGAGTAATATATATGATAAAATTAAATTAGAATTTAATTTAATGGATTAATATTTAAATCTCAAGTTGTTCTTTTAAATATCTAAATCATACATCAGCATTACTAACTCTTCCTCGTAATTAATAATTTCCAAAGTCCTCAAATGCTTTGCAAGTTGAGGAAGACAACACGTTTGACGACTTTATAAGATCCACTAAATCTATCTCCTTTCAATCTTCGCCGCCCATTTAATTTATGCTCTATATATAGATTTATATCTATTTTCTTAACTATTAGATCTTGTTGGACGATGATCGATCTTTAATAGCTAGGTACGTTCTTCCAAGTAATACAATCTCTTCTTTAGATGTGTGTTCCTAGAAGGCAAAATGTAATCTTGGACAATCTAATTAATTAAACACAAGCAATTGGTCAACTTAAATCGATCAGGAAGTTGTTATCTTTTCACCAAGAGTAATCAACACTTAAAGAAGCTAGTAAGGAATTAAGCTTCTTAGAATTAAACAATCTCTTCTTAATTAGGAAGCTTCCCTGCAACAAGAGTAATCAAAAACTAACTAACAAACTATGTAAGGAAGCTAGTTATATATGGTACAATGTGGAAGATAAGATTCTTTATGATATTATTCTATGGTTATAATATAGGGATATTGTTGTTAGCAAAAAGATTACCCCCATGCATTCCAACTAAGTTTAAGGATGAACAATATGTTTAAAATTAAATTGAATAAATCTAAACCGATTCAATTGAAGTTTTTTTTAGATAAATCGACCAATCGAACTTTGCTGTTAAAATGGAAACGATATAATATTGATTAATTAGGTTGGTTACCAAATTAACCAATCATTGATCAGCCAATTGATGACATCATTCAGTTAAATCATCAATAGAGCTGCGTAGTTATTGCCTGATTCAAGTAATTGCTTATAATATAAGATTGATGAAATTTTGATTTAATCAATTTGTCAATTTTAAAACTAAAATTGAATGGAATAAAAGGATAATCCGATGCACGAAGCTATTGTCAAGATGAGATTCTAAGAAAGGACCTATTGTACACAGTTTTATTCTAATTCAAGTACATCACTAGATTGCTTATAATATAAGATTGATGAAATTTTGATTTAATCTATTTGTCAATTTTAAAACTAAAATTGAATCGAATAAAAGGATAACCTGGTACACAAGATTTCTGTCAAGGCGGGGTCTCGAGGAAGGATCTATTGTACACAATTTTATTCTACTTTTGCAAGAGGTTATTTCTTGGACTCAAACTCGTAATCTCCAAAATCATAAAGCAACAATTTTATCATTACTCCAAAGCTCTCTTTCGAAAATTGAATCGAATAAATATAAAAAAAACAATATTTTATTAAAAAATAAAATTTTAAATTAATTGAACTGAACTTTCAAAATCAATCCGTTGGATCGAATAATTCAGTTATGGTCTTTTCTCACCCCTAACTAAGTTCTAGCATGACCATAAATATATCAGATGCGTATGTGCAATGGTGGAGTTACATTCATGCCTACTCGTGCCGTAGCCTGAGGGCCCGAGGGAGTTTAGAAAGGGATAAGCTCAAGTTTATCATGGAAAAAGAAAAAAAAAAATTGAGAATGCAACCAAGGGCGACGGCGTCGATGCTAATAGCCCACTACAAGGGATAAGCCCGAGTAGGGTAGATCACCATGCAAGCTCCGTCTTTGCATATGTGACCCTAATTTAAATATTTACCTAAATATCAAAATGAATAATAGATTTTGATGGGATGAAATTCTTGATTGACTCAAATTAGTGGGCAAAATTTAAAACATAGATAATAAATTAGCAAATTTAAATTGTGTAAGAACTCATAATAATATCCATACATATAAGAAGGGTGACAATGAGACCTCTTTTTCATGTCTTGTAGTGGAATCCACCAAAGCCATCTATTGAGTCGTCTCGAGTTCTCTAAATTGTCTGTGTTAGCCTTACGACGAGTTAACGGGGATACTGGAATAAGCACAGTCATCTTTTGCCAACTCGAGTTCTCCAAATTGTCGACCCTATCAGTTGCCTATGTAGTGTTGCAAACCAAATAATCTGTAGTTGGAGATTTATTGGAAATTAGCTGAATCTAAATACTCGAATTAAATTCAACTCACAGTTAAGATGACTTGAGCAGATAATCTCAGGTTGCCAGCAGGGGCTGATTTTCTGACCTCAGAGTCTGAGCAATCAAAGCGTCCGAGCAGACTGAAAGATAGACAGACAGAGCGAGAGACTGGTCGGACAGATCAGAAGGGCGAGTGGCCGACCCAGCAGATGAAGAGTCCAACCGAGCGGACAAACAGAGCAGCGGACCGAGACCTGCGATCGACGCAGTTTTCGTGAAACAGATTCGTCCCACCTCCGGCTGTGCTTCGAGGTTTTCTCGGATCGTCTGTTTCCCAGGATACAACGGCAAAACCACGAACGCAACCAAGCACTGGTTGTTCGTGGCGAATTAAGAATGCACCTGAGTACTATCACAAGTAGTTTAGCCGAGCGGATGCACGACTGAGAGAAAAAAATCGGGGAACGAAGGTGAAGGAATTCTCTTGCTTTTGCTTTGCTCAAGATCCAGCCTCCTTATATAGGAGCTCTCTTGCCTGCAATAAATGATCAAATTATGATCATTTAATGATGAGTTTAATTTCGTCATTAATGGATTTAATGTCTTCATTAATGTCGAGACGTTACAGAATCATTATTAATAAGATTAATGTCGCTATTAATACTGAGACAAATCACCATTAATGAGTTTAATGCCGCCATTAATGTCGAGCAAGATTCAAGTGACAATATGTTGGTTCATTCTTTTGGGTAAATTTTACCTCAACCGGTTCGGCATTCGACATGCGCAAATCGTGCTCGCACACGAGTCAACCTTGGTTCAATACAATCCGAGCCCTGGATTTGCACCCACCCCTGTGCAGTCACACGTGAGAGAGTCTCTCTCCATGCATATGTTTACAACGTCAATGCATGTGTCATAATTTAAACCAACAATAAAGCCAAGAGACTTCTAATGTGGGATTAAACTCATGCACAATAGAATCTCTTCGTCTCCACCTCTTTATTCCATTCACATTTCCAACATGTAGTATATTTTTTTGTGAGTTGGTCGGAAAAACGGTTGAAAAATTGATTTTGAACCAATTAATGTGTGAATAAGAAATCATATGAATTTGTAATATGACTTAATCTGGATCATCAGATTAAGATGGACAAATCTGATTCATCCAACTTGAATAGGATAAAAGTTTCTTAGTTGGGTCAATCTAAACCATTGATTTCAAAAAGGATGCATCTAAATAAAGAGGCATTGTATCTCTTAGAAAGAGATGTGATTTACATCATCCAATTCAATTTAAATGGATGAGATCTAATAAAACTAAAAAGATCTTATATCCCTTCATTTAGTATAGATAAGATATCTTACATTCTCATTTGATTCACTCATTACATTCGAATTTAAAGAAAAGCAAGAACCCTTTCCGGTTTAGAGATCTTGCGACTTGCATTGTGTCTATTACAAGATAAAATCATTGTATTTTAGGAGATGATTATCATGTTCCGTCAGCACTGTGTGCAAGCTAAATTTATCTTAAAGACAAAAACTAACTCTAGCTGACTTTACCAAAACGATTTTATACTATCATTCTGTCTACACTCAAATTACATCATCACCAGAACCAACAAAAGCGACTAGAGTCACCTCCAGGAAGGCTTCTCCGTTTTCGAAAACAAAGCTTCAAAATTTACACTCATTTCTCTTTCAAATAGTGATATTCAAGCCCTGTGATGTTTCCCTCTGCTGTCATCTCAACTTCCAGGCTCAATAGTTGGTTCATTAACTCACTCAAAGATGGCAACAAGTGTTCATTTATTTCATGTAGACAAAGTAGATAATAAACGAACGATTTCGTCTGAAAATATAAAACAAATTAATGAGGATTATGATCTGTGAGGAGAAATAATAAAATGAGGGGTGATCGAGTAAATTCTTAATTGTTAAACCCTACGAAGAAGGCCTTGGTACATAACATGGCATGTTATTTAAGAAATAAATTTATCAAATCACTTAATTCAACTTTAAAAAAAATACTTAAAATGCGTATTTAATTTATCAAATAACCTAATATTTGTTTCCTTTAAATTAATACTCTCCCAGTACATATTGCATTGATTTTTTAAAGGTCTGAATTAAACCCAATTTTTTTTCTCATAATAAATTGTCTATTAAGGTCTATTAATTTAGCAGGCTTGTGTACGCAAAGATGAAAGAGAACTCTCAACCGCAACTTTGACAATATTACGTTGGCAGCAATGATAAGTGGGAAATTTTGCATGTAGTTTTATTGGTAAATAAAATTTTGTATGTAATTCTTAGTGATAAAAATTTTTATTTTCACTTTCTAGTCAAATATGTTTACCTAATTGTCTCTGATATTTTTAATTCTAAAAAGTCTAAACATAAGTATAACTCTTCTTAAATTTAGTACATTAAACTAGAATCTAGTATATTTTCTATTAAATTGAACATAATTTTTTTTCCATCTTAATTGAATGAAAAATATACTAAATTTTCTTTAAATTGTACTCAATTAGATGGAAAATATACTAAATTTTTCTTAAATGATGCTGAATTTAGAAGTAATTATATTAATCAGGAAAAATATCATGCTCAATTTAATAGAAAATATACTCGATTCTAGTGTAAAGTCCTGAATTTAATAGAAATTATACTCATTTTTAGACTATTTGTACCTAAAAAATACGAGGAACAATTTTAATATAAAATATACTCGATTTTAGTATAAAGTATGGACTTTAAGAGGAATTATACTCATTTTAATATATTTTCTATCAAATTAAGCATGATTCTTTTTCCACTTCAATTGGGGGAAAAATATACTACATTTTCTTTAAATGATACTCAATTGGATAGCAAATATACTAGATTTTATTTAAATGGTGTTGGATTTAGGAGAAATTATATTAAAGTAGGCAAAAAAGTCGTACTCAATTTAATAGAAAATATACCTAATTCTAGTGTAAAGTGCTAACTTTAAGAGGAATTATACTCATTTTTAGATCTTCTGTACCTAAAAAATATGAGGGCAATTAGGTAACAAAATTTATATGAGGAAGTTGAAACAAATAAAACTTTGCATGCAAGGAGTGGAAATAAAAAATTTTGTGATTGGAGACTACATACAAAGATAAAGTTGTGATTAGAGATTTTTCTCTAATAAGTTGGTAGATTGAATAATTTTATATTATCAATAAATAAATATATGTATATATATATATATATATATATATATATATATATATATATATATATATATATATATATATATATGATCCTGTCTGAAAGCTGCGGGATGAAGCGCTGGGCGATGGTAAACGATGACTCCGGGGAAGGCGAATGGAAGAAACTCCGATGAAGCAGAATGTCCTCTAGAAAACCGTGGATTGGGGCTTCGATAGGTGAGTAGCTACAGATCTGAGAAAACCAAAACATATCTAAAAGAAGTTCCGGTGAAGGAGAAGACCGTGGATCAAAGCTTCGATAGACATGTTGGTTGCTATACTCGGAGTTCCGTTCTGTTCCCCTATATAAAAATTTTGTACAAGCATAGAACTTTTCCTAACTACCCATGTGGTCTACTGAAGTTCAACTTGGATTGCAAACGATGCTTAACATTATTAATCCAAGTTGCTATTCAGAAGTTAAACTTGGATTGGAAACGATACTTAATATTTTTACTCCAAGTTTAACCGATGTGATCTTCCTAAGTTAAACCATATTACAGAAGTTAATTAAATATTTATTTCAAAGATCGGCTTCCCGGTTAAACATGGTGAGGCACTAGACCTTCTTGGGTATAAGATCATCCACCACTTCCTAGACAAAGCCTTTCAAAGAAATCAGATATTTAACTTCTTACAGTAAACTAGGTTTAACTACAGAGATCTTAATAGAAGCATAATATCGAAACATGAAATCGAAACACAAAAATGATAACAAAAATGATAGCCTAAAATCGATAGTCTTTTGTGTTTGATTTTTCAAGATCTATACAAAGAACATGAACTAGTTATGATGCGAAAACAGATAACTAGTTATTCCTTTCTTTGTAGCATATAGACTTCTTGATCTTTTGTTGTATTCCTCTTCTTCTCTTGGATGTCGTGTGGGTGATGATCTACCAAGATGAAATCTACCCAAGCTTTCTTCTCCTCCAAGACTCTTGAGCCACCAAGGGATGCCAAAATAGGAAACTTCCTTTCGCTTCTTCTTCTCTTCCAAGTAGCCGAGCACCAAGGAAAAGGAACTTCTTGATGTGCTGCCGGTCTTGAAAGAAAGAAAACTAGGAGCAAGGGAAGAAGCAAGGGCCGACCACACAAGGATCAAGAGAGGAGACTAAGGTTATGTTATCATGAAGGCTCCCTCTCCCTCTCTTTTATAATCCTTGCTCAAGGCAAAAAAGAAAAGTTTTAAAACAAAATTAAAACTTCCTTATAATCTTTGCTAATGACTAAAAAGGAAAGTTTTAAAACAAAAAAAATTTAAAACTTCCTCTTAAACAATATATGGCCGGCCACACAAAAGCAAAAAAGGAAAGATTTAAAACAATTAAAATCTCTCTCTTTTTAAATTTTCTATTGTACATGGCAATAAAGTAAAGTTTTAAAATTAATCTCTCTCTTTTAAAACATGTAGACAACTACAAAAAAGGAAGGATTAATTAAAACTTCTCTTTTTAAAAACATGGTTACAAAAAAGGAAAGTTTTATTAAAAATTAAAATATCTCTTTTAAACATTATAGATAATTACAAATAAGGAAAGATTTCAACAAAATTAAAATATCTCTTTAATCCTTTATAGATAGCTATAAAAGGAAAGATTTTAAAATTTAAAACTCTTTTTTAAAACCATATGGATGTCTATAAAAGGATATTTTAAAAATAAAATTTCTCTTTTAAATCCCTTCATAAATGGTTATAAAAGGAAAGATTTTATCAAAATTTTATTTTTAATAAAATCTCTTTTTCTCTTCTTATCATGACCGACCCCATGCTTGGTCATCAAGCATGGCTTGGCTGGCCCTAGTCTTGAGCTCCAAGCTTGGCTTGGTCGGCCACTAAGCTTGGACTTCAAGCTTGGCTTGGCCGGCTCCTAAGCTTGTGTAAGAGGCTGGGCTTTGGGTGGATAAAAAGCTTTATAAATAAGAGGCTACAATAAGGACCGAGAGGAGGAATTGGTTTTGTTTCTGAAAGCCAAAAACATTGTGTTTGCTGAGGTAACAAAAGAGCAGATGACTACTTACAGAACGAACCATAAGCCATAATAAACCAACATGATTCTTAGCATACAATGATGTTGGAACTGGCTTGAAAGAATTTGTGCATTTGATGCTTTGGCAGGTGATGTTTCTGCATCACCAGCTTTTGGTGGAACATCGCACTGACCATATGAAGCATTAACCTGTTAGAGAAGATCACTTTTAGTATATTGCAATCAATTGTTATAAACACCTTTTCATCCTTAGTATCTTTCAGTAAATATGTTACTTACTTTGCAGAAGGCTATATCATTGCATCCACAAAGAAGGTGACCATTTGCTATGTCAGTAGCTTCTGGGGCTCCACCTCCATTACTTCTCTGGAACACAGCTCAGAATGTGCCAGTAATCTACTGTAAAAATGAGAAATTGACAAGAACCACTGACCTTGTAGAAGTCGACCGCAATGAAGTTAGGCCAGCGGTTGGCCGACAAGTTGTGGCATGTGTTCATCATGCTCACAAGTGGTGCTGAGTTGTGCTTGCAGGCGGTCGCTACATTAGGAAGCGAGGGGAAGTAGTTCATTAGAACAAGTGATCTTGATGATGAGTTCATAGACAAAGACTCAGCACGGCTCGGGCAATAACCCAATTTCATTCCTTCATCTCCATCTGCAAAACTTGAAGCATAATTGAGAGCATATTATGGCAATGCAAGAAATGAAAAAAAGTAGGTTGAATAGCAATTCCTTCTCACATTGATTTTCGACAACATATCTCCACTCATATGCGATTTCCTCAGATGCCTCTTTGCTTGATTTTGATGTGAACACGAGCAGTCGCTGATTTCTTGTGATCATGTCACTTAGCAATGGCCAATTCCCACCATTCTTAGGCATCCTTGAAACTGGGAACCAATACTTCATCAGTCCAGAAGAATTGAAAACTCGCGTGAGGCCCTTAGGAGATGTTACATAGTCTTCGATAAATATTGTTATGACCTCTGAAGGGTTTACTTGCAGAAACATTTGAATTTCCTTAAGTACATTAATGGCAGGTTGCTGCACAGGCAATGTTTTAGTATGAATAAATAGGATGCAAAATGGCCTCTATAAAACAAAGAACTTATTGCATCGAGTAACAATTGGAGCTTACAAAGGCAGTGAAGTTGTAACAGTTTCCACCAAATGAATGACACAACCAAATATCATTCTCATAGTCATACATATCCAGCATCAATCCCCTAACACCATTCTGTACTCATGTCACCAACTACACAATGTGAGAAGATCGAATTCATGTAACAAGTCATTTGACAGAAATAAGATCATCAAAGTCCAAGAAAAGAAGATAAAAGCCTTCTATAAGATAGTGTTGTTATCCAGTAAAGTGTGTTATTATCACGCCTCATATCAGGTTCATCGCTTCATAATGATTTAACCGCAGTAGGTTATCACACCTTACTTCAAGTTCATCTATTCATAATGATTTAATGTAATAGATTCACTTTGCTTCACCTGTTCATCTGAAGGTCTCTTCGAAAGATCAATCCATTTGAATATGAAGATTTTCTCTGTTGTTAATTACCAACTGATATTGACTCGGTGGTTTGGCAATATGAAATAGTTACCTTTAGCTCCTAGTGAGAAAAATAATCTATGTCATCTAAATATAGCTTTCTACACAAGTGAATTTTGCAATCAGCAAACTAAACAATGATGAAAATGAAGCTTATTAACATGTCATGCAGATAAATCTAAATGCATGTATTAAACATTCAGAAATCCTAGCAATCATGAGTTGGCTTTGTTCACATTCCTACTTATCCTTCTTGAATAAGGCCATGTGATTCCCCATCTAGTCTCTAGAACTATATAAATGGAATTTCTTGGATACTTTACAGAACTAAAGAAGAGATTTCTGGTGCCAATCTTCTTCCTTCTTTAACTGCCACATCTTATTCTAGGAATGAACTCTTACTTGTATGATAAAGTTCAGTAAAGGCACAGAAAAGGTCAAGGTTTGTTTTTCAATTTTGAATTATCTAGTGGACATAACATGACATTTCAAGCTTAGTTTTTATCTGATCCTATTCGGAATCTAAATTAGACGAAGGCCGGATGAGTTGCTGCTAGTGTTGACGGAGAGACAACTGAGACACCCTTCTCGTATGCGTCCACCAGAACGGACCCCCACGTGGTGCTGAAGAATGACGATGATTGAGCCGGCGGTACCTGATCTCTACCCACACTCAAACAAGCACACGGGACGTTAGAGACTAAAAATCAAGGAAAAAATCCCTGAAGTAGGCCTTCCGACGCTCAAGTCATGTACTTTTTCCCCAAAAGAATAGTGTACGAAGGAGAAAGAAAAGTAGAAGACAAATGTGAATGTGAGAGAGAGCGTCCCTGCGTAAGGGAGAGGACCTTCCTTTTTATATGACAGTGCGTAGTCATGTGTCAGGACATGTAGGGTGATGGAGGACACGTGGCATCCTCCTGTGGACTGAAGGAAAGTTCCATTCGCAGATGACCACAGATCGTTGGAATATTCCCTGACACTCAGTAGTTATTCCCTGACCTTGTTGTCGTGTAGCACATTCTGTCCCGACCGGGTATGAATAGGGCAACTCAGGATGATCTGTCAAGTATAACACCTGACCTAAACCTTGGGGGTCGTGAGCTATGGTGAGATCGTCCAAGAACCGACTGGGAGTTGGCTGACCGGGAGTTAACTTACTGAGAGAACCAGGCTTGGATATAACCGAACCGTGAGAACTCGACCAGTCAAATCCAGGTCAGGTATCACCCTGACTACCTACCATGTCTTAGACCAGTGTGTCTCAGATCTGGAGTTCTGGTCTGTAAGAACCCGACTGGAAACCATGTTGCTGACGTCGTCACACGGTCATACTTCCTCTTTCCCTGCCTGTTGACTGCCACGTCGCCTGGACCTCTGACTACCACGTTCCCTGGACTTCTGACTGTCACATTCCCTTGACCTCTTCTGACTGTCACGTTCCCTTGACTTTTGACTGTAACATCCCTTTAACTTCTGACTGCCTGACTTTATCAGACCCCACCATTATACACCATATCACTATCCATTAAAAAAGACTTGCTTTTGCTTCAAGACAACCTAATCTATCAATAGAAATCCTTTAAGTTTGTCTTTCTTTCTTTCACACACAGAAGTGGACATCTAAAATAATCCTACAAGGAAGTTGCAGAGAAGCAAGAATGACTATTCTGCTAGGCATGCCTGCAATAATTGATATCAATAAAGTACGACGAGTTCCATTATTGCTACATATTCGATGCTGCGTTTACTTGGAGGGAAAAAAAATAGAAGAGAAATGAAATGGAAAAGGGGGTGGGCGGTGGCAGTAGCTTACGTTGAGCTGGTCGGTGATGGAGTCCTGCTGGTTCTCAGGGGTGAGTATGGGCGTTCCGGTGAGCGATTTCTGGCCGAGTCTTGCGAACGAGTTGTGAGTCGTCAGCCACGAGTAGCTGTTGAAGGGCAGCCCGGTCCCCTGTTCCATTCATCGCACCACTAATTCAGTCGCTGCAGCAACCGGGTGAGAAAGGAGGGTGGGTGAGAGGAGGAGGACCTTGGATTTGGGATCGGAGGGCTTCACCCGGGTGCACCTCAGCCGGACGTCTCGGCTCGCCAGGCAAGTCTCGCAGTGTAAGCCGGCGCCGCAGTTTCCATTCGACAAGCAGGTGCCGCCGAGCTGCGGTAAACAGAGGAAGAGAGTAAGAAGTAAAGATTAGATCAATAAGAAGTTCGAGAAGAGTGGCAGGGGACGGACTCCGGCGGCAGAAGCCGATGGAAGAAGTGATATGTGCAGGAACAGCAGCCAAGGGAGTCGCATACTTCGAGCTTCGTCCTGAAGAACAGAGGATGAAGAACACTTGTTCAAAATGACATGTACACACCAATAAACACACCCTTTTAAATTACAAACAATAAAATATTTAGTATATTTTTCAAAAGGAAAAACTAAAATAAAATAAAACAAAATAGCGTTCCTTATTTTTATTAGCATAATATTTAGTATATTTTTAATTGTGGTCTAGTTTAAGCTTTATCAAGAAGTTACGTTCAATCCGTCCCAGACCCAATTGCTTTCTTGCTAATGATATATATACAAAAGAGTCCAAACAATATTAATTTTAATTATGGTTTCGATTAATTTTGATACGTTGAAGTCCACGAAGTAATCTAAGATGAGATTCTAAGAAAATTTTAAAATATTTTAGGTGTAAATTTTGCGAATTAAATTGAAAAGTGGTCAGGAATTAAATAGGGGAGTAAAGAGAATATCCTTGCTCAGATTGCCCTTGCCAACTGCCTTGCAATTGAAGTGATAATTGAAGTCAGTGGCAGAACATTTGAATTTGATAGATAAAATTTGACAAAAGATGATTAGTTCATTTTCAGCGTTCTCATCAATTCGTACCTAGGTTGATACGGAGGAGATAAATCATAAGTGACTAGTAACTATTAGTGTAGGTGGCTAAAACATAAGGGAAGATATACTCGAACGTATCGAATTTCGATTCCAAAACCTCATATGATAATACCTCATGTCCTAATCACCACATCGCCTTGAGGAGACAACTTCTTTCATAATATGCGTCTATTGTCGCGATGAATGAGCCAAATTTTATTAATTCATTTAAAAATGAATTCAAGCGGATCGATCTGTCTGGGTCGTAACCCTCATGAATCAGGTCACGATGGGCTTGGATTGATCCGTGGATTGAGATTTTTTTTTTCAAAACTTAAAATTAAAATAAAAAACAATCGATGAACTTATGAGTTTAATCTGTAGTTCAATCTTAAAAATTTTAATCTTCTATATATATTTTTATCTTATGATGGACTCATAAGTTGACCTATCTAATTCACAATCGTCTTAGATTGAGTTAGATTGAGTTGAGTTAAGAATTTTTTTAATCCGTCAAGACAATGGATCGAGTCAAATGACCGATTTACCACGTATCGAACCCTTTAATGGCTCTAATAATACTTATCTATTCAATTTTGTTAGATTTTATTTATAATAAAAATAAAATATTTATAATCATTTTATAATTATATAATACCGCAGCTGGTTGGTATTCTTGTATTATGTAAGTATATGATAACTCTTTGTAAATATTTGCTTTTTCTAAATTTTAATTATCATGGGTACTTATTTTCCTTATTTAGTTTTTAAATTAATAAAAAAATGATCTTATAATTACTTAGAGATAGTTATTTACATACTTGGTTTCAAGATTAAAAATATAATATAAGGATATTGTAGCATATGGATAATGCGATAATTAAGAAATATGGGAAAAGACAAAAAAAATTAATATTATATAGGATAAATAAAGGCTTTGGAAGAGGATATATTTATTAAGTTAAATTGATTATATTCTCAATCAAATGAGCTTACATGTGCCGCATATTCTCCGATAATCATCATTGTCCTTTGGATTGATTAATGAGTTTATGGTGAAACATGTGGATCAATTAACTGACCGTGTGGACCTTTGGATATTTTATAAGTTTAATCGATGCATCTACCAAAGGATCACATGTAAGTTTATTATTGATGCAAACTTGCATTGCTTGCTCAAATAATTCAACTACAAACACAATTTTGGGATTATGCAATTAAAGTAATTTGCCTCGATAATGTTGATGAGTTTACCAAGTATTAATTTGATGATTATTGCATGTCCATTAGTATAAAAATTGAATAATGTTGCTTATGTTCAGTAAAATTTTTTTATTAAATCGAATAAATTTATTGAATTTTAAAATTTAGTTTGATTAAACTGAAATTTTGATATAAATTAAATTTTTAGATTCTATTTTTTTAGATTAAAATTGAATTTTATTAAAAATGCTAGATGATCCGGCGGTAAGAATGAGGGACTCACTTCCTGAAGGGTCCCAGCCTGAGGACGGATGGAGGGTTGACTAAGCGGGTAATGGCCGCGTCGAGCAGTTGAGCAGGTCCGAGCGGAGCCAGAGATAACCCAGCCATGGGCTTGGGTTTCCGACGCCAATGCGGGAGGACTGAAGGGCCGAGCGGGTGTCTGCCCGGCTGGGACCGAAGGGCCGAGCGGGTGGTCCGTTCGGCCAGGATAAGGGCGAGGATACAAAGGTTAGCCGAGCGGCCTATTCGTTCGGCTCGGGATATGGGATGTCAGCAAAGGCATGTCTGATGATTATGCCGTACACAAGATTGCACGATGGAGGATCTCGCCGTCACATCATGGAGAGGTTGATACAGTAGCGGTATGACCTTATGGATGCCCTTCTGACAAACCCATACCTGGGCATGGTCGAAAGCAGGTGATTGCTTTGATTGGCGCGCCCAGGCTCCTTCGAGAGGTCTATATAAGGTCTCCATTTCTTCACCGGAGGTATGCTGGTCTGAATCTCTGAAGCCACCTCTTCGTTATTCCTCGCCTGACTTGAGCGTCGGAGGGCCGTCGCCGGGACACCCCTCCCGGCTCGGTTTTGTTGCAGGTTCGCCGGAGCACTCGAGGATCCAGCAGGGAGCGCCACGTCCCCAGCCTTCACTTTCGGACAGGATCAATTTGGCGCCGTCTGTGGGAACGCACCTGCATCCGAGCAGAAGCAATGGACGAGGTTGGAAGACCACATACCGTGGCACTCTCACCAGAAGAGTTGGACGCTATAGTCGAGGCGAGGGCAGCCAAGATAGTGGTGCAGCAAAAGGAGAAAGCACAAGCTGAGCGAGCGCAACAGCAAACAACCTCGGCTTCAGCAGGCCGGGCGGCGTAGGCAGACCGCCCGGAATATGTTTCAGCAGGAGGGTTCCCTCGGGCTCTCTTCCGTACTCCCCCAGAAATCGCGCCCGCCCACGGGGAGCAAGGATCTTCATCCGATGAGCCTCCCATTCGGGATCATAGGAAGGGCAAAGCTCCCCGAGCGGACGTACCACCCGAGCAGGTTCACCGACAATTCTCTGAAGCCATACATCGGGATCCGTTACCAAAATACTATACACCACCGCCGATCGGAGCTTACAATGGAACGACCGACCCCGACGATCATTTGGGGAAGTTCGACAGCGTCGCCACCTTGCATCAATACTCTGATGGCGTAAAGTGCCGGGTATTTCTCACCACTCTATCGGAATCTGCACATAGGTGGTTTCGGAGGCTGCCGGACGGCTCTATCACTAGCTTCCAGGAGTTCCGAACGGCATTTCTTCATCACTTTACGAGCAGCCAACGTTATCAAAGGACAAGCGTCAGCCTGTTCACCATCAAACAAGAACCAAGAGAATCTCTCCGGGCGTATATACAGCGGTTTAATCAAATAGCGATGGACATCCCCACAGCCACCTCGGAGACGATGGTAAACGCATTCACGCAAGGCCTCGCGGAAGGGGATTTCTTCCGCACGCTCATTCGCAAACCGCCCAGAGCCTTTCAAGTAGGTGACCTAGTTTGGAAGAAAGTTAAGCCGGTCGGAGATGTCGGCAAGTTGGAAGCTCCCTGGGCAGGACCCTTTGAAGTGGTCGAGAAGCTCCGTTCGGGCGCTTATTACCTCAAGGATGCGGAAGGTCGGATGCTGGACCGGCCCTGGAGTGCAAATCACCTTCAGCCATATAGAGCTGGGTGAGAGGTGCGCTGTTGCTCTATTTTGTGTAAATTCAAAATAGCTGTACTCCTTTTGTCGCAGGAAACAAATTATTCCCAAGGCATTCTGTGTTCATAGCCGAACGGCTGGTTATCCGAAGGCCCCCGAGCCGCTCGGCCGGGAGGTTTATATATGCAAGCTCAGTTAAAGATCGGGAGACGGTCCGGCGTCTATAAACCCTCCGGCCGGGAAACCGGGAGACGGTCCGGCGTCTATAAACCCTCCGGCCGGGAAACCGGGAGACGAGCCGGCGTCTATAAACATCCGAGCGGAAGACCGACGAGCTCCGTCGTTAAAGATCGAGAGCCGCGCCAACCGGCTATAAATATCTGCGCCGTCGAGCTCCGACGTTAAAGATCGAGAGACGAGCCGGCGTCTATAAACGTCCGAGCGGAAGACCGACGAGCTCCGTCGTTAAAGATCGAGAGCCGCACGTTAAACCGTAGAGATGAGCCGGCGTCTATAAACTCTCCGAGTGGAAGACCGACGACCGACGAGCTCCGTCGTTAAAGATCGAGAGCCGCGCCGACCGGCTATAAATATCCGCGCCGACGAGCTCCGTCGTTAAAGATCGAGAGCCGCGCCGACCGGCTATAAATATCCGCGCCGACGAGCTCCGTCGTTAAAGATCGAGAGCCGCGCCGACCGGCTATAAATATCCGCGCCGTCGAGCTCCGACGTTAAAGATCGAGAGACGAGCCGGCGTCTATAAATCCCCGAGCGGAAGACCGACGAGCTCCGTCGTTAAAGATCGAGAGCCACGCCGACCGGCTATAAATATCCGCGCCGACAAGCTCCGTCGTTAAAGATCGAGAGCCGCGCCGACCGACTATAAATATCCGCGCCGACGAGCTCCATCGTTAAAGATCGAGAGCCGCGCCGACCGGCTATAAATATCCGCGCCGTCGAGCTCCGACGTTAAAGATCGAGAGACGAGCCGGCGTCTATAAATCCCCGAGCGGAAGACCGACGAGCTCCATCGTTAAAGATCGAGAGCCGCGCCGACCGGCTATAAATATCCGCGCCGTCGAGCTCCGACGTTAAAGATCGAGAGACGAGCCGGCGTCTATAAATCCCCGAGCGGAAGACCGACGAGCTCCGTCGTTAAAGATCGAGAGCCGCGCCGACCGGCTATAAATATCCGCGCCGACGAGCTCCGTCGTTAAAGATCGAGAGCCGCACCGACCGGCTATAAATATCCGCGCCGACGAGCTCCGTCGTTAAAGATCGAGAGCCGCGCCGACGAGCTCCGTCGTTAAAGATCGAGAGCCGCGCCGACCGGATATAAATATCCGCGCCGTCGAGCTCCGACGTTAAAGATCGAGAGATGAGCCGGCGTCTATAAACGTCCGAGCGGAAGACCGACGAGCTCCGTCGTTAAAGATCGAGAGCCGCACCGACCGGCTATAAATATCCGAGCGGAAGACCGTCTAGCCCAGGTGTTAAACCGTATAGACGAGCCGACGTCTATAAATCCCCGAGCAGAAGACCGACGAGCTCCGTCGTTAAAAATCGAGAGTCGGTCCGGCGACTATAAATACCCCGGGCGGACGAACGAATATCAGAGAATAAGAAACCGCGGAAACCACAAGTATTAAAACATTTAGGCCCGCTCGGGCGTTGGTCCTTCGATACTTGGCGTTTGTTGAGTTCACACTGGCTAGATACGAGTAGAGCGAGTAGGCCCTCCTGCTCGGACTTTGTTTAATGGGTTAAGCTGACCGGTCGCGTGACGGAGAACGCTTAAGAGCATGACTAACTCTAAGCATAAACGTTAAGCAAACAGAAGAATATTATGAATAGGAAGACACAAGCAAAGACATAATTACATTAAAAGGAAAGCATGTCGAACGGCAAGTACAAAAAGTTGCGCTGGGCTTAGGAAACGTAAAAACAAGGTACAGACAAGGAACACTCCTCACTCAGGGTCTTCGAAGTTGAAGAAGTCGTCCGGAATGTCGTCTATCATGGTCGCCAGATCGGAGGAGGGAATGTGCATTCCCGCAGGAAGGTGGCCACCCTTCTTCAAGTAGGTCACAGTGACCTTAACGGCCTCGGCAAAGGTCGAAGAGACGCTGCCGCCGAATTTCGTGCTGAACCTCTCCGAGCGGAGGTAATCTTGACGTGCAGCAGCCAGACGACTCGGCTCCCCTTCCTTGTAGTTTCTTAGCGCCGCCCGGGAGGCAATCAGTGAATCGTGGAGGACTTTCTGATCCACCTCCGCTTTCGTGCGTTCAGCTGAGCGCCCATCCCGTTCGGCAGTTAGTTGGGCTTCCAGCTCCTTAGATCGTTGATCTAGGGCTCGGACTTCAACTTTCATTTTGTCTATATCAGCGATCGCCCGCTTCTTCCGGCTACTGGCGCGCTTCGCGTCTGTCTTCACCAAGCCTTCAAGTCGAGCCACCTCTGTCGCGGCGGCCTTCTTCTGTTCGACCTCACGGGCTTGTTTCTCCCGCCCGCCGATGGACCCCCGAGACTTGGAGTTTTCCAGTCCTCCGCCAGCCGATGGCTAGTGGCAATTTGCTCCGCCCAATGCTGTAAGAGAAATAACAAAATCAGGAACTGAACAGTAGCATGGCACAGGAAGAAAAACGAACCTACCTGAGTGGCTTGCTGCATATGATTATCGCCGAGCTGCTTGGGCGTCATGAGGGCCACCCGAATCTGGGCGTCCTCGAAAAGTTTGGCGAGCGGACCCGTCAAGGTTATTTCGTGAACGGGGCTTGATGGCCGATCGGCAGACAATAAATATTCCTCCGATGGGAATCGAAGGGTAGTCTTGATGGTCGGGTGGCCGGCCGGCACTTCTTCAGCCGCAGTTGCCTGGCCCGAGGACTCCCCTATGGTTGAAGTTTCGCCCAACCGTCGTAAGCGACGACGAGTCCGTGGAGGAGAGCCAGAGGGCTGTGCGGTGGGCGAGGCCACGGGGGTCCTGATCTGCTACTGCGTGCGATCTGGAGAAGCGATCTAGATCGACGCCTGTGGTTCGCCCTCTTGGGTCGGCGGAAGGCTGGAGCCTCTTCGACGTTTCCGCCGAACTTCCAGTGGTGAATCCCCGGCCTGGGGGACTCCCAGCTCGGCTGGAGCAGAGGAAACAGGATCCGCCTCAACCTCCGTTGAAGCGGATGGGGCAACTTCTGTTTCAGGGGCGGACTGCGCCCCCCCTCTCCTGCATCTGCCAGGCGGCTGGGGATGAGACCCCGCTCGGCGAGTTCTTTTTTGGTAGCCGCCTCAATTTCCACTGCCTTCAATTTCAGATGATCGGTAGCCTTGGAGCGCCACATGACTTCAGCTGCAGTGGAAAAAATTAAAATCAGTTAGATAAAAAAAGCGAAGGGAGTAAAGAATCCTTACCCATGCGGTAGGGGAGATTGGCCCGAACGGGAGATAATCCAAAAATATACAACACCCCCTTGAGAAGCAACTGGTCAATTTTGTACCGCTGACCGGACAACCAGTTTGCCGCATGAAGGTAGGCTGGATTGCTTCTGAATTTGCCGAGCTCCGGCTGAGTCGGCACAGCGGTCTGCCATTTGGTTCTGAATGCTGGCCGCTCGGGAAGTCGTATATAGAAGAAGAACTCCTTCCAGTGCTTGTTGGAGGTCGGCATATTCTCAAAAAATTTGAAGCCTATTCTACTTTGGAAAATAAAAGTACCCAACTCGGATTGTTTGGGGTAGAAGAAGTAGTGGAATATTTGGGGGTCGAGTGGGATACTGTGCAGCCTAAAGAGGACGACCACCCCGCTCAGCAGCCTAAAGGAATTCGGCACAAGTTGGCCGAGCGGGATGCGAAAATAATTACAAACTTCCAAAACAAAAGGATGGGTGGGAAATCTAAGGCCGCCCTGGAATTGGTCCAGAAAAAAACAAATGGTACCGATCGGCGGGTTATGGGGCCGGTCGGTCGGGTCGGCTACAACTATTTCATGGTCGTCCGGGATCCCGTACGTTCGAACAAGGCGCCGAGCGCCCTCTTCATCAAACCGACTCTCCATGGTCATATACCAGGGACCATGAACATCAACAGCGGGTACGGAAGTGCTCGCCATGACTGAAGTACCAAGAAAAAGAAAGAAGGAAGCCGAAAGAAACTCGGAAACGGAGGGCAGATAAGAGTTCACAAGCAAGGGAACGAAAGGAGTTCCACGCGAAAGGGAAAGGCCGAACGAAAGGAAGGGAGAAGCTTACTGAGGGAAGAAGAACGGAGAGGATCACCAGAAAGCCGAAACCCACCAAGAGGCAAGAACTAGGACAGCCGGAATGATGCAGCCGCGGGCACCTTCGATGGAGGACGCGCAATGAAACAGAAAATGCAGCGTAAAGGCGAAGACGAAGGCTTTATGCGAACGAGGCTGGTCGGCCTCGTCCGTCGGATGCAGGTCACGAGAGATGAGGTCATCATCTAACCGTCCATTTCAAAATAATCGGCGTCCCATCGTACGGATCATCACCGCCACGCGAGAAGAGCCACGTGGCGCTCTGTCACCAGGCGCAATTAATGCGCCCATACCGTGCATGCTTCGACTTAATGAAAAGGATTTGCGTGATTTTCGAGAAGATTTAGACAAGCAAACATCCACGTTGAGCGCCAAGACATTCAAAACGAAGAGCCGAGCGGCTGAATTTGACATAAGGGCCGAACGGCTCAAGGGATATTATAAGCGACGGTAAGGCGACGACCGCCCGCTCGGACACATAGTCCAGTCAGTCGGACTCACTGCCTCCTTCGACTAGACTTGAAGGGAAGGCAAGTGATCCGGCGGTAAGAATGGGGGACCCACTTCCTGAAGGGTCCCAGCCTGAGGACGGATGGAGGGTTGACTAAGCGGGTAATGGCCGCGTCGAGCAGTTGAGCAGGTCCGAGTGGAGCCAGAGATAACCCAGCCATGGGCTTGGGTTTCCGACGCCAAGGCGGGAGGACTGAAGGGCCGAGCGGGTGTCTGCCCGGCTGGGACCGAAGGGCCGAGCGGGTGGTCCGTTAGGCCAGGATAAGGGCGAGGATACAAAGGTTAGCCGAGCGGCCTATTCGTTCGGCTCGAGATATGGGATGTCAGCAAAGGCATGTCTGATGATTATGCCGTACACAAGATTGCACGATGGAGGATCTCGTCGTCACATCATGGAGAGGTTGATACAGTAGCGGTATGGCCTTATGGATGCCCTTCTGACAAACCCATACCTGGGCATGGTCGAAAGCAGGTGATTGCTTTGATTGGCGCGCCCAGGCTCCTTCGAGAGGTCTATATAAGGTCTCCATTTCTTCACCGGAGGTATGCTGGTCTGAATCTCTGAAGCCACCTCTTCGTTATTCCTCGCCTGACTTGAGCGTCGGAGGGCCGTCGCCGGGACACCCCTCCCGGCTCGGTTTTGTTGCAGGTTCACCAGAGCACTCGAGGATCCAGCAGGGAGCGCCACGTCCCCAGCGTCCTTTGACTTCTGATTCGGACAGGATCACTAGATTTGCAGGATGAGAAGAGATTGTGATTTTTAAATTTTTACTATATACAATGTGTCACTAGAAATTAAAGAGAGAAGAAGCTGACGTCAAAGAGAATTTAGTTAAAAACTGAGCAAAGCGGAAACTGTTAGTTGTTTATTTTTGTAAGGAATAATGAATTATTAATCCTTTTCATCCTTTATATATATATTTTTGGAATATCATATATATGGATGAATTCATAAATCCATCCGCGGATTCATTCACCCAAAATCAGATGGAACACCTTTTCTTTCCGTCATGTGTGTCCCTATTCTCAACCACTCGAGTTTCTGTTGGCTCCGATGGCTCTACACTATCGGTCCAGCATAGTCACTCATGCTCGTGGCAAGCGGCAAGTGTCCGCACACGTTCACTTGCAAGCGGCTGACATCCCTATACGACTGCTCACTAGCGCCCACGCATGGCCGCTCACGATGATCACGAGCAGTGGGTGTACATGCACGGTCACTCGCAAGCGTCCACCCACGACCACTCGCAAACTTCCACTCATGGCAGCTCGCAACAATTGCAAGCAGCTGGTATCCACGCACGGTCGCTTGCAAGTGATGGACATCCCTTCTGTTGGGATCTAGCGCACTAAACACACGAAAGCACAACGGAAATAACTAGATCCTCTCCAGAAGACTCATGCGAAGGAGAAAACAATCATATACTAAGTTTTACATGAGAGATATACCTTTGTTGCATGCTCTTCGCAATCCCGACAGCAACTTTCTCTTTGGATGCAGATCTCAACGCGATCAAGCGTTCGTGCCTCTACGGTATCCACACGAACACATCCTTCGATCGTCACACGAACGAAGCCTTCGGAGAAGAATCACCTTCATAGTGCTAGCCACTCATGGAGGTTCGGCCAAGAACAAAAAAATTCCCAAGGAGGAAGAAGAGGGAAGATTAAAAATCACACTTTTCATCTCTTTCTCATCTAATGAAAAATTCATTCCAAAAAAACCTATTTATATTCATCCCATGAATACCAAGGGTCTTTTGTCTCTTTGTATTCCTCTTAATGGGTTGAATTATTATATTAAATTAACCATTAATCCAATAACCCAATAAGTCTAACCCATTGAGTCTAACCCATTAATCCAATATATCTAATTCGGATTGGACTCAATCCAATGAGTGGGTTCATTTGAGTCTAACTCAATAAGTAACCCAAAAAGCCAAATCATCTCATAATTGACTCTTAAGACTAATTACTAACAATTTCCCACTAGCACTAGTGTTAATCACCACTAAGATGACACCAACACTTTGGATTTACCCATTATTCTTAATATCCTTAATATTTTAGTCAAACTAAAATACTCATCTCCAAATCAACATGTTGTTTGTGTGTGATCCAATAGGCTCTCGTAACGTTGGCAATATATCCAAATCAACATTTGCGATACATAAGTAATGAGTGGAATCTAGCAATTTATCATTGCTACCCAAGTGACGAGAAAGTTGAGTGCTATTTTATTAGCCCTTTCGTTGTATCCACTAAATGGAATCTTAGTCATCTTGCCTTGAAGATAAGATTCGCATACCTCATATAATTCAAAATCAAATGAGTCCAAAAGTTCATCCTTATGGAGTTGGGATATGCAACTCTCATTTATGTGACCCAAGCGACAATGTCAGAGATATGTTTGGATAGCCGAGACATAGTTTGGCCGAAAACTTTGTATGGTCGAGACCTAGTTTATTCACAACAACTTTATTTCGATCCCAACAAAACAAAAGACTCATAATCTTGCAAACCATAGTAAATATCTCATGCAATTTCTATATCATATATAAAATCTAACAACTTAGTATATGCCTTCCCAAGTGATTCTGATACAACTGTTGGGATCTAGCGTGCTAAATACGTGAAAGCGTAGTGGCAAATTAACTAGATCCTCTCCTGAAGATTCATGCGAAGGAGAAAACAATCATATACTAAGTTTTACATGAGAGGTATACCTTTGTTGCGTGCCCTTCGCAATCCCGACAGTAATTTTTTCTTTGGATGCAGATCTCAGTGCGATCAAGCGTCCGTGCCTCTACGGTATCCACACGAACACATCCTTCGTTCGTCACGCAAACGAAGCCTTCGGAGAAGAACCACCTTCATGGTGCTAGCCATTCATGGAGGTTCGGCTAAGAGCAAAAAATCACCCAAGGAGGAAGGAGGAGGAAGATTAAGAGTCACACTTTTCATCTCTTTCTCATCTAATGAAAATTTCATTCCAAAAAAAACTATTTATATTCATCCCATGAATACCAGGGGTCTTTTGTCTCTTTGTATTCCTTTTAATGGGTTGGATTATTATATTGGATTAACCATTAATCCAATAACCCAATAAGTCTAACCCATTGAGTCTAACTCATTAATCCAATGTGTCTAATTCGGATTAGACTCAATCCAATGAGTGGTTCCATTTGAGTCTAACTCAATGAATAACGCAAAAAGCTTAATCATCTCATAATTGGCTCTTAGGGCTAATTACTAACACCTTCATAGTCTAGCAGCGGCCGTCTCATGAGCGATGGTGGTGAACATCCGCAATGACCAAGAGTGCAAATGATGAATTGCTTGTGAGCTTCCACGCACGGTCGCTCACGACGATCACGAGTAAATTAGATTAAAACTATGGTCTCAATTAGCAATATTCTTATTCTTGTAAATTATATTAAATATTTATCTAATAAATTAACTTATATTATTTTCTTATTTTTAATATATTATAAATAATTAAAATTTATTAAAAAAGTATAAATCACTATATTTTTTGAATATATTTAAATAAAAAAACTAAAAGATAAATTTATGTTTAAACTTTAATTTATAAACATTAATGAATCGAATTCATTAGCATTTAAACTTTCATACACCATACGACTGTGTAAACTTAGGACATGTGGATTGAATCTAGATGTCCTAGGTTGAATCCAAGTGCGAGATTCAATCACAAGTTTTTTTTTTAATTTTTTTGGGGGGTATGTTATATTTATTTAGGGTTCAAAATTTTAGGATTTAGAAGCTGAATTATAATAGGTTATATCCAATAAGATTTTTCCTCTAGGGTTCAGGATTCCCTCTTGGATTATAGTCTTCAAGATTAAAAATTTTAGATACTTATGGAGTATATTATATGTATTTAGGGTTTAAGATTTTAGGATTTAGAGGTTGGGTTATGAGTTTAAGTTAATAAGATTTTCTCTCTAGGGTTCAAACTTCTCTCTTGGGTTATAGTGTTCAAGATAAAAAAATAGATCTCACGGGTTATAATGTTATTTTTTTAAAGAAATATTGATTTTAAAAAATGGAATCCTGGTGCCTAGATCACTAGGCGCACATAGGCACCCAAAATATGTTCTGCAACATATATATATATATACACACACACACACACATAACTTTCTATTCATAAGTACAATTCACTTTTACTGTTCACAATTATTGTTCACAGTTATTGTTCATACAATTACTGAAATCTAAAATTTTTATGCATAAAATAATAAATTTAAAATCTAAAATTGGTATCAGAGCCTAAAAAATTTGTAAAGACTTTTTATGCCTAACAGAAACCAACTCATATAAAAATATCCTCTAGTAGACAATTCTTGTCCAAAATTAGACATCATTAAAAATTTACTCTTAAAACTTCAAGAGCAGCTAGGACAATAACAGTTACATCTTGAAACAATAACTCAATAAGTAAAACAACAAAATTAATAGATAGATAGTATTAGACAAAACTTAGATTTTTTAAAAGAATCTCAAGACTCCTTACTTAAGAGACATTTAAGGAACACTGAACTAAGTAGTTGTGAACCAAGAGACACACTAATACAACTTAAAGAGTTACTCATAGCCAACAAAGTTCAACTCACAAATATACTAGATAATTAACCACAACACTTGAGGTTGTTAAATATAAATGAATAAATTGCACTTTGAAAATAATTACTATGAAGAAACTTTAGACTTTTCCAAACAATTTGCTACAACAATAGAAGCATGTTATTGTAAACTTGAAGTTGTAGGAATAGGAGATCAAGTCCTTATCCAATAAAATAATACTATATAAGTGTTAGGATGTATACTAAAAGCCTAGCTTTTGTATGAACATTTATATTTTGAAATGAGAATCACTCTGGTCAAATATTGCATGTTAATGCAGTTGCCCATTTAATTTATATTGTAGATAACATGGTGTGTGGTGCCACACAGAAGATCATGTTATCAATTCCTTATAAATTATAAATAGTAGCTCACGACCGAGAAGGAAGTGGTGGATGATCTCATAACCAAGAAGGCCTAGTGCCTCGCCAACGACCTGGAAGTCAATCCTTGAAATAAATATTTAATCAACTTCTGTAATATGGTTTAACTTCTGAAGAATACAAGGGTTGAACTTGGAGTAAAAATGTTGTTTCGTTTTCAATCCAAGTTTAACTTTGAAGAACGAACTTGGAGTAAAAATGTTAAGTTTCATTTCCAATCCAAGTTTAACTTCTGAAGAGCACATGGGTTGCTAGGAAACGTTCTGTGCTTGTACAAATTTTTGTACAAGGAAAACATAACGGTATTTTGAGTAGCGCCCTTCAATTAGCCTTACTCACATCTCTCCATCATATACTCACAATAATAGATAACAAATTACTGCAACTAGAAGCTCAAATAAAAAATAATCCTTAAGCCACATATTTATACAAAAGTATCAACACTATAATAAAAGATTTAAGTAAACTCTTCACAGAAGCTATAATCCCTAGAAAGCAACTAGAAAAAATATAAATTTTTAACATATAATGAGTCAAACATGAATCAGAACTGAACCTTTTTTAGGTCTCCCACAAATAATAAGAGAACAAACTGAAACAAATACTACTTTCTGGTTAGATACTATCATAACACAAGGAAGAAATAGTACCTCAACAAATATATATCAATTAGAAGACTTAATAGATGTTGAAAGTAATATGGTTACTTTCTCAGATAGATAATTAACAATATTAAATCTAAGATAAATTTATAATCAAGGATTACTAAACTTTTCAACGGTACTTTATAGGCATCATAGGACACAACCGCTACACTTACCAGATGGAAGAGAAGAACACTTAGCTCTCATGACAATTGAATATGCAAGAGCACTCTCACAAAGATTTAACTATATCCACCTAGGACTACTGGTAATAGGACTTAGAGGACTAACAAGAAAAAATAAGGAGCTAAAGTGTTTCTAGTCCTTTACGATTCTCGTTTCTCAAAAACAGAGTAGGCAATCATTGAACTTCTAGAAGTAGACATGAAAAATAATCTTGGAATTATCATACTTTTGTCCAAATTTTAATATGACTATTGAAGATTTTATTAAACATATTAAAATAAATGTCCAAGCTAAAGGTTATGGAAATTTTCTAAAAGATAACATCCAGATTGATATAGTCTTTTTGGGAAAAATAATGACATAAATTAATAATGGTTATAAAGTTCAAATAAACTCTATCATTAAAGTCTTAACATCAAAAGGTATATCCTTTTTGGAACCAAAGGATTTTCTTCTGAAACCAAGACTAGATTGGAGTTTAAATCTAGACCTCAACACACAACAACATACATTAAGATCAAAATAATCTATTAAGTACAAAAATAGACAAGGGAAAATGATAGTCAGATTTAATTACTATCAACCCTCTACTTCTTAGAATGAAAAAGATAAAGAGGAAGAAAATTTTAACTTAATGAATATTGAAAGCCTACCAGAAGAAAACTAGGACCAAGAATTCTAGGGCTTTTATGATGACTTAGACGAATATATGTATAGCCAAGTAGAAATAACATCCTATACAAATATAGAAGAATTGTTGGAATTCAAAAAAAAATGAAAAATAATTACACAGACTAGAACATGACTAGGAATTCTATTTTGATGATGATCAAAACATCATTGCTAGGAAACAACTCCCACAAGTAAACCTTATGAATCTATCAGAATCAATAGGAACATCTAGATTATTCAGAATAATACCCTTAAATATACCTCCAATAACCACACGTTATCCTAAAAGTTCCATGGGAACAAGAGACTATGACCAAGGACATCCTCCTAGAACAGGAATTGCTCCGTACACCAATAACAATCCTTAACTTAGAATAATAGAAAAACAAAGGTCACCAGAAATTACTTATTTTGGGAAAAAAAACTCAGTACTATGAAATATAGCAGAATGTGATGATCCCCAAATGTATGACACATATTTAGAATAATGGATTGTTTCAGTCCAAAGGGACTGCCAAATCAAACATGAACTTGATATTGAATCTAGAGAAGCTATGATGCATATAAGAGAAAATTACTTAGGAGATGTAGCTAGAACAGCATGAGAAGCATATAAACAAAAGTTCCCAGAAGACATTGTTAGAATACCAGCTCAAGGAAATAATATTCTAAATTTTTGTTATACTATACACCGCATATTAACAGCTAAAGATGCTAACCAGACTTAAACCTAAGACAGTAAGAGGCAATAAGAGACTTAGAGCAAGTACATCTCCTTAGCTGGAATTGGATCAAACTATTTTGTAATGACTTTTTAGCCTAACAACAATCTCTGGAAATTATTACAACCCTGAATTAGGGGAAAGACTATTTAGTAAATTACTAGGCGATTTAAGCAAAGAAATTCATAAAGCATGGGCAGACATGAAAGTACCCCCACAATATGACAACATAGGGATAAGAATACAACACATTATAGCAGTACTAAAAGAAAAATATACATATATACAAATATGAAAATAACTTAAAAATTGACACTATGATTTTTGTAGTTAGATTTATACTTGATAAGCTAGTTTTTTATCGTGTTACGAGATCAAAAGAATTTAGTACCGAACCTCTTTCTACACTAATGTAACATAGAAATGACTCGAGTCATCTCTAACGAACGCAACGATAGGATGATATCTTAGGATTGATTTGTTATTGCTTTTGGATTTTTAATATGGAATTAGGGGTTGTTTGGTTTAAAATCCAACGAATGAAAAGCAGAATAAGTAGGAAACTAAGCTAATGCTGAAATAAAATCTAACTAAGTGCCAATAGTTTATCCACAATGCATTGTCACTCTACACTATGGATTTCACCATCAACACAATTAAACTAAGCAATGAAATAACAAGACTCAAATAAAATCTAATTTAAAGCATTGAATAAAATAGGGAATGACATAACAAGCCATAAGATAAATCTGATCTAAAGCACAAATTTAAACCCTAACTTAAAACTTAGCAACCTAACAATTAACCAAGCTTAAACAAGTCTTAAACTAATTTGCATCAATGAAATTCTAACTACTTAACATGAATTAAACTTCAACAAGATAAAGAAATGCTATATTACTTAATAAGAACATAATAAACATCTAAAGAAATCTGATCTAGCTATAAAAATAGTAACAAAGTGAAATAAATCGATCCAACTCACAACCAATCTACACAAGACAACACTTCTTGTCGTCACACAAGAAGCCGGAGACGAGAACGCCCAACTCCGGTTGTCAGTGAAGAACCTCAGCTGCGTCTCAGTTCCAGGATTGCTCAGCAGTACCAGAGGAACGCCTCCGACAAGCTAGAAACAACCCGGAACCTATAAATGACCGAAAATCTGGAATTCTACAAGCATTAATCTCTGATTCTGAAATGAAGGCTACGGATGGTGGATGATCGTCGGATGGAGCTTAGTAAAACCGGAGGAACGCTGCCAAATGTCGCTAATGGGAGGAAAATCACAGATTGAAGGGAATGCCCGCCAAATCTTTGGGAAAATAGAGAATCGTCGAAAGCAGAAAATGCGCCGGAAAGAACACTCGCCGACGGTTCTAGATGATCGGAGAAGCTCCCTCACTAACGTCGTCGCTCGAGAAGTTGATCGGAGAAGGAATTGGGGTCGAAAATCACCGGAGAACTCGCGCCTCCTCGCTGTTTTGACGCGAACACTGTGCTGTGGAGAATTCGACGAAGAAACGAAGCTATTGTAGCTTCTCAATTTAAATTAGATCTTAGATCTATGATGGACGACTGTGAATGATTTGGATCTTGATCAACGGTGAAAAATCGCTTAGAATCCGATCCGAAGGTATTGATCTTGATCAATGGTCTGGATCTACTCTTCCTTAGGTTGGATGGACCAGATCTTCAATGGACGGTTCAGATCTCTCCAATCTTTGATGAACAGTCCATAATGTTCCAAAGCTTGATCTTCTCGTTTAAACTCCGATTCGAGTACAAATTTGGTTCAAATTAATTCAAATCCAAGATCCTTTGATGCTTACAAAATAACAATCAAATATTAGCATCAAATAACACAAAGAATAAGATAATTTGCAATTAAGTCTAAGAATAAAGGCAATGTATGAAATGTGATGTAAATATAAGTTTCATCTATGAAAACAACATCAAATCATGCATGTATGAATCAAAATAATATAGTAAAATCATGATTATCAATACTCCACAATAATATGGAGTCAATGAATATAAACAATACAAAAGAAGAGGACGACAACCTCCTAGACCTATTATATACAACCACGACACAAGGGAAAACCAAAGAAAACATGTTTTGTCCAAAAAAAATAAGGAAATGAAGCCTTACTTAAATAAAGATAAACATGTAAGGAAATATAAACCTAAGAAAATGTATGCAAACACTATTACATGTTTCACTTGTCATGAGCCAAGACATCTTTCTTCGACTTGTTCTACAAAGAAAAACTTTTACATAATAGAAGTCCAACTAATAAACAACACAAACATGGATTTAGTTGAAATCCAACTAGATGTCTCGGACACATCCTCAATATACTCAATAGTATCCATTGACGACCTAGAAAAGGTCCCTTCTTCCTCAGACTATACACTAATCAATTCTTTTCTACAACCACCAAGACAAATTAACAAATATGGTTTTCCTACAGATATATTACAAGATGATATAAATGAATTAGAGGAACAATGGGATACCCTGGATACATACTCCGAATGTCCACACCGGTAGATCTCAAAATCAGGAACTACTAATGTTCCTTACTTTATCTGTGGTTAGTATGCTTCTATAGACAAATGAGGAAGGTGTACCTTGTGCTGACAACAATGTTGCACACTTTGCCTAGAACAAAGTTTTGGCATTTTCCATACCAATGCCTATAACTTCAAGACCCCCAAGAAACCTACTTCTCGAAATAAGAATTGCAATTTTAGAAACTAGACTTAACAACCTAGAGGATAAAATAAAACTACTCAGACCAATAGCTCAGGTACCTAAGCTTCATCAAGCTAATAAAGGAAAAGAGATAGTCATCTCTGAACCTCAATAAGACTTGGACATGGTCTTTATTAAAATACCTAGTGTTTGTAATACTGGTCTCTCCATGGACATTCATGTCCATTGCCTGGCCAATATCCATGACCATGAATTCACTCTACATGCATTTTTGGATAATGGAGCTACTAACTCCACAATAGCTGAGAAGGCCCCTTTAGCAATCTTACCTCCTACATTCATCAAAACTGCTACTCATCCTATGGTGAGTACCCAGTTTAATGGTCAAACTCTAATCAGTACAAAGTTTGTTACAAACATACACCTTCATTTTTACAATAATTGTGACACTTTCAGTCCACCCCTGTCACTATCCAAACTCTGGATAAAACCTTTACTACACTCTATCCACTTAATTCTTAGACTCAACTTTCTTATCCAACCAGACTGTGCCCTTCTTCTCACCAAGGATTATGTTCTTTTTCTCTCTACCCCTATTATATCCCCTATTGTCTCTGACTATTGGGTGTCGGTACAAAAGCATGGAGTTGCCCCTTAAAATATTCTGGCTCTATTAGTACTACCTCCATCTAAAGTAGTACTGCCCACGGTACATAGTACCCCTCTAGCCCAAGAAGAAATTACAACTGTAAAGACCAAATTACTTGTAGACGCTCTTACCAAGTATATAGACAACCCATTTCCAATAACTTAGCTCTTCAAGAACTTCAGGAAAATAACATTTTTGATGACTTAATGGAAGAATTGCATAACAAAGATCTTTTTAGTTCTCTAGAACTGCCAAAGGATTTTTTAGCACCAACAACATTACTCCAACTTATCTCAACGAAAGCTTATTCATATGATATAATTTCTAAACTAGAAAAGTTAGAAATTATAAGAGACAACCCCACCAAATATTGGGATAAAGAAAATACATATTGTCACTTATCAATAATAAATTCAGATTTAACCATAAAAGCATAAGACTTTCAATATACAAACTAGGAGACAAAAGAATGTAAAACTCACATTCAACAACTCCTAAAACTTGGAGCTATCCAACACTCTACCTCTAGACATAAGAGTCCAGCTTTCATAGTAAACAAAGGAGCTGAACAAAAAAGAGGACAATCCCGAATGACATCAATTATAAAATACTTAATGGCAATTGCCAAGAAGATTGATATAAAATTCAAGACAAAGATTAGTTATTGAATAAATACAAAATTCAAAGTGGTAATCAAAGTTTGACATAAAATCTAGATTTTGGCAAGTCAAAATGCATCTAAACTCTATAGAATAGACTGCTTTTTCCTGTCCAGAAGGACATTTTGAATGGTTGATAATGACATTTGGTTTAAAATTAGCACCATAAATCTTGCAAAGAAAAATGAATAATATATTTAGAAATATAGCCAACTGTACATGCGTATACATATATAATGTATTAGTATTTTCTAAAACAAAAGAAGAACATTATGCATATTTACATCTTATCTTTAACTTATTTGAAACTCATAGTTTAATTATTTCCCAAAGTAAAATGAAACTGGCTGTCAAACATATAGAATTCCTAAGAGCAGAAATTGGACAAGGAAAAATATCTCTACAACCACATACTACTACCAAAATCCAAAATTTTCCTGATAAGATGGAAGATACGAAAATCCATAGATCTTTTCTACATCTTTTAAATTATGCTAGATAATATCTAAAGGATATAAGAAAAATTAGTGGACCTTTGTATAATAAAACATCACAAAGAGAATAAAAATATTTTAACCAATAAGATTTAGATCTAGTCAGACAAATAAAAGATATGATAAGAGAACTACCTATACACTACCACTTGATTCAAATTATCTGATTATATAAATAGATGATTGTGAAACAGGATGAGGAGAAGTCCTCTACAGAAAATCCAATAAATATGATCCTAAACGTATAGAAGCACTATGCAGGTATGCTTCATGCTAATATAAAGAATGTCGGCTAACTTCTTTAGAGTATAAAATTTTAACTATAATTTACTGTCTTGATGCTTTCAAACTTTTTATTTGTAGCAAACAAGAGATCATAGTCAAAACAGACTGTGAAGCTACAGTAAAATATGTCCAATAAACAAAAGGCCTTAGTACAAAAAGATGACTATGTTGGTGCGGGAAGCATCCGACGATCGAACCCAAGTTTTGATAATGGTAAAGAGATTCAAAGTTAGGATTCCTTGTTATCTAACGTGCTTAAATGAGGTTTCAGGAAAGTCCTAACTGCGGTTAGGCAGGTGAAAACCCCTAGGGGGTGGTAACCCTAGGTCCTAGGGGGTGATAACCCTAGATGGAGAAAAATCCTAAGGGGGGGGGGGGTAACCTTAGGTCCTAGGGGGCGGTAACCCTAGGTGGAGGAAAATCCTAAGGGGGGTAACCTTAGGTCCTAGGGGGTGGTAACCCTAGGTGGAGAAAAATTCTAGGGGGTGGTAACCCTAGATCCTAGGGGGTGGTAACCCTAGGCAGAAAGTCCAGTCGGTCTGGAGGACCGGACTGATATAAGGTAATCTCTCCTCAGGGGAGTAGGTGAGGACGCGTTCCCCGTAGAGGGAACAGTAGGCGTCGGGTCAACCTAGGGTTTCCGGTCGGAGATCCGAAGTCAGACCCGGACAGTCCGACGACTGTCAAATACTGCTTTTACTATATTTTATATGTGCTAACTTTGTCTTGCAGAGTATGTATGTGTTTTGTGAACTAACATGCTTTACAGGGACAAATGAGCAAGGCCAGCCTCGGATGAACAGTGTTCGAGGCGCCTCCATGGAACTTGGAGGCGCCTCAGGTGCAAAGGAGCTAAAGTCTGCGCGACAGAGCTAGAGGCGCTTTAGACCACAGCTTGGAGACGCCTTGGACCAGCTTGGAGGCGCCTTCAAGTGGATCAGAGGAGAAGATTTCAGCGCTGATCCACGCGGCTAACTGGGCTGCTTTGAGGCGCCTCGGAAGGGCTTTGAGGCGCCTCCAGCACTGTTTAAAAGGGGTATTCGAGCAGCAGGTTGACACAACGAATTCAAAAGCAATCTTCTCTTGTGTGCTGCGAACAAGACGACCCAGAAGTACTGCTACAAGTGTCCGACGACCCAGAGCTTCAAATCTTCAATTTTAGTTGTCGGTACAACGTTTAAACTGTTAAACTGTAATACTTTTGTAACTGAATTTGCGCGATATAGTTGTTGGCCACAGAAAGCGATTAACGATCGCGGATCTTGGAGTAGGAGTTGCCCTAGGCTCCGAACCAAGTAAATAACTTGTGTTCGTGTGTTGTTTTTCTTTCTATTTTCGTTGCATCTACTCGAACGATTTCCGAGTCTGAATCATGTGAAAGCCACGAGCGCTATTCCCCCCCCCCCCCCCTCCCCCCTTAGCGCATCTCGATCCAACAGACTAAAATTTATAGATACCATTTTTAACAAAGTTTAACTATCCAATGAGAACACATTAAGGGAAGCAACAATTCCCTAGCAAATACATTATCTCGATTATTACAATAAACTTTGACATACTTCTTGTAGACATGGATAAATAAAAGAAAATCAACACTTTTATAATGAAAATCACGTGATTCGAAAATTAAGAACTTTAACAATTTACTTGTTATGAAGAACAATTTCATTTTATAGCAAGAGAAAAATTAGATCACATATAGACATATCTTCTTGACAACGTCTGGGATATTCCAACAATTCCTAGAGGAACTAAATACAAGATACCCATAATAAATGCTATGACTAATCATTTCTAGACAACAATACTAAAATCAGCTGGAAAGAAGTTCTCCTATTATATAGTCTACTTTGGTTCCTAAGAGTATACTATGATTGGGAAGAAGTTACTATAACTATTTAAGGTTGTGCAAATCCTTCATTCTGAGGATTCTACTCATTAGAAGATGCCTTTGCTTTAGCTAGATCAACCATTAGGCATAATTTCTTTATTAGTACCCAACTAAAAATAAGAGGCAAAGCACCTATGGAAACAGAACAATTAGAGAAAGCCCAAGAAATAACTCAAAAAGCATATGCACAAGCTATTACAACTTCTCCAAATAATATAGAACCGTGGGTACATGGCCCAATTATTTAACGTTAGGGCAATTAAAAACCAACGCTGCAGCCACATCTATCCAAAGGCATTCAGAAGCAGTTTTATTTGGCCTTCCCAATAGTATTCCCGATGATATTGCTATGTATATGAGACACCTAGTAGAAGATTCTACTTTTCAAATCTTTGCTGAATTATGCAAACCTTTAAAGATTTTACACCAATAAAAGGTCCCAAAAGGGATGACAATCATTTATGAAGAAGAAAGCAACCCCAAGCTTAAATGCCACAAATGTAACAAGACTTGTGAAACTTCAGAAAAATATGGTGCCAATGCAACCTATTATATGCCTTCTGAAAAGTACATTAAACATAGACACATATGAATCGCCAACAATCGAAGGAAGAGAAATTACTTCGTTCATTTTAATGGACTATGACTTGCTCTACAAACTATAGGTACATGATCCAGACTCCCTCCATGACTTTCCAAAGAAACTTGGACAAATCATCTCTTTAGCCCTAAAAGAAGAAGAAACATTTATCATCTATACTTTCGAAAGTTCACTTCCAGAATGGGTCGGGTTAAAAATAGAGTCTGTTTGACACCTCATTAAAATAGACATTGACGAACTCAATGGCCGCCAACTAGAATCTGATGACGATACTTCTGATTTTGACATAGAGTGGGAAGCATTCTCACCTTTTCCAGACCAACTAAAACATTAGAGAGCTTCGGTTCAAGGAGCTAAATGGTCATGAGATAAACTAGAAGACCCAAATAAGTACCTCCTAGCAGGAGAAACATACACAGAAAATATACTGGCCCAAAGACATGGGCACTAGATTTTTTTCCTTTCTCTTTTACAACACAACATTCAACCTTACTCCAACACTACTAAAGAAAGGCTGACAGATGGGCCACGAAACGACTGGCAAGTTCTGCTCTATCTTCCAGAGCATATAGAGCATCGCTAGTCAGGTTACAACAATATATAATCCAAGAACAATATGCAAATACTTATACAACAGGACATGAGGCCCAAAGTTCCGCCCAAAATTACTAAAATCTGACAATTTGTATGCATAAAATAAGTTCATTAGTGGAGAAAGAACCCATTGCATAGTGTGGCTTGGTCAAAGGAGGAAAAGATTCATTTAGGATGAGAAAAAATAGATAGAAAGTATAGAAGGACGAGTCCAGTGAAAGTACTACGGTGGAAGATGAGAAGGAATAATTGTAAAATGGAGAAGGATAATTTCCACTGAGAGTAGTGGAGTTGAGAAGGATAATAGGGTGGGTCTCTATGGTTCCATCATGTTGGCTAGTTTTGCTCACTAATAGAATCCCATGATGGAGTAGAATTTGTTTCTTGGGCATCTTGGAAGTATGTGAATAGTTATTGTGAATAGTAGTTGTTGACAGTATTGTGAACATTAATTATTGATAATAATTGTGAGTAATGTTGATGGACATTAATTGTGAATAGTAATTCCTAGTAGTAATTATAAATAGTACTTGTTGATAGTAATTATGAACCGTACTTATAAACAGTAGAATGAGTTATGTTTTCAATTTATGTTTTTTTCTATATAAATTTTAGGGCAAATTACTTATATGACCCTTAAACTTTTTCAATTGCTTACTTTTGATCCTCTAACTTTTTCCTGAATAAATCAATCATTCAATTTTTTTAATTGATCACTTGTGGCCCCTCCGTCAAATTTTTTAGAAAGATTGACAAAGACTACAAAACGTGCCTCCTGCGTGTCTTTTAGAGGAGTAAAAACGTCATACTGTATCCTTAAAACGTCAATTTTCCCTGTAATATTTAGCGTTTTTTTTTCAATCGTAGGTCAAGAGCAATTAGAAAGGAGGGCTTTTTTTAGAAGTTAGAAAAATGATTGATTGCGATAGAAAAGAGTGAGGTGAATAAAAAAAAACTCATAGTATGATGTTTTTACCCCTCTAAAAGACACGTAGGAGACATGCTTTGTAGTTTCTATCAATATTTTTAAAAAAATTTGACGTATAGATCATAAATGATCAGCTAAAAAAAAAAGTTGAATAATTAATTTATTTAAAAACAAATTTAGAGGATCAAAAATAAACAGAAAACAAATAATTTATCCTAAATTTTATCAAATCGAACCTATATTCTCTAAAATTTACGACTCTACAGTGGGCCGTCACGTGCTTTACTTGAGACAAAAACGAAGTCCTAAAGAACTCAAAAACTTTTAACGAGTCCTGAAAAATTAAAAGGAATAACCCAAGACGTTACCCCAACAATATACCTCTCCTCGCGCCGCACGATATCCTTTCGGCCTCAGTGGGGACCACGTCATCATAGTGGCCACGGCCCCACGTGCCCTGGTTCTTCGCGTCGCGTTCCGGTGAGCTGCGGGACCAAATTACCTGGACTCCTGGACTCGGGTGGGTTGGGGGCACAACGACGACACTCCTCGCTGTCGCTTCCTCGCTTCGTCCACTTCGCTCGCCGCCTTCTCTGCGATCCCAAATGCGGTCGTCTCTCCTCCGCTTTTCCTTCGCGGCCGCATTGGTGCTTGCAGCGCCGCCCAGCTTCTGCTCCGCGTCCACTGGTGGCTCCTCTTCCTCGCGCTCTTTTGGTGAATCGGGCCGCTGCCGATTTTTCTTGTGATTTCCCTTTTGTCGACGTGTGCGATTGCTTCCGTTCCCGTGGATTTACCTTTCCTGCTTTGCTTGTTCGTTCTTCTCTCGTGTGTCTGTGTGCGCGTGGTTTTTTTTATGGTTCCTCGATTTTGGAGCTAGCTCGTCATCAGTTTACTCGATTCTTTTTTGATGATCAAAATGGAGGCTTTTTTATGAGCTAAAACTACTGTGGGTTTCTTTACATTTTATTAGCAAAGTTGAGGTTGTGAACGAGTTGCTTTCGTACTTCAGTCATTGTCTACTCTTTGATATAGCAGAAGGAATAACGTGGCGAACTAGAGAAAACACTAAGTATTTTGGCCCCTTACTAATTTAATCACAGGAAATTACTACTTTCCGTTTCTGTTAATTAAAGGTTTGTCTTTAATCTTTGCTTACTCCCTTTCCATGATCACTGGATCGTTAGCTTCCAAAGTTGTTGTTGCATTCTTGCCTGTCGCAGTGTTTCTGAGAAATAGTTCTTCATTATTATGTTTTGTCTTCTTCACTGCCTACCCCCTATAAACTGTCTCAATTCCATGCCTTTGTTCTTTTATGCACAATTTTTTGGTCTCAGCTGAATGAATTCAAAGTTTTTCCGTACCTTTTTATTTAACTTATGTGACAACGTTTCCTTTTAATTGTAAAATTTAGCAGAGAAGAACAGAGGCAACAAAGAAAAATAGAGAAGAGGAAAGAAATAAAGGGAAATAATTGTCTTAATTAATTTGCCAAAAGAATACATTATTTATAGGCATCATTTTGACGGGTCAATAATATTAATTCCTAATTAATAGAAATTTAGGTATTCTAATAATTGACTTATTTTAGGAATATTAATTTAAGGTGATCAGTAATCTTGAACAATTCTCTTTTACCACTAACAAACCCAACAAATGAAGGTGTCAGACATTAAGAGTTTGATTGCCACCCTATTGAAACACTATCTAGATAACGACTTGGTGAAAATGTCAGCTAGATAATTCTCCTTGGATACTAGCGCTGCAAATATACCAAATGTCAGTGAGGAAGCTTGGTGTTCGACTTGCCAAGAGCTTGTTTATGCTCATTCAATATACAAGATCAATGAACAACTTATTAAACTAAATGAACAAGCTTGAATACACATGTGTTCATCTTATTAATATAATTGTTCCTGAATAATATTCATAAACAATGTCCACAAAACCATGTTCATCAATAAAACTCCAAACATGTAAATAGAGAAAAAAACTCTCATAATGAACAAATTAAATTGGAATATCAAGCTTACTAACCAACCAAAGAAGCTTAAAAATATTAAAAGTTTCATACAAGCAAATAAGCTTGAATTGAGAGCTTGATAACATCTAAATAAACCAAGCTCAACCTAAGCTTAAACCAAGCTTAAACTCGTAAAACAAAAATCAAGCTAAGCTTGAAGACTCTTTTCAATGGCTTGGTTCATTTTAAACTTGGGTTGACTTGGCTCGATTACCTTATCAAAAAAGCTTGAATCTGGTCTCAACTTGGTTCATTTGCAACCCTAATGGAGACATAGAAACATGACAGTTGTTGAGCCGCTATATATTCTTGGACAAAGTGAAAATAAATCTATATGTTTTGTGTGAGCATGAAAAATTAATTTGTTGCAAAATATGTCGCCTCAATATTGTCACATAATTTTAAGTGCAATATTTATGGGAAGATGTAGTTTTGAAAGGAGAAATTGAAGCTAAATGATTTTAGATAGAGTAGGTTATTTTTTTCAGAATTCCACAAAATTGGGTTTTGTTCATAAAATGTTGCATACCCAATAGTAGAGCTTCTAATAACTAAACCAATTAACTAAACCAAGATTAGCATGCAAGATCTAATAGAACACTTAGCAAGATTAGCATGCAAGATCTAATAGAACACTTAGAAAAAATTAGCATGCAAGATCCTAGTTAAATAAAAATAAGATTCTTATTAAATATCTCCTTTCCAGAAAGTCTCTAGAGGTGGAGAAACCTTTTAACAAGAATCTCAACAATTAAGCATTCATACAAATATATAAAAAAAAATATATGACAACTAAAAGAGTAAGAAAAGTTACAAGCCCTAGGTTGTCGTTGAACTTTAAGCACAAGCACAAGCATAGAGCATCAACACAAGATGAAGAGGAGCACTTTAGAAGAGAACGAATAATTGATGGTAAAAATAAGTGCTTCGAGCCTTCTTTTATAGAGCTCAGTCGAACGTTAACCTGACACTCTTCCAGTAGTTGGAATCCTTCCGGTCGCCTGAAGCATGCTGAATTGGTTGCAAATTTTATCTATATTGATAATCGTTTAGCAAACTCGGGTTGTCTAGACTCCCTCCTAGCGTTTGAAGCATGAGCGACACCTATCTTGACCGTTTCTTCCGAATCGCTGACCACATCTACGTCGATCGCTTGGAAGCTGCTCTGGTCGTCTGCACCTCGTTCAAGTCGCCCGGAAGTTCACGACTCTATTAGCCAAAACTTGTACTTGTCGGTTGCTCGGATCCCATCTAGTATCTTGGAATCATCAAGTAGCTTCCTACGATAAATAGTTAGTGCAAAAGAGTAGTAATGCAAATACTCATTTCTGAATAACACTTGTTGCTTGAAACTTAACTTACGTTTGCCTGGTACCTCTAGGACTTTAACCTTTACTAGATGTTTAATCTTTGTTGAATGTTCAACTCCCAACTGACTCATCTAGACTTCTATTGTCGGACCTCAACTCCCAATTAACTTTCTTGCACTTCCATTGCTGGGTTCTCGACCAGGTCTTCTATTGCTGCCTAGTCTCACTAGGACTTCACCTAATCTTCATTATACTGCCCAGTCCCACTAGGTCTTTGTCACTACCTGGTTCTTTGCATCTTGTCAAGTTACTTAGACCTGCAAACTTGGCAACTTTGTTAGATCACAAACAAATTTAACTTTAAACTTAACCATACATCAAAACATATGTTCGATGTGGTATTCCCAACACTATTACTTTTCACATCTTCCTAATTTGTTTAATGGAAGCATACATAATATGACAGACATGGTGTATAGGCCGTGTTATGTTAACATATAATTTGGTAGATCTAGGGATTAGTCATGGTAGGAGATAAGGGAGGATGAAGGTGTATAGTTTTCAATTATAACAATTAGTTTAGAGATAGGATGTGCACCAACCATTTTAACTTGTTTGAGAAGCCCAACAATGCATTTGCTTTAGGAGAGGAAATAACTTTTAGTATGTGGAAGAAGCTCAATATCGAGGATTGCCCATATCTCGAGTAGGAAATACCTAATTAAGGAGTTGTGATGCCTTATTGATCTACCATTGCATTTGTAGAATAAAAACTAGTTAAATCCCTTGAGAATATAGTCAATTAGACAAACAATGAAATCATGCACGAGGGACTTGTTGAAGACCATATATAGGTTTCTTGAGTTGGCAAACATATGTTGGAAGTTGCAAGCAAATGAACCCAGGTGGCTGCCCTATAAATATGATTTCCTCAAGATAATCTAAAAGAAAGGCAAATGCCCAATTGCCATAACGACCAATTTTAACTCATAGCTATTGATAACAATAAATTGAGGTATGTAATTTAATGACCAATGTGTCATTATAGTAAATATATGGCTTTGGATTGAATCCTTTATTCATAAGTCAAGTTTGTAACATTCAAGAGAGCTATTAACTCGATACTTGAGGCGAAAGCCCATATGGAGCCTATAATATTCATGGAAGAAGTGTGAAGAACTAAGCTCCATGTTTCACTACATAGGAGAGTATCAAATTCTGCAATCATTGTAATACACCAGTTTGGATCCTTGTATGCTTGTAAAGAGTAGGTTGGTTCAGTAGATTTCAAAGAGCCCATTAGAGCATATGGAAAAAGGTTATCGAATGGCCACCGGTGGACATCATGTGATGTGAAGCATCATTGTCAAAAACACTTATTGATGGCGATGAGTGAGTAGGATGAAAGGGTGATGGAATGGTGAATTTACATTATTTGAGGTATACGACTAGAGAGTGGGCCATCTTCAATAAGTGAGGTTAGATCATTGAAAATGGAGCAGGACTGAGAATGTCATCTTCTTTTGGATACCTAGAGTGCCTTGTTAAATTAACAACTTGTGGGGATTTTGGTGTAACATTAGGTGGTTTTAGAAAAGGCACCATTATTCCTTGAAGAGGAAGCTAAGGTAGCCGCTGCAAAAGGGGACAAAGACTCGCTAAAAATAATATTTTGAGAAATATATATCTAGAGCCGTCAATTTGGGTTGGGTCCGCCCTGTCAAATAATTTAAGCGGGTTGGGTTGGAATTTTATCAACCCAAGCCCGCCGCCAGCCGACCTGCCTAGGCTCGTGACCTTTGTGGGTCGGCCCACGACTGGCTTGGATTGGCCCGCGGGTTGAGAAACATATACAAGCTAAGTTTTATGCCAATTTATTATCTTTCTTTGTTATAATTTCAAAATAAAAAAAGTACTTTTCATTCCACATAAGTACTCGTTTGCGACCATTTTTATTTAAAATACATGTTTATGGATATATTTGATTGATGAAATCTTTTCGAAGTAAAAGGTTGAAAATATGAAATATTTTTTAATTTTTTTTTTAAAAAATTAATGGGCCCGCGGGTTGGCTCGCCAAACCTGCAACCCGCCTTGGATTGTGTTGAGTTGGAAATTTCCCAACCCGCCAAGTTGACGGGTCGGCTTGCCTTGCCTCGCCAAATGGTTGGCCCGCGACGGGCCGACCCGTCCCGCCACGGGTTAACTCGTCTGACAGCTATATATATATATATATATATATATATATATATATATATCTAAATTAGTGTAATCAAAGGAAAATACAAAGTCTAGTTTATGTTTAGAGTATGGGGGGTAACCAAGGACAATATTCATAACTAACAATTTGAAGGAAAGTGTAGTTAGGAGATAGTAGGTTGGTTATAATGTTTTTTGAGGTAACATTTTTTGATAGTGTAATGGAGTTGGATATGGATTTATGTGGTAAACTATGGTGTCGACATTTTATCCCAAAATTTACAAAGGGATTGATGCATGTTTAGAAAGAGCTAAAGTAGTTTTTTATTATATGACAATGTTTTCTCTTTGCACAGTTATTTTGCTCAAGAGTGTGAAGGCAAGAGACGAGGAGGTAACATGATGAAGAGCTTGATATTCTCCTTCCCAATCATAACAAAGAGTGACTATTGCAACTACACTAGCATTCAATTTGGTTTTAAAAGCGACAAAATTTATCAAATAGATCATTACTTTTTAATGGAAAAAGTCAATTGAATTTTCTAAAGTGGTTAACGAGTGTGACATAACAGAAAAAGAAACCTTGATTAGACAAGATAGGTGCAAGATTCCAAAGTCCAAACATTAGAATCAATAATTTCAAGTGGAGAGTTTGAAACATGATTAGATGGGGAAAAAAGGTAAACTATGATTCTCAGCCTCCATGTAGACCCTACATGAATAAGATGAGGAGATAAATGAAGTGGATAGACTATATCGATGAATGATTGTATGAACAATATAAAGAAAAGGATGATCATGTGGAGCATGACAAGTCCGTTTGTTTGTGCCTTAATTGGTAAGGGCTTTAATGGAAGAACATTGAAGATAGTATTGAGCATTGTTATCTCTCCATGGAGTAAAATAATGGTTGTTTCTCAAGGTAATGATTAGGGTGAAATTCAGCAAAAACATTCTTATCAAGATTACTCACTCACAACTTATCAAATGCATGGTAGGACATTGTTTTTGCAAGGATGTATTCTGGCGTATATGATGAGTTAAACTAGTATCAAGATATCTTCTTGTAGTTAAAGATTTTAGTGGTTTTATAGGAAGAGTAGAGTGGCTATGGATGAGAATGCTTCTAGGTAGATTTGTAGAGCGGTTTGTTGCCTTAAGAATGCAAGACCACCAACAAAGCTTGAGTCATATCTCTTGAGACTTTGAAGACCAATTTGTCCAATAGTGAGACAAATTTGACATTTTTTACGACTATGTAAACCGCTACAAAATTTGAGTCGCATTTCTTGGGACAACGAAGACATATATCCAATGGCGAGGTAGATTTGACATCATCCTAATGATCTCGTTGACCACCTCGATAACACATATAAAGACAAAGACAGGATTGTAGTCAGAATAGATGATGTCTCTTTTTCTTATAAAAAAAGAAAAAAAGAATCAATTGAAGGTAGTAAACATCTTTTTTTGTTGGTTTATGTGGTGCTCACCATTGTCATCACAAGGAGAATTATGGCATTGATGGTTGAGGTAAACATAAGTGAAGCAAACATAAAAGAGGCTGAAAGTTTAGCAGAGGCAAGGGGCTTCTAGAGGAAATAAAATTGTAGTTGAATGGTAAGCTTAAGTATGGCTAAGCAAAACAACAATGGAGCAAGTACTAGAGATTTGAAAGATAGAGAAGTTGTAAATAGAAAAGAGACAAAGGAAAGAGAAATAGATAAAACAGAAAAGAAAAGAAAAAAAATAGATGGACTAATTACTTTAATTATAGAGGAAAATAGAACAACTAGGAGAGAAAAATAGAGGAGTTAGTGTGTGTGGGACAACGAAGAGAGAAAAAGAAAACAAAGAAAATAATAAATTATGGTGGTGTGGTATTCAAGATGAATAGGGAAAAAAGTGAGATTTGGATAGGAAAGAAAAGAGAAAAAAACTTAGATTGGGACTTGAGAAGGTTGATTGAGAAGATGCGGTTGCTAATGGGGGAGAGAAGATTGTCGTCGGCTCTCACTACAACATTCTTGTTGTTGTAGGGAGCTCCCAATAGGTTCAAGAATCAAGAGGATAGTGCTCGTTATGATGTTGTAGGAAGGGCATTGTTGGATGGAAGGGCCACATGATGTAGAAGTTGCATATGATATAACCCTAGTTGGGTGGAGAGGAAAAAAATTATGGCTCTCATACCATGTAAAATTATGAGGAATAAAGGTAACAAAGAAAAATAGAGAAGTCGAAAAAAATAAAGAGATAAATAATTATCTTAATTAACTTGCCAAAAGGTATTTATAGACATATTATATTGCCTAGTCAACAATATTGATTCCTAAACATAAATTTATCTATTTTAATAATTGTTTTATTCTAGGATAATAATTTAAGTTGACGAAGTAATCTTAAATAATTCTCTTATGATATTCCTATAGGGATTCTTCGTAACTAATTTCATAAAGAAATTGTTGGATTGACAATATGCTTCTTTATTTTAGAAGTATGTATTATTCCTACTTGTCAATAAGCAAAAAAAAAAAAAAAAAACACAAACAAAAACATTGTGATTTCCCCACATATAAAACTTTTTTGTTATAAAATCATTATGCTATGTCATATATATCTGTTATGCTTTTAATTTATGTTTACATGGACATATTTTAGATTTTGAATATAATGTAAAGTTTTCTAATATTGCATTGAATTAAAGATGATTTATGTGCGAGCACGACCTACACGTGTCGAATGTCGTATCGATCGGGGTAATATTTATCCAAGCGAATCAATCAACGTTTTGCCATCCGAATTATTTTTTTTGCTTGCTGCTCAAGTGTAACGAATGCATTAATGTGTGATTAATCGAGAATTCATTACCGTCGATTTGAAACAGTCAACTATTGATGGCCGAGCAACTGAATGCAATGAATGACCATTCCTTGGCTATTCAATGCAGCAGAGGGATGAAGCTCATATATAAGGAGACCATGACCTTAGCAGAAAATAAGCAAACACATAAGCAAGAGATGCCAAATTCTTCCACCTTTGTTGCTTGTGTCGTACATTCCACTTGACAAATCTACCCATTCGGGTACTCAGTTCTCCACAAACAACCAATGCTTGTTGTGACGTAGTTTTCTCGTTATATCCTGGAAATAGACATCCAACATTACCTTGAAGCACAAATGGAGGGGATGAATTGTTTTAGGGAAACTGTGTCAAACGCAAGCCTTGGTGTCTCTTCCCACTCAGTCTTAACCTCCTACTCGATAACTCGGCAGCACGATAGCTCTCGCCAGTTTTACTGACACATCAGCTAGGTAGCTCAGCGACTCTACAACTCGACTAACACAGTAGCTCGGCCATACAAGGCAGCTCAGTCATCCCAAGCAACTCATCCTTCCCTACTTGGTATCTTGAGATTATTAACTCATATCATCTCGACAAATAAGTCTTTCTGTAATTTCAATTCAACAAATTCCTTTGTAACTTCGCAACAATCTCCAATAAATTGTAGAATAATCCAAAAGCCTTAAAACAGATTCGTTCTGTTGAGATGACCAAAAAAAATATTGAGATGCAAGAGGCTCAATACGCGAAGGCTCCCTCCGCCTCGATTGGAAATGTTTCAATCAACCAAAAAGCTAGAAAAGTTTGATGGGTTAAACTTCAAGCAGTGGCAAAAGATACTCTTCTACCAAATCACGTTAAACCTGGCTCAATCTTTTATAAAGAAACCTCCCAAGTCAATTGAGGATGCTACTGATGGCATGAAACCATTCAGAGTTTCTATATCGAAATTACATCCTCAATTGCCTTGTCAACTCGTTGTACGTTGTGTATAGCATGAAAAGAACGACAAACGAATTGTGGGAGTTCCTCGGAGGACATGGTGTTGAGTGACCTAGGTGGTTGCTATCATTGAGAAGTTATCACCCGATTGAAAGGATTTCAAGAACTAGCTAAAGCATAAGCGGAAGAGATGAATATCGAGGAACTCGTTGTTAGATTTCGCATTGAGAAAGACAACAAAAGGAAATTATTCTCTCAAGCTACTATTAAAGTCAACATGGTTGAGCACGATCAAAGCTCGAAATAGAAGAATCTCAAATCTTCCAAAGTGGGACCCAAAGGAGGCATAAGCAAAAAGAAATTCTTTGGAAGTGCTACAACTGTGACCACTGAAGAAGAACAAGAGGCTAATCTAAATGAGGGACTAGACATGGACGATCTCTACGCTGTAGTCTACGAACTAGTTGGCTCAAACCTGTGGCAATGGTAGATCGATACCGGTGTCAGCAAACGTGTACTGCAACAAGGAATTACTCCACAACTTTGAAGAAGTTGAAGATGGGGACAAGTTGTTCATGGGGAACTTGACAACGGTCAAGGAAAAGTGGTATTGAAGATGACCTCGGGCAAAGAGCTAACTTTGAACAATATACTGTATATTCCAGAAATTCAAAAGAATCTAATATCATGATCACTTCTTAGCAAGCACTGCTTCCGCATTATTTTTGAGTCGGACAAAGTTGTTTTGTCCAAAAATGGAATGTTTGTAGGAAAGAGCTATGTAACTGATGGGTTGTTAACTACAATGTGTTGTGTAAATTAATTAACATACATTCCACCTCCATCTAAAACACAACTGTGAGACTTGTATTGAAGTGAAGATGACAACATCATTCTTCCAACATTTTGAAAAAAATATTGAACCACTCGGCCTAATTCACACCGACGTGTGCGACTTAAAGAGTATGCTGGCACATGGTGGAAATAAGTACTTCATCACTTTTGTAGAAACCCAGTTAAAATGTGATATGATTGCATCGCGGTGTCTAAGGACATGATCTAATAGATCATTATATTGAGTAGTTTGATTGTAATCTCTTACCATTAAAATTATTGCATGTGCAACAACACCAACTATATGTAACCCACCGATCCACATGTGATGGGTGAACAACAAAATTGTGTACCATAGTCAATAGCTAGGTATGGATAGGGAGGCATGAAATATATATGGTGAGCTATAACAATGGTTAAAGAACCTAACATAGTGAGGTTAAGAGATAATTTAGCACAACATATTATTATGTGTACATTCTCAAAAATAAGGATGAAGTTATAGAAAAATTTGCTCTCTATAAGAATGAAGTTGAAGACCAACTTAATAAAAGGATTAAGGTGGTTCGAAGTGACCAAGGCAATAAATATGTATCATCGTTTGTTGAGTTGTGTTGAACATGTGATCAAACACAAAACAACAACTCTTTATACTCTTCAACAAAATGATGATGTTGGGCGAAAGAATCACACTCGAGATGATAAATGCTCTTTTATTGAGCTCTAGACTACCACAGTACATATGGGGATTTGTGTTAATAACTAATTAAATAAGGTACCCCAAAAGAAAATAGATAAGAACCCTTATGAGTTGTGGAATGAAGACAACCATCCTACATATATTTACGAATGTGAGGTGTCTTTCTAAAGTTTTGGTATTTGATCCAAAAAAGATTAAGATAGGATACTGTTATTACATATTTATTGGATATGCATTTATAGCAATACCTACCGACTCCTTGTGTATGAGTCTCAAATACTAGAGATACATAAGAATTCGATTATTAAATTAAGAAATATCTCGTTCTTTGAACATGTGTTCCATATAAGATTCAAGAGGTTCCTCAAAACGAGCATATGAACCATAAGAAGAAGAAGAAGAAGAAGAAGCAAATGAACAGGTTGAGCTTAGACGAAGTAAAAGAACTCGGGTGAAAAGATCCTTGAGAATGAATTTTATCACTTTCCTGTTAGAAAGTGATCCCAAAGTTACTAGAAGCTCTAAGCTCTTCTAAGGGACCACAATAGAAAGTGTCAATTGCATATGAAATTAACTCTGTCTTGCAAATCACAAGTGAGAACTTTTGGATCTTCCTTCGGGAAGTAAATCACTGAGTTACAAATTGATTTTCAAGAAAAAAAATGAAATCAGATGGTACATTTAATAAGTACAAGACTAAATTGATAATTAAAGGTTATTGACAACGAAAGACCTTGATTATTTTGATACGTATTTTTCAGTATCGAGAATAATTTCCATTTAAGTGTTATTGGTTATTCTCGCTTTATGAAATTTGAAAATACATCAAATGAATGTAAAAATGGATTTTCTAAACGAGAATTTAGAAGAGGAAATTTACATAGAACAACTTGAAGGGTTTTCTGTGCTAGGGTAAGAAAACAAGGTTTGTAGATGGATGAAGTTATTATAAGACTTGAAACAAAAAAACAAACTCTAAAGCAGTGTTAGCAGTGACATGAAGAATTTAATAATGTCATAAAAGAGAGTGGATTTAAGATCAATGAATGTGATAAATGTATCTATGTTAAAAATACGGAGGTTGATTATGTCATCTTATGTCTTTATATAGATGACATGCTTATCATTGGGAGCAATAATAAGATAATCAAATCTACTGAAAATATGTTGAATTCAAGATTTGAAATGAAAGACATGCGCCTACTTGATCTGCTTTTAGAAATCAAAATTCTTAGAATATCAAAAGGAAGATTCTTGAGAAGTTCACCAAGGGTGATATTGCATTGGCACGAATTCCAAAAGATACCGGTTAACATCTATCGAAAAATCGAAGAGTGTCTTTTATATAGGGTACTTTACCGTGATTAGAAGTCTGATGTACTTAATGAGTTGTACACGGTGAGTAAACTAAATAGATACATGAGTAATTTTGGTGTTGAATTGACATGAACAAGAGTACTGAGATACTTAAGGTATACTTGTGATTATGGATTGTACTATATGAGATATCCTGTTGTGATCGAAGGATACAATAATGCTAATTAGATATTAGATATGAAAAACTCTAAGTCTGCTAGTGAATATTTATTCACTTTGGGAGGTACAACTATTAAATCTTCTAAGCAAACCGTACTAACCAGATACACGATAGAATCTGAGTTTGTAGCTCTTCACAAATATGGTGAAGAAGCTGAATGACTACAATAATTCTTAGAATATGTACCTAGATGACCGAAATCTATGTTAGCAATTTACATACATTGTGCTAGTCACTCAGCAATTAGTCGGGCACAGAGCCATATACCATTAGAGTAGGATGGAATACTCTTGAAAGATCACCTATGTAAGCAAGGAGTGGGGTCGCTTCAAATAGAATTGAAAGGCGCAATTCTTAGAATTTCTCACAAAACCAGACGTGTTTATGGCCAAGAACGCGTACACACTCATGAGAAATG